>NC_134327.1:714000-1398000 GCF_964195595.1 Calonectris borealis
CAATCTGACTTTGTTCCTCGGGCTCTGGTTTCGTTCCTCGGGCTGTGGTTTTGCTCCTCTAGCTCTGGTTGTCTTCCTCGGGCTCTGGTTTTCTTCCTCGGGCTCTGGTTTTCTTCCTCGAGGGCTGGTTTTATTCCCCGGGCTCTGGTTTTGTCCTTCCAGCTCTGCTTTAGCTTCTCGGGCTCTGGTTTTGTTCCTTGAGCTGTGGTTTTGCTCCTCTAGCTCTGGTTGTCTTCCTCGGGCTCTGGTATTCTTCCTCGAGGGCTAGTTTTGTTCCTCGGGGTCTCGTTTTTTTCCTCGGGCCCTCCTTTTGTTCTTCGGGACCTGTTTTTGTTCCTTGGGCTCTGGTTTCTTTCCTCGGGCTCTGGTTTTGTTCCTCGTGCTGTAGTTTTGCTCCTCTAGCTCTGGTTGTCTTCCTCGGGCTCTGGTTTTCTTCCTCGGGCTCTGGTTTTCTTCCTCGACGGCTGGTTTTGTTCCCCGGGCTCTGGTTTTGTTCTTCTAGCTCTGCTTTAGCTCCGCGGGCTCTGGTTTGGGTCCACGGGACTCGTTTTGTTCCTCAGGCCCACCATTTGTTCCTCGGTCTCTGGTTTTGTTCCTCGGGTTCTGGTTTTCTTCCTCGGGCTCTGGTTTAATTTCTCGGGTTCTGGTTTTGTTCCTCGAGCTCTGGTTTAGTTCCATTGGCTCTGGTTTTGTTCCTCAGGCTCTGTTTTTTTTCCTCGGGCTCTGGTTTTGTTCCTCGGACTCTAGTATAATTCCACGGGCTCTGGTTTTGTTCCTTGGGGCCTCCTTTTGTTCTTCGCGATCTGGTTTTGTTCCTCGGGATCTGGTTTTGTTCCTCGGGCTCTGTTTTCTTTCCTCGGGAGCTCGTTTTGTTCCTCGAGCTGTGGTTTTGCTCCTCTAGCTCTCGTTGTCTTCCTCGGGCTCTGGTTTTCTTCCTCGGGCTCTGCTTTTCTTCCTCGAGGGCTAGTTCTGTTCCTCGGGCTCTGGTTTTATTCCTCGGGCCCTTCTTTTGTTCTTCGGGATCTGGTTTTGTTCCTCGGGCTCTGGTTTTCTTCCTCGGGCTCTGGTTTCTTTCCTCGGGCTCTGGTTTTGTTCCTCGAGCTGTGGTTTTGCTCCTCTAGCTCTGGTTGTCTTCCTCGGGCTCTGCTTTTCTTCCTCGAGGGCTAGTTCTGTTCCTCGGGCTCTGGTTTTATTCCTCGGGACCTCCTTTTGTTCTTCGGGCTCTGGTTTTGTTCCTCGGGCTCTGGTTTTGTTCCTCGGGCCCTCCTTTTCGCTCCTCGGACTCTGGTTTTGTTCTTCGAGCTGTGGTTTTGCTCCTCTAGCTCTGGTTGTCTTCCTCGGGCTCTGCTTTTCTTCCTCGAGGGCTAGTTTTGTTCCTCGGGGTCTCGTTTTATTCCTCGGAGGACCCTCTTTTTGTTCTTCGGGACCTGTTTTTGTTCCTCGGGCTCTGGTTTCTTTCCTCGGGCTCTGGTTTTTTTCCTCGGGCTCTGGTTTTGTTCCTCGGACTCTAGTATAATTCCACGGGCTCTGGTTTTGTTCCTCGGGGCCTCCTTTTGTTCTTCGCGATCTGGTTTTGCTCCTCGGGATCTGGTTTTGTTCCTCGGGCTCTGGTTTCTTTCCTTGGGCTATGGTTTTGTTCCTCGAGCTGTGGTTTTGCTCCTCTAGCTCTGGTTGTCTTCCTCGGGCTCTGGTATTCTTCCTCGAGGGCTAGTTTTGTTCCTCGGCGTCTCGTTTTATTCCTCGGACCCTCCTTTTTTTCTTCGGGACCTGTTTTTCTTTCTCGGGCTCTGGTTTCTTTCCTCGGGCTCTGGTTTTGTTCCTCGAGCTGTGGTTTTGCTCCTCTAGCTCTGGTTGTCTTCCTTGGGCTCTGGTTTTCTTCCTCGAGGGCTAGTTTTGTTCCTCGGGCTCTGGTTTTATTCCTCGGGCCCTCCTTTGGTTCTTCGGGATCTGGTTTTATTCCTCGGGCTCTGGTTTCGTTCCTCGGGCTCTGGTTTTTTTCCTCGGGCTCTGGTTTTCTTCCTCGAGCAGTGGTTTTGCTCCTCTAGCTCTGGTTGTCTTCCTCGGGCTCTGGTTTTCTTCCTCGGGCTCTGGTTTTCTTCCTCGAGGGCTGGCTTTGTTCCCCGGGCTCTGGTTTTTTTCTTCCAGCTCTGCTTTAGCTCCTCGGGCTCTGGTTTGGGTCCACAGCTCTCGTTTTTTTCCTCGGGCCCACCATGTGTTCATCGGTCTCTGGTTTTGTTCCTCGGCTTCTGGTGTTCTTCCTCGTGCTCTGGTTTACTTTCTCGGGTTCTGGTTTTGTTCCTCGAGCTCTGATTTAGTTCCATTGGCTCTGGTTTTGTTCCTCAGGCTCTGTTTTTTTTCCTCGGGCTCTGGTTTTGTTCCTCGGACTCTAGTATAATTCCACGGGCTCTGGTTTTGTTCCTTGGGGCTCCTTTTGTTCTTCGCGATCTGGTTTTGTTCCTCGGGATCTGGTTTTGTTCCTCGGGCTCTGTTTTCTTTCCTCGGGAGCTCGTTTTGTTCCTCGAGCTGTGGTTTTGCTCCTCTAGCTCTCGTCTTCCTTGGGCTCTGGTTTTCTTCCTCGGGCTCTGCTTTTATTCCTCGAGGGCTAGTTTTGTTCCTCGGGCTCTGGTTTTCTTCCTCGGGCTCTGGTTTCTTTCCTCGGGCTCTGGTTTTCTTCCTCGGGCTCTGGTTGTCTTCCTCGGGCTCTGGTATTCTTCCTCGAGGGCTAGTTTAGTTCCTCGGGGTCTCGTTTTTTTCCTCGGGCCCTCCTTTTCTTCTTCGGGATCTGGTTTTGTTCCTTGGGCTGTGGTTTCTTTCCTCGGGCTCTGGTTTTGTTCCTCGAGCTGTGGTTTTGCTCCTCTAGCTCTGGTTGTCTTCCTCGGGCTCTGGTTTTCTTCCTCGGGCTCTGGTTTTCTTCCTCGAGGGCTGGTTTTGTTCCCCGGGCTCTGGTTTTGTTCTTCCAGCTCTGCTTTAGCTCCTCGGGCTCTGGTTTGGGTCCATGGGTCTCGTTTTGTTCCTCGGGCCCACCATTTCTTCCTCCGTCTCTGGTTTTGTTCCTCGGGTTCTGGTGTTCTTCCTCAGGCTCTGTTTTTTTTCCTCGGGCTCTGGTTTTGTTCCCCGGGCTCTGGTTTCGTTCCACGGGCTCTGCTTTTCTTCCTCAGGCTCTGTTTTTTTTCCTCTGACTCTAGTTTTTTTCCACGGACTCTACTATAATTCCACGGGCTCTGGTTTTGTTCCTTGGGGCCTCCTTTTGTTCTTCGCGATCTGGTTTTGCTCCTCGGGATCTGGTTTTGTTCCTCGGGCTCTGCTTTTCTTCCTCGAGGGCTAGTTCTGTTCCTCGGGCTCTGGTTTTATTCCTCGGGACCTCCTTTTGTTCTTCGGGCTCTGGTTTTGTTCCTCGGGCTCTGGTTTTGTTCCTCGGGCTCTGGTTTCTTTCCTCGGGCTCTGGTTTTGTTCTTCGAGCTGTGATTTTGCTCCTCTAGCTCTGGTTGTCTTCCTCGGGCTCTGCTATTCTTCCTCGAGGGCTAGTTTTGTTCCTCAGGGTCTCGTTTTATTCCTCGGAGGACCCTCTTTTTGTTCTTCGGGACCTGTTTTTGTTCCTCGGGCTCTGGTTTCTTTCCTCGGGCTCTGGTTTTGTTCCTCGAGCTGTGGTTTTGCACCTCTAGCTCTGGTTGTCTTCCTCGGGCTCTGCTTTTCTTCCTCGAGGGCTAGTTTTGTTCCTCGGGCTCTGGTTTTATTCCTCGGGCCCTCCTTTTGTTCTTCGGGATCTGGTTTTGTTCCTCGGGCTCTGGTTTTGTTCCTCGGGCTCTGGTTTCTTTCCTCGGGCTCTGGTTTTGTTCCTCGGGATCTGGTTTTCTTCCTCAAGGGCTGGTTTTGTTCCCCGGGCTCTGGTTTTGTCCTTCCAGCTCTGCTTTAGCTTCTCGGGCTCTGGTTTGGGTCCACGGGACTCGTTTTGTTCCTCGGGCCCACCATTTGTTCCTTCGTCTATGGTTTTGTTCCTCGGCTTCTGGTGTTATTCCTCGGGCTCTGGTTTAATTTCTCGGGTTCTGGTTTTGTTCCTCGAGCTCTGTTTTAGTTCCATTGGCTCTGGTTTTGTTCCTCAGGCTCTGGTTTTTTTCCTCGGGCTCTGGTTTTGTTCCTCGGACTCTCTTATAATTCCACGGGCTCTGGTTTTGTTCCTCGGGGCCTCCTTTTGTTCTTCGCGATCTGGTTTTGCTCCTCGGGATCTGGTTTTGTTCCTCGGGCTCTGGTTTCTTTCCTTGGGCTATGGTTTTGTTCCTCGAGCTGTGGTTTTGCTCCTCTAGCTCTGGTTGTCTTCCTCGGGCTCTGGTATTCTTCCTCGAGGGCTAGTTTTGTTCCTCGGGGTCTCGTTTTATTCCTCGGACCCTCCTTTTGTTCTTCGGGACCTGTTTTTGTTTCTCGGGCTCTGGTTTCTTTCCTCGGGCTCTGGTTTTGTTCCTCAAGCTGTGGTTTTGCTCCTCTAGCTCTCGTTGTCTTCCTCGGGCTCTGGTTTTCTTCCTCGGGCTCTGCTTTTCTTCCTCGAGGGCTAGTTCTGTTCCTCGGGCTCTGGTTTTATTCCTCGGGCCCTTCTTTTGTTCTTCGGGATCTGGTTTTGTTCCTCGGGCTCTGGTTTTCTTCCTCGGGCTCTGGTTTCTTTCCTCGGGCTCTGGTTTTGTTCCTCGAGCTGTGGTTTTGCTCCTCTAGCTCTGGTTGTCTTCCTCGGGCTCTGGTTTTCTTCCTCGAGGGCTAGTTTTGTTCCTCGGGGTCTCGTTTTATTCCTCGGACCCTCCTTTTGTTCTTCGGGACCTGTTTTTGTTCCTCGGGCTCTGGTTTCGTTCCTCGGTCTCTGGTTTCTTTCCTCGGCCTCTGGTCTTGTTCCTCGATCTGTGGTTTTGCTCCTCTAGCTCTGGTTGTCTTCCTCGGGATCTGGTTTTCTTCCTCGGGCTCTGGTTTTCTTCCTCGAGGGCTGGTTTTGTTCCCCGGGCTCTGGTTTTGTCCTTCCAGCTCTGCTTTAGCTTCTCGGGCTCTGGTTTGGGTCCACGGGACTCGTTTTGTTCCTCGGGCCTACCATTTGTTCCTCGGTCTCTGGTTTTGTTCCTCGGGAACTGGTTTTCTTCCTCGGGCTCTGGTCTCTTTCCTCGGGAGCTCGTTTTGTTCCTAGAGCTGTGGTTTTGCTCCTCTAGCTCTCGTTGTCTTCCTCGGTCTCTGGTATTCTTCCTCGAGGGCTAGTTTTGTTCCTCGGGCTCTGGTTTTATTCCTCGGGCCCTCCTTTTGTTCTTCGGGATCTGGTTTTGTTCCTCGGGCTCTGGTTTTCTTCCTCGGGCTCTGGTTTCTTTCCTCGGGCTCTGGTTTTGTTCCTTGAGCTGTGGTTTTGCTCCTCTAGCTCTGGTTGTCTTCCTCGGGCTCTGGTATTCTTCCTCGAGGGCTAGTTTTGTTCCTCGGGGTCTCGTTTTTTTCCTCGGGCCCTCCTTTTCTTCTTCGGGACCTGTTTTTGTTCCTTGGGCTCTGGTTTCTTTCCTCGGGCTCTGGTTTTGTTCCTCGAGCTGTGGTTTTGCACCTCTAGCTCTGGTTGTCTTCCTCGGGCTCTGGTTTTCTTTCTCGGGCTCTGGTTTTCTTCCTCGAGGGCTGGTTTTGTTCCCCGGGCTCTGCTTTTGTTCTTCCAGCTCTGCTTTAGCTCCTCGGGCTCTGGTTTGGGTCCATGGGTCTCCTTTTGTTCCTCGGGCCCACCTTTTCTTCCTCCGTCTCTGGTTTTGTTCCTCGGGTTCTGGTGTTCTTCCTCAGGCTCTGGTTTAATTTCTCGGCCTCTGGTTTTGTTCCCCGGGCTCTGGTTTAGTTCCATTGGCTCTGCTTTTGTTCCTCAGGCTCTGTTTTTTTTCCTCTGACTCTGGTTTTGTTCCTCGGACTCTAGTATAATTCCACGGGCTCTGGTTTTGTTCCTTGGGGCCTCCTTTTGTTCTTCGCGATCTGGTTTTGCTCCTCGGGATCTGGTTTTGATCCTCGGGCTCTGGTTTCTTTCCTCGGGAGCTCGTTTTGTTCCTCGAGCTGTGGTTTTGCTCCTCTAGCTCTGGTTGTCTTCCTCGGGCTCTGCTTTTCTTCCTCGAGGGCTAGTTTTGTTCCTCGGGATCTGGTTTTATTCCTCGGGCCCTGCTTTTGTTCTTCGGGATCTGGTTTTGTTCCTCGGGCTCTGGTTTTCTTCCTCGGGCTCTGGTTTCTTTCCTCGGGCTCTGGTTTTGTTCCTCGAGCTGTGGTTTTGCTCCTCTAGCTCTGGTTGTCTTCCTCGGGCTCTGGTTTTGTTCCTCGGGCTCTGGTTTTCTTCCTCGAGGGCTGGTTTTGTTCCCCGGGCTCTGGTTTTGTCCTTCCAGCTCTGCTTTAGCTTCTCGGGCTCTGGTTTGGGTCCACGGGACTCGTTTTGTTCCTCGGGCCCACCATTTGTTCCTCCGTCTATGGTTTTGTTCCTCGGGTTCTGCTGTTCTTCCTCAGGCTCTGGTTTAATTTCTCGGGTTCTGGTTTTGTTCCTCGAGCTCTGTTTTAGTTCCATTGGCTCTGGTTTTCTTCCTCAGGCTCTGGTTTTTTTCCTCGGGGCCTCCTTTTGTTCTTCGCGATCTGTTTTTGTTCCTTGGGCTCTGGTTTCTTTCCTCGGGAGCTCGTTTTGTTCCTCGAGCTGTGGTTTTGCTCCTCTAGCTCTGGTTGTCTTCCTCGGGCTCTGGTTTTCTTCCTCGGGCTCTGCTTTTCTTCCTCGAGCACTAGTTCTGTTCCTCGGGCTCTGGTTTTATTCCTCGGGCCCTCCTTTTGTTCTTCGGGATCTGGTTTTGTTCCTCGGGCTCTGGTTTTCTTTCCTTGGGCTCTGGTTTCTTTCCTCGGGCTCTGGTTGTGTTCCTCGAGCTGTGGTTTTGCTCCTCTAGCTCTGGTTGTCTTCCTCGGGCTCTGGTTTTCTTCCTCGGGCTCTGGTTTTCTTCCTCGAGGGCTGGTTTTGTTCCCCAGGCTCTGGTTTTGTTCTTCCAGCTCTGCTTTAGCTCCTCGGGCTCTGTTTTGGGTCCACGGGTCTCATTTTGTTCCTCAGGCCCACCATTTCTTCCTCGGTCTCTGGTTTTGTTCCTCGGCTTCTGGTGTTCTTCCTCGGGCTCTGGTTTAATTTCTCGGGTTCTGGTTTTGTTCCTCGAGCTCTGGTTTAGTTCCATTGGCTCTGGTTTTGTTCCTCAGGCTCTGTTTTTTTTCCTCGGGCTCTGGTTTTGTTCCTCGGACTCTAGTATAATTCCACGGGCTCTAGTTTTGTTCCTTGGGGCCTCCATTTGTTCTTCGCGATCTGGTTTTGTTCCTCGGGCTCTGGTTTTCTTCCTCGGGCTCTGTTTTCTTTCCTCGGGAGCTCGTTTTGTTCCTCGGGCCCACCATTTGTTCCTCCGTCTCTGATTTTGTTCCTCGGCTTCTGGTATTCTTCCTCGGGCTCTGGTTTAATTTCTCGGGTTCTGGTTTTGTTCCTCGAGCTCTGTTTTAGTTCCATTGGCTCTGGTTTTGTTCCTCAGGCTCTGGTTTTTTTCCTCGGGCTCTGGTTTTGTTCCTCAGACTCTAGTATAATTCCACGTGCTCTAGTTTTGTTCCTTGGGGCCTCCTTTTGTTCTTCGCGATCTGATTTTGTTCCTCGGGCTCTGGTTTCTTTCCTTGGGCTCTGGTTTTGTTCCTCGAGCTGTGGTTTTGCTCCTCTAGCTCTGGTTGTCTTCCTCAGGCTCTGGTTTTCTTCCTCGAGGGCTGGTTTTGTTCCCCAGGCTCTGGTTTTGTTCTTCCAGCTCTGCTTTAACTCCTCGGGCTCTGGTTTGTGTCCACAGGTCTCGTTTTGTTCCTCGGGCCCACCATTACTTCCTCGGTCTCTGGTTTTGTTCCTCGGGCTCTGGTTTTCTTCCTCGGGCTCTGGTATTGTTCCTCGGCCTCTTTTTTTTTTCCTCTGCCCCTGCTTTTTTTTCTCCGTCTCTGGTTTTTTTCCCCGGGCTCTGGTTTAGTTCCACGGGCTCTGCTTTTCTTCCTCAGGCTCTGTTTTTTTTCCTCGGGCCCTGGTTTTGTTCCTCGGACTCTAGTATAATTCCACGGGCTCTGGTTTTGTTCCTTGGGGCCTCCTTTTGTACTTCGCGATCTAGTTTTGTTCCTTGGGATCTGGTTTTGTTCCTCGGGCTCTGGTTTCTTTCCTCGGGAGCTTGTTTTGTTCCTCGAGCTGTGGTTTTGCTCCTCTAGCTCTCGTTGTCTTCCTCGGGCTCTGGTTTTGTTCCTCGGGCTCTGCTTTTCTTCCTCGAGGGCTAGTTCTGTTCCTCGGGCTCTGGTTTTATTCCTCGGGCCCTCCTTTTGTTCTTCGCGATCTGATTTTGTTCCTCGGGCTCTGGTTTCCTTCCTCGGGCTCTGGTTTCTTTCCTCGGCCTCTGGTCTTGTTCCTCGAGCTGTGGTTTTGCTCCTCTAGCTCTCGTTGTCTTCCTCGGTCTCTGGTTTTCTTTCTCGAGGGCTATTTTTGTTCCTCAGTCTCTGGTTTTGTTCCTCGGGCTCTAGTTTTCTTCCTCTAGCTCTGCTTTTGTTCCTCGGCCTCTGCTTTTTTTCCTCTCCCTGTGTTTTTTTTTCTCGGGCTCTGGTTTTCTTCCTCGGGCTCTGGGTTAGTTCCACGGGCTCTGGTTCTGTTCCTCGGGCTCTGGTTTAGTTCCATGGGCTCTGGTTTTGTTCCTCCAGCTCTGGTTTTTCTACTCGGGCTCTGGTTTTGTTCCATGGGCTCTGGTTTTATTCCTCGGACTCTAGTTTAGTTCCTCGGGCTCTTGTTTTGTTCCTCCAGCTGTGGCTTTGCTCCTCTAACTCTGGTTTTGTTCCTCGGCATCTGTTTTCCTTAATTGGGCTCTGGTTTTCTTCCTCGGGCTCTGGTTTTCTTCCTCGGGCGCTGGTTTTGTTCCCCGGGCTCTGGTTTTGTTCTTCCAGATCTGCTTTAGCCTCTCGGGCTCTGGTTTGGGTCCACGGGTCTCGTTTTGTTCCTCGGGCCCACCATTTGTTTCTCGGTCTCTGGTTTTGTTCCTCGGGCTCTGGTTTTCTTCCTCATGCTCTGGTTTAATTTCTCGGGTTCTAGTTTTGTTCCTCGAGCTCTGTTTTAGTTCCATTGGCTATGGTTTTGTTCCTCAGGGTCTGGTTTTTTCCTCGGGCTCTGGTTTTGTTCCTCAGACTCTCGTATAATTCCACGGGCTCTGGTTTTGTTCCTCGGGGCCTCCTTTTGTTCTTCGCAATCTCGTTTTGTTCCTCGGGCTCTGGTTTCGTTCCTTGGGCTCTGGATTCTTTCCTCAGGCTCTGGTTTTGTTCCTCGAGCTGTGGTTTTGCTCCTCTAGCTCTCGTTGTCTTCCTCGGGCTCTGCTTTTCTTCCTCGAGGGCTAGTTTTGTTCCTCGGGCTCTGGTTTTATTCCTCGGGCCCTCCTTTTTGTTCTTCGGGGTCTGGTTTTGTTCCTCGGGCTCTGGTTTCGTTCCTCGGGCTCTGGTTTCTTTCCTCGGGCGCTGGTTTTGTTCCTCGAGCTGTGGTTTTGCTCCTCTAGCTCTCGTTGTCTTCCTCGGGCTCTGGTTTTCTTCCTCGAGGGCTAGTTTTGTTCCTCGGGCTCTCGTTTTGTTCTTCCAGCTCTGCTTTAGCTCCTCGGGCTCTGGTTTGCTTCCAAGGGTCTCGTTTTGTTCCTCGGACCTCCGTTTGTTCCTCAGTCTCTGATTTTGTTCCTCGGGCTCTAGTTTTCCTTCTCGAGCTCTGGTTATGTTCCTCGGCCTCTACTTTTGTTCCTCTGCCCGTGCTTTTTTTTGGGGGGCTCTGGTTTTTTTCCTCGGGCTCTGGTTTAGTTCCACAGGCTCTGGTTCTGTTCCTCGGGCTCTGGTTCAGTTCCACGGGCTCTGGTTTTGTTCCTCCAGCTCTGGTTTTTCTACTCGGGCTCTGGTTTTGTTCCATGGGCTCTGGTTTTGTTCCTCGGGCTCTGTTTTAGTTCCGTTGGCTCTGGTTTTGTTCCTCAGGCTCTCGTTTTGTTCGTCGCGCTCTAGTTTTATTCCTCGGTCTCTGGTTTCTTTCCTCGGGCTCTTGTTTTGTTCCTCGAGCTGTGGTTTTGCTCCTCTAGCTCTGGTTTTGTTCCTCAGGCTCTGGTTTTCTTCCTCGAGGGCTAGTTTTGTTCCTCGGGCTCTGGTTTTGTTCTTCCAGCTCTGCTTTAGCTCCTCGGGCTCTGGTTTGCTTCCAAGGGTCTCATTTGTTCCTCCTACCCTCCATTTGTTCCTTAGTCTCTGCTTTTGTTCCTCGGGCTCTGCTTTTGTTCCTCTGCCCATGGTTTTTTTTTCTGGGGCTCTGGTTTTGTTCCTCGGGCTCTGGTTTAGTTCCACAGTCTCTGGTTGTGTTCCTCGGGCTCTGGTTTAGTTCCTCCAGCTCTGGTTTTGTTCCTCCAGCTCTGGTTTTTCTACTCGGGCTCTGGTTTTGTTCCATGGGCTCTGCTTATGTTTTAGTTCCGTTGGCTCTGGTTTTGTTCCTCAGGCTCTGGTTTTTTTCCTCGGGCTCTGGTTTTGTTCCCCAGGCTCTCGTATAATTCAACGGGCTCTGGTTTTGTTCCTCGGGGCCTCCTTTTGTTCTTCGTGATCTGGTTTTGTTCCTCGGGCTCTGGTTTCTTTCCTCGGGCTCTGGTTTCTTTCCTCGGGCACTGGTTTTGTTCCTCGAGCTGTGGTTTTCCTCCTCTAGCTCTCGTTGTCTTCCTCGGGCTCTGCTTTTCTTCCTCGAGGACTAGTTTTGTTCCTCGGGCTCTGGTTTTGTTCTACCAGCTCTGCTTTAGCTCCTCGGGCTCTGGTTTGGTTCCAAGGGTCTCGTTTTGTTCCTCGGACCTCCATTTGTTCCTCAGTCTCTGGTTTTGTTCCTCGGGCTCTAGTTTTCTTCCTCGAGCTCTGGTTTTGTTCCTCGGCCTCTGCTTTTGTTCCTCTGCCCGTGCTTTTTTTTGGGGGGGGCTCTGGTTTTCTTCCTCGGGCTCTGGTTTAGTTCCACAGGCTCTGGTTCTGTTCCTCGGGCTCTGGTTCAGTTCCACGGGCTCTGGTTTTGTTCCTCCAGCTCTGGTTTTTCTACTCGGGCTCTGGTTTTGTTCCATGGGCTCTGGTTTTGTTCCTCGGGCTCTGTTTTAGTTCCGTTGGCTCTGGTTTTGTTCCTCAGGATCTCGTTTTGTTCGTCGCGCTCTGGTTTTATTCCTCGTGCTCTGCTTTCTTTCCTCGGGCTCTGGTTTTCTTCCTTGAGGGCTAGTTTTGTTCCTCGGGCTCTGGTTTTGTTCTTCCAGCTCTGCTTTAGCTCCTCGGGCTCTGGTTTACTTCCAAGGGTCTCGTTTTGTTCCTCAGACCCTCCGTTTCTTCCTCAGTCTCTGGTTTTGTTCCTCGGGCTCTAGTTTTCTTCCTCGAGCTCTAGTTTTGTTCCTCGGCCTCTGCTTTTCTTCCTCTGCCCGTGTTTTTTTTTCTCGGGCTCTGGTTTTGTTCCATGGGCTCTGGTTTTGTTCCTTGGGCTCTCGTTTAGATTCATTGGCTCTGGTTTTGTTCCTCAGGCTCTTGTTTTGTTCGTCGGGCTCTGGTTTTATTCCTCGGGCTCTAGTTTAGTTCCTCGGGCTCTTGTTTCGTTCCTCGAGCTGTGGCTTTGCTCCTCTACCTCTGGTTTTGTTCCTCGGGATCTGGTTTCGTTCATTGGGCTCTGGTTTTGTTCCTCGGGATCTGGTTTTCTTCCTCCGGCGCTGGTTTTGTTCCTCGAGCTGTGGTTTTGTTCTTCGGTATCTGGTTCCGTTCCTCAGGCTCTGGTTTCTTTCCTTGGGCGCTGGTTTTGTTCCTCGAGCTGTCGTTTTGCTCCTCTAGCTCTGGTTGTCTTCCTCGGGCTCTGGTTTTCTTCCTCGAGGGCTAGTTTTGTTCCTCGGGCTCTCGTTTTGTTCTTCCAGCTCTGCTTTAGCTCCTCGGGCTCTGGTTTGCTTCCAAGGGTCTCGTTTTGTTCCTCGGACCTCCGTTTGTTCCTCAGTCTCTGGTTTTGTTCCTCGGGCTCTAGTTTTCTTCCTCGAGCTCTGGTTTTGTTCCTCGGCCTCTGCTTTTGTTCCTCTGCCTGTTTTTTTTTTTCTCGGGCTCTGTTTTTTTTCCTCGGGCTCTGGGTTAGTTCCACGGGCTCTGGTTCTGTTCCTCGGGCTCTGGTTCAGTTCCACGGGCTCTGGTTTTGTTCCTCCAGCTCTGGTTTTTCTACTCAGGCTCTGGTTTTGTTCCATGGGCTCTGGTTTTGTTCCTCGGGCTCTGTTTTAGTTCCGTTGGCTCTGGTTTTGTTCCTCAGGCTCTCGTTTTGTTCGTCGCGCCCTAGTTTTATTCCTCGGGCTCTGGTTTCTTTCCTCGGGCTCTTGTTTTGTTCCTCGAGCTGTGGTTTTGCTCCTCTAGCTCTGGTTTTGTTCCTCAGGCTCTGGTTTTCTTCCTCGAGGGCTAGTTTTGTTCCTCGGGCTCTGGTTTTGTTCTTCCAGCTCTGCTTTAGCTCCTCGGGCTCTGGTTTACTTCCAAGGGTCTCATTTGTTCCTCCTACCCTCCATTTGTTCCTTAGTCTCTGCTTTTGTTCCTCGGGCTCTGCTTTTGTTCCTCTGCCCGTGGTTTTTTTTTCTGGGGCTCTGGTTTTGTTCCTCGGGCTCTGGTTTAGTTCCACAGTCTCTGGTTGTGTTCCTCGGGCTCTGGTTTAGTTCCTCCAGCTCTGGTTTTGTTCCTCCAGCTCTGGTTTTTCTACTCGGGCTCTGGTTTTGTTCCATGGGCTCTGCTTATGTTTTAGTTCCGTTGGCTCTGGTTTTGTTCCTCAGGCTCTGGTTTTTTTCCTCGGGCTCTGGTTTTGTTCCCCAGGCTCTCGTATAATTCAACGGGCTCTGGTTTTGTTCCTCGGGGCCTCCTTTTGTTCTTCGTGATCTGGTTTTGTTCCTCGGGCTCTGGTTTCTTTCCTCGGGCTCTGGTTTCTTTCCTCGGGCACTGGTTTTGTTCCTCGAGCTGTGGTTTTCCTCCTCTAGCTCTCGTTGTCTTCCTCGGGCTCTGCTTTTCTTCCTCGAGGACTAGTTTTGTTACTCGGGCTCTGGTTTTGTTCTACCAGCTCTGCTTTAGCTCCTCGGGCTCTGGTTTGGTTCCAAGGGTCTCGTTTTGTTCCTCGGACCTCCATTTGTTCCTCAGACTCTGGTTTTGTTCCTCGGGCTCTAGTTTTCTTCCTCGAGCTCTGGTTTTGTTCCTCGGCCTCTGCTTTTGTTCCTCTGCCCGTGCTTTTTTTTGGGGGGGCTCTGGTTTTCTTCCTCGGGCTCTGGTTTAGTTCCACAGGCTCTGGTTCTGTTCCTCGGGCTCTGGTTCAGTTCCACGGGCTCTGGTTTTGTTCCTCCAGCTCTGGTTTTTCTACTCGGGCTCTGGTTTTGTTCCATGGGCTCTGGTTTTGTTCCTCGGGCTCTGTTTTAGTTCCGTTGGCTCTGGTTTTGTTCCTCAGGATCTCGTTTTGTTCGTCGCGCTCTGGTTTTATTCCTCGTGCTCTGCTTTCTTTCCTCGGGCTCTGGTTTTCTTCCTTGAGGGCTAGTTTTGTTCCTCGGGCTCTGGTTTTGTTCTTCCAGCTCTGCTTTAGCTCCTCGGGCTCTGGTTTACTTCCAAGGGTCTCGTTTTGTTCCTCGGACCCTCCGTTTCTTCCTCAGTCTCTGGTTTTGTTCCTCGGGCTCTAGTTTTCTTCCTCGAGCTCTGGTTTTGTTCCTCGGCCTCTGCTTTTCTTCCTCTGCCCGTGTTTTTTTTTCTCGGGCTCTGGTTTTGTTCCTCGGGCTCTGGTTAAGTTCCACAGGCTCTGGTTCTGTTCCTCGGGCTCTGGTTTAGTTCCACGGGCTCTGGTTTTGTTCCTCCAGCTCTGGTTTTTCTACTCGGGCTCTGGTTTTGTTCCATGGACTCAGGTTTTGTTCCTCGGGCTCTGTTTTAGTTCCGTTGGCTCTGGTTTTGTTCCTCAGGCTCTCGTTTTGTTCGTCGCGCTCTAGTTTTATTCCTCGGGCTCTGGTTTCTTTCCTCGGGCTCTTGTTTCGTTCCTCGAGCTGTGGCTTTGCTCCTCTACCTCTGGTTTTGTTCCTCACGATCTGGTTTCGTTCATTGGGCTCTGGTTTTGTTCCTCGGGCTCTGGTTTTCCTCCTCGGGCTCTGGTTTTCTTCCTCAAGAGCTAGTTTTGTTCTTTGGGCTCTGGTTTTATTCCTCGGGCCCTCCTTTTGTTCTTCAGGATCTGGTTTTGTTCCTTGGGCTCTGGTTTCCTTCCTCGGGCTCTGGTTTCTTTCCTCGGCTTCTGGTCTTGTTCCTCGAGCTGTGGTTTTGCTCCTCTAGCTCTGGTTGTCTTCCTCGGGCTCTGGTTTTCTTCCTCGAGGACTGGTTTTGTTTCCCGGGCTCTAGTTTTGTTCTTCCAGATCTGCTTTAGCCTCTCGGGCTCTGGTTTGGGTCCACGGGTCTCGTTTTGTTCCTCGGGCCCACCATTTGTTTCTCGGTCTCTGGTTTTGTTCCTCGGGCTCTGGTTTTCTTCCTCAGGCTCTGGTTTAATTTCTCGGGTTCTAGTTTTGTTCCTCGAGCTCTGTTTTAGTTCCATTGGCTATGGTTTTGTTCCTCAGGCTCTGGTTTTTTCCTCGGGCTCTGGTTTTGTTCCTCAGACTCTCGTATAATTCCACGGGCTCTGGTTTTGTTCCTCGGGGCCTCCTTTTGTTCTTCGCAATCTCGTTTTGTTCCTCAGGCTCTGGTTTCGTTCCTCGGGCTCTGGATTCTTTCCTCGGGCTCTGGTTTTGTTCCTCGAGCTGTGGTTTTGCTCCTCTAGCTCTCGTTTTCTTCCTCGGGCTCTGCTTTTCTTCCTCGAAGGCTAGTTTTGTTCCTCGGGCTCTGGTTTTATTCCTCGGGCCCTCCTTTTTGTTCTTCGGGATCTGGTTTTGTTCCTCGGGCTCTGGTTTCGTTCCTCGGGCTCTGGTTTCTTTCCTCGGGCGCTGGTTTTGTTCCTCGAGCTGTCGTTTTACTCCTCTAGCTCTGGTTGTCTTCCTCGGGCTCTGGTTTTCTTCCTCGAGGGCTAGTTTTGTTCCTCGGGCTCTCGTTTTGTTCTTCCAGCTCTGCTTTAGCTCCTCGGGCTCTGGTTTGGTTCCAAGGGTCTCGTTTTGTTCCTCGGACCTCCGTTTGTTCCTCAGTCTCTGATTTTGTTCCTCGGGCTCTAGTTTTCCTTCTCGAGCTCTGGTTATGTTCCTCGGCCTCTACTTTTGTTCCTCTGCCCGTGCTTTTTTTTGGGGGGCTCTGGTTTTTTTCCTCGGGCTCTGGTTTAGTTCCACAGGCTCTGGTTCTGTTCCTCGGGCTCTGGTTCAGTTCCACGGGCTCTGGTTTTGTTCCTCCAGCTCTGGTTTTTCTACTCGGGCTCTGGTTTTGTTCCATGGGCTCTGGTTTTGTTCCTCGGGCTCTGTTTTAGTTCCGTTGGCTCTGGTTTTGTTCCTCAGGCTCTCGTTTTGTTCGTCGCGCTCTAGTTTTATTCCTCGGTCTCTGGTTTCTTTCCTCGGGCTCTTGTTTTGTTCCTCGAGCTGTGGTTTTGCTCCTCTAGCTCTGGTTTTGTTCCTCAGGCTCTGGTTTTCTTCCTCGAGGGCTAGTTTTGTTCCTCGGGCTCTGGTTTTGTTCTTCCAGCTCTGCTTTAGCTCCTCGGGCTCTGGTTTGCTTCCAAGGGTCTCATTTGTTCCTCCTACCCTCCATTTGTTCCTTAGTCTCTGCTTTTGTTCCTCGGGCTCTGCTTTTGTTCCTCTGCCCATGGTTTTTTTTTCTGGGGCTCTGGTTTTGTTCCTCGGGCTCTGGTTTAGTTCCACAGTCTCTGGTTGTGTTCCTCGGGCTCTGGTTTAGTTCCTCCAGCTCTGGTTTTGTTCCTCCAGCTCTGGTTTTTCTACTCGGGCTCTGGTTTTGTTCCATGGGCTCTGCTTATGTTTTAGTTCCGTTGGCTCTGGTTTTGTTCCTCAGGCTCTGGTTTTTTTCCTCGGGCTCTGGTTTTGTTCCCCAGGCTCTCGTATAATTCAACGGGCTCTGGTTTTGTTCCTCGGGGCCTCCTTTTGTTCTTCGTGATCTGGTTTTGTTCCTCGGGCTCTGGTTTCTTTCCTCGGGCTCTGGTTTCTTTCCTCGGGCACTGGTTTTGTTCCTCGAGCTGTGGTTTTCCTCCTCTAGCTCTCGTTGTCTTCCTCGGGCTCTGCTTTTCTTCCTCGAGGACTAGTTTTGTTCCTCGGGCTCTGGTTTTGTTCTACCAGCTCTGCTTTAGCTCCTCGGGCTCTGGTTTGGTTCCAAGGGTCTCGTTTTGTTCCTCGGACCTCCATTTGTTCCTCAGTCTCTGGTTTTGTTCCTCGGGCTCTAGTTTTCTTCCTCGAGCTCTGGTTTTGTTCCTCGGCCTCTGCTTTTGTTCCTCTGCCCGTGCTTTTTTTTGGGGGGGGCTCTGGTTTTCTTCCTCGGGCTCTGGTTTAGTTCCACAGGCTCTGGTTCTGTTCCTCGGGCTCTGGTTCAGTTCCACGGGCTCTGGTTTTGTTCCTCCAGCTCTGGTTTTTCTACTCGGGCTCTGGTTTTGTTCCATGGGCTCTGGTTTTGTTCCTCGGGCTCTGTTTTAGTTCCGTTGGCTCTGGTTTTGTTCCTCAGGATCTCGTTTTGTTCGTCGCGCTCTGGTTTTATTCCTCGTGCTCTGCTTTCTTTCCTCGGGCTCTGGTTTTCTTCCTTGAGGGCTAGTTTTGTTCCTCGGGCTCTGGTTTTGTTCTTCCAGCTCTGCTTTAGCTCCTCGGGCTCTGGTTTACTTCCAAGGGTCTCGTTTTGTTCCTCAGACCCTCCGTTTATTCCTCAGTCTCTGGTTTTGTTCCTCGGGCTCTAGTTTTCTTCCTCGAGCTCTAGTTTTGTTCCTCGGCCTCTGCTTTTCTTCCTCTGCCCGTGTTTTTTTTTCTCGGGCTCTGGTTTTGTTCCATGGGCTCTGGTTTTGTTCCTTGGGCTCTCGTTTAGATTCATTGGCTCTGGTTTTGTTCCTCAGGCTCTTGTTTTGTTCGTCGGGCTCTGGTTTTATTCCTCGGGCTCTAGTTTAGTTCCTCGGGCTCTTGTTTCGTTCCTCGAGCTGTGGCTTTGCTCCTCTACCTCTGGTTTTGTTCCTCGGGATCTGGTTTCGTTCATTGGGCTCTGGTTTTGTTCCTCGGGATCTGGTTTTCTTCCTCCGGCGCTGGTTTTGTTCCTCGAGCTGTGGTTTTGTTCTTCGGTATCTGGTTCCATTCCTCAGGCTCTGGTTTCTTTCCTTGGGCGCTGGTTTTGTTCCTCGAGCTGTCGTTTTGCTCCTCTAGCTCTGGTTGTCTTCCTCGGGCTCTGGTTTTCTTCCTCGAGGGCTAGTTTTGTTCCTCGGGCTCTCGTTTTGTTCTTCCAGCTCTGCTTTAGCTCCTCGGGCTCTGGTTTGCTTCCAAGGGTCTCGTTTTGTTCCTCGGACCTCCGTTTGTTCCTCAGTCTCTGGTTTTGTTCCTCGGGCTCTAGTTTTCTTCCTCGAGCTCTGGTTTTGTTCCTCGGCCTCTGCTTTTGTTCCTCTGCCTGTTTTTTTTTTTCTCGGGCTCTGTTTTTTTTCCTCGGGCTCTGGGTTAGTTCCACGGGCTCTGGTTCTGTTCCTCGGGCTCTGGTTTAGTTCCACGGGCTCTGGTTTTGTTCCTCCAGCTCTGGTTTTTCTACTCAGGCTCTGGTTTTGTTCCATGGGCTCTGGTTTTGTTCCTCGGGCTCTGTTTTAGTTCCGTTGGCTCTGGTTTTGTTCCTCAGGCTCTCGTTTTGTTCGTCGCGCCCTAGTTTTATTCCTCGGGCTCTGGTTTCTTTCCTCGGGCTCTTGTTTTGTTCCTCGAGCTGTGGTTTTGCTCCTCTAGCTCTGGTTTTGTTCCTCAGGCTCTGGTTTTCTTCCTCGAGGGCTAGTTTTGTTCCTCGGGCTCTGGTTTTGTTCTTCCAGCTCTGCTTTAGCTCCTCGGGCTCTGGTTTGCTTCCAAGGGTCTCATTTGTTCCTCCTACCCTCCATTTGTTCCTTAGTCTCTGCTTTTGTTCCTCGGGCTCTGCTTTTGTTCCTCTGCCCATGGTTTTTTTTTCTGGGGCTCTGGTTTTGTTCCTCGGGCTCTGGTTTAGTTCCACAGTCTCTGGTTGTGTTCCTCGGGCTCTGGTTTAGTTCCTCCAGCTCTGGTTTTGTTCCTCCAGCTCTGGTTTTTCTACTCGGGCTCTGGTTTTGTTCCATGGGCTCTGCTTATGTTTTAGTTCCGTTGGCTCTGGTTTTGTTCCTCAGGCTCTGGTTTTTTTCCTCGGGCTCTGGTTTTGTTCCCCAGGCTCTCGTATAATTCAACGGGCTCTGGTTTTGTTCCTCGGGGCCTCCTTTTGTTCTTCGTGATCTGGTTTTGTTCCTCGGGCTCTGGTTTCTTTCCTCGGGCTCTGGTTTCTTTCCTCGGGCACTGGTTTTGTTCCTCGAGCTGTGGTTTTCCTCCTCTAGCTCTCGTTGTCTTCCTCGGGCTCTGCTTTTCTTCCTCGAGGACTAGTTTTGTTACTCGGGCTCTGGTTTTGTTCTACCAGCTCTGCTTTAGCTCCTCGGGCTCTGGTTTGGTTCCAAGGGTCTCGTTTTGTTCCTCGGACCTCCATTTGTTCCTCAGACTCTGGTTTTGTTCCTCGGGCTCTAGTTTTCTTCCTCGAGCTCTGGTTTTGTTCCTCGGCCTCTGCTTTTGTTCCTCTGCCCGTGCTTTTTTTTGGGGGGGCTCTGGTTTTCTTCCTCGGGCTCTGGTTTAGTTCCACAGGCTCTGGTTCTGTTCCTCGGGCTCTGGTTCAGTTCCACGGGCTCTGGTTTTGTTCCTCCAGCTCTGGTTTTTCTACTCGGGCTCTGGTTTTGTTCCATGGGCTCTGGTTTTGTTCCTCGGGCTCTGTTTTAGTTCCGTTGGCTCTGGTTTTGTTCCTCAGGATCTCGTTTTGTTCGTCGCGCTCTGGTTTTATTCCTCGTGCTCTGCTTTCTTTCCTCGGGCTCTGGTTTTCTTCCTTGAGGGCTAGTTTTGTTCCTCGGGCTCTGGTTTTGTTCTTCCAGCTCTGCTTTAGCTCCTCGGGCTCTGGTTTACTTCCAAGGGTCTCGTTTTGTTCCTCGGACCCTCCGTTTCTTCCTCAGTCTCTGGTTTTGTTCCTCGGGCTCTAGTTTTCTTCCTCGAGCTCTGGTTTTGTTCCTCGGCCTCTGCTTTTCTTCCTCTGCCCGTGTTTTTTTTTCTCGGGCTCTGGTTTTGTTCCTCGGGCTCTGGTTAAGTTCCACAGGCTCTGGTTCTGTTCCTCGGGCTCTGGTTTAGTTCCACGGGCTCTGGTTTTGTTCCTCCAGCTCTGGTTTTTCTACTCGGGCTCTGGTTTTGTTCCATGGACTCAGGTTTTGTTCCTCGGGCTCTGTTTTAGTTCCGTTGGCTCTGGTTTTGTTCCTCAGGCTCTCGTTTTGTTCGTCGCGCTCTAGTTTTATTCCTCGGGCTCTGGTTTCTTTCCTCGGGCTCTTGTTTCGTTCCTCGAGCTGTGGCTTTGCTCCTCTACCTCTGGTTTTGTTCCTCACGATCTGGTTTCGTTCATTGGGCTCTGGTTTTGTTCCTCGGGCTCTGGTTTTCCTCCTCGGGCTCTGGTTTTCTTCCTCAAGAGCTAGTTTTGTTCTTTGGGCTCTGGTTTTATTCCTCGGGCCCTCCTTTTGTTCTTCAGGATCTGGTTTTGTTCCTTGGGCTCTGGTTTCCTTCCTCGGGCTCTGGTTTCTTTCCTCGGCTTCTGGTCTTGTTCCTCGAGCTGTGGTTTTGCTCCTCTAGCTCTGGTTGTCTTCCTCGGGCTCTGGTTTTCTTCCTCGAGGACTGGTTTTGTTTCCCGGGCTCTAGTTTTGTTCTTCCAGATCTGCTTTAGCCTCTCGGGCTCTGGTTTGGGTCCACGGGTCTCGTTTTGTTCCTCGGGCCCACCATTTGTTTCTCGGTCTCTGGTTTTGTTCCTCGGGCTCTGGTTTTCTTCCTCAGGCTCTGGTTTAATTTCTCGGGTTCTAGTTTTGTTCCTCGAGCTCTGTTTTAGTTCCATTGGCTATGGTTTTGTTCCTCAGGCTCTGGTTTTTTCCTCGGGCTCTGGTTTTGTTCCTCAGACTCTCGTATAATTCCACGGGCTCTGGTTTTGTTCCTCGGGGCCTCCTTTTGTTCTTCGCGATCTCGTTTTGTTCCTCAGGCTCTGGTTTCGTTCCTCGGGCTCTGGATTCTTTCCTCGGGCTCTGGTTTTGTTCCTCGAGCTGTGGTTTTGCTCCTCTAGCTCTCGTTTTCTTCCTCGGGCTCTGCTTTTCTTCCTCGAAGGCTAGTTTTGTTCCTCGGGCTCTGGTTTTATTCCTCGGGCCCTCCTTTTTGTTCTTCGGGATCTGGTTTTGTTCCTCGGGCTCTGGTTTCGTTCCTCGGGCTCTGGTTTCTTTCCTCGGGCGCTGGTTTTGTTCCTCGAGCTGTCGTTTTACTCCTCTAGCTCTGGTTGTCTTCCTCGGGCTCTGGTTTTCTTCCTCGAGGGCTAGTTTTGTTCCTCGGGCTCTCGTTTTGTTCTTCCAGCTCTGCTTTAGCTCCTCGGGCTCTGGTTTGCTTCCAAGGGTCTCGTTTTGTTCCTCGGACCTCCGTTTGTTCCTCAGTCTCTGGTTTTGTTCGTCAGGCTCTAGTTTTCTTCCTCGAGCTCTGGTTTTGTTCCTCGGCCTCTGCTTTTGTTCCTCTGCCTGTTTTTTTTTTTCTCGGGCTCTGGTTTTTTTCCTCGGGCTCTGGGTTAGTTCCACGGGCTCTGGTTCTGTTCCTCGGGCTCTGGTTTAGTTCCACGGGCTCTGGTTTTGTTCCTCCAGCTCTGGTTTTTCTACTCGGGCTCTGGTTTTGTTCCATGGGCTCTGGTTTTGTTCCTCGGGCTCTGTTTTAGTTCCATTGGCTCTGGTTTTGTTCCTCAGGCTCTCTTTTTGTTCGTCGCGCTCTAGTTTTATTCCTCGGGCTCTGGTTTCTTTCCTCGGGCTCTTGTTTTGTTCCTCGAGCTGTGGTTTTGCTCCTCTAGCTCTGGTTTTGTTCCTCAGGATCTGGTTTTCTTCCTCGAGGGCTAGTTTTGTTCCTTGGGCTCTGGTTTTGTTCTTCCAGCTCTGCTTTAGCTCCTCGGGCTCTGGTTTGCTTCCAAGGGTCTCATTTGTTCCTCCTACCCTCCATTTGTTCCTTAGTCTCTGGTTTTGTTCCTCGGGCTCTAATTTTCTTCCTCGAGCTCTGGTTTTGTTCCTCGGCCTCTGCTTTTGTTCCTCTGCCCGTGCTTTTTTTTCCTGGGCTCTGGTTTTGTTCCTCGGGCTCTGGTTTTGTTCCTCCAGCTCTGGTTTTGTTCCTCCAGCTCTGGTTTTTCTACTCGGGCTCTGGTTTTGTTCCATGGGCTCTGCTTATGTTTTAGTTCCGTTGGATCTGGTTTTATTCCTCGGGCCCTCCTTTTTGTTCTTCAGGATCTGGTTTTATTCCTCGTGCTCTAGTTTTCTTCCTCGAGCTCTGGTTTTCTTCCTCGGCCTCTGCTTTTCTTCCTCTGCCCGTGTTTTTTTTTCTCGGGCTCTGGTTTTCTTCCTCGGGCTCTGGTTAAGTTCCACAGGCTCTGGTTCTGTTCCTCGGGCTCTGGTTTAGTTCCACGGGCTCTGGTTTTGTTCCTCCAGCTCTGGTTTTTCTACTCGGGCTCTGGTTTTGTTCCATGGGCTCTGGTTTTGTTCCTCGGGCTCTCGTTTAGATTCATTGGCTCTGGTTTTGTTCCTCAGGCTCTTGTTTTGTTCGTCGGGCTCTGGTTTTATTCCTCGGGCTCTAGTTTAGTTCCTCGGGCTCTTGTTTCGTTCCTCGAGCTGTGGCTTTGCTCCTCTACCTCTGGTTTTGTTCCTCGGGATCTGGTTTCGTTCATTGGGCTCTGGTTTTGTTCCTCGGGATCTGGTTTTCTTCCTCGGGCGCTGGTTTTGTTCCTCGAGCTGTGGTTTTATTCTTCGGTATCTGGTTCCGTTCCTCAGGCTCTGGTTTCTTTCCTTGGGCGCTGGTTTTGTTCCTCGAGCTGTCGTTTTGCTCCTCTAGCTCTGGTTGTCTTCCTCGGGCTCTGGTTTTCTTCCTCGAGGGCTAGTTTTGTTCCTCGGGCTCTCGTTTTGTTCTTCCAGCTCTGCTTTAGCTCCTCGGGCTCTGGTTTGCTTCCAAGGGTCTCGTTTTGTTCCTCGGACCTCCGTTTGTTCCTCAGTCTCTGGTTTTGTTCCTCGGGCTCTAGTTTTCTTCCTCGAGCTCTGGTTTTGTTCCTCGGCCTCTGCTTTTGTTCCTCTGCCTGGTTTTTTTTTTCTCGGGCTCTGTTTTTTTTCCCCGGGCTCTGGGTTAGTTCCACGGGCTCTGGTTCTGTTCCTCGGGCTCTGGTTTAGTTCCACGGGCTCTGGTTTTGTTCCTCCAGCTCTGGTTTTTCTACTCGGGCTCTGGTTTTGTTCCATGGGCTCTGGTTTTGTTCCTCGGGCTCTGTTTTAGTTCCGTTGGCTCTGGTTTTGTTCCTCAGGCTCTCGTTTTGTTCGTCGCGCCCTAGTTTTATTCCTCGGGCTCTGGTTTCTTTCCTCGGGCTCTTGTTTTGTTCCTCGAGCTGTGGTTTTGCTCCTCTAGCTCTGGTTTTGTTCCTCAGGCTCTGGTTTTCTTCCTCGAGGGCTAGTTTTGTTCCTCGGGCTCTGGTTTTGTTCTTTCAGCTCTGCTTTAGCTCCTCGGGCTCTGGTTTGCTTCCAAGGGTCTCATTTGTTCCTCCTACCCTCCATTTGTTCCTTAGTCTCTGGTTTTGTTCCTCGGGCTCTAATTTTCTTCCTCGAGCTCTGGTTTTGTTCCTCGGCCTCTGCTTTTGTTCCTCTGCCCGTGGTTTTTTTTTCTCAGGCTCTGGTTTTGTTCCTCGGGCTCTGGTTTAGTTCCACAGTCTCTGGTTGTGTTCCTCGGGCTCTGGTTTAGTTCCACGGGCTCTGGTTTTGTTCCTCCAGCTCTGGTTTTTCTACTCGGGCTCTGGTTTCGTTCCATGGGCTCTGCTTATTTTTTAGTTCCGTTGCCTCTGGTTTTATTCCTCGGGCCCTCCTTTTTGTTCTTCAGGATCTGGTTTTATTCCTCGTGCTCTAGTTTTCTTCCTCGAGCTCTGGTTTTCTTCCTCGGCCTCTGCTTTTGTTCCTCTGCCCGTGTTTTTTTTTCTCGGGCTCTGGTTTTGTTCCTCGGGCTCTGGTTAAGTTCCACAGGCTCTGGTTCTGTTCCTCGGGCTCTGGTTTAGTTCCACGGGCTCTGGTTTTGTTCCTCCAGCTCTGGTTTTTCTACTCGGGCTCTGGTTTTGTTCCATGGGCTCTGGTTTTGTTCCTCGGGCTCTCATTTAGATTCATTGGCTCTGGTTTTGTTCCTCAGGCTCTTGTTTTGTTCGTCGGGCTCTGGTTTTATTCCTCGGGCTCTAGTTTAGTTCCTCGGGCTCTTGTTTCGTTCCTCGAGCTGTGGCTTTGCTCCTCTACCTCTGGTTTTGTTCCTCGGGATCTGGTTTCGTTCATTGGGCTCTGGTTTTGTTCCTCGGGATCTGGTTTTCTTCCTCGGGCGCTGGTTTTGTTCCTCTAGCTGTGGTTTTGCTCCTCTAGCTCTGGTTGTCTTCCTCGGGCTCTGGTTTTCCTCCTCGGGCTGTGGTTTTCTTCCTCGAGGGCTAGTTTTGTTCCTCGGGGTCTGGTTTTATTCCTCGGGCCCTCCTTTTGTTCTTCGGGATCTGGTTTTTTTCCTCGGGCTCTGGATTCTTTCCTCGGGCTCTGGTTTTGTTCCTCGAGCTGTGGCTTTGCTCCTCTAGCTCTCGTTGTCTTCCTCGGGCTCTGCTTTTCTTCCTCGAGGGCTAGTTTTGTTCCTCGGGCTCTCGTTTTGTTCTTCCAGCTCTGCTTTAGCTCCTCGGGCTCTGGTTTGGTTCCAAGGGTCTCATTTTGTTCCTCGGACCCTCCGTTTCTTCCTCAGTCTCTGGTTTTGTTCCTCGGGCTCTAGTTTTCTTCCTCGAGCTCTGGTTTTGTTCCTCGGCCTCTGCTTTTCTTCCTCTGCCCGTGCTTTTTTTTCTGGGGCTCTGGTTTTGTTCCTCGGGCTCTGGTTTAGTTCCACACGCTCTGGTTCTGTTCCTCAGGCTCTGTATTAGTTCCACGGGCTCTGGTTTTGTTCCTCCAGCTCTGGTTTTTCTACTCGGGCTCTGGTTTTGTTCCATGGGCTCTGGTTTTGTTCCTCGGGCTCTCGTTTAGTTTCATTGGCTCTGGTTTTGTTCCTCAGGCTCTTGTTTTGTTCGTCGGGCTCTGGTTTTATTCCTCGGACTCTAGTTTAGTTCCTCGGGCTCTTGTTTTGTTCCTCGAGCTGTGGCTTTGCTCCTCTAGCTCTCGTTTTCTTCCTCGGGATCTGGTTTCGTTCATTGGGCTCTGGTTTTGTTCCTCGGGATCTGGTTTTCTTCCTCGGCCTCTGCTTTTGTTCCTCGAGCTGTGGTTTTGCTCTTCGGGATCTGGTTTTGTTCCTCGGGCTCTGGATTCTTTCCTCGGGCTCTGGTTTTGTTCCTCGAGCTGTGGTTTTGCTCCTCTAGCTCTCGTTGTCTTCCTAGGGCTCTGCTTTTCTTCCTCGAGGGCTAGTTTTGTTCCTCGGGCTCTGCTTTTATTCCTCGGGCCCTCCTTTTCGTTCTTCGGGATCTGGTTTTGTTCCTCGGGCTCTGGTTTCGTTCCTCGAGCTCTGGTTTCTTTCCTCGGGCACTGGTTTTCTTCCTCGAGCTGTGGTTTTGCTCCTCTAGCTCTGGTTGTCTTCCTCGGGCTCTGGTTTTCTTTCTCGAGGGCTAGTTTTGTTCCTCAGTCTCTGGTTTTGTTCCTCGGGCTCTAGTTTTCTTCCTCTAGCTCTGCTTTTGTTCCTCGGCCTCTGCTTTTGTTCCTCTCCCTGTGTTTATTTTTCTCGGGCTCTGGTTTTCTTCCTTGGGCTCTGGGTTAGTTCCACGGGCTCTGGTTCTGTTCCTCGGGCTCTGGTTTAGTTCCACGGGCTCTGGTTTTGTTCCTCCAGCTCTGGTTTTTCTACTCGGGCTCTGGTTTTGTTCCATGGGCTCTGGTTTTATTCCTCGGACTCTAGTTTAGTTCCTCGGGCTCTTGTTTTGTTCCTCCAGCTGTGGTTTTGCTCCTCTAACTCTGGTTTTGCTCCTCGGCATCTGTTTTCCTTAATTGGGCTCTGGTTTTGTTCCTCGGGATCTGGTTTTCTTCCTCGGGCGCTGGTTTTGTTCCCCGGGCTCTGGTTTTGTTCTTCCAGATCTGCTTTAGCCTCTCGGGCTCTGGTTTGGGTCCACAGGTCTCGTTTTGTTCCTCGGGCCCACCATTTGTTTCTCGGTCTCTGGTTTTCTTCCTCGGGCTCTGGTTTTCTTCCTCAGGCTCTGGTTTAATTTCTCGGGTTCTAGTTTTGTTCCTCGAGCTCTGTTTTAGTTCCATTGGCTCTGGTTTTGTTCCTCAGGCTCTGGTTTTTTCCTCGGGCTCTGGTTTTGTTCCTCAGACTCTCGTATAATTCCACGGGCTCTGGTTTTGTTCCTCGGGGCCTCCTTTTGTTCTTCGCGATCTCCTTTTGTTCCTTGGGCTCTGGTTTCGTTCCTCAGGCTCTGGATTCTTTCCTCGGGCTCTGGTTTTGTTTTTCCAGCTCTCCTTTAGCTCCTCGGGCTCTGGTTTGGTTCCAAGGGTCTCGTTTTGTTCCTCAGACCCTCCGTTTCTTCCTCAGTCTCTGTTTTTTTTCCTCGGGCTCTAGTTTTCTTCCTCGAGCTCTGGTTTTTTTCCTCGGCCTCTGCTTTAGTTCCTCTGCCCGTGTTTTTTTTTCTCGGGCTCTGGTTAAGTTCCACAGGCTCTGGTTCTGTTCCTCGGGCTCTGGTTTAGTTCCACGGGCTCTGGTTTTGTTCCTCCAGCTCTGGTTTTACTACTCGGGCTCTAGTTTTGTTCCATGGGCTCTGGTTTTGTTCCTCGGGCTCTCGTTTAGTTTCATTGGCTCTGGTTTCGTTCCTCAGGCTCTTGTTTTCTTCGTCGGGCTCTGGTTTTATTCCTCGGGCTCTAGTTTAGTTCCTCGGGCTCTTGTTTCGTTCCTCGAGCTGTGGCTTTGCTCTTCTACCTCTGGTTTTGTTCCTCACGATCTGGTTTCGTTCATTGGGCTCTGGTTTTTTTGTTCTTCGGGATCTGGTTTTCTTCCTCGGGCGCTGGTTTTGTTCCTCGAGCTGTGGTTTTGCTCCTCTAGCTCTCGTTGTCTTCCTCGGGCTCTGGTTTTCTTCCTCGAGGGCTAGTTTTGTTCCTCGGGGTCTGGTTTTATTCCGCGGGCCCTCCTTTTTGTTCTTTGGGATCTGGTTTTGTTCCACGGGCTCTGGTTTTGTTCCTCCAGCTCTGGTTTTACTACTCGGGCTCTAGTTTTGTTCCATGGGCTCTGGTTTTGTTCCTCGGGCTCTCGTTTAGTTTCATTGGCTCTGGTTTCGTTCCTCAGGCTCTTGTTTTGTTCGTCGGGCTCTGGTTTTATTCCTCGGGCTCTAGTTTAGTTCCTCGGGCTCTTGTTTCGTTCCTCGAGCTGTGGCTTTGCTCTTCTACCTCTGGTTTTGTTCCTCACGATCTGGTTTCGTTCATTGGGCTCTGGTTTTTTTGTTCTTCGGGATCTGGTTTTCTTCCTCGGGCGCTGGTTTTGTTCCTCGAGCTGTGGTTTTCCTCCTCTAGCTCTCGTTGTCTTCCTCGGGCTCTGGTTTTCTTCCTCGAGGGCTAGTTTTGTTCCTCGGGGTCTGGTTTTATTCCGCGGGCCCTCCTTTTTGTTCTTTGGGATCTGGTTTTGTTCCTCGGGCTCTGGTTTCGTTCCTCGAGCTCTGGTTTCTTTCCTCGGGCACTGGTTTTCTTCCTCGAGCTGTGGTTTTGCTCCTCTAGCTCTGGTTGTCTTCCTCGGGCTCTGGTTTTCTTCCTCGAGGCCTAGTTTTCTTCCTCGGGCTCTGGTTTTGTTCCTCGGGCTCTGGTTTAGTTCCTCAGGCTCTGGTTTAGTTCCACGGGCTCTGGTTTTGTTCCTCCAGCTCTGGTTTTTCTACTCGGGCTCTGGTTTTGTTCCATGGGCTCTGGTTTTATTCCTCGGGCTCTAGTTTAGTTCCTCAGGCTCTTGTTTTTTTCCTCGAGCTGTGGCTTTGCTCCTCTACCTCTGGTTTTTTTCCTCGAGATCTGGTTTCCGTCATTGGGCTCTGGTTTTGGTCCTCGGGATCTGGTTTTCTTCCTCGGGCGCTGGTTTTTTTCCTCGAGCTGTGGTTTTGTTCTTTGGTATCTGGTTTCGTTCCTCGTGCTCTGGATTCTTTCCTCGGGCACTGGTTCTGTTCCTCGAGCTGTGGTTTTGCTCCTCTAACTCTCGTTGTCTTCCTCGGGCTCTGGTTTTCCTCCTCGGGCTCTGGTTTTCTTCCTCAAGGGCTAGTTTTGTTCTTTGGGCTCTGGTTTTATTCCTCGGGCCCTCCTTTTGTTCTTCAGGATCTGGTTTTGTTCCTTGGGCTCTGGTTTCCTTCCTCGGGCTCTGGTTTCTTTCCTCGGCCTCTGGTCTTGTTCCTCGAGCTGTGGTTTTGCTCCTCTAGCTCTGGTTGTCTTCCTCGGGCTCTGGTTTTCTTCCTCGAGGACTGGTTTTGTTCCCCGGGCTCTAGTTTTGTTCTTCCAGATCTGCTTTAGCCTCTCGGGCTCTGGTTTGGGTCCACGGGTCTCGTTTTGTTCCTCGGGCCCACCATTTGTTTCTCGGTCTCTGGTTTTGTTCCTCGGGCTCTGGTTTTCTTCCTCAGGCTCTGGTTTAATTTCTCGGCTTCTGGTTTTCTTCCTCGAGCTCTGGTTTTGTTCCTCGGCCTCTGCTTTTGTTCCTCTGCCCCTGCTTTTTTTTCTCGGTCTCTGGTTTTGTGCCCCGGGCTCTGGTTTAGTTCCACGGGCTCTGGTTTTGTTCCTCGGCCTCTGGTTTAGTTCCACGGGCTCTGGTTTTGTTCCTCGGGCTCTGTTTTAGTTCCATGAGCTGTGGTTTTGTCCCTACATCTCTGGATTTCTACTCGTACTCTGGTTTTGTTCCATGGGCTCTTTTTTTTTTCCTCGCACCCTCCTTTTTCCCTTGTGCTCTGGTTTTGTTCCTCGGGCTCTGGTTTCTTTCCTCAGGCACTGGTTTTTTTCCTCGAGCTGTGGTTTTGCTCCTCTAGCTCTCGTTGCCTTCCTCGGGCTCTGCTTTTCTTCCTCGGGCTCTGGTTTTCTTCCTCGAGGGCTAGTTTTGTTCCTTGAGCTCTGGTTTTGGTCTTCCAGCTCTGCTTTAGCTCCTCGGGCTCTGGTTTGGTTCCAAGGGTCTCGTTTTGTTCCTCAGACCTCCATTTGTTCCTCAGTCTCTGGTTTTGTTCCTCGGGGTCTAGTTTTCTTCCTCTAGCTCTGGTTTTGTTTCTCGGTCTCTGCTTTAGTTCCTCTGCCCGTGTTTTTTTTCTCGGGCTCTGGTTTTGTTCCTCGGGCTCTGGGTTAGTTCCACGGGCTCTGGTTCTGTTCCTCGGGCTCTGGTTTAGTTCCACGGGCTCTGGTTTTGTTCCTCCAGCTCTGGTTTTACTACTCGGGCTCTGGTTTTGTTCCATGGGCTCTGGTTTTGTTCCTCGTGCTCTCTTTTAGTTTCATTGGCTCTGGTTTTGTTCCTCAGGCTCCGTTTTTTTCGTCGGTCTCTGGTTTTATTCCTCGGGCTCTAGTTTACTTCCTTGGGCTCTTGTTCTGTTCCTCGAGCTGTGGCTTTGCTCCTCTACCTCTGGTTTTGTTCCTCGGGCTCTGGTTTCGTTCATAGGGCTCTAGTTTTGTTCCTTGGGATCTGGTTTTCTTCCTCGGGATCTGTTTTTTTTCTTCGGGCTCTGGTTTTTTTCCTCGGGCTCTGGTTTTTTTCCTCGAGCTGTGGTTTTGCTCCTCTAGCTCTCGTTGTCTTCCTCGGGCTCTGGTTTTCTTCCTCGGGCTCTGGTTTTCTTCCTCAAGGGCTAGTTTTGTTCCTCGGACACTGCTTTTTTCTCTCGGGCTCTGGTTTTTTTCCTTAGGCTCTGGTTTTGTTCCTCGGGCTCTCGTTTGTTCCTCGGGCTCTGTTTTTCTTCCTCTAGGGCTGCTTTTGTTCCTCGGGCTCTACTTTTATTCCTCGGGCTCTGGTTTTCTTCCTCGAAGGCTGCTTTTGTTCCTCGGGCCCTAGTTTTTTTCCTCTGGCTCTGGTTTTGTTCCTCAAGCTCTCCATTAGTTCCTCAGACTCAGTTTTTTTCCTCGGGCCCTGGTATTTTTCCTCAGTCTCTAGTTTTTTTCCTCGGGCTCTCTCTTTGTTCCTCGGGTTCTGGTTTTGTTCGACGGGCTCTGATTTTGTTCCTCTGGTCCTCCTTTTCTTCCTCGGGCTCTGTTTCTATTCTCTCAACTAATATTTACCTAGCACTTACCTGCTTCACAGACAAGCTGCGAAGCGGCCACACACTGAATGGGGCTCAGGCACAGAAGCAGCCAGGAATTAAGGTTCATGCTGGCCCTCACCTTCCCTTGGCAGCCCCTCCTCAGCCCCACCAACAACTGCCCCCATCTCTAGGGTCTCCCACCTAAACATCAACCTACATCTTACCTTCATCAGAGCCAGGCTCTGAAACGTCTACCCACCAGATGGCGCTCCAACACAGAGGGAACCAAGGTGACGGGTGTTCGTTGCACTCGCCTGCCCTGGCAGCCCTTTGAGGTCCCCACCACCACCGGGGCTCTCTGTCGGTTCTCCCAGTTATCTTCGACATATCCCTTACCTTCATTGGAGCCAAGCTCCGAAGAGGCCACTCTCCACGGGGGGCTTAGGCACTGAAGTAGCCAGGAATCAAGGTTGATGCTGGCCCTCACGATCTCTTGGCAGCACCTTCTCAGCCCCACCAACACCGGGGCTCTGTGTCTCTTCTCCCACCTAACCTCACCCTAGCACTTACCCACTTCAGAGCCAAGCTCCGAAGCGGCCTCCCACCGCTTGGGGCTCAGGCACAGAAGTAGCCAGGAATCAAGGTTGACGCTGGCCGTCACGATTTCTTAGCAGTCCCTTCTCAGCCCCACCAACACCGGGGCTCTGAGTCTGTTCTTCCATCTATCCTCGACATATCCCTTATCCTCAGCAGAGCCAAGCCTGAAACAGCCACCCACCACATGGGCCTAAGCACTGAGGTAGCCAGGAATCAAGGTTGATGCTGGCTCTCACCTTCCCTTGGCAGCCCCACCAAACCGGGGCTCTGTTTCTGTTCTCTCAACTAACCTCGACCTAGAACTTACCCGGTTCACAGACAAGCTCCGAAGCAACCATCCTCCACGTGGGCCTTAGGCACTGAGGTAGCCAGGAACCAAGCTTCATGCTGGCCCTCACCTTCCCTTGGCAGACCCTTCTCAGCCCCACCAGCATCGTTGCTCTCTGTCTGATCTTCCATCTAACCTCGGCCTATCACTTACCCGCCTCAGAGCCAAGCTTCGAAGCAGCCACCCACCGCATGGGGCTTGGCACTGAGGTAGCCCGGAATCAAGGCTGATGCTGGCCCTCACGATCTCTTGGCAGCCCCACCAACACCGGGGCTCTGTGCCTCTTCTCGCACCTAACATCAAGCTATCCCTTACCCTCCCCAGGGCCAAACTTCGGAGCGGCCACCCTCCACATGGGCCTAAGCACTGAGGTAGCCAGGAATCAAGGTTGAGGCTAGCTCTCACCTTCCCTTGGCGGCCCCACCAAAACCGGGGCTCTGTGTCTGTTCTCTCAACTAACCTCGACCTAGCAGTTACCCGCTTCAGAGACAAGCTCTGAAGCAACAACCCGCCTCATAGGGCTTTGGCACTGAGGTAGCCAGGAATCCAGGTTGATGCTGGCCCTCACGATCTCTTGGCAGCCCCTTCTCAGCCCTACCAATACCGGGGCTCTGTGTCTGTTCTCGCAGCTAACCTCGACATATCCCTTACCCTCATCAGAGCCAAGCTCCGAAGCAACCATCCTCCACGTGGGCCTTAGGCACTGAGGTAGCCAGGAACCAAGGTTCACGCTGGCCCTCACCTTCCCTTGGCAGCCCCTCCTCAGCCCCACCAACAACTGCCCCCATCTCTATGGTCTCCCACCTAAACATCAACCTACATCTTACCTTCATCAGATTCAGGGTCTAAAACGTCGACCCACTAGATGGCGCTCCAACACAGAGGGAACCAAGATTGACTGACTGTTGAACTCGCCTGCCCTGGCAGCCCTTTGAAATCCCCACTAACACCGGGGCTCTCTGCCTGTTCTCCCACCTAACCTCAACCTAGCCCTGACCCTCATCGGAGCCAAGCTTCGAAGTGGCCACCCTCCACATGGGGCTTGGCACTGAAGTAGCCAGGAACCAAGACTGATGCTGGCCCTCACGATCTCTTGGCAGCCCCTTCTCAGCCCCATCAACACCGGGGCTCTGTCTCTTCTTCCACCTATGCTCGACATATCCCTTATCCCCATCAGGGCCACGCTCCGACGCGGCTATCCACCACATGGGCCTAAGCGCTGAGGTAGCCAGGAATCAAGATTGATACTGGCCCTCACCTTCACTTGGCAGCCCCACCAACACGGGGGTTCTGTGTCTGTTCTCCCAATTATCCTCGACACATCCCTTACCCTCATCAGAGCTAAGCTCCGAAGCGGCCACCCACCTCATGGGGCTCAGGCACAGAAGTAGCCAGGAATCAAGTTGATGCTCGCCCTCACGATCTCTTGTCCGCCCCTTCTCAGCCCCACCAAGACCGGGGCTCTGTGTCTGTTCTCTCAGCTAACCTCGACGTATCCCTTACCCTCATGAGAGCCAAGCTCCAGTGGCCACCCTCCACATGGGACTTGGCACTGAGGTAGCCAGGAATCAAGGCTGATGCTGGCCCTCACCTTCCCTTGGCAGCCCCTTCTCAGCCCCACCAGCATCGTTGCTCTCTGTCTGATCTTCCATCTAACCTCGGCCTATCACTTACCCGCCTCAGAGCCAAGCTTCGAAGCAGCCACCCACCGCATGGGGCTTGGCACTGAGGTAGCCCGGAATCAAGGCTGATGCTGGCCCTCACGATCTCTTGGCAGCCCCACCAACACCGGGGCTCTGTGCCTCTGCTCGCACCTAACATCAAGCTATCCCTTACCCTCCCCAGGGCCAAACTTCGGAGCGGCCACCCTCCACATGGGCCTAAGCACTGAGGTAGCCAGGAATCAAGGTTGAGGCTAGCTCTCACCTTCCCTTGGCGGCCCCACCAAAACCGGGGCTCTGTGTCTGTTCTCTCAACTAACCTCGACCTAGCAGTTACCCGCTTCAGAGACAAGCTCTGAAGCAACAACCCGCCTCATAGGGCTTTGGCACTGAGGTAGCCAGGAATCCAGGTTGATGCTGGCCCTCACGATCTCTTGGCAGCCCCTTCTCAGCCCTACCAATACCGGGGCTCTGTGTCTGTTCTCTCAGCTAACCTCGACATATCCCTTACCCTCATCAGAGCCAAGCTCCGAAGCAACCATCCTCCACGTGGGCCTTAGGCACTGAGGTAGCCAGGAACCAAGGTTCATGCTGGCCCTCACCTTCCCTTGGCAGCCCCTCCTCAGCCCCACCAACAACTGCCCCCATCTCTAGGGTCTCCCACCTAAACATCAACCTACATCTTACCTTCATCAGATTCAGGGTCTAAAACGTCGACCCACTAGATGGCGCTCCAACACAGAGGGAACCAAGATTGACTGACTGTTGAACTCGCCTGCCCTGGCAGCCCTTTGAAATCCCCACTAACACCGGGGCTCTCTGCCTGTTCTCCCACCTAACCTCAACCTAGCCCTGACCCTCATCGGAGCCAAGCTTCGAAGTGGCCACCCTCCACATGGGGCTTGGCACTGAAGTAGCCAGGAACCAAGACTGATGCTGGCCCTCACGATCTCTTGGCAGCCCCTTCTCAGCCCCATCAACACCGGGGCTCTGTCTCTTCTTCCACCTATGCTCGACATATCCCTTATCCCCATCAGGGCCACGCTCCGACGCGGCTATCCACCACATGGGCCTAAGCGCTGAGGTAGCCAGGAATCAAGATTGATACTGGCCCTCACCTTCACTTGGCAGCCCCACCAACACGGGGGTTCTGTGTCTGTTCTCCCAATTATCCTCGACACATCCCTTACCCTCATCAGAGCTAAGCTCCGAAGCGGCCACCCACCTCATGGGGCTCAGGCACAGAAGTAGCCAGGAATCAAGTTGATGCTCGCCCTCACGATCTCTTGTCCGCCCCTTCTCAGCCCCACCAAGACCGGGGCTCTGTGTCTGTTCTCTCAGCTAACCTCGACGTATCCCTTACCCTCATGAGAGCCAAGCTCCAGTGGCCACCCTCCACATGGGACTTGGCACTGAGGTAGCCAGGAATCAAGGCTGATGCTGGCCCTCACCTTCCCTTGGCAGCCCCTTCTCAGCCCCACCAGCATCGTTGCTCTCTGTCTGATCTTCCATCTAACCTCGGCCTATCACTTACCCGCCTCAGAGCCAAGCTTCGAAGCAGCCACCCACCGCATGGGGCTTGGCACTGAGGTAGCCCGGAATCAAGGCTGATGCTGGCCCTCACGATCTCTTGGCAGCCCCACCAACACCGGGGCTCTGTGCCTCTGCTCGCACCTAACATCAAGCTATCCCTTACCCTCCCCAGGGCCAAACTTCGGAGCGGCCACCCTCCACATGGGCCTAAGCACTGAGGTAGCCAGGAATCAAGGTTGAGGCTAGCTCTCACCTTCCCTTGGCGGCCCCACCAAAACCGGGGCTCTGTGTCTGTTCTCTCAACTAACCTCGACCTAGCAGTTACCCGCTTCAGAGACAAGCTCTGAAGCAACAACCCGCCTCATAGGGCTTTGGCACTGAGGTAGCCAGGAATCCAGGTTGATGCTGGCCCTCACGATCTCTTGGCAGCCCCTTCTCAGCCCTACCAATACCGGGGCTCTGTGTCTGTTCTCTCAGCTAACCTCGACATATCCCTTACCCTCATCAGAGCCAAGCTCCGAAGCAACCATCCTCCACGTGGGCCTTAGGCACTGAGGTAGCCAGGAACCAAGGTTCATGCTGGCCCTCACCTTCCCTTGGCAGCCCCTCCTCAGCCCCACCAACAACTGCCCCCATCTCTAGGGTCTCCCACCTAAACATCAACCTACATCTTACCTTCATCAGATTCAGGGTCTAAAACGTCGACCCACTAGATGGCGCTCCAACACAGAGGGAACCAAGATTGACTGACTGTTGAACTCGCCTGCATTGGCAGCCCTTTGAAATCCCCACTAACACCGGGGCTCTCTGCCTGTTCTCCCACCTAACCTCAACCTAGCCCTGACCCTCATCGGAGCCAAGCTTCGAAGTGGCCACCCTCCACATGGGGCTTGGCACTGAAGTAGCCAGGAACCAAGACTGATGCTGGCCCTCACGATCTCTTGGCAGCACCTTCTCAGCCCCACCAACACTAGGGCTCTGTGTCTCTTCTCCCAGTTATCCTCGACACATCCCTTACCCTCATCAGAGCCAAGCTCCGAAGCGGCCACCCACCTCATGGGGCTCTGGCACAGAAGTAACCAGGAATCAAGGCTGATGCTGGCCCTCACGATTTCTTGGCAGTCCCTTCTCAGCCCCACCAACACCGGGGTTCTGAGTCTGTTCTTCCACCTATCCTCGACATATCCCTTATCCTCAGCAGAGCCAAGCTCTGAAGCAGCCACGCACCGCATGGGGCTTGGCACTGAGGTAGCCCGGAATCAAGGTTGATGCTGGCCCTCACGATCTCTTGGCAGCCCCACCAACACCGGGGCTCTGTGCCTCTGCTCGCACCTAACATCAAGCTACCCCTTACCCTCCTCAGGGCCAAACTTCGGAGCGGCCACCCTCCACGTGGGTCTTAGGCACTGAGGTAGCCAGGAATCAAGGTTCATGCTGGCCCTCACGATCTCTTGGCAGCCCCTTCTCAGCCCCACCAACACTGGGGCTCTGTGTCTGTTCTCCTTATTATCCTCGACACATCCCTTACCCTCATCAGAGCCAAGCTCCCAAGCGGCCACCCTCCACGAGGGCCCTAGGCACTGAGATAGCCAGGAATCAAGGCTGATGCTGGACCTCGCCTTCCGTTTGCAGTCCCTAGGCAGCCCCATCAACACCGTGGCTCTGTGCCGGTTCTCCCACCTAACCTCAACCTAGCCCTGACCCTCATCAGGGACAAGCTCCGAAGCGGCCACCCTCCACATGGGGCTCAGGGGCAGACATGGCCAGGAATGAAGGCTGGTGCTGGCCCTCACGATCTCTTGTCAGCCCCTCCTCAGCCCCACCAACCCCTGCTCCCTTCTCTTTGGTCTCCCACCTAAACATCAACCTACATCTTACCTTCAGCAGAGCCAGGCTCTGAAACGTCTACCCTCCAGATGGCGCTCCAACACAGAGGGAACCAAGGTGACCGGTGTTCGTTGCACTCGCCTGCCCTGGCAGCCCTTTGAGGTCCCCACCACCACCGGGGCTCTCTGTCGGTTCTCCCAGTTATCTTCGACGTATCCCTTACCTTCATCGGAGCCAAGCTCCGAAGAGGACACTCTCCACGGGGGGCTTAGGCACTGAAGTAGCCAGGAACCAAGACTGATGCTGGCCCTCACGATCTCTTGGCAGCACCTTCTCAGCCCCACCAACACCGGGGCTCTGTGTCTCTTCTCCCACCTAACCTCACCCTAGCACTTACCCACTTCAGAGCCAAGCTCCGAAGCGGCCTCCCACCGCATGGGGCTCAAGGCACAGAAGTAGCCAGGAATCAAGGTTGACGCTGGCCGTCACGATTTCTTAGCAGTCCCTTCTCAGCCCCACCAACACCGGGGTTCTGAGTCTGTTCTTCCATCTATCCTCGACATATCCCTTATCCTCAGCAGAGCCAAGCCTGAAGCAGCCACCCACCGCATGGACCTAAGCACTGAGGTAGCCCGGAATCAAGGTTGATGCTGGCTCTCACCTTCCCTTGGCAGCCCCACCAAACCGGGACTCTGTGTCTGTTCTCTCAACTAAGCTCGACCTAGCACTTACCCGCTTCACAGACAAGCTCCGAAGCGACCACCCTCCACGTGGGCCTTAGGCACTGAGGTAGCCAGGAACCAAGCTTCATGCTGGCCCTCACCTTCCCTTGGCAGCCCCTCCTCAGCCCCACCAACACATGCCCCCTTCTCTTTGGTCTCCCACCTAAACATCAACCTACATCTTACCTTCATCAGATCCAGGGTCTAAAACGTCTACCCACTAGATGGCGCTCCAACACAGATGGAACCAAGATTGACTGTTGACCTCGCCTGCCCTGGCAGCCCTTTGAGGTCCCCACCAACAGCGGGGTTCTGTGTCTGTTCTCCCAATTATCCTCGACACATCCCTTACCCTCATCAGAGCTAAGCTCCGAAGCGGCCACCCACCTCATGGGGCTCAGGCACAGAAGTAGCCAGGAATCAAGTTGATGCTGGCCCTCACGATCTCTTGTCCGCCCCTTCTCAGCCCCACCAAGACCGGGGCTCTGTGTCTGTTCTCTCAGCTAACCTCGACGTATCCCTTACCCTCATGAGAGCCAAGCTCCAGTGGCCACCCTCCACATGGGACTTGGCACTGAGGTAGCCAGGAATCAAGGCTGATGCTGGCCCTCACCTTCCCTTGGCAGCCCCTTCTCAGCCCCACCAACACCGGGGCTCTGTGTTTGTTCTCCCACCTAACCTCACCCTAGCCCTGACCCTCATCAGGGCCAAGCTACGAAGCGGCCAGCCTCCACATGGGCCTAAGCACTCAGGTAGCCACGAAACAAGGTTGATACTGGCCCTCACCTTCCCTTGGCAGCCTCACCAACACCGGGACTCTGTGTCTATTCTCTCAACTAAACTTTACCTAGCACGTACCCGCTTCAGACCCAAGCTGCGAAGCGGCCACACACTGAATGGGGCTCAGGTACAGAAGCAGCCAGGAATCAAGGTTCATGCTGGCCCTCACCTTCCCTTGGCAGCCCCTCCTCAGCCCCACCAACAACTGCCCCCATCTCTAGGGTCTCCCACCTAAACATCAACCTACATCTTACCTTCATCAGATTCAGGGTCTAAAACGTCGACCCACTAGATGGCGCTCCAACACAGAGGGAACCAAGATTGACTGACTGTTGAACTCGCCTGCCCTGGCAGCCCTTTGAAATCCCCACTAACACCGGGGCTCTCTGCCTGTTCTCCCACCTAACCTCAACCTAGCCCTGACCCTCATCGGAGCCAAGCTTCGAAGTGGCCACCCTCCACATGGGGCTTGGCACTGAAGTAGCCAGGAACCAAGACTGATGCTGGCCCTCACGATCTCTTGGCAGCCCCTTCTCAGCCCCACCAACACTAGGGCTCTGTGTCTCTTCTCCCAATTATCCTCGGCACATCCCTTACCCTCATCAGAGCCAAGCTCCGAAGCGGCCACCCACCTCATGGGGCTCAGGCACAGAAGTAACCAGGAATCAAGGCTGATGCTGGCCCTCACGATTTCTTGGCAGTCCCTTCTCAGCCCCACCAACACCGGGGTTCTGAGTCTGTTCTTCCACCTATCCTCGACATATCCCTTATCCTCAGCAGAGCCAAGCTCTGAAGCAGCCACGCACCGCATGGGGCTTGGCACTGAGGTAGCCCGGAATCAAGGCTGATGCTGGCCCTCACGATCTCTTGGCAGCCCCACCAACACCGGGGCTCTGTGCCTCTGCTCGCACCTAACATCAAGCTACCCCTTACCCTCCTCAGGGCCAAACTTCGGAGCGGCCGCCCTCCACGTGGGTCTTAGGCACTGAGGTAGCCAGGAATCAAGGTTCATGCTGGCCCTCACGATCTCTTGGCAGCCCCTTCTCAGCCCCACCAACACTGAGGCTCTGTGTCTGTTCTCCTTATTATCCTCGACACATCCCTTACCCTCATCAGAGCCAAGCTCCCAAGCGGCCACCCTCCACGAGGGCCCTAGGCACTGAGATAGCCAGGAATCAAGGCTGATGCTGGACCTCGCCTTCCGTTTGCAGTCCCTAGGCAGCCCCATCAACACCGTGGCTCTGTGCCGGTTCTCCCACCTAACCTCAACCTAGCCCTGACCCTCATCAGGGACAAGCTCCGAAGCGGCCACCCTCCACATGGGGCTCAGGGGCAGACATGGCCAGGAATGAAGGCTGGTGCTGGCCCTCACGATCTCTTGTCAGCCCCTCCAACCCCTGCTCCCTTCTCTTTGGTCTCCCACCTAAACATCAACCTACATCTTACCTTCAGCAGAGCCAGGCTCTGAAACGTCTACCCTCCAGATGGCGCTCCAACACAGAGGGAACCAAGGTGACGGGTGTTCGTTGCACTCGCCTGCCCTGGCAGCCCTTTGAGGTCCCCACCACCACCGGGGCTCTCTGTCGGTTCTCCCAGTTATCTTCGACGTATCCCTTACCTTCATCGGAGCCAAGCTCCGAAGAGGCCACTCTCCACGGGGGGCTTAGGCACTGAAGTAGCCAGGAATCAAGGTTGATGCTGGCCCTCACGATCTCTTGGCAGCACCTTCTCAGCCCCACCAACACCGGGGCTCTGTGTCTCTTCTCCCACCTAACCTCACCCTAGCACTTACCCACTTCAGAGCCAAGCTCCGAAGCGGCCTCCCACCGCATGGGGCTCAAGGCACAGAAGTAGCCAGGAATCAAGGTTGACGCTGGCCGTCACGATTTCTTAGCAGTCCCTTCTCAGCCCCACCAACACCGGGGTTCTGAGTCTGTTCTTCCACCTATCCTCGACATATCCCTTATCCTCAGCAGAGCCAAGCCTGAAGCAGCCACCCACCGCATGGACCTAAGCACTGAGGTAGCCCGGAATCAAGGTTGATGCTGGCTCTCACCTTCCCTTGGCGGCCCCACCAAACCGGGGCTCTGTGTCTGTTCTCTCAACTAACCTCGACCTAGCACTTACCCGCTTCACAGACAAGCTCCGAAGCGACCACCCTCCACGTGGGCCTTAGGCACTGAGGTAGCCAGGAACCAAGCTTCATGCTGGCCCTCACCTTCCCTTGGCAGCCCCTCCTCAGCCCCACCAACACATGCCCCCTTCTCTTTGGTCTCCCACCTAAACATCAACCTACATCTTACCTTCATCAGATCCAGGGTCTAAAACGTCTACCCACTAGATGGCGCTCCAACACAGATGGAACCAAGATTGACTGTTGACCTCGCCTGCCCTGGCAGCCCTTTGAGGTCCCCACCAACAGCGGGGTTCTGTGTCTGTTCTCCCAATTATCCTCGACACATCCCTTACCCTCATCAGAGCTAAGCTCCGAAGCGGCCACCCACCTCATGGGGCTCAGGCACAGAAGTAGCCAGGAATCAAGTTGATGCTGGCCCTCACGATCTCTTGTCCGCCCCTTCTCAGCCCCACCAAGACCGGGGCTCTGTGTCTGTTCTCTCAGCTAACCTCGACGTATCCCTTACCCTCATGAGAGCCAAGCTCCAGTGGCCACCCTCCACATGGGACTTGGCACTGAGGTAGCCAGGAATCAAGGCTGATGCTGGCCCTCACCTTCCCTTGGCAGACCCTTCTCAGCCCCACCAGCATCGTTGCTCTCTGTCTGATCTTCCATCTAACCTCGGCCTATCACTTACCCGCCTCAGAGCCAAGCTTCGAAGCAGCCACCCACCGCATGGGGCTTGGCACTGAGGTAGCCAGGAATCAAGGTTGATGCTGGCTCTTACGATCTCTTGGCAGCCCCACCAACACCGGGGCTCTGTGCCTCTTCTCGCACCTAACATCAAGCTATCCCTTACCCTCCCCAGGGCCAAACTTCGGAGCGGCCACCCTCCACATGGGCCTAAGCACTGAGGTAGCCAGGAATCAAGGTTGAGGCTAGCTCTCACCTTCCCTTGGCGGCCCCACCAAAACCGGGGCTCTGTGTCTGTTCTCTCAACTAACCTCGACCTAGCACTTACCCGCTTCAGAGACAAGCTCTGAAGCAACAACCCGCCTCATAGGGCTTTGGCACTGAGGTAGCCAGGAATCCAGGTTGATGCTGGCCCTCACGATCTCTTGGCAGCCCCTTCTCAGCCCTACCAATACCGGGGCTCTGTGTCTGCTCTCTCAGCTAACCTCGACATATCCCTTACCCTCATCAGAGCCAAGCTCCGAAGCAACCATCCTCCACGTGGGCCTTAGGCACTGAGGTAGCCAGGAACCAAGGTTCACGCTGGCCCTCACCTTCCCTAGTCAGCCCCTCCTCAGCCCCACCAACACGTGCCCCCTTCTCTTTGGTCTCCCACCTAAACATCAACCTACATCTTACCTTCATCAGAGCCAGGCTCTGAAACGTCGACCCACTAGATGGCACTTCCACACAGATGGAACTAAGATTGAATGTTTGTTGAACTCGTGTGCCCTGGCAGCCCTTTGAGGTCCCCACCAACAGCTGGGCTCTCTGTCTGTTCTCCCAATTATCCTTGACACATCCCTTATCCTTACCACAGCTAAGCTCCGAAGCGGCCACCCACCTCATGGGGCTCAAGGCACAGAAGTAGCCAGGAATCAAGGTTGACGCTGGCCCTCATGATCTCTTGGCAGCCCCTTCTCAGCCCCACCAACACCGGGGCTCTGTGTTTGTTCTTCCATCTATCCTCGACATATCCCTTATCCTCAGCAGAGCCAAGCCTGAAGCAGCCACCCACCGCATGGACCTAAGCACTGAGGTAGCCCGGAATCAAGGTTGATGCTGGCTCTCACCTTCCCTTGGCAGCCCCACCAAACCGGGACTCTGTGTCTGTTCTCTCAACTAACCTCGACCTAGCACTTACCCGCTTCACAGACAAGCTCCGAAGCGACCACCCTCCACGTGGGCCTTAGGCACTGAGGTAGCCAGGAACCAAGCTTCATGCTGGCCCTCACCTTCCCTTGGCAGCCCCTCCTCAGCCCCACCAACACATGCCCCCTTCTCTTTGGTCTCCCACCTAAACATCAACCTACATCTTACCTTCATCAGATCCAGGGTCTAAAACGTCTACCCACTAGATGGCGCTCCAACACAGATGGAACCAAGATTGACTGTTGCACTCGCCTGCCCTGGCAGCCCTTTGAGGTCCCCACCAACAGCGGGGTTCTGTGTCTGTTCTCCCAATTATCCTCGACACATCCCTTACCCTCATCAGAGCTAAGCTCCGAAGCGGCCACCCACCTCATGGGGCTCAGGCACAGAAGTAGCCAGGAATCAAGTTGATGCTGGCCCTCACGATCTCTTGTCCGCCCCTTCTCAGCCCCACCAAGACCGGGGCTCTGTGTCTGTTCTCTCAGCTAACCTCGACGTATCCCTTACCCTCATGAGAGCCAAGCTCCAGTGGCCACCCTCCACATGGGACTTGGCACTGAGGTAGCCAGGAATCAAGGCTGATGCTGGCCCTCACCTTCCCTTGGCAGCCCCTTCTCAGCCCCACCAACACCGGGGCTCTGTGTTTGTTCTCCCACCTAACCTCACCCTAGCCCTGACCCTCATCAGGGCCAAGCTACGAAGCGGCCAGCCTCCACATGGGCCTAAGCACTCAGGTAGCCACGAAACAAGGTTGATACTGGCCCTCACCTTCCCTTGGCAGCCTCACCAACACCGGGACTCTGTGTCTATTCTCTCAACTAAACTTTACCTAGCACGTACCCGCTTCAGACCCAAGCTGCGAAGCGGCCACACACTGAATGGGGCTCAGGTACAGAAGCAGCCAGGAATCAAGGTTCATGCTGGCCCTCACCTTCCCTTGGCAGCCCCTCCTCAGCCCCACCAACAACTGCCCCCATCTCTAGGGTCTCCCACCTAAACATCAACCTACATCTTACCTTCATCAGATTCAGGGTCTAAAACGTCGACCCACTAGATGGCGCTCCAACACAGAGGGAACCAAGATTGACTGACTGTTGAACTCGCCTGCCCTGGCAGCCCTTTGAAATCCCCACTAACACCGGGGCTCTCTGCCTGTTCTCCCACCTAACCTCAACCTAGCCCTGACCCTCATCGGAGCCAAGCTTCGAAGTGGCCACCCTCCACATGGGGCTTGGCACTGAAGTAGCCAGGAACCAAGACTGATGCTGGCCCTCACGATCTCTTGGCAGCCCCTTCTCAGCCCCACCAACACTAGGGCTCTGTGTCTCTTCTCCCAATTATCCTCGGCACATCCCTTACCCTCATCAGAGCCAAGCTCCGAAGCGGCCACCCACCTCATGGGGCTCAGGCACAGAAGTAACCAGGAATCAAGGCTGATGCTGGCCCTCACGATTTCTTGGCAGTCCCTTCTCAGCCCCACCAACACCGGGGTTCTGAGTCTGTTCTTCCACCTATCCTCGACATATCCCTTATCCTCAGCAGAGCCAAGCTCTGAAGCAGCCACGCACCGCATGGGGCTTGGCACTGAGGTAGCCCGGAATCAAGGCTGATGCTGGCCCTCACGATCTCTTGGCAGCCCCACCAACACCGGGGCTCTGTGCCTCTGCTCGCACCTAACATCAAGCTACCCCTTACCCTCCTCAGGGCCAAACTTCGGAGCGGCCACCCTCCACGTGGGTCTTAGGCACTGAGGTAGCCAGGAATCAAGGTTCATGCTGGCCCTCACGATCTCTTGGCAGCCCCTTCTCAGCCCCACCAACACTGAGGCTCTGTGTCTGTTCTCCTTATTATCCTCGACACATCCCTTACCCTCATCAGAGCCAAGCTCCCAAGCGGCCACCCTCCACGAGGGCCCTAGGCACTGAGATAGCCAGGAATCAAGGCTGATGCTGGACCTCGCCTTCCGTTTGCAGTCCCTAGGCAGCCCCATCAACACCGTGGCTCTGTGCCGGTTCTCCCACCTAACCTCAACCTAGCCCTGACCCTCATCAGGGACAAGCTCCGAAGCGGCCACCCTCCACATGGGGCTCAGGGGCAGACATGGCCAGGAATGAAGGCTGGTGCTGGCCCTCACGATCTCTTGTCAGCCCCTCCAACCCCTGCTCCCTTCTCTTTGGTCTCCCACCTAAACATCAACCTACATCTTACCTTCAGCAGAGCCAGGCTCTGAAACGTCTACCCTCCAGATGGCGCTCCAACACAGAGGGAACCAAGGTGACGGGTGTTCGTTGCACTCGCCTGCCCTGGCAGCCCTTTGAGGTCCCCACCACCACCGGGGCTCTCTGTCGGTTCTCCCAGTTATCTTCGACGTATCCCTTACCTTCATCGGAGCCAAGCTCCGAAGAGGCCACTCTCCACGGGGGGCTTAGGCACTGAAGTAGCCAGGAACCAAGACTGATGCTGGCCCTCACGATCTCTTGGCAGCACCTTCTCAGCCCCACCAACACCGGGGCTCTGTGTCTCTTCTCCCACCTAACCTCACCCTAGCACTTACCCACTTCAGAGCCAAGCTCCGAAGCGGCCTCCCACCGCATGGGGCTCAAGGCACAGAAGTAGCCAGGAATCAAGGTTGACGCTGGCCGTCATGATTTCTTAGCAGTCCCTTCTCAGCCCCACCAACACCGGGACTCTGAGTCTGTTCTTCCACCTATCCTCGACATATCCCTTATCCTCAGCAGAGCCAAGCCTGAAGCAGCCACCCACCGCATGGACCTAAGCACTGAGGTAGCCCGGAATCAAGGTTGATGCTGGCTCTCACCTTCCCTTGGCGGCCCCACCAAACCGGGGCTCTGTGTCTGTTCTCTCAACTAACCTCGACCTAGCACTTACCCGCTTCACAGACAAGCTCCGAAGCGACCACCCTCCACGTGGGCCTTAGGCACTGAGGTAGCCAGGAACCAAGCTTCATGCTGGCCCTCACCTTCCCTTGGCAGCCCCTCCTCAGCCCACCAACACATGCCCCCTTCTCTTTGGTCTCCCACCTAAACATCAACCTACATCTTACCTTCATCAGATCCAGGGTCTAAAACGTCTACCCACTAGATGGCGCTCCAACACAGATGGAACCAAGATTGACTGTTGACCTCGCCTGCCCTGGCAGCCCTTTGAGGTCCCCACCTACAGCGGGGTTCTGTGTCTGTTCTCCCAATTATCCTCGACACATCCCTTACCCTCATCAGAGCTAAGCTCCGAAGCGGCCACCCACCTCATGGGGCTCAGGCACAGAAGTAGCCAGGAATCAAGTTGATGCTGGCCCTCACGATCTCTTGTCCGCCCCTTCTCAGCCCCACCAAGACCGGGGCTCTGTGTCTGTTCTCTCAGCTAACCTCGACGTATCCCTTACCCTCATGAGAGCCAAGCTCCAGTGGCCACCCTCCACATGGGACTTGGCACTGAGGTAGCCAGGAATCAAGGCTGATGCTGGCCCTCACCTTCCCTTGGCAGCCCCTTCTCAGCCCCACCAACACCGGGGCTCTGTGTTTGTTCTCCCACCTAACCTCACCCTAGCCCTGACCCTCATCAGGGCCAAGCTACGAAGCGGCCAGCCTCCACATGGGCCTAAGCACTCAGGTAGCCACGAAACAAGGTTGATACTGGCCCTCACCTTCCCTTGGCAGCCTCACCAACACCGGGACTCTGTGTCTATTCTCTCAACTAAACTTTACCTAGCACGTACCCGCTTCAGACCCAAGCTGCGAAGCGGCCACACACTGAATGGGGCTCAGGTACAGAAGCAGCCAGGAATCAAGGTTCATGCTGGCCCTCACCTTCCCTTGGCAGCCCCTCCTCAGCCCCACCAACAACTGCCCCCATCTCTAGGGTCTCCCACCTAAACATCAACCTACATCTTACCTTCATCAGATTCAGGGTCTAAAACGTCGACCCACTAGATGGCGCTCCAACACAGAGGGAACCAAGATTGACTGACTGTTGAACTCGCCTGCCCTGGCAGCCCTTTGAAATCCCCACTAACACCGGGGCTCTCTGCCTGTTCTCCCACCTAACCTCAACCTAGCCCTGACCCTCATCGGAGCCAAGCTTCGAAGTGGCCACCCTCCACATGGGGCTTGGCACTGAAGTAGCCAGGAACCAAGACTGATGCTGGCCCTCACGATCTCTTGGCAGCCCCTTCTCAGCCCCACCAACACTAGGGCTCTGTGTCTCTTCTCCCAATTATCCTCGGCACATCCCTTACCCTCATCAGAGCCAAGCTCCGAAGCGGCCACCCACCTCATGGGGCTCAGGCACAGAAGTAACCAGGAATCAAGGCTGATGCTGGCCCTCACGATTTCTTGGCAGTCCCTTCTCAGCCCCACCAACACCGGGGTTCTGAGTCTGTTCTTCCACCTATCCTCGACATATCCCTTATCCTCAGCAGAGCCAAGCTCTGAAGCAGCCACGCACCGCATGGGGCTTGGCACTGAGGTAGCCCGGAATCAAGGCTGATGCTGGCCCTCACGATCTCTTGGCAGCCCCACCAACACCGGGGCTCTGTGCCTCTGCTCGCACCTAACATCAAGCTACCCCTTACCCTCCTCAGGGCCAAACTTCGGAGCGGCCACCCTCCACGTGGGTCTTAGGCACTGAGGTAGCCAGGAATCAAGGTTCATGCTGGCCCTCACGATCTCTTGGCAGCCCCTTCTCAGCCCCACCAACACTGAGGCTCTGTGTCTGTTCTCCTTATTATCCTCGACACATCCCTTACCCTCATCAGAGCCAAGCTCCCAAGCGGCCACCCTCCACGAGGGCCCTAGGCACTGAGATAGCCAGGAATCAAGGCTGATGCTGGACCTCGCCTTCCGTTTGCAGTCCCTAGGCAGCCCCATCAACACCGTGGCTCTGTGCCGGTTCTCCCACCTAACCTCAACCTAGCCCTGACCCTCATCAGGGACAAGCTCCGAAGCGGCCACCCTCCACATGGGGCTCAGGGGCAGACATGGCCAGGAATGAAGGCTGGTGCTGGCCCTCACGATCTCTTGTCAGCCCCTCCAACCCCTGCTCCCTTCTCTTTGGTCTCCCACCTAAACATCAACCTACATCTTACCTTCAGCAGAGCCAGGCTCTGAAACGTCTACCCTCCAGATGGCGCTCCAACACAGAGGGAACCAAGGTGACGGGTGTTCGTTGCACTCGCCTGCCCTGGCAGCCCTTTGAGGTCCCCACCACCACCGGGGCTCTCTGTCGGTTCTCCCAGTTATCTTCGACGTATCCCTTACCTTCATCGGAGCCAAGCTCCGAAGAGGCCACTCTCCACGGGGGGCTTAGGCACTGAAGTAGCCAGGAATCAAGGTTGATGCTGGCCCTCACGATCTCTTGGCAGCACCTTCTCAGCCCCACCAACACCGGGGCTCTGTGTCTCTTCTCCCACCTAACCTCACCCTAGCACTTACCCACTTCAGAGCCAAGCTCCGAAGCGGCCTCCCACCGCATGGGGCTCAAGGCACAGAAGTAGCCAGGAATCAAGGTTGACGCTGGCCGTCACGATTTCTTAGCAGTCCCTTCTCAGCCCCACCAACACCGGGGTTCTGAGTCTGTTCTTCCACCTATCCTCGACATATCCCTTATCCTCAGCAGAGCCAAGCCTGAAGCAGCCACCCACCGCATGGACCTAAGCACTGAGGTAGCCCGGAATCAAGGTTGATGCTGGCTCTCACCTTCCCTTGGCGGCCCCACCAAACCGGGGCTCTGTGTCTGTTCTCTCAACTAACCTCGACCTAGCACTTACCCGCTTCACAGACAAGCTCCGAAGCGACCACCCTCCACGTGGGCCTTAGGCACTGAGGTAGCCAGGAACCAAGCTTCATGCTGGCCCTCACCTTCCCTTGGCAGCCCCTCCTCAGCCCCACCAACACATGCCCCCTTCTCTTTGGTCTCCCACCTAAACATCAACCTACATCTTACCTTCATCAGATCCAGGGTCTAAAACGTCTACCCACTAGATGGCGCTCCAACACAGATGGAACCAAGATTGACTGTTGACCTCGCCTGCCCTGGCAGCCCTTTGAGGTCCCCACCTACAGCGGGGTTCTGTGTCTGTTCTCCCAATTATCCTCGACACATCCCTTACCCTCATCAGAGCTAAGCTCCGAAGCGGCCACCCACCTCATGGGGCTCAGGCACAGAAGTAGCCAGGAATCAAGTTGATGCTGGCCCTCACGATCTCTTGTCCGCCCCTTCTCAGCCCCACCAACACCGGGGCTCTGTGTCTGTTCTCTCAGCTAACCTCGACGTATCCCTTACCCTCATGAGAGCCAAGCTCCAGTGGCCACCCTCCACATGGGACTTGGCACTGAGGTAGCCAGGAATCAAGGCTGATGCTGGCCCTCACCTTCCCTTGGCAGACCCTTCTCAGCCCCACCAGCATCGTTGCTCTCTGTCTGATCTTCCATCTAACCTCGGCCTATCACTTACCCGCCTCAGAGCCAAGCTTCGAAGCAGCCACCCACCGCATGGGGCTTGGCACTGAGGTAGCCAGGAATCAAGGTTGATGCTGGCCCTTACGATCTCTTGGCAGCCCCACCAACACCGGGGCTCTGTGCCTCTTCTCGCACCTAACATCAAGCTATCCCTTACCCTCCCCAGGGCCAAACTTCGGAGCGGCCACCCTCCACATGGGCCTAAGCACTGAGGTAGCCAGGAATCAAGGTTGAGGCTAGCTCTCACCTTCCCTTGGCGGCCCCACCAAAACCGGGGCTCTGTGTCTGTTCTCTCAACTAACCTCGACCTAGCACTTACCCGCTTCAGAGACAAGCTCTGAAGCAACAACCCGCCTCATAGGGCTTTGGCACTGAGGTAGCCAGGAATCCAGGTTGATGCTGGCCCTCACGATCTCTTGGCAGCCCCTTCTCAGCCCTACCAATACCGGGGCTCTGTGTCTGCTCTCTCAGCTAACCTCGACATATCCCTTACCCTCATCAGAGCCAAGCTCCGAAGCAACCATCCTCCACGTGGGCCTTAGGCACTGAGGTAGCCAGGAACCAAGGTTCACGCTGGCCCTCACCTTCCCTAGTCAGCCCCTCCTCAGCCCCACCAACACGTGCCCCCTTCTCTTTGGTCTCCCACCTAAACATCAACCTACATCTTACCTTCATCAGAGCCAGGCTCTGAAACGTCGACCCACTAGATGGCACTTCCACACAGATGGAACTAAGATTGAATGTTTGTTGAACTCGTGTGCCCTGGCAGCCCTTTGAGGTCCCCACCAACAGCTGGGCTCTCTGTCTGTTCTCCCAATTATCCTTGACACATCCCTTATCCTTACCACAGCTAAGCTCCGAAGCGGCCACCCACCTCATGGGGCTCAAGGCACAGAAGTAGCCAGGAATCAAGGTTGACGCTGGCCCTCATGATCTCTTGGCAGCCCCTTCTCAGCCCCACCAACACCGGGGCTCTGTGTTTGTTCTTCCATCTATCCTCGACATATCCCTTATCCTCAGCAGAGCCAAGCCTGAAGCAGCCACCCACCGCATGGACCTAAGCACTGAGGTAGCCCGGAATCAAGGTTGATGCTGGCTCTCACCTTCCCTTGGCAGCCCCACCAAACCGGGACTCTGTGTCTGTTCTCTCAACTAACCTCGACCTAGCACTTACCCGCTTCACAGACAAGCTCCGAAGCGACCACCCTCCACGTGGGCCTTAGGCACTGAGGTAGCCAGGAACCAAGCTTCATGCTGGCCCTCACCTTCCCTTGGCAGCCCCTCCTCAGCCCCACCAACACATGCCCCCTTCTCTTTGGTCTCCCACCTAAACATCAACCTACATCTTACCTTCATCAGATCCAGGGTCTAAAACGTCTACCCACTAGATGGCGCTCCAACACAGATGGAACCAAGATTGACTGTTGCACTCGCCTGCCCTGGCAGCCCTTTGAGGTCCCCACCAACAGCGGGGTTCTGTGTCTGTTCTCCCAATTATCCTCGACACATCCCTTACCCTCATCAGAGCTAAGCTCCGAAGCGGCCACCCACCTCATGGGGCTCAGGCACAGAAGTAGCCAGGAATCAAGTTGATGCTGGCCCTCACGATCTCTTGTCCGCCCCTTCTCAGCCCCACCAAGACCGGGGCTCTGTGTCTGTTCTCTCAGCTAACCTCGACGTATCCCTTACCCTCATGAGAGCCAAGCTCCAGTGGCCACCCTCCACATGGGACTTGGCACTGAGGTAGCCAGGAATCAAGGCTGATGCTGGCCCTCACCTTCCCTTGGCAGCCCCTTCTCAGCCCCACCAACACCGGGGCTCTGTGTTTGTTCTCCCACCTAACCTCACCCTAGCCCTGACCCTCATCAGGGCCAAGCTACGAAGCGGCCAGCCTCCACATGGGCCTAAGCACTCAGGTAGCCACGAAACAAGGTTGATACTGGCCCTCACCTTCCCTTGGCAGCCTCACCAACACCGGGACTCTGTGTCTATTCTCTCAACTAAACTTTACCTAGCACGTACCCGCTTCAGACCCAAGCTGCGAAGCGGCCACACACTGAATGGGGCTCAGGTACAGAAGCAGCCAGGAATCAAGGTTCATGCTGGCCCTCACCTTCCCTTGGCAGCCCCTCCTCAGCCCCACCAACAACTGCCCCCATCTCTAGGGTCTCCCACCTAAACATCAACCTACATCTTACCTTCATCAGATTCAGGGTCTAAAACGTCGACCCACTAGATGGCGCTCCAACACAGAGGGAACCAAGATTGACTGACTGTTGAACTCGCCTGCCCTGGCAGCCCTTTGAAATCCCCACTAACACCGGGGCTCTCTGCCTGTTCTCCCACCTAACCTCAACCTAGCCCTGACCCTCATCGGAGCCAAGCTTCGAAGTGGCCACCCTCCACATGGGGCTTGGCACTGAAGTAGCCAGGAACCAAGACTGATGCTGGCCCTCACGATCTCTTGGCAGCACCTTCTCAGCCCCACCAACACTAGGGCTCTGTGTCTCTTCTCCCAATTATCCTCGGCACATCCCTTACCCTCATCAGAGCCAAGCTCCGAAGCGGCCACCCACCTCATGGGGCTCAGGCACAGAAGTAACCAGGAATCAAGGCTGATGCTGGCCCTCACGATTTCTTGGCAGTCCCTTCTCAGCCCCACCAACACCGGGGTTCTGAGTCTGTTCTTCCACCTATCCTCGACATATCCCTTATCCTCAGCAGAGCCAAGCTCTGAAGCAGCCACGCACCGCATGGGGCTTGGCACTGAGGTAGCCCGGAATCAAGGCTGATGCTGGCCCTCACGATCTCTTGGCAGCCCCACCAACACCGGGGCTCTGTGCCTCTGCTCGCACCTAACATCAAGCTACCCCTTACCCTCCTCAGGGCCAAACTTCGGAGCGGCCACCCTCCACGTGGGTCTTAGGCACTGAGGTAGCCAGGAATCAAGGTTCATGCTGGCCCTCACGATCTCTTGGCAGCCCCTTCTCAGCCCCACCAACACTGAGGCTCTGTGTCTGTTCTCCTTATTATCCTCGACACATCCCTTACCCTCATCAGAGCCAAGCTCCCAAGCGGCCACCCTCCACGAGGGCCCTAGGCACTGAGATAGCCAGGAATCAAGGCTGATGCTGGACCTCGCCTTCCGTTTGCAGTCCCTAGGCAGCCCCATCAACACCGTGGCTCTGTGCCGGTTCTCCCACCTAACCTCAACCTAGCCCTGACCCTCATCAGGGACAAGCTCCGAAGCGGCCACCCTCCACATGGGGCTCAGGGGCAGACATGGCCAGGAATGAAGGCTGGTGCTGGCCCTCACGATCTCTTGTCAGCCCCTCCAACCCCTGCTCCCTTCTCTTTGGTCTCCCACCTAAACATCAACCTACATCTTACCTTCAGCAGAGCCAGGCTCTGAAACGTCTACCCTCCAGATGGCGCTCCAACACAGAGGGAACCAAGGTGACGGGTGTTCGTTGCACTCGCCTGCCCTGGCAGCCCTTTGAGGTCCCCACCACCACCGGGGCTCTCTGTCGGTTCTCCCAGTTATCTTCGACGTATCCCTTACCTTCATCGGAGCCAAGCTCCGAAGAGGCCACTCTCCACGGGGGGCTTAGGCACTGAAGTAGCCAGGAATCAAGGTTGATGCTGGCCCTCACGATCTCTTGGCAGCACCTTCTCAGCCCCACCAACACCGGGGCTCTGTGTCTCTTCTCCCACCTAACCTCACCCTAGCACTTACCCACTTCAGAGCCAAGCTCCGAAGCGGCCTCCCACCGCATGGGGCTCAAGGCACAGAAGTAGCCAGGAATCAAGGTTGACGCTGGCCGTCACGATTTCTTAGCAGTCCCTTCTCAGCCCCACCAACACCGGGGTTCTGAGTCTGTTCTTCCACCTATCCTCGACATATCCCTTATCCTCAGCAGAGCCAAGCCTGAAGCAGCCACCCACCGCATGGACCTAAGCACTGAGGTAGCCCGGAATCAAGGTTGATGCTGGCTCTCACCTTCCCTTGGCGGCCCCACCAAACCGGGGCTCTGTGTCTGTTCTCTCAACTAACCTCGACCTAGCACTTACCCGCTTCACAGACAAGCTCCGAAGCGACCACCCTCCACGTGGGCCTTAGGCACTGAGGTAGCCAGGAACCAAGCTTCATGCTGGCCCTCACCTTCCCTTGGCAGCCCCTCCTCAGCCCCACCAACACATGCCCCCTTCTCTTTGGTCTCCCACCTAAACATCAACCTACATCTTACCTTCATCAGATCCAGGGTCTAAAACGTCTACCCACTAGATGGCGCTCCAACACAGATGGAACCAAGATTGACTGTTGACCTCGCCTGCCCTGGCAGCCCTTTGAGGTCCCCACCTACAGCGGGGTTCTGTGTCTGTTCTCCCAATTATCCTCGACACATCCCTTACCCTCATCAGAGCTAAGCTCCGAAGCGGCCACCCACCTCATGGGGCTCAGGCACAGAAGTAGCCAGGAATCAAGTTGATGCTGGCCCTCACGATCTCTTGTCCGCCCCTTCTCAGCCCCACCAAGACCGGGGCTCTGTGTCTGTTCTCTCAGCTAACCTCGACGTATCCCTTACCCTCATGAGAGCCAAGCTCCAGTGGCCACCCTCCACATGGGACTTGGCACTGAGGTAGCCAGGAATCAAGGCTGATGCTGGCCCTCACCTTCCCTTGGCAGACCCTTCTCAGCCCCACCAGCATCGTTGCTCTCTGTCTGATCTTCCATCTAACCTCGGCCTATCACTTACCCGCCTCAGAGCCAAGCTTCGAAGCAGCCACCCACCGCATGGGGCTTGGCACTGAGGTAGCCAGGAATCAAGGTTGATGCTGGCCCTCACGATCTCTTGGCAGCCCCACCAACACCGGGGCTCTGTGCCTCTTCTCGCACCTAACATCAAGCTATCCCTTACCCTCCCCAGGGCCAAACTTCGGAGCGGCCACCCTCCACATGGGCCTAAGCACTGAGGTAGCCAGGAATCAAGGTTGAGGCTAGCTCTCACCTTCCCTTGGCGGCCCCACCAAAACCGGGGCTCTGTGTCTGTTCTCTCAACTAACCTCGACCTAGCACTTACCCGCTTCAGAGACAAGCTCTGAAGCAACAACCCGCCTCATAGGGCTTTGGCACTGAGGTAGCCAGGAATCCAGGTTGATGCTGGCCCTCACGATCTCTTGGCAGCCCCTTCTCAGCCCTACCAATACCGGGGCTCTGTGTCTGCTCTCTCAGCTAACCTCGACATATCCCTTACCCTCATCAGAGCCAAGCTCCGAAGCAACCATCCTCCACGTGGGCCTTAGGCACTGAGGTAGCCAGGAACCAAGGTTCACGCTGGCCCTCACCTTCCCTAGTCAGCCCCTCCTCAGCCCCACCAACACGTGCCCCCTTCTCTTTGGTCTCCCACCTAAACATCAACCTACATCTTACCTTCATCAGAGCCAGGCTCTGAAACGTCGACCCACTAGATGGCACTTCCACACAGATGGAACTAAGATTGAATGTTTGTTGAACTCGTGTGCCCTGGCAGCCCTTTGAGGTCCCCACCAACAGCTGGGCTCTCTGTCTGTTCTCCCAATTATCCTTGACACATCCCTTATCCTTACCACAGCTAAGCTCCGAAGCGGCCACCCACCTCATGGGGCTCAAGGCACAGAAGTAGCCAGGAATCAAGGTTGACGCTGGCCCTCATGATCTCTTGGCAGCCCCTTCTCAGCCCCACCAACACCGGGGCTCTGTGTTTGTTCTTCCATCTATCCTCGACATATCCCTTATCCTCAGCAGAGCCAAGCCTGAAGCAGCCACCCACCGCATGGACCTAAGCACTGAGGTAGCCCGGAATCAAGGTTGATGCTGGCTCTCACCTTCCCTTGGCAGCCCCACCAAACCGGGACTCTGTGTCTGTTCTCTCAACTAACCTCGACCTAGCACTTACCCGCTTCACAGACAAGCTCCGAAGCGACCACCCTCCACGTGGGCCTTAGGCACTGAGGTAGCCAGGAACCAAGCTTCATGCTGGCCCTCACCTTCCCTTGGCAGCCCCTCCTCAGCCCCACCAACACATGCCCCCTTCTCTTTGGTCTCCCACCTAAACATCAACCTACATCTTACCTTCATCAGATCCAGGGTCTAAAACGTCTACCCACTAGATGGCGCTCCAACACAGATGGAACCAAGATTGACTGTTGCACTCGCCTGCCCTGGCAGCCCTTTGAGGTCCCCACCAACAGCGGGGTTCTGTGTCTGTTCTCCCAATTATCCTCGACACATCCCTTACCCTCATCAGAGCTAAGCTCCGAAGCGGCCACCCACCTCATGGGGCTCAGGCACAGAAGTAGCCAGGAATCAAGTTGATGCTGGCCCTCACGATCTCTTGTCCGCCCCTTCTCAGCCCCACCAAGACCGGGGCTCTGTGTCTGTTCTCTCAGCTAACCTCGACGTATCCCTTACCCTCATGAGAGCCAAGCTCCAGTGGCCACCCTCCACATGGGACTTGGCACTGAGGTAGCCAGGAATCAAGGCTGATGCTGGCCCTCACCTTCCCTTGGCAGCCCCTTCTCAGCCCCACCAACACCGGGGCTCTGTGTTTGTTCTCCCACCTAACCTCACCCTAGCCCTGACCCTCATCAGGGCCAAGCTACGAAGCGGCCAGCCTCCACATGGGCCTAAGCACTCAGGTAGCCACGAAACAAGGTTGATACTGGCCCTCACCTTCCCTTGGCAGCCTCACCAACACCGGGACTCTGTGTCTATTCTCTCAACTAAACTTTACCTAGCACGTACCCGCTTCAGACCCAAGCTGCGAAGCGGCCACACACTGAATGGGGCTCAGGTACAGAAGCAGCCAGGAATCAAGGTTCATGCTGGCCCTCACCTTCCCTTGGCAGCCCCTCCTCAGCCCCACCAACAACTGCCCCCATCTCTAGGGTCTCCCACCTAAACATCAACCTACATCTTACCTTCATCAGATTCAGGGTCTAAAACGTCGACCCACTAGATGGCGCTCCAACACAGAGGGAACCAAGATTGACTGACTGTTGAACTCGCCTGCCCTGGCAGCCCTTTGAAATCCCCACTAACACCGGGGCTCTCTGCCTGTTCTCCCACCTAACCTCAACCTAGCCCTGACCCTCATCGGAGCCAAGCTTCGAAGTGGCCACCCTCCACATGGGGCTTGGCACTGAAGTAGCCAGGAACCAAGACTGATGCTGGCCCTCACGATCTCTTGGCAGCCCCTTCTCAGCCCCACCAACACTAGGGCTCTGTGTCTCTTCTCCCAATTATCCTCGGCACATCCCTTACCCTCATCAGAGCCAAGCTCCGAAGCGGCCACCCACCTCATGGGGCTCAGGCACAGAAGTAACCAGGAATCAAGGCTGATGCTGGCCCTCACGATTTCTTGGCAGTCCCTTCTCAGCCCCACCAACACCGGGGTTCTGAGTCTGTTCTTCCACCTATCCTCGACATATCCCTTATCCTCAGCAGAGCCAAGCTCTGAAGCAGCCACGCACCGCATGGGGCTTGGCACTGAGGTAGCCCGGAATCAAGGCTGATGCTGGCCCTCACGATCTCTTGGCAGCCCCACCAACACCGGGGCTCTGTGCCTCTGCTCGCACCTAACATCAAGCTACCCCTTACCCTCCTCAGGGCCAAACTTCGGAGCGGCCACCCTCCACGTGGGTCTTAGGCACTGAGGTAGCCAGGAATCAAGGTTCATGCTGGCCCTCACGATCTCTTGGCAGCCCCTTCTCAGCCCCACCAACACTGAGGCTCTGTGTCTGTTCTCCTTATTATCCTCGACACATCCCTTACCCTCATCAGAGCCAAGCTCCCAAGCGGCCACCCTCCACGAGGGCCCTAGGCACTGAGATAGCCAGGAATCAAGGCTGATGCTGGACCTCGCCTTCCGTTTGCAGTCCCTAGGCAGCCCCATCAACACCGTGGCTCTGTGCCGGTTCTCCCACCTAACCTCAACCTAGCCCTGACCCTCATCAGGGACAAGCTCCGAAGCGGCCACCCTCCACATGGGGCTCAGGGGCAGACATGGCCAGGAATGAAGGCTGGTGCTGGCCCTCACGATCTCTTGTCAGCCCCTCCAACCCCTGCTCCCTTCTCTTTGGTCTCCCACCTAAACATCAACCTACATCTTACCTTCAGCAGAGCCAGGCTCTGAAACGTCTACCCTCCAGATGGCACTCCAACACAGAGGGAACCAAGGTGACGGGTGTTCGTTGCACTCGCCTGCCCTGGCAGCCCTTTGAGGTCCCCACCACCACCGGGGCTCTCTGTCGGTTCTCCCAGTTATCTTCGACGTATCCCTTACCTTCATCGGAGCCAAGCTCCGAAGAGGCCACTCTCCACGGGGGGCTTAGGCACTGAAGTAGCCAGGAATCAAGGTTGATGCTGGCCCTCACGATCTCTTGGCAGCACCTTCTCAGCCCCACCAACACCGGGGCTCTGTGTCTCTTCTCCCACCTAACCTCACCCTAGCACTTACCCACTTCAGAGCCAAGCTCCGAAGCGGCCTCCCACCGCATGGGGCTCAAGGCACAGAAGTAGCCAGGAATCAAGGTTGACGCTGGCCGTCACGATTTCTTAGCAGTCCCTTCTCAGCCCCACCAACACCGGGGTTCTGAGTCTGTTCTTCCACCTATCCTCGACATATCCCTTATCCTCAGCAGAGCCAAGCCTGAAGCAGCCACCCACCGCATGGACCTAAGCACTGAGGTAGCCCGGAATCAAGGTTGATGCTGGCTCTCACCTTCCCTTGGCAGCCCCACCAAACCGGGGCTCTGTGTCTGTTCTCTCAACTAACCTCGACCTAGCACTTACCCGCTTCACAGACAAGCTCCGAAGCGACCACCCTCCACGTGGGCCTTAGGCACTGAGGTAGCCAGGAACCAAGCTTCATGCTGGCCCTCACCTTCCCTTGGCAGCCCCTCCTCAGCCCCACCAACACATGCCCCCTTCTCTTTGGTCTCCCACCTAAACATCAACCTACATCTTACCTTCATCAGATCCAGGGTCTAAAACGTCTACCCACTAGATGGCGCTCCAACACAGATGGAACCAAGATTGACTGTTGACCTCGCCTGCCCTGGCAGCCCTTTGAGGTCCCCACCTACAGCGGGGTTCTGTGTCTGTTCTCCCAATTATCCTCGACACATCCCTTACCCTCATCAGAGCTAAGCTCCGAAGCGGCCACCCACCTCATGGGGCTCAGGCACAGAAGTAGCCAGGAATCAAGTTGATGCTGGCCCTCACGATCTCTTGTCCGCCCCTTCTCAGCCCCACCAAGACCGGGGCTCTGTGTCTGTTCTCTCAGCTAACCTCGACGTATCCCTTACCCTCATGAGAGCCAAGCTCCAGTGGCCACCCTCCACATGGGACTTGGCACTGAGGTAGCCAGGAATCAAGGCTGATGCTGGCCCTCACCTTCCCTTGGCAGACCCTTCTCAGCCCCACCAGCATCGTTGCTCTCTGTCTGATCTTCCATCTAACCTCGGCCTATCACTTACCCGCCTCAGAGCCAAGCTTCGAAGCAGCCACCCACCGCATGGGGCTTGGCACTGAGGTAGCCAGGAATCAAGGTTGATGCTGGCCCTCACGATCTCTTGGCAGCCCCACCAACACCGGGGCTCTGTGCCTCTTCTCGCACCTAACATCAAGCTATCCCTTACCCTCCCCAGGGCCAAACTTCGGAGCGGCCACCCTCCACATGGGCCTAAGCACTGAGGTAGCCAGGAATCAAGGTTGAGGCTAGCTCTCACCTTCCCTTGGCGGCCCCACCAAAACCGGGGCTCTGTGTCTGTTCTCTCAACTAACCTCGACCTAGCACTTACCCGCTTCAGAGACAAGCTCTGAAGCAACAACCCGCCTCATAGGGCTTTGGCACTGAGGTAGCCAGGAATCCAGGTTGATGCTGGCCCTCACGATCTCTTGGCAGCCCCTTCTCAGCCCTACCAATACCGGGGCTCTGTGTCTGCTCTCTCAGCTAACCTCGACATATCCCTTACCCTCATCAGAGCCAAGCTCCGAAGCAACCATCCTCCACGTGGGCCTTAGGCACTGAGGTAGCCAGGAACCAAGGTTCACGCTGGCCCTCACCTTCCCTAGTCAGCCCCTCCTCAGCCCCACCAACACGTGCCCCCTTCTCTTTGGTCTCCCACCTAAACATCAACCTACATCTTACCTTCATCAGAGCCAGGCTCTGAAACGTCGACCCACTAGATGGCACTTCCACACAGATGGAAGTAAGATTGAATGTTTGTTGAACTCGTGTGCCCTGGCAGCCCTTTGAGGTCCCCACCAACAGCTGGGCTCTCTGTCTGTTCTCCCAATTATCCTTGACACATCCCTTATCCTTACCACAGCTAAGCTCCGAAGCGGCCACCCACCTCATGGGGCTCAAGGCACAGAAGTAGCCAGGAATCAAGGTTGACGCTGGCCCTCATGATCTCTTGGCAGCCCCTTCTCAGCCCCACCAACACCGGGGCTCTGTGTTTGTTCTCCCAACTAACCTCACCCTAGCCCTGACCCTCATCAGGGCCAAGCTACGAAGCGGCCAGCCTCCACATGGGCCTAAGCACTCAGGTAGCCACGAAACAAGGTTGATACTGGCCCTCACCTTCCCTTGGCAGCCTCACCAACACCGGGACTCTGTGTCTATTCTCTCAACTAAACTTTACCTAGCACGTACCCGCTTCAGACCCAAGCTGCGAAGCGGCCACACACTGAATGGGGCTCAGGTACAGAAGCAGCCAGGAATCAAGGTTCATGCTGGCCCTCACCTTCCCTTGGCAGCCCCTCCTCAGCCCCACCAACAACTGCCCCCATCTCTAGGGTCTCCCACCTAAACATCAACCTACATCTTACCTTCATCAGATTCAGGGTCTAAAACGTCGACCCACTAGATGGCGCTCCAACACAGAGGGAACCAAGATTGACTGACTGTTGAACTCGCCTGCCCTGGCAGCCCTTTGAAATCCCCACTAACACCGGGGCTCTCTGCCTGTTCTCCCACCTAACCTCAACCTAGCCCTGACCCTCATCGGAGCCAAGCTTCGAAGTGGCCACCCTCCACATGGGGCTTGGCACTGAAGTAGCCAGGAACCAAGACTGATGCTGGCCCTCACGATCTCTTGGCAGCACCTTCTCAGCCCCACCAACACTAGGGCTCTGTGTCTCTTCTCCCAATTATCCTCGGCACATCCCTTACCCTCATCAGAGCCAAGCTCCGAAGCGGCCACCCACCTCATGGGGCTCAGGCACAGAAGTAACCAGGAATCAAGGCTGATGCTGGCCCTCACGATTTCTTGGCAGTCCCTTCTCAGCCCCACCAACACCGGGGTTCTGAGTCTGTTCTTCCACCTATCCTCGACATATCCCTTATCCTCAGCAGAGCCAAGCTCTGAAGCAGCCACGCACCGCATGGGGCTTGGCACTGAGGTAGCCCGGAATCAAGGCTGATGCTGGCCCTCACGATCTCTTGGCAGCCCCACCAACACCGGGGCTCTGTGCCTCTGCTCGCACCTAACATCAAGCTACCCCTTACCCTCCTCAGGGCCAAACTTCGGAGCGGCCACCCTCCACGTGGGTCTTAGGCACTGAGGTAGCCAGGAATCAAGGTTCATGCTGGCCCTCACGATCTCTTGGCAGCCCCTTCTCAGCCCCACCAACACTGAGGCTCTGTGTCTGTTCTCCTTATTATCCTCGACACATCCCTTACCCTCATCAGAGCCAAGCTCCCAAGCGGCCACCCTCCACGAGGGCCCTAGGCACTGAGATAGCCAGGAATCAAGGCTGATGCTGGACCTCGCCTTCCGTTTGCAGTCCCTAGGCAGCCCCATCAACACCGTGGCTCTGTGCCGGTTCTCCCACCTAACCTCAACCTAGCCCTGACCCTCATCAGGGACAAGCTCCGAAGCGGCCACCCTCCACATGGGGCTCAGGGGCAGACATGGCCAGGAATGAAGGCTGGTGCTGGCCCTCACGATCTCTTGTCAGCCCCTCCAACCCCTGCTCCCTTCTCTTTGGTCTCCCACCTAAACATCAACCTACATCTTACCTTCAGCAGAGCCAGGCTCTGAAACGTCTACCCTCCAGATGGCACTCCAACACAGAGGGAACCAAGGTGACGGGTGTTCGTTGCACTCGCCTGCCCTGGCAGCCCTTTGAGGTCCCCACCACCACCGGGGCTCTCTGTCGGTTCTCCCAGTTATCTTCGACGTATCCCTTACCTTCATCGGAGCCAAGCTCCGAAGAGGCCACTCTCCACGGGGGGCTTAGGCACTGAAGTAGCCAGGAATCAAGGTTGATGCTGGCCCTCACGATCTCTTGGCAGCACCTTCTCAGCCCCACCAACACCGGGGCTCTGTGTCTCTTCTCCCACCTAACCTCACCCTAGCACTTACCCACTTCAGAGCCAAGCTCCGAAGCGGCCTCCCACCGCATGGGGCTCAAGGCACAGAAGTAGCCAGGAATCAAGGTTGACGCTGGCCGTCACGATTTCTTAGCAGTCCCTTCTCAGCCCCACCAACACCGGGGTTCTGAGTCTGTTCTTCCACCTATCCTCGACATATCCCTTATCCTCAGCAGAGCCAAGCCTGAAGCAGCCACCCACCGCATGGACCTAAGCACTGAGGTAGCCCGGAATCAAGGTTGATGCTGGCTCTCACCTTCCCTTGGCGGCCCCACCAAACCGGGGCTCTGTGTCTGTTCTCTCAACTAACCTCGACCTAGCACTTACCCGCTTCACAGACAAGCTCCGAAGCGACCACCCTCCACGTGGGCCTTAGGCACTGAGGTAGCCAGGAACCAAGCTTCATGCTGGCCCTCACCTTCCCTTGGCAGCCCCTCCTCAGCCCCACCAACACATGCCCCCTTCTCTTTGGTCTCCCACCTAAACATCAACCTACATCTTACCTTCATCAGATCCAGGGTCTAAAACGTCTACCCACTAGATGGCGCTCCAACACAGATGGAACCAAGATTGACTGTTGACCTCGCCTGCCCTGGCAGCCCTTTGAGGTCCCCACCTACAGCGGGGTTCTGTGTCTGTTCTCCCAATTATCCTCGACACATCCCTTACCCTCATCAGAGCTAAGCTCCGAAGCGGCCACCCACCTCATGGGGCTCAGGCACAGAAGTAGCCAGGAATCAAGTTGATGCTGGCCCTCACGATCTCTTGTCCGCCCCTTCTCAGCCCCACCAAGACCGGGGCTCTGTGTCTGTTCTCTCAGCTAACCTCGACGTATCCCTTACCCTCATGAGAGCCAAGCTCCAGTGGCCACCCTCCACATGGGACTTGGCACTGAGGTAGCCAGGAATCAAGGCTGATGCTGGCCCTCACCTTCCCTTGGCAGACCCTTCTCAGCCCCACCAGCATCGTTGCTCTCTGTCTGATCTTCCATCTAACCTCGGCCTATCACTTACCCGCCTCAGAGCCAAGCTTCGAAGCAGCCACCCACCGCATGGGGCTTGGCACTGAGGTAGCCAGGAATCAAGGTTGATGCTGGCCCTCACGATCTCTTGGCAGCCCCACCAACACCGGGGCTCTGTGCCTCTTCTCGCACCTAACATCAAGCTATCCCTTACCCTCCCCAGGGCCAAACTTCGGAGCGGCCACCCTCCACATGGGCCTAAGCACTGAGGTAGCCAGGAATCAAGGTTGAGGCTAGCTCTCACCTTCCCTTGGCGGCCCCACCAAAACCGGGGCTCTGTGTCTGTTCTCTCAACTAACCTCGACCTAGCACTTACCCGCTTCAGAGACAAGCTCTGAAGCAACAACCCGCCTCATAGGGCTTTGGCACTGAGGTAGCCAGGAATCCAGGTTGATGCTGGCCCTCACGATCTCTTGGCAGCCCCTTCTCAGCCCTACCAATACCGGGGCTCTGTGTCTGCTCTCTCAGCTAACCTCGACATATCCCTTACCCTCATCAGAGCCAAGCTCCGAAGCAACCATCCTCCACGTGGGCCTTAGGCACTGAGGTAGCCAGGAACCAAGGTTCACGCTGGCCCTCACCTTCCCTAGTCAGCCCCTCCTCAGCCCCACCAACACGTGCCCCCTTCTCTTTGGTCTCCCACCTAAACATCAACCTACATCTTACCTTCATCAGAGCCAGGCTCTGAAACGTCGACCCACTAGATGGCACTTCCACACAGATGGAACTAAGATTGAATGTTTGTTGAACTCGTGTGCCCTGGCAGCCCTTTGAGGTCCCCACCAACAGCTGGGCTCTCTGTCTGTTCTCCCAATTATCCTTGACACATCCCTTATCCTTACCACAGCTAAGCTCCGAAGCGGCCACCCACCTCATGGGGCTCAAGGCACAGAAGTAGCCAGGAATCAAGGTTGACGCTGGCCCTCATGATCTCTTGGCAGCCCCTTCTCAGCCCCACCAACACCGGGGCTCTGTGTTTGTTCTCCCAACTAACCTCACCCTAGCCCTGACCCTCATCAGGGCCAAGCTACGAAGCGGCCAGCCTCCACATGGGCCTAAGCACTCAGGTAGCCACGAAACAAGGTTGATACTGGCCCTCACCTTCCCTTGGCAGCCTCACCAACACCGGGACTCTGTGTCTATTCTCTCAACTAAACTTTACCTAGCACGTACCCGCTTCAGACCCAAGCTGCGAAGCGGCCACACACTGAATGGGGCTCAGGTACAGAAGCAGCCAGGAATCAAGGTTCATGCTGGCCCTCACCTTCCCTTGGCAGCCCCTCCTCAGCCCCACCAACAACTGCCCCCATCTCTAGGGTCTCCCACCTAAACATCAACCTACATCTTACCTTCATCAGATTCAGGGTCTAAAACGTCGACCCACTAGATGGCGCTCCAACACAGAGGGAACCAAGATTGACTGACTGTTGAACTCGCCTGCCCTGGCAGCCCTTTGAAATCCCCACTAACACCGGGGCTCTCTGCCTGTTCTCCCACCTAACCTCAACCTAGCCCTGACCCTCATCGGAGCCAAGCTTCGAAGTGGCCACCCTCCACATGGGGCTTGGCACTGAAGTAGCCAGGAACCAAGACTGATGCTGGCCCTCACGATCTCTTGGCAGCACCTTCTCAGCCCCACCAACACTAGGGCTCTGTGTCTCTTCTCCCAATTATCCTCGGCACATCCCTTACCCTCATCAGAGCCAAGCTCCGAAGCGGCCACCCACCTCATGGGGCTCAGGCACAGAAGTAACCAGGAATCAAGGCTGATGCTGGCCCTCACGATTTCTTGGCAGTCCCTTCTCAGCCCCACCAACACCGGGGTTCTGAGTCTGTTCTTCCCCCTATCCTCGACATATCCCTTATCCTCAGCAGAGCCAAGCTCTGAAGCAGCCACGCACCGCATGGGGCTTGGCACTGAGGTAGCCCGGAATCAAGGTTGATGCTGGCCCTCACGATCTCTTGGCAGCCGCTTCTCAGCCCCACCAACACTGGGGCTCTGTGTCTGTTCTCCTTATTATCCTCGACACATCCCTTACCCTCATCAGAGCCAAGCTCCCAAGCGGCCACCCTCCACGAGGGCCCTAAGCACTGAGATAGCCAGGAATCAAGGCTGATGCTGGACCTCGCCTTCCGTTTGCAGTCCCTAGGCAGCCCCATCAACACCGTGGCTCTGTGCCGGTTCTCCCACCTAACCTCAACCTAGCCCTGACCCTCATCAGGGACAAGCTCCGAAGCGGCCACCCTCCACATGGGGCTCAGGGGCAGACATGGCCAGGAATGAAGGCTGGTGCTGGCCCTCACGATCTCTTGTCAGCCCCTCCTCAGCCCCACCAACCCCTGCTCCCTTCTCTTTGGTCTCCCACCTAAACATCAACCTACATCTTACCTTCAGCAGAGCCAGGCTCTGAAACGTCTACCCACCAGATGGCGCTCCAACACAGAGGGAACCAATGTGACTGGTGTTCGTTGCACTCGCCTGCCCTGGCAGCCCTTTGAGGTCCCCACCACCACCGGGGCTAGGCGCTTGCCGTAGCACTCAACCGTCAACCTTGCCGCAGCCCAACTGCAAAGCAGACAAGCGCCCCATGGAGCTCCCACACACATTTAGCCAGGGCTGAAATATGTTCGCGGCGCTCACCTTCCCTTTACAGCCCCTTCTAGCTGCCCAGCACCCAGCCATCTCCAGCACCGCAAATGCGCAACATCCAGCACACCTAGCACCCCTTGGGATCTTTGGCAGTGCTTGGTGCTGGGCATGTGTCGGTGCTGGGTCGTGGGGGTACTGTGTGCTAGGCCCTGAGTGGAGTGGGTTCTGGACAGGTCTGGGTGCTGTGGTTGCTGGGCGTTGGGCATATCTGGGTGCTCGCCATGTCCTTGTGCTGGGCACTGGGAGGATTTGGTGCTGGGAATGGGCAGGTTATGATCGTGTCTGGGTGGTGGATGCTGGCTACAGGCAGTGCTGGGTGCTGGTCATTGGGGGTACTGGTTTCTAGGCACTGGGCGTGAGGGGTGCTGGACATCTCTGGGTGCTGAGCATGTCCAAGTGATGGGTCCGGGGCACTGGGACTGCTGGGCAGTGGGGGTGCTGGGGACTATGCATATCAGGGTGCTGGGCATGCCTGTGTACTGAGTGCTTGGCGCTGGGTTCTGGATGCTGGCTGGTGGGCATTGTCTGTGTGCTGGTTATTGGGCACTGGCGGTGGTAGGCATGGGAGTGCTTGTTGCTGGGCATTTTCTGATCCTGGCTGTTGGGGGCGCTGAGCACTGGGCATGTCTGGGTGATGGATGGAGGGAGTTTTGGGTGCTGGGCACTAGGGGTGCTGGCTAGTGGGTATGTCCGTGTGCTGGGTATGTCCATATGCCGGATGCTGTGCGCTGGGGATGCTGGGCACTGGGGTTAGTGGGTGCTGTGCACTGGGGTTGCTGGGTGCTGGGCGGCGCGACTGCTGGGGGCTGGGAGTGCTGGGTACTATGCATAAGCGGGTGCAGGGTATGTCTTGCTGCTGGATGGTGGGTTGTGGGGCTACTGGGAGCTGGGCACTGGGGTTGCTGGGTGCTAAATCCTGTGGGTGCTGGTTGCTGGGCCCTGGGAGTGCTGGGTACTATGCATAAGCGGGTGCAGGGTATGTCGTGCTGCTGAGTGCTGGGGGTATTGGGTGTTGGCCACTGGGGTGTTGGGTGCTGGGCATGTCCTCATCGTTGGCATGACTGATGCTGGGCACTGGGGGTGCCGGCTGCTGGGAGCTAGCGGTGCTGGCTGTTGGCATTTCAGTTGCTGGACATGACCAGGTGCTGGGCGTGTCCAGGTGCTGGGCATGTGCGGATGCTGTGTGCTCAGCACTTGAGGTTCTGGGTGGTCGGCAGTGAGGGTGCTAGACGCTGGGGATGCTGGCTGTTGCTGTGCTGGGTGCTGGGCACTGGGGCTGCTGAGTGGTGGGCATGTCCAGGTGCTGTTTGTTGGCGGTTGGGGTGCTGGGTTGCGCGCCTGTCCGGGAGTTAGTGCTGGGCCCTGGGGGTGCTGTGTATGTCCGAGTGCTGGGCATGTCTGGATGCTGGGTAAACGGGTTCTTGGGCTGTGGGGGTGTTGGGTATGCTGGTTTCTGGGCACTGGGGAGGTGCTGGCTGCGAGACCTGTATGGTGGTGGGTGTTTGGTGTACTGGGTGCAGGGCACTGGGCGTGCTGGGGATGTCCGGGTGCTACGTGCTGATCACTGGGGATGTTGGGGGCTGGTTTGCTGTGTTCTGGTGTGTAGCGTGCTGGGCATGTTTGGGTGCTGGGCATGTCCAGGTGCTGGGTACTGGGCGCTGGGGGTGGTGGTCCCTGGGGGTGCTGTGTGCTGGGCATGTCCGGGGGGTGGGTTGGGCAGTGGGGTTGCTGGGTGCTGGGAATGTGCGGGTGCTGGGGGCTGGGCCCTGAGGTTGCTGGGGGCTGGGCACTCGGGTTGCTGGGTGCTGGCTGGTGCGGTTGCGGGGCCCTGGTATTGCTGGGTACTATGCATAACTGAGTGCAGGGCATCTCTTGGTGCTGGAAGTACTGGGTGCTGGGTGCTGGGCATATCCGGTGCTGGGCCTGTGCTCTGGAGTTGCTGGGTTCTGTGCTCTGGGGGTGCTTGTTTCTTGGCACGTGCATGTGCTGTGTGCTCTGCCCTGGTTGTGCTGGGTATGTGTGGGTGTTGGGCAGTGTGGGTGCTGTGTGGTGGGCGTTGGGCATGTCTGGGTGCTGGGTTGTCCTGGTTCCAGCTGGGACAGGGTTAACTTTCTTCCCAGTAGCTTGGGGGGTGTGCTGTGTTTTGGGTTTAGTGTGAAAGGAGCGTTGATGGCCCATTGATGCTTTGGCTGTTGCTGGGTGATGCTTGCACCGGGAGGGGGGAGCACAGCCGGGGTGGTGGACTTAGCTGGCCAATGGGGTATTCTATACCATGTGACATCATGCTCAGTAGAAAAACCAGGTGGGGGGGGGGGGCTCGCCCCCGTTCGTGACACGCGGTCGGCGGTCGGTGAGCGGTTGTGTAGTGCATTGCCTGTTTTGTGTATTCTGTTATTGTTGTTGTTCTCATTGTTATTACTACTGTTCTACTTAGTTTTATTTCAATTATTAAACTGTTTTTATCTCAACCCGGGAGCTTTCCTACTTGTGCCCTCCCGATTCTCTCCCCCATCCCACCGGGGGCGGGGTGATCGAGCGGCTGCGTGGCGTTTATTTTTGCTGGCTGGGGTTAAACCACGACATGGGTGATGGGCACTGGAGGTTCTGGGCGATGGGGAGCAGGGAAGCTGCCTGCTAGGCATGTCTGAGTGCTGGGCATGTCCGGGTGCTGGGTACTGTGCGCTGGCGGTGGTGGTGCTGGGTGCTGGGCATGTCCGGGTGCTAGGCAATGGCGGTGCTGGGTGCTTGGCGCTGGGGGTGATGGTCTTTGGGTGTGCTGGGTGCTGGGCATGTCCCTGTGCTGGGTGGTGGGGGTGCTGGGCATGTGCGGGTGTTGGTTGCCGGGCCCTGGGTGTACTGGGTGCTGGATGCTGGGGTGGTTGGTTTCTGGGCGCTGGGGGTGCTGGGTTCTGTGCCCCTGTGTTGCTGGGTGCTGAGCATGTCCGGGTGTTGGCCATGTGTAAGTGCAGCGTGCTGGGCACTGGGTGCTGGGGGGTGGGGATGCTGGATGCTGAGTGTTGGGTATGCTGGTTTCCGGGCACTGGGCGGAAGTGTGTGAGACCTGAGGGGGGGGTTGTATGGTGGGTGTTTGGGGTGCTGAGTGCTGCAGGTGCTGGGCATGTCCAGGTGCTACGTGCTGATCACCGGGGTTCTTGGGGGCTGGTTTGCTGTGTTCTGGTGTGTTGGGCGCTGGGCATGTTTGTCTGGGTGCTGGGCATGTCTGGGTGCTGGGTACCGGGAACTGGCAGTGCGGGGCGGTGCGGGTGCTGTGTGCTGGGCATGTCGGGGTGCTGGGTACTGGGCAGTGGGAGTGCTGGGTGCCAGGTACTGGGGATGCTGGGCCCTGGCATTGCTCGGCAATATGCAAAACTGAGTGCAGGGTATGTCTTGGTGCTGGATGCTTGGTGCTGGAGGTACCGGGTGCTGGGCATATGCAGTGCTGGGTTTTGGGCATATCCGGTGCTGGGTGGCTGTGCTGGGGTTGCTGGGTGCTGTGCTGTGAGGGTGCTGGATTCCTGGCATGTGCGTGTACTGTGTGCTGGGCCCTGGTTGTGCTGGGTATGTGTGGGTGCTGGGTGTTGGGCACTGGGGGGGGTGGTGCTAGGTGCTGGGCATGTCCAGGTGCTGAGCAATGGTGGTGCTGGGTGCTTGGCGCTGGGGGTGGTGGTCCCTGGGGCTGCTGTGTGCTGGGCACGTCGGGATGCTGGGTTTTGGGCGGTGGGGGTGCTGGGCGTGCGCATGTGTTGGTTGCTGGACCCTGGCGTGCTGGGCGCTGGGGCGATCGTTTACTGGGTGCTGGGGGTGCTGGGTTCAATGCAGCGTATGCAGGTCCTGGGCAGTGGGTGTGCTGGAAGCTGGGCGTTGGGTATGCTGGTTCCTGCCACTGCGGGTGCTGGGTGTGAGACTTGTGGGCGTGCTGGATGGTGGGTGTTTGGTGTGCACCCTCACTGCCCACCACCCAGAACCCCAAGTGCCGAGCACACAGCATCCAGACGTGCCCAGCACCTCCACACGCCCAGCACCCACAAGACCCAACAACCAGCACTGGTCATGACCAGTACCTGGAAATGCCCACAGCCAGCACCCCTAGCTCCCCGCACCCAGCACTCCCAGGGCCCAGCACTAATTCCCGGACATGCGCACAACCCAGCACACCCACCGCCAACACACAGCATCGAGACATGCCCAGCACCCAGCAGCCCCAGTGCCCAGCATCCACCAGCAAGACATACCCTGCACTCAATTATGCATGGTACCCAGCACTCCCAGGGCCCAGCAACCAGTAGCCCCAGTACCTCGGCTCGCTTCTGTAATTCTACACAATGAAGACTTGTGGCTTAGAAGTTAGGGAACTAGCAGGTGTGGTGTTTGCAGGCGTGTAGAATTGTAGTCTAAATCGTGTCTCCTGGAAGCAGTGTTAGACTCTAGTGAAGAGTAACCTTGGAAACGAGAACCGTAAACAAACGTAGTCCAGACGTGGCTCGGAGACAAACCTCGCCCTTATAAGGAAAGAAAGGAACAGGTTCACGAAGAGTTCACTACCCCGCCGACCACCACAGACCACCCGAGACCCTCAAGGAGACCCTAAAGGTTTTAGTGCGCATGTGTCTAGGATGATGTAATATTATAATCGGTTCTCGGAAATTTAAGGAATATGTAAAAGAGAAACTTAAAATATGTATGAGAAGCATGGATACAAACAGAAAGGTGATTAGACCCGGTGTGCTTCATTTGTGGCACGTCCACCGAGCACCCAGGCCTGAATAAAACAACCTCTCTCCTGAGCGTGTGGAATTGGTTCCTTCCACGCCGGGCACGAATCCGCTTTTCGGACAACACCTAGCCCCCAGCACCCACACCAGCAGCACCAGCAAGCCCAGTGCCCAGCACGCAGCAACCTCAGGGCCCAGCACCCAGCCATGCCCGCCACCCGGACATGCCCAGCACCCAGCAACCTCAGTGCACAGCACCCAGCACCCCCAGCGCCCAGAAACCAACACACGCACACAGCCAGCACGCCCACCGCCCAAAACCCAGCAGCCCAACATGCCCAGCACACAGCACCACCACCGCCACCACCCCCACTGCCCAGTACCCAGCACCCACACATGCCCAGCACCCACACATGCCCAGCACACAGCACCACCACCGCCCACTGCCCAGTACCCAGCACCCACACGTGCCCAGCACTCAGACATGCCCAGCACTCAGACATGCCCAGCAGGCAGCTACTCTGCTGCCCACCGCCCAGCATCCCGACCGCCCAGCACCCAGACATGCCCAGGCCCCGCCACACAGCACCCACACTGCCCAACACCCAGCACTCACACATACCCGGCACAACCAGGGCCCAGCACACAGCACACGCACATGTCAGGAATCCAGCACCCTCACAGCACAGCACCCAGCAACCCCAGCACAGCCACCCAGCACCGCATATGCCCAGCACCTAGCACCGCATATGCCCAATACCCAGCACCCAGTACCTCCAGTACCCAGCATCCAGCACCAAGACATACCCTGCACTCAGTTATGTATAGTAGCCAGCAATACCAGGGCCCAGAACCCCAGTACCTAGAACCCAACACTGCCACTGCGCAACACCCACCACCCGGACGTGCCCAGCACACAGCACCCCCACTGCCCCACCCAGCCAGCGCCCAGTACCCAGCACCCAGACATGCCCAGCACCCAAACATGCCCAGCACTCAACACACCACTGCCCAGATCCCAGCAAACCAGCCCCCAACATCTCCAGTGATCAGCATATAGCACCCGGACATGCCCAGCACCCGCAGCGCTCAGCACCCAGCACCCCCAGTGCTCTGTACTCAGCACACCAAACACCTACCATCCAGCACCCCCACACGTCTCACACCCAGCACGCCCAGTGCCCAGCAACCAGCATACCCAACACCCACCATCCAGCTTCCCCACCACCCAGTACCCCCACTGCCCAGTACCCTGCACCCAGACATGCCCAGCACCCGGACATACACAGCACTCAGCACTGTCCTTCTTCCTGCTGGGACAGAGTTAACTTTCTTCCCAGTAGCTTGGGGGGGTGTGCTGGCTTTTGGGTTTGGTGTGAGAGGAGCGTTGATGGCCCCTTAATGCTTTGGCTGTTGCTGGGCGGTGCTTGCACCGGGAGACTTTTGTTCTCTCTTTTCGGCCTCCCACAGGAAGCTCGGGGGGGGGGGTTGGGGGGCAGGGGTGGGGAGCACAGCCGGGGTAGTTGACCTAGCTGGCCAATGGGGTATTCTATAGCATGTAACATCCTGCTCAGTATAAAAAATGGGAGGGGGTGGGGGGGGAAACGACACCCCCTCCCCCCACCCCGTTCATGACACGCGGTCGGCAGCGGTGAGCAGTTGCATTGTGCGTTGCCTGCTTTGTATCGTCTGTTGTTGTTGTTGTTCTCATTGTTATTATTACTGTTCTACTTCGTTTTATTTCAACCATTAAACTGTTTTTATCTCAACCTGGGAGTTTTCCTACTTGTGCCCTCCCGATTCTCTCCCCCGTCCCACGGGGTGGGGGGGGAGGTGAGCCACCGGCTGCGTGGGGTTTATTTGCAGGCTGGGGTTAAACCACGACATGCACCCATCGTACCCTCCACCCAGCACCCCCATGGCCCAGCACTCATTCCCGGACATGTGCACAACCTAGCACACCCACCGCCAACACACAGCCCCTGGACGTGCCCAGCACCCAGCAGCCCCACTGTCCAGCACCGCATTGCCCAGCATCCCCAGCGCCCAGCACCCTCACTGCCCACCACCCAGAACAACAAGTGCCGAGCACACAGCATCCGGACATGCCCAGCACCGGGGCACACCCAGCACCCACAAGACCCAGCATCCGGTCATGACCAGCAACTGGAAATGCCCACAGCCAGCACCTCTAGCTCCCAGCAGCCACCAACCCCAGTGCCTAGCACTCAGCACCCAGTCGTGCCAAGCACCCAACACCCCGGTGCTCAGCACCCTGCACCCGGTCGTGTCCAGGGCCCCCCACACTGCCCAACACCCAGCACCCACACATACCTGGCACAACCAGGGCCCAGCACACAGCCCACGCACGTGCCAGGAATCCAGCATCCCCAGAGCACAGCACCCAGCAACCCCAGCACAGCCACCCAGCACTGCATATGCCCAGCATGAAGCACCGCATATGCCCACAACCCAGCACCCAGTAGCTCCAGCACCAGGCATCCAGCACCAAGACATACCCTGCACTCAGTTATGCAGAGTACCTAGCAATACCGGGCCCAGCACCTAGCACCCAACACCCACCACCCGGACATGCCCAGCACACAGCACCCCCACTGCCCCACACCGCCAGCGCCCCGTATGCAGCACCCAGAAATGCCCAGCACCCAAACGTGCCCAGCACTCAACACACCACTGCCCAGATCCCAGCAAACCAGCCCCCAACATCGCCAGTGATCAGCACATAGCACCTGGAATGCCCAGCACCCGCAGCGCTCAGCACCCAGCACCCCCAGGGACCAGCAGCCAGCATCGCAGCAACCAGCATCCCCAGCGCCCAGCACCCGGTCATGCCAAGCACCTGGACATGCCCAGCACCAAGCACGCCTGTGCCCAGCACACAATATCCCCAGCACCCAGTAGCCCCAGCACCCAGCAGCAAGAGATACCCTTCACCCGCTTACGCATAGTACCCACAGCGCTCAGCAGCCACCATCCCCAGTGCTCTGTACCCAGCACACCAAACACCCACCATCCAGTACCCCCACACGTCTCACACCCAGCACCCCCAGTGCCCAGTACCCTGCACCCAGACATGCCCAGCACCCGGACATACACAACACTCAGCACTGTCCTTCTTCCTGCTGGGACAGAGTTAACTTTCTTCCAGTAGCTTGGGGGGTGTGCTGGCTTTTGGTTTGGTGTGAGAGGAGCGTTGATGGCCCCTTAATGCTTTGGCTGTTGCTGGGCGTTGCTTGCACCGGGAGACTTTTGTTTTCTCTTTTCGGCCTCCCACAGGAAGCTCGGGGGGGGGGGGCGGGGGTGGGGAGCACAGCCGGGGTAGTTGACCTAGCTGGCCAATGGGGTATTCTATAGCATGTAACATCATGCTCAGTATAAAAAATGGGAGGGGGCGGGGGGGGGAAAAGACTCTCCCCCCCCTCCCCCCCCCAGTTCATGACACGCGGTCGGCAGCGGTGAGCAGTTGCATTGTGCATTGCCTGCTTTGTATCGTCTGTTGTTGTTGTTGTTCTCATTGTTATTATTACTGTTCTACTTCGTTTTATTTCAACCATTAAACTGTTTTTATCTCAACCTGGGAGTTTTCCTACTTGTGTCCTCCCGATTCTCTCCCCCATCCCACGGGGTGGGGGGGGAGGAGAGCCAGTGGCTGCGTGGGGTTTATTTGCAGGCTGGGGTTAAACTACGACATGCACCCATCGTACCCTCCACCCAGCACCCCCATGGCCCAGCACTCATTCCCGGACACGCGCACAACCTAGCACACCCACCACCAACACACAGCCCCTGGACATGCCCAGCAGCCCCAGCACCGCATTGCCCAGTATCCCCAGCACCCAGCATCCAGCAGCAAGAGATACCCTGCACCTGCTTATGCATAATACCCAGCACTCCCATGGCCCAGCAACCAGCACTTAGCCCCCAGCACCCACACCAGCCAGCACCCAGCAAGGCCGGTGCCCAGCACCCAGCAACCTCAGGGCCCAGAACCCAGCAGCCAGCCATTGCCGAGCACCCAGACATGCCCAGCACCCAGCAACCCCAGTGCACACAACCCAGAAGCCCCAGTGCCCAGAAACCAACAGCCCCAGTGCCCAGCACTCCCAGAGCTCAGAAACCAACACTCGCATGCACGCAACACTCCAACCACCCAGCACCCGGACATGCCCAGCATGCAGCACCACCAGGGACCACCACCCCCAGCACCATGCACCCAGCACTACCACTGCCCAGCACCCAGATGTGCCCAGCAGGCAGCTTCCCTGCTGCCCACCGCCCAGCATCGCGACCGCCCAGCACCCCGACTGCCCAGCACCTGGACATGCCCAGGCCCCGCCACACAGCCCAACACCTAGCACCCACACATACCCAGCACAACCAGGGCCCAGCACACACACGCCAGGTTAAACCATGACATGCACCCATCATACCCTCCACCCAGCACCCCCATGGCCCAGCACTCATTCCCGGACATGCGCACAACCACCACCAACACACAGCCCCTGGATATGCCCAGCAGCCCCAGCGCCCAGGAGCAAGAGATACCCTGCAAATGCTCATGCATAATACCCAGCACTCCCAGGACCCAGCAACCAGCACTTAGCCCACAGCACCCACACCAGCCAGCACCCAGCAAGGCCGGTGCCCAGCACCCAGCAACCTCAGGGCCCAGAACCCAGCAGCCAGCCATTGCCCAGCACCCAGACATGCCCAGCACCCAGCAACCCCAGTGCACAGAACCCAGAAGCCCCAGTGCCCAGAAACAACCACCCCAGTGTCCAGCACCCAGTACACCCAGGGCCCAGCAAGCAACACTCACACATGCCCAGCACCCCTACCACCCAGCACACCCAAAGACTATCACGCCCAGCGCCAAGCACCCAGCACCGCCATTGCCTAGCACCAGGACATGCCCAGCACTCAGTACCACCACCATCAGTGCACAGTACCAAGCACCCGGATATGCCCAGCACTGAGACATTCCTACCAGGCAGCTTCCCTGCTCCCCATCGCCCAGGACCTCCAGTGCCCATCACCCAGCACTGGGACATGCCCACCACGCAGCACCCATACTGCCCAGCACCCCCACATACCCAGCACAACCAGGGCACAGCACACAGCACACGCACATGCCAGGAATCCAGCACCCTCACATCACAGCACCCAGCAAACCCAGAGCACACACCTAGCACCGGATATGGCCAGCACCGGATATGGCCAGCACCAAGACATACCCTGCACTCAGTTATGCATAGTACCAAGCAATGCCAGGGCCCAGCATCCCCAGTAGCTAGCACCCAGCACTCCCACTGCCCAATACCCACCACCCGGACATACCCAGCACCCCCACTGCCCATGCCCAGCACCCAGACATGCCCAGCACCCAAACATGCCCAGCGCCCAACACACCAGAAAGCAGCAAACCAGCCCCCACCATTCCCAGTGATCTGCACATAGCACCCAGCACACGCTGCGCTCAGCACCCACCACCCCCAGTGCCCAGAATCCAGCATACCCAATGCCCAGCATCCAGTACCACCACCCCAGCTGCCCAGTACCCGCACGCGGATATGCCCAGCACCCGAACATACACAGTACCCCTAGGACCCAGCACTCAGAACTCCAGTGCACTGCACTGTCCTGCTTCCGGCTGGGACAGAGTTAACTTTCTTCCCAGTAGCTTGGGGGGGTGTGCTGGCTTTTGGGTTTGGTGTGAGAGGAGCGTTGATGGCCCCTTAATGCTTTGGCTGTTGCTGGGCGGTGCTTGCACCGGGAGACTTTTGTTCTCTCTTTTCGGCCTCCCACAGGAAGCTCGGGGAGGGTGGGTTGGGGGGGGTGGCGGGATGGGGAGCACGGCCGGCGTAGTTGACCCAGCTGGCCAATGGGGTATTCTATAGCATGTGACATCCTGCTCAGTATAAAAAATGGGAGTGGGCGGGGGAGGGGGCTCTGCCCCCCTCCCGCTCGCGGCACACGGTCGGCAGCGGTGAGCAATTGCATTGTGCATTGCCTGCTTTGTATCGTCTGTTGTTGTTCTCATTGTTATTATTACTGTTCTACTTCGTTTTATTTCAACCATTAAACTGTTTTTATCTCAACACGGGAGCTTTCCTACTTGTGCCTTCTCGATTCTCTCCCCAATCCCACGGGGTGGGGGGGGAGCTGAGCCAGTGGCTGCATGGGGTGTATTTGCAGGCTGGGGTTAAACCAACACATGCACCCATCATACCCTCCACCCAGCACTGCCAGGGCCCAGCACTCCCATGGCCCAGCACTGATTCCCACACATGCACACAACCCAGCACACCCACCACCAATGCACAGCACCTCGACATGCCCAGCAGCCCCGGAGCCCAGCACACAGCACCCAGCATCCCCAGCACCAGGACATGACAAGAAGCCAGTCCTCGCAGTGCCCACCCCCCAACACCCCCACGACTCAGCAACGGAACATGCCTAGCACCAGGCACCACCAATGTGTAGCAAGGAGTGCTAGGTGTGGTGGATATGGCACATTTGGGGTGCTGGAGCTGGCTGGGTGTTGGGCAGCTGAGAAGGGTCTATCAAGGGAAGGTGAGAGCCACCAACATCTTTCAGTCCTGCCCGTTAGTTTATGGGAGCCCGAAGAGGGGATCGACTACTTTGCAGTTGGGCTGTGGTAAGGTTGCTGGTTGGGTGGTAGAGCGAGAGCAGCTCCCTCGGAAAGGGCTGCCACGAAAGGCAAGAGCCAGAAACAGCTTTCAACCAGAACAGCTGGTTCTTTCTGTGTTGGAGCGCCCTCTGGTGGGAAGCCGTTTAGGAAATGGGCTTGAGAGATGGTAAGGCAAAGGTTGATATTTAGGTTAGAGAATGAGGGAGAGGGGTAGTGGGACCGGGAAGTGGCTACTCCTCGTTTGGAGTCCATGTGGTGGGTGGCGTTATCTTATGCAGAAGGGTCTCGTTATCTACGCAGAACCTCAAACTATCCCTTATCCTCCTCAGAGGCAAACTCCGAAAGGGCCACCCACCTCCTCCGGCTCAGGCACAGAAATAGCCAGGACTCAAGGATGATGCTGGCCCTCACGATCTCTTGGCAGCCCCTTCTCAGCCACACCAACACCGGGGCTCGGTCTCTGTTCTGCCATTCATCCTCTACATATCCCTTACCCTCCTCAGAGTCAAGCTTCCGAAGCGGCCAAACTCCACATAGGGCTAGGCACTGAAGAGCCAGGAATCGCGGATGATGCTGATCCACACCTTCCTTGGCAGCCACGCCAACACCGGGGCTCTGAGTCTGTTCCCCCGCCTAACATCAACCTAGCGCTGACTCTCACCAGGGCCACCTCCGAAGCGTCCACCCTCCACATGGGGCTTGGCACTGAAGTGGCCAGGAACCAAGGCTGATGCTGGCCCTCACGGTCTCTTGTCGGCCCCGCTCAGCCCCACCAATACCGGGGCTCTGTGTCTCTGCTCGCACCTAACAGCGACCTATCCCTTACCCTCATCGGAGCCAAGCTCCGAAGAGACCACTCTTCATGTGGGGCTTAGGCACTGAGGCAGCCAAGAATCAAGGTTGATGCTGGCCCTCACGATCACTTCGAAGCCCCTTCTCAGTGGCACCAAAGCAGGGGCTCTGTCTCTGTTCTCCCACCTAACCTCAGCCTAGCCCAGACCCTCATCAGGGCCAAGCTCTGTTCTCCCACTTAGCCTCCACATATCCCTTACCCTCATCGGAGCCAGGCTCCGAAGAGGCCACCCTCGACATATGTCTCAGGCACTGAAGTAGCCAGGAACCAAGGTTGATGCTGGCCCTCACGATCTCTTCGTGGCCCCTTCTCAGCCGCACCAAAACCGGGACTCTGTCTCTGTTCTCCCACTTAGCCTCGACCTATCCCTTACCCTCATCAGGGCAAAGCTCCGAAGAGACCACCCTCAAGGTGGGGATCAGGCACTGAAGGGCAGCCCCGTCTCAGCCCGACCAAAACCGGGGCTCTGTGTCTCTGCTCGCACCTAACAGCGACCTATCCGTTACCCTCATCGGAGCCAAGCTCCGAAGCGACCACTCTCCACGTGGGGCTTAGGTACGGAAGTAGCCAGGAACCAAGGTTGATGCTGGCCCTCACGATCTCTTCGTGGCCCCTTCTCAGCCCCACCAAAACCGGGGCTCTGGCTCTGTTCTCCCACTGAGCCTCGACATATCCCTTACCCTCATCAGGGCAAAGCTCCGCAGCGGCCACCCTCCACGTGGAGCTTGGCACTAAGGTAAGCAGAAATCAAGGCTGATGCTGGCTCTCCTCTTCCCTTGGACGCCCTACCAAAACCGGGGCTCTGTCTCTGTTCTCCCACTTAGCCTCGACCTATCCCTTACCCTCATCAGGGCAAAGCTCCGAAGAGACCACCCTCAAGGTGGGGATCAGGCACTGAAGGGCAGCCCCGTCTCAGCCCCACCAATACCGGGGCTCTGTGTCTCTGCTCGCACCTAACAGCGACCTATCCGTTACCCTCATCGGAGCCAAGCTCCGGAGCGGCCACGCTCCACGTGGGGTTTGGCACTGAGATAGCCAGGAATCAAGGTTGATGCTGACCCTCACGATCTCTTTGCAGCCCCTTCTCAGTCCCACCAATACCGCGGCTCTGTATCTGTTCTCCCACGTATCCTCGACATATCCCTTACCCTCATCAGGGCAAAGCTCCGCAGCGGCCACCCTCCACATGGGGCTTGGCACTGAGATAGCCAGGAATCAAGGGTGGTGCTGGCCCTCCCCTTCCATTTGCAGTCCCTAGGCAGCCCCACCAACACCGGGGCTCTGTCTCTGTTCTCCGTCCTAACCTCAGCCTAGCCCAGACCCTCATCAGGGCCAAGCTCCGAAGTGGCCACCGGCCACATGGAGCTAGGCACTGAAGTAGCCAGGAACCAAGGCTGATGCTGGCCCTCACGGTCCCTTGGCAGCCCCTTCTCAGCCCCACCAACACCGGGTCTCTTTGCCTGTTCTCCCACCACACCTCAACCTAGCCCTGACCGTCATCAGGGCCAAGCTTCCCAAGCGGCCACCCTCCACGTGGAGCTTGGCACTAAAGTAATCAGAAATCCAGGTTGATGCTGGCCCTTACCTTTCCTTGGTAGCCACACCAAAACCGGGGCTCTGTCTCTGTTCTCCACTTATCCTCCGCATATCCCTTACCCTCATCGGAGCCAAGCTCCGAAGAGGCCACCCTCGACATATGGCTCAGGCACTGAAGTAGCCAGGAACCAAGGTTGATGCTGGCCCTCACGATCTCTTCGTGGCCCCTTCTCAGCCCCGCCAAAACCGGGGCTCTGTCTCTGTTCTCCCACTTAGCCTCGAACTATCCCTTGCCCTCATCAGGGCAAAGCTCCGAAGAGACCACCCTCAAGGTGGGGATCAGGCACTGAAGGGAAGCCCCGTCTCAGCCCGAGCAATATCGGGGCTCTGTGTCTCTGCTCGCACCTAACAGCGACCTATCCGTTACCCTCATCGGAGCCAAGCTCCGAAGCGGCCACCCTCCACGTGGGGCTTGGCACTGAGATAGCCAGGAATCAAGGTTGATGCTGACCCTCACGATCTCTTTGCAGCCCCTTCTCAGCCCCACCATTACCGGGGCTCTGTCTCTGTTCTCCCACGTATCCTCGACATATCCCTTATCCTCAGCAGAGCCAAGCTCTGAAGCAGCCACGCACCGCATGGGGCTTGGCACTGAGGTAGCCCGGAATCAAGGTTGATGCTGGCCCTCACGATCTCTTGGCAGCCCCACCAACACCGGGGCTCTGTGCCTCTGCTCGCACCTAACATCAAGCTACCCCTTACCCTCCTCAGGGCCAAACTTCGGAGCGGCCACCCTCCACGTGGGTCTTAGGCACTGAGGTAGCCAGGAATCAAGGTTCATGCTGGCCCTCACGATCTCTTGGCAGCCCCTTCTCAGCCCCACCAACACTGGGGCTCTGTATCTGTTCTCCTTATTATCCTCGACACATCCCTTACCCTCATCAGAGCCAAGCTCCCAAGCGGCCACCCTCCACGAGGGCCCTAGGCACTGAGATAGCCAGGAATCAAGGCTGATGCTGGACCTCGCCTTCCGTTTGCAGTCCCTAGGCAGTCCCATCAACACCGTGGCTCTGTGCCGGTTCTCCCACCTAACCTCAACCTAGCCCTGACCCTCATCAGGGACAAGCTCCGAAGCGGCCACCCTCCACATGGGGCTCAGGGGCAGACATGGCCAGGAATGAAGGCTGGTGCTGGCCCTCACGATCTCTTGTCAGCCCCTCCTCAGCCCCACCAACCCCTGCTCCCTTCTCTTTGGTCTCCCACCTAAACATCAACCTACATCTTACCTTCATCAGAGCCAGGCTCTGAAACGTCTACCCACCAGATGGCGCTCCAACACAGAGGGAACCAAGGTGACGGGTGTTCGTTGCACTCGCCTGCCCTGGCAGCCCTTTGAGGTCCCCACCACCACCGGGGCTCTCTGTCGGTTCTCCCAGTTATCTTCGACGTATCCCTTACCTTCATCAGAGCCAAGCTCCGAAGAGGCCACTCTCCACGGGGGGCTTAGGCACTGAAGTAGCCAGGAATCAAGGTTGATGCTGGCCCTCACGATCTCTTGGCAGCACCTTCTCAGCCCCACCAACACCGGGGCTCTGTGTTTGTTCTCCCAACTAACCTCACCCTAGCCCTGACCCTCATCAGGGCCAAGCTACGAAGCGGCCAGCCTCCACATGGTCCTAAGCACTCAGGTAGCCACGAAACAAGGTTGATACTGGCCCTCACCTTCCCTTGGCAGCCTCCGCAACACCGGGACTCTGTGTCTATTCTCTCAACTAAACTTTACCTAGCACGTACCCGCTTCAGACCCAAGCTGCGAAGCGGCCACACACTGAATGGGGCTCAGGTACAGAAGCAGCCAGGAATCAAGGTTCATGCTGGCCCTCACCTTCCCTTGGCAGCCCCTCCTCAGCCCCACCAACAACTGCCCCCATCTCTAGGGTCTCCCACCTAAACATCAACCTACATCTTACCTTCATCAGATTCAGGGTCTAAAACGTCGACCCACTAGATGGCGCTCCAACACAGAGGGAACCAAGATTGACTGACTGTTGAACTCGCCTGCCCTGGCAGCCCTTTGAAATCCCCACTAACACCGGGGCTCTCTGCCTGTTCTCCCACCTAACCTCAACCTAGCCCTGACCCTCATCGGAGCCAAGCTTCGAAGTGGCCACCCTCCACATGGGGCTTGGCACTGAAGTAGCCAGGAACCAAGACTGATGCTGGCCCTCACGATCTCTTGGCAGCACCTTCTCAGCCCCACCAACACTAGGGCTCTGTGTCTCTTCTCCCAATTATCCTCGACACATCCCTTACCCTCATCAGAGCCAAGCTCCGAAGCGGCCACCCACCTCATGGGGCTCAGGCACAGAAGTAACCAGGAATCAAGGCTGATGCTGGCCCTCACGATTTCTTGGCAGTCCCTTCTCAGCCCCACCAACACCGGGGTTCTGAGTCTGTTCTTCCACCTATCCTCGACATATCCCTTATCCTCAGCAGAGCCAAGCTCTGAAGCAGCCACGCACCGCATGGGGCTTGGCACTGAGGTAGCCCGGAATCAAGGTTGATGCTGGCCCTCACGATCTCTTGGCAGCCCCACCAACACCGGGGCTCTGTGCCTCTGCTCGCACCTAACATCAAGCTACCCCTTACCCTCCTCAGGGCCAAACTTCGGAGCGGCCACCCTCCACGTGGGTCTTAGGCACTGAGGTAGCCAGGAATCAAGGTTCATGCTGGCCCTCACGATCTCTTGGCAGCCCCTTCTCAGCCCCACCAACACTGGGGCTCTGTGTCTGTTCTCCTTATTATCCTCGACACATCCCTTACCCTCATCAGAGCCAAGCTCCCAAGCGGCCACCCTCCACGAGGGCCCTAGGCACTGAGATAGCCAGGAATCAAGGCTGATGCTGGACCTCGCCTTCCGTTTGCAGTCCCTAGGCAGCCCCATCAACACCGTGGCTCTGTGCCGGTTCTCCCACCTAACCTCAACCTAGCCCTGACCCTCATCAGGGACAAGCTCCGAAGCGGCCACCCTCCACATGGGGCTCAGGGGCAGACATGGCCAGGAATGAAGGCTGGTGCTGGCCCTCACGATCTCTTGTCAGCCCCTCCTCAGCCCCACCAACCCCTGCTCCCTTCTCTTTGGTCTCCCACCTAAACATCAACCTACATCTTACCTTCAGCAGAGCCAGGCTCTGAAACGTCTACCCACCAGATGGCGCTCCAACACAGAGGGAACCAAGGTGACGGGTGTTCGTTGCACTCGCCTGCCCTGGCAGCCCTTTGGGTCCCCACCACCACCGGGGCGCTCTGTCGGTTCTCCCAGTTATCTTCGACGTATCCCTTACCTTCATCGGAGCCAAGCTCCGAAGAGGCCACTCTCCACGGGGGGATTAGGCACTGAAGTAGCCAGGAATCAAGGTTGATGCTGGCCCTCACGATCTCTTGGCAGCACCTTCTCAGCCCCACCAACACCGGGGCTCTGTGTCTCTTCTCCCACCTAACCTCACCCTAGCACTTACCCACTTCAGAGCCAAGCTCCGAAGCGGCCTCCCACCGCATGGGGCTCAAGGCACAGAAGTAGCCAGGAATAAAGGTTGACGCTGGCCGTCACGATTTCTTAGCAGTCCCTTCTCAGCCCCACCAACACCGGGGTTCTGAGTCTGTTCTTCCATCTATCCTCGACATATCCCTTATCCTCAGCAGAGCCAAGCCTGAAGCAGCCACCCACCACATGGGCCTAAGCACTGAGGTAGCCCGGAATCAAGGTTGATGCTGGCTCTCACCTTCCCTTGGCGGCCCCACCAAACCGGGGCTCTGTGTCTGTTCTCTCAACTAACCTCGACCTAGCACTTACCCGCTTCACAGACAAGCACCGAAGCGACCACCCTCCACGTGGGCCTTAGGCACTGAGGTAGCCAGGAACCAAGCTTCATGCTGGCCCTCACCTTCCCTTGGCAGCCCCTCCTCAGCCCCACCAACACATGCCCCCTTCTCTTTGGTCTCCCACCTAAACATCAACCTACATCTTACCTTCATCAGATCCAGGGTCTAAAACGTCTACCCACTAGATGGCACTTCCACACAGATGGAAGTAAGATTGAATGTTTGTTGAACTCGTGTGCCCTGGCAGCCCTTTGAGGTCCCCACCAACAGCGGGGCTCTCTGTCTGTTCTCCCAATTATCCTTGACACATCCCTTATCCTTACCACAGCTAAGCTCCGAAGCGGCCTCCCACCTCATGGGGCTCAAGGCACAGAAATAGCCAGGAATCAAGGTTGACGCTGGCCCTCATGATCTCTTGGCAGCCCCTTCTCAGCCCCACCAACACCGGGGCTCTGTGTTTGTTCTCCCAACTAACCTCACCCTAGCCCTGACCCTCATCAGGGCCAAGCTACGAAGCGGCCAGCCTCCACATGGGCCTTAGGCACTGAGGTAGCCAGGAACCAAGCTTCATGCTGGCCCTCACCTTCCCTTGGCAGACCCTCCAACACATGCCCCCTTCTCTGGTCTCCCACCTAAACATCAACCTACATCTTACCTTCATCAGATCCAGGGTCTAAAACGTCTACCCACTAGATGGCGCTCCAACACAGATGGAACCAAGATTGACTGTTTGTTGACCTCGCCTGCCCTGGCAGCCCTTTGAGGTCCCCACCAACAGCGGGGCTCTCTGTTTGTTCTCCCAATTATCCTCGACACATGCCATATCCTCATCAGAGCTAAGCTCCGAAGCGGCCACCCACCTCATGGGGCTTGGCGCTGAGGTAGCCAGGAATCAATGTTGACGCTGGCCCTCATGATCTCTTGGCAGCCCCTTCTCAGCCCCATCAACACCGGGGCTCTGTCTCTTCTTCCACCTATGCTCGACATATCCCTTATCCCCATCAGGGCCACTCTCCGACGCGGCTATCCACCACATGGGCCTAAGCGCTGAGGTAGCCAGGAATCAAGGTTGATACTGGCCCTCACCTTCACTTGGCAGCCCCACCAACACCGGGGTTCTGTGTCTGTTCTCCCAATTATCCTCGACACATCCCTTTTACCCTCATCAGAGCTAAGCTCCGAAGCGGCCACCCACCTCATGGGGCTCAGGCACAGAAGTAACCAGGAATCAAGTTGATGCTGGCCCTCACGATCTCTTGTCCGCCCCTTCTCAGCCCCACCAACACCGGGGCTCTGTGTCTGTTCTCTCAGCTAACCTCGACGTATCCCTTACCCTCATGAGAGCCAAGCTCCAGTGGCCACCCTCCACATGGGACTTGGCACTGAGGTAGCCAGGAATCAAGGCTGATGCTGGCCCTCACCTTCCCTTGGCAGACCCTTCTCAGCCCCACCAGCATCGTTGCTCTCTGTCTGATCTTCCATCTAACCTCGGCCTATCACTTACCCGCCTCAGAGCCAAGCTTCGAAGCAGCCACCCACCGCATGGGGCTTGGCACTGAGGTAGCCAGGAATCAAGGTTGATGCTGGCCCTCACGATCTCTTGGCAGCCCCACCAACACCGGGGCTCTGTGCCTCTGCTCGCACCTAACATCAAGCTATCCCTTACCCTCCCCAGGGCCAAACTTCGGAGCGGCCACCCTCCACATGGGCCTAAGCACTGAGGTAGCCAGGAATCAAGGTTGAGGCTAGCTCTCACCTTCCCTTGGCGGCCCCACCAAAACCGGGGCTCTGTGTCTGTTCTCTCAACTAACCTCGACCTAGCAGTTACCCGCTTCAGAGACAAGCTCTAAAGCAACAACCCGCCTCATAGGGCTTTGGCACTGAGGTAGCCAGGAATCCAGGTTGATGCTGGCCCGCACGATCTCTTGGCAGCCCCTTCTCAGCCCTACCAATACCGGGGCTCTGTGTCTGTTCTCTCAGCTAACCTCGACATATCCCTTACCCTCATCAGAGCCAAGCTCCGAAGCAACCATCCTCCACGTGGGCCTTAGGCACTGAGGTAGCCAGGAACCAAGGTTCACGCTGGCCCTCACCTTCCCTAGTCAGCCCCTCCTCAGCCCCACCAACACGTGCCCCCTTCTCTTTGGTCTCCCACCTAAACATCAACCGACATCTTACCTTCAGCAGAGCCAGGCTCTGAAACGTCTACCCACCAGATGGCGCTCCAACACAGAGGGAACCAATGTGACTGGTGTTCGTTGCACTCGCCTGCCCTGGCAGCCCTTTGAGGTCCCCACCACCACCGGGGCTAGGCGCTTGCCGTAGCACTCAACCGTCAACCTTGCCGCAGCCCAACTGCAAAGCAGACAAGCGCCCCATGGAGCTCCCACACACATTTAGCCAGGGCTGAAATATGTTCGCGGCGCTCACCTTCCCTTTACAGCCCCTTCTAGCTGCCCAGCACCCAGCCATCTCCAGCACCGCAAATGCGCAACATCCAGCACACCTAGCACCCCTTGGGATCTTTGGCAGTGCTTGGTGCTGGGCATGTGTCGGTGCTGGGTCGTGGGGGTACTGTGTGCTAGGCCCTGAGTGGAGTGGGTTCTGGACAGGTCTGGGTGCTGTGGTTGCTGGGCGTTGGGCATATCTGGGTGCTCGCCATGTCCTTGTGCTGGGCACTGGGAGGATTTGGTGCTGGGAATGGGCAGGTTATGATCGTGTCTGGGTGGTGGATGCTGGCTACAGGCAGTGCTGGGTGCTGGTCATTGGGGGTACTGGTTTCTAGGCACTGGGCGTGAGGGGTGCTGGACATCTCTGGGTGCTGAGCATGTCCAAGTGATGGGTCCGGGGCACTGGGACTGCTGGGCAGTGGGGGTGCTGGGGACTATGCATATCAGGGTGCTGGGCATGCCTGTGTACTGAGTGCTTGGCGCTGGGTTCTGGATGCTGGCTGGTGGGCATTGTCTGTGTGCTGGTTATTGGGCACTGGCGGTGGTAGGCATGGGAGTGCTTGTTGCTGGGCATTTTCTGATCCTGGCTGTTGGGGGCGCTGAGCACTGGGCATGTCTGGGTGATGGATGGAGGGAGTTTTGGGTGCTGGGCACTAGGGGTGCTGGCTAGTGGGTATGTCCGTGTGCTGGGTATGTCCATATGCCGGATGCTGTGCGCTGGGGATGCTGGGCACTGGGGTTAGTGGGTGCTGTGCACTGGGGTTGCTGGGTGCTGGGCGGCGCGACTGCTGGGGGCTGGGAGTGCTGGGTACTATGCATAAGCGGGTGCAGGGTATGTCTTGCTGCTGGATGGTGGGTTGTGGGGCTACTGGGAGCTGGGCACTGGGGTTGCTGGGTGCTAAATCCTGTGGGTGCTGGTTGCTGGGCCCTGGGAGTGCTGGGTACTATGCATAAGCGGGTGCAGGGTATGTCGTGCTGCTGAGTGCTGGGGGTATTGGGTGTTGGCCACTGGGGTGTTGGGTGCTGGGCATGTCCTCGTCGTTGGCATGACTGATGCTGGGCACTGGGGGTGCCGGCTGCTGGGAGCTAGCGGTGCTGGCTGTTGGCATTTCAGTTGCTGGACATGACCAGGTGCTGGGCGTGTCCAGGTGCTGGGCATGTGCGGATGCTGTGTGCTCAGCACTTGAGGTTCTGGGTGGTCGGCAGTGAGGGTGCTAGACGCTGGGGATGCTGGCTGTTGCTGTGCTGGGTGCTGGGCACTGGGGCTGCTGAGTGGTGGGCATGTCCAGGTGCTGTTTGTTGGCGGTTGGGGTGCTGGGTTGCGCGCCTGTCCGGGAGTTAGTGCTGGGCCCTGGGGGTGCTGTGTATGTCCGAGTGCTGGGCATGTCTGGATGCTGGGTAAACGGGTTCTTGGGCTGTGGGGGTGTTGGGTATGCTGGTTTCTGGGCACTGGGGAGGTGCTGGCTGCGAGACCTGTATGGTGGTGGGTGTTTGGTGTACTGGGTGCAGGGCACTGGGCGTGCTGGGGATGTCCGGGTGCTACGTGCTGATCACTGGGGATGTTGGGGGCTGGTTTGCTGTGTTCTGGTGTGTAGCGTGCTGGGCATGTTTGGGTGCTGGGCATGTCCAGGTGCTGGGTACTGGGCGCTGGGGGTGGTGGTCCCTGGGGGTGCTGTGTGCTGGGCATGTCCGGGGGGTGGGTTGGGCAGTGGGGTTGCTGGGTGCTGGGAATGTGCGGGTGCTGGGGGCTGGGCCCTGAGGTTGCTGGGGGCTGGGCACTCGGGTTGCTGGGTGCTGGCTGGTGCGGTTGCGGGGCCCTGGTATTGCTGGGTACTATGCATAACTGAGTGCAGGGCATCTCTTGGTGCTGGAAGTACTGGGTGCTGGGTGCTGGGCATATCCGGTGCTGGGCCTGTGCTCTGGAGTTGCTGGGTTCTGTGCTCTGGGGGTGCTTGTTTCTTGGCACGTGCATGTGCTGTGTGCTCTGCCCTGGTTGTGCTGGGTATGTGTGGGTGTTGGGCAGTGTGGGTGCTGTGTGGTGGGCGTTGGGCATGTCTGGGTGCTGGGTTGTCCTGGTTCCAGCTGGGACAGGGTTAACTTTCTTCCCAGTAGCCTGGGGGGTGTGCTGTGTTTTGGGTTTAGTGTGAAAGGAGCGTTGATGGCCCATTGATGCTTTGGCTGTTGCTGGGTGATGCTTGCACCGGGAGGGGGGAGCACAGCCGGGGTGGTGGACTTAGCTGGCCAATGGGGTATTCTATACCATGTGACATCATGCTCAGTAGAAAAACCAGGTGGGGGGGGGGGGCTCGCCCCCGTTCGTGACACGCGGTCGGCGGTCGGTGAGCGGTTGTGTAGTGCATTGCCTGTTTTGTGTATTCTGTTATTGTTGTTGTTCTCATTGTTATTACTACTGTTCTACTTAGTTTTATTTCAATTATTAAACTGTTTTTATCTCAACCCGGGAGCTTTCCTACTTGTGCCCTCCCGATTCTCTCCCCCATCCCACCGGGGGCGGGGTGATCGAGCGGCTGCGTGGCGTTTATTTTTGCTGGCTGGGGTTAAACCACGACATGGGTGATGGGCACTGGAGGTTCTGGGCGATGGGGAGCAGGGAAGCTGCCTGCTAGGCATGTCTGAGTGCTGGGCATGTCCGGGTGCTGGGTACTGTGCGCTGGCGGTGGTGGTGCTGGGTGCTGGGCATGTCCGGGTGCTAGGCAATGGCGGTGCTGGGTGCTTGGCGCTGGGGGTGATGGTCTTTGGGTGTGCTGGGTGCTGGGCATGTCCCTGTGCTGGGTGGTGGGGGTGCTGGGCATGTGCGGGTGTTGGTTGCCGGGCCCTGGGTGTACTGGGTGCTGGATGCTGGGGTGGTTGGTTTCTGGGCGCTGGGGGTGCTGGGTTCTGTGCCCCTGTGTTGCTGGGTGCTGAGCATGTCCGGGTGCTGGCCATGTGTAAGTGCAGCGTGCTGGGCACTGGGTGCTGGGGGGTGGGGATGCTGGATGCTGAGTGTTGGGTATGCTGGTTTCCGGGCACTGGGCGGAAGTGTGTGAGACCTGAGGGGGGGGTTGTATGGTGGGTGTTTGGGGTGCTGAGTGCTGCAGGTGCTGGGCATGTCCAGGTGCTATGTGCTGATCACCGGGGTTCTTGGGGGCTGGTTTGCTGTGTTCTGGTGTGTTGGGCGCTGGGCATGTTTGTCTGGGTGCTGGGCATGTCTGGGTGCTGGGTACCGGGAACTGGCAGTGCGGGGCGGTGCGGGTGCTGTGTGCTGGGCATGTCGGGGTGCTGGGTACTGGGCAGTGGGAGTGCTGGGTGCCAGGTACTGGGGATGCTGGGCCCTGGCATTGCTCGGCAATATGCAAAACTGAGTGCAGGGTATGTCTTGGTGCTGGATGCTTGGTGCTGGAGGTACCGGGTGCTGGGCATATGCAGTGCTGGGTTTTGGGCATATCCGGTGCTGGGTGGCTGTGCTGGGGTTGCTGGGTGCTGTGCTGTGAGGGTGCTGGATTCCTGGCATGTGCGTGTACTGTGTGCTGGGCCCTGGTTGTGCTGGGTATGTGTGGGTGCTGGGTGTTGGGCACTGGGGGGGGTGGTGCTAGGTGCTGGGCATGTCCAGGTGCTGAGCAATGGTGGTGCTGGGTGCTTGGCGCTGGGGGTGGTGGTCCCTGGGGCTGCTGTGTGCTGGGCACGTCGGGATGCTGGGTTTTGGGCGGTGGGGGTGCTGGGCGTGCGCATGTGTTGGTTGCTGGACCCTGGCGTGCTGGGCGCTGGGGCGATCGTTTACTGGGTGCTGGGGGTGCTGGGTTCAATGCAGCGTATGCAGGTCCTGGGCAGTGGGTGTGCTGGAAGCTGGGCGTTGGGTATGCTGGTTCCTGCCACTGCGGGTGCTGGGTGTGAGACTTGTGGGCGTGCTGGATGGTGGGTGTTTGGTGTGCACCCTCACTGCCCACCACCCAGAACCCCAAGTGCCGAGCACACAGCATCCAGACGTGCCCAGCACCTCCACACGCCCAGCACCCACAAGACCCAACAACCAGCACTGGTCATGACCAGTACCTGGAAATGCCCACAGCCAGCACCCCTAGCTCCCCGCACCCAGCACTCCCAGGGCCCAGCACTAATTCCCGGACATGCGCACAACCCAGCACACCCACCGCCAACACACAGCATCGAGACATGCCCAGCACCCAGCAGCCCCAGTGCCCAGCATCCACCAGCAAGACATACCCTGCACTCAATTATGCATGGTACCCAGCACTCCCAGGGCCCAGCAACCAGTAGCCCCAGTACCTCGGCTCGCTTCTGTAATTCTACACAATGAAGACTTGTGGCTTAGAAGTTAGGGAACTAGCAGGTGTGGTGTTTGCAGGCGTGTAGAATTGTAGTCTAAATCGTGTCTCCTGGAAGCAGTGTTAGACTCTAGTGAAGAGTAACCTTGGAAACGAGAACCGTAAACAAACGTAGTCCAGACGTGGCTCGGAGACAAACCTCGCCCTTATAAGGAAAGAAAGGAACAGGTTCACGAAGAGTTCACTACCCCGCCGACCACCACAGACCACCCGAGACCCTCAAGGAGACCCTAAAGGTTTTAGTGCGCATGTGTCTAGGATGATGTAATATTATAATCGGTTCTCGGAAATTTAAGGAATATGTAAAAGAGAAACTTAAAATATGTATGAGAAGCATGGATACAAACAGAAAGGTGATTAGACCCGGTGTGCTTCATTTGTGGCACGTCCACCGAGCACCCAGGCCTGAATAAAACAACCTCTCTCCTGAGCGTGTGGAATTGGTTCCTTCCACGCCGGGCACGAATCCGCTTTTCGGACAACACCTAGCCCCCAGCACCCACACCAGCAGCACCAGCAAGCCCAGTGCCCAGCACGCAGCAACCTCAGGGCCCAGCACCCAGCCATGCTCGCCACCCGGACATGCCCAGCACCCAGCAACCTCAGTGCACAGCACCCAGCACCCCCAGCGCCCAGAAACCAACACACGCACACAGCCAGCACGCCCACCGCCCAAAACCCAGCAGCCCAACATGCCCAGCACACAGCACCACCACCGCCACCACCCCCACTGCCCAGTACCCAGCACCCACACATGCCCAGCACCCACACATGCCCAGCACACAGCACCACCACCGCCCACTGCCCAGTACCCAGCACCCACACGTGCCCAGCACTCAGACATGCCCAGCACTCAGACATGCCCAGCAGGCAGCTACTCTGCTGCCCACCGCCCAGCATCCCGACCGCCCAGCACCCAGACATGCCCAGGCCCCGCCACACAGCACCCACACTGCCCAACACCCAGCACTCACACATACCCGGCACAACCAGGGCCCAGCACACAGCACACGCACATGTCAGGAATCCAGCACCCTCACAGCACAGCACCCAGCAACCCCAGCACAGCCACCCAGCACCGCATATGCCCAGCACCTAGCACCGCATATGCCCAATACCCAGCACCCAGTACCTCCAGTACCCAGCATCCAGCACCAAGACATACCCTGCACTCAGTTATGTATAGTAGCCAGCAATACCAGGGCCCAGAACCCCAGTACCTAGAACCCAACACTGCCACTGCGCAACACCCACCACCCGGACGTGCCCAGCACACAGCACCCCCACTGCCCCACCCAGCCAGCGCCCAGTACCCAGCACCCAGACATGCCCAGCACCCAAACATGCCCAGCACTCAACACACCACTGCCCAGATCCCAGCAAACCAGCCCCCAACATCGCCAGTGATCAGCACATAGCACCCGGACATGCCCAGCACCCGCAGCGCTCAGCACCCAGCACCCCCAGTGCTCTGTACTCAGCACACCAAACACCTACCATCCAGCACCCCCACACGTCTCACACCCAGCACGCCCAGTGCCCAGCAACCAGCATACCCAACACCCACCATCCAGCTTCCCCACCACCCAGTACCCCCACTGCCCAGTACCCTGCACCCAGACATGCCCAGCACCCGGACATACACAGCACTCAGCACTGTCCTTCTTCCTGCTGGGACAGAGTTAACTTTCTTCCCAGTAGCTTGGGGGGGTGTGCTGGCTTTTGGGTTTGGTGTGAGAGGAGCGTTGATGGCCCCTTAATGCTTTGGCTGTTGCTGGGCGGTGCTTGCACCGGGAGACTTTTGTTCTCTCTTTTCGGCCTCCCACAGGAAGCTCGGGGGGGGGGGTTGGGGGGCAGGGGTGGGGAGCACAGCCGGGGTAGTTGACCTAGCTGGCCAATGGGGTATTCTATAGCATGTAACATCCTGCTCAGTATAAAAAATGGGAGGGGGTGGGGGGGGAAACGACACCCCCTCCCCCCACCCCGTTCATGACACGCGGTCGGCAGCGGTGAGCAGTTGCATTGTGCGTTGCCTGCTTTGTATCGTCTGTTGTTGTTGTTGTTCTCATTGTTATTATTACGGTTCTACTTCGTTTTATTTCAACCATTAAACTGTTTTTATCTCAACCTGGGAGTTTTCCTACTTGTGCCCTCCCGATTCTCTCCCCCGTCCCACGGGGTGGGGGGGGAGGTGAGCCACCGGCTGCGTGGGGTTTATTTGCAGGCTGGGGTTAAACCACGACATGCACCCATCGTACCCTCCACCCAGCACCCCCATGGCCCAGCACTCATTCCCGGACATGTGCACAACCTAGCACACCCACCGCCAACACACAGCCCCTGGACGTGCCCAGCACCCAGCAGCCCCACTGTCCAGCACCGCATTGCCCAGCATCCCCAGCGCCCAGCACCCTCACTGCCCACCACCCAGAACAACAAGTGCCGAGCACACAGCATCCGGACATGCCCAGCACCGGGGCACACCCAGCACCCACAAGACCCAGCATCCGGTCATGACCAGCAACTGGAAATGCCCACAGCCAGCACCTCTAGCTCCCAGCAGCCACCAACCCCAGTGCCTAGCACTCAGCACCCAGTCGTGCCAAGCACCCAACACCCCGGTGCTCAGCACCCTGCACCCGGTCGTGTCCAGGGCCCCCCACACTGCCCAACACCCAGCACCCACACATACCTGGCACAACCAGGGCCCAGCACACAGCCCACGCACGTGCCAGGAATCCAGCATCCCCAGAGCACAGCACCCAGCAACCCCAGCACAGCCACCCAGCACTGCATATGCCCAGCATGAAGCACCGCATATGCCCACAACCCAGCACCCAGTAGCTCCAGCACCAGGCATCCAGCACCAAGACATACCCTGCACTCAGTTATGCAGAGTACCTAGCAATACCGGGCCCAGCACCTAGCACCCAACACCCACCACCCGGACATGCCCAGCACACAGCACCCCCACTGCCCCACACCGCCAGCGCCCCGTATGCAGCACCCAGAAATGCCCAGCACCCAAACGTGCCCAGCACTCAACACACCACTGCCCAGATCCCAGCAAACCAGCCCCCAACATCGCCAGTGATCAGCACATAGCACCTGGAATGCCCAGCACCCGCAGCGCTCAGCACCCAGCACCCCCAGGGACCAGCAGCCAGCATCGCAGCAACCAGCATCCCCAGCGCCCAGCACCCGGTCATGCCAAGCACCTGGACATGCCCAGCACCAAGCACGCCTGTGCCCAGCACACAATATCCCCAGCACCCAGTAGCCCCAGCACCCAGCAGCAAGAGATACCCTTCACCCGCTTACGCATAGTACCCACAGCGCTCAGCAGCCACCATCCCCAGTGCTCTGTACCCAGCACACCAAACACCCACCATCCAGTACCCCCACACGTCTCACACCCAGCACCCCCAGTGCCCAGTACCCTGCACCCAGACATGCCCAGCACCCGGACATACACAACACTCAGCACTGTCCTTCTTCCTGCTGGGACAGAGTTAACTTTCTTCCAGTAGCTTGGGGGGTGTGCTGGCTTTTGGTTTGGTGTGAGAGGAGCGTTGATGGCCCCTTAATGCTTTGGCTGTTGCTGGGCGTTGCTTGCACCGGGAGACTTTTGTTCTCTCTTTTCGGCCTCCCACAGGAAGCTCGGGGGGGGGGGGCGGGGGTGGGGAGCACAGCCGGGGTAGTTGACCTAGCTGGCCAATGGGGTATTCTATAGCATGTAACATCATGCTCAGTATAAAAAATGGGAGGGGGCGGGGGGGGGAAAAGACTCTCCCCCCCCTCCCCCCCCCAGTTCATGACACGCGGTCGGCAGCGGTGAGCAGTTGCATTGTGCATTGCCTGCTTTGTATCGTCTGTTGTTGTTGTTGTTCTCATTGTTATTATTACTGTTCTACTTCGTTTTATTTCAACCATTAAACTGTTTTTATCTCAACCTGGGAGTTTTCCTACTTGTGCCCTCCCGATTCTCTCCCCCATCCCACGGGGTGGGGGGGGAGGAGAGCCAGTGGCTGCGTGGGGTTTATTTGCAGGCTGGGGTTAAACTACGACATGCACCCATCGTACCCTCCACCCAGCACCCCCATGGCCCAGCACTCATTCCCGGACACGCGCACAACCTAGCACACCCACCACCAACACACAGCCCCTGGACATGCCCAGCAGCCCCAGCACCGCATTGCCCAGTATCCCCAGCACCCAGCATCCAGCAGCAAGAGATACCCTGCACCTGCTTATGCATAATACCCAGCACTCCCATGGCCCAGCAACCAGCACTTAGCCCCCAGCACCCACACCAGCCAGCACCCAGCAAGGCCGGTGCCCAGCACCCAGCAACCTCAGGGCCCAGAACCCAGCAGCCAGCCATTGCCGAGCACCCAGACATGCCCAGCACCCAGCAACCCCAGTGCACACAACCCAGAAGCCCCAGTGCCCAGAAACCAACAGCCCCAGTGCCCAGCACTCCCAGAGCTCAGAAACCAACACTCGCATGCACGCAACACTCCAACCACCCAGCACCCGGACATGCCCAGCATGCAGCACCACCAGGGACCACCACCCCCAGCACCATGCACCCAGCACTACCACTGCCCAGCACCCAGATGTGCCCAGCAGGCAGCTTCCCTGCTGCCCACCGCCCAGCATCGCGACCGCCCAGCACCCCGACTGCCCAGCACCTGGACATGCCCAGGCCCCGCCACACAGCCCAACACCTAGCACCCACACATACCCAGCACAACCAGGGCCCAGCACACACACGCCAGGTTAAACCATGACATGCACCCATCATACCCTCCACCCAGCACCCCCATGGCCCAGCACTCATTCCCGGACATGCGCACAACCACCACCAACACACAGCCCCTGGATATGCCCAGCAGCCCCAGCGCCCAGGAGCAAGAGATACCCTGCAAATGCTCATGCATAATACCCAGCACTCCCAGGACCCAGCAACCAGCACTTAGCCCACAGCACCCACACCAGCCAGCACCCAGCAAGGCCGGTGCCCAGCACCCAGCAACCTCAGGGCCCAGAACCCAGCAGCCAGCCATTGCCCAGCACCCAGACATGCCCAGCACCCAGCAACCCCAGTGCACAGAACCCAGAAGCCCCAGTGCCCAGAAACAACCACCCCAGTGTCCAGCACCCAGTACACCCAGGGCCCAGCAAGCAACACTCACACATGCCCAGCACCCCTACCACCCAGCACACCCAAAGACTATCACGCCCAGCGCCAAGCACCCAGCACCGCCATTGCCTAGCACCAGGACATGCCCAGCACTCAGTACCACCACCATCAGTGCACAGTACCAAGCACCCGGATATGCCCAGCACTGAGACATTCCTACCAGGCAGCTTCCCTGCTCCCCATCGCCCAGGACCTCCAGTGCCCATCACCCAGCACTGGGACATGCCCACCACGCAGCACCCATACTGCCCAGCACCCCCACATACCCAGCACAACCAGGGCACAGCACACAGTACACGCACATGCCAGGAATCCAGCACCCTCACATCACAGCACCCAGCAAACCCAGAGCACACACCTAGCACCGGATATGGCCAGCACCGGATATGGCCAGCACCAAGACATACCCTGCACTCAGTTATGCATAGTACCAAGCAATGCCAGGGCCCAGCATCCCCAGTAGCTAGCACCCAGCACTCCCACTGCCCAATACCCACCACCCGGACATACCCAGCACCCCCACTGCCCATGCCCAGCACCCAGACATGCCCAGCACCCAAACATGCCCAGCGCCCAACACACCAGAAAGCAGCAAACCAGCCCCCACCATTCCCAGTGATCTGCACATAGCACCCAGCACACGCTGCGCTCAGCACCCACCACCCCCAGTGCCCAGAATCCAGCATACCCAATGCCCAGCATCCAGTACCACCACCCCAGCTGCCCAGTACCCGCACGCGGATATGCCCAGCACCCGAACATACACAGTACCCCTAGGACCCAGCACTCAGAACTCCAGTGCACTGCACTGTCCTGCTTCCGGCTGGGACAGAGTTAACTTTCTTCCCAGTAGCTTGGGGGGGTGTGCTGGCTTTTGGGTTTGGTGTGAGAGGAGCGTTGATGGCCCCTTAATGCTTTGGCTGTTGCTGGGCGGTGCTTGCACCGGGAGACTTTTGTTCTCTCTTTTCGGCCTCCCACAGGAAGCTCGGGGAGGGTGGGTTGGGGGGGGTGGCGGGATGGGGAGCACGGCCGGCGTAGTTGACCCAGCTGGCCAATGGGGTATTCTATAGCATGTGACATCCTGCTCAGTATAAAAAATGGGAGTGGGCGGGGGAGGGGGCTCTGCCCCCCTCCCGCTCGCGACACACGGTCGGCAGCGGTGAGCAATTGCATTGTGCATTGCCTGCTTTGTATCGTCTGTTGTTGTTCTCATTGTTATTATTACTGTTCTACTTCGTTTTATTTCAACCATTAAACTGTTTTTATCTCAACACGGGAGCTTTCCTACTTGTGCCTTCTCGATTCTCTCCCCAATCCCACGGGGTGGGGGGGGAGCTGAGCCAGTGGCTGCATGGGGTGTATTTGCAGGCTGGGGTTAAACCAACACATGCACCCATCATACCCTCCACCCAGCACTGCCAGGGCCCAGCACTCCCATGGCCCAGCACTGATTCCCACACATGCACACAACCCAGCACACCCACCACCAATGCACAGCACCTCGACATGCCCAGCAGCCCCGGAGCCCAGCACACAGCACCCAGCATCCCCAGCACCAGGACATGACAAGAAGCCAGTCCTCGCAGTGCCCACCCCCCAACACCCCCACGACTCAGCAACGAAACATGCCTAGCACCAGGCACCACCAATGTGTAGCAAGGAGTGCTAGGTGTGGTGGATATGGCACATTTGGGGTGCTGGAGCTGGCTGGGTGTTGGGCAGCTGAGAAGGGTCTATCAAGGGAAGGTGAGAGCCACCAACATCTTTCAGTCCTGCCCGTTAGTTTATGGGAGCCCGAAGAGGGGATCGACTACTTTGCAGTTGGGCTGTGGTAAGGTTGCTGGTTGGGTGGTAGAGCGAGAGCAGCTCCCTCGGAAAGGGCTGCCACGAAAGGCAAGAGCCAGAAACAGCTTTCAACCAGAACAGCTGGTTCTTTCTGTGTTGGAGCGCCCTCTGGTGGGAAGCCGTTTAGGAAATGGGCTTGAGAGATGGTAAGGCAAAGGTTGATATTTAGGTTAGAGAATGAGGGAGAGGGGTAGTGGGACCGGGAAGTGGCTACTCCTCGTTTGGAGTCCATGTGGTGGGTGGCGTTATCTTATGCAGAAGGGTCTCGTTATCTACGCAGAACCTCAAACTATCCCTTATCCTCCTCAGAGGCAAACTCCGAAAGGGCCACCCACCTCCTCCGGCTCAGGCACAGAAATAGCCAGGACTCAAGGATGATGCTGGCCCTCACGATCTCTTGGCAGCCCCTTCTCAGCCACACCAACACCGGGGCTCGGTCTCTGTTCTGCCATTCATCCTCTACATATCCCTTACCCTCCTCAGAGTCAAGCTTCCGAAGCGGCCAAACTCCACATAGGGCTAGGCACTGAAGAGCCAGGAATCGCGGATGATGCTGATCCACACCTTCCTTGGCAGCCACGCCAACACCGGGGCTCTGAGTCTGTTCCCCCGCCTAACATCAACCTAGCGCTGACTCTCACCAGGGCCACCTCCGAAGCGTCCACCCTCCACATGGGGCTTGGCACTGAAGTGGCCAGGAACCAAGGCTGATGCTGGCCCTCACGGTCTCTTGTCGGCCCCGCTCAGCCCCACCAATACCGGGGCTCTGTGTCTCTGCTCGCACCTAACAGCGACCTATCCCTTACCCTCATCGGAGCCAAGCTCCGAAGAGACCACTCTTCATGTGGGGCTTAGGCACTGAGGCAGCCAAGAATCAAGGTTGATGCTGGCCCTCACGATCACTTCGAAGCCCCTTCTCAGTGACACCAAAGCAGGGGCTCTGTCTCTGTTCTCCCACCTAACCTCAGCCTAGCCCAGACCCTCATCAGGGCCAAGCTCTGTTCTCCCACTTAGCCTCCACATATCCCTTACCCTCATCGGAGCCAGGCTCCGAAGAGGCCACCCTCGACATATGTCTCAGGCACTGAAGTAGCCAGGAACCAAGGTTGATGCTGGCCCTCACGATCTCTTCGTGGCCCCTTCTCAGCCGCACCAAAACCGGGACTCTGTCTCTGTTCTCCCACTTAGCCTCGACCTATCCCTTACCCTCATCAGGGCAAAGCTCCGAAGAGACCACCCTCAAGGTGGGGATCAGGCACTGAAGGGCAGCCCCGTCTCAGCCCGACCAAAACCGGGGCTCTGTGTCTCTGCTCGCACCTAACAGCGACCTATCCGTTACCCTCATCGGAGCCAAGCTCCGAAGCGACCACTCTCCACGTGGGGCTTAGGTACGGAAGTAGCCAGGAACCAAGGTTGATGCTGGCCCTCACGATCTCTTCGTGGCCCCTTCTCAGCCCCACCAAAACCGGGGCTCTGGCTCTGTTCTCCCACTGAGCCTCGACATATCCCTTACCCTCATCAGGGCAAAGCTCCGCAGCGGCCACCCTCCACGTGGAGCTTGGCACTAAGGTAAGCAGAAATCAAGGCTGATGCTGGCTCTCCTCTTCCCTTGGACGCCCTACCAAAACCGGGGCTCTGTCTCTGTTCTCCCACTTAGCCTCGACCTATCCCTTACCCTCATCAGGGCAAAGCTCCGAAGAGACCACCCTCAAGGTGGGGATCAGGCACTGAAGGGCAGCCCCGTCTCAGCCCCACCAATACCGGGGCTCTGTGTCTCTGCTCGCACCTAACAGCGACCTATCCCTTACCCTCATCGGAGCCAAGCTCCGGAGCGGCCACGCTCCACGTGGGGTTTGGCACTGAGATAGCCAGGAATCAAGGTTGATGCTGACCCTCACGATCTCTTTGCAGCCCCTTCTCAGTCCCACCAATACCGCGGCTCTGTATCTGTTCTCCCACGTATCCTCGACATATCCCTTACCCTCATCAGGGCAAAGCTCCGCAGCGGCCACCCTCCACATGGGGCTTGGCACTGAGATAGCCAGGAATCAAGGGTGGTGCTGGCCCTCCCCTTCCATTTGCAGTCCCTAGGCAGCCCCACCAACACCGGGGCTCTGTCTCTGTTCTCCGTCCTAACCTCAGCCTAGCCCAGACCCTCATCAGGGCCAAGCTCCGAAGTGGCCACCGGCCACATGGAGCTAGGCACTGAAGTAGCCAGGAACCAAGGCTGATGCTGGCCCTCACGGTCCCTTGGCAGCCCCTTCTCAGCCCCACCAACACCGGGTCTCTTTGCCTGTTCTCCCACCACACCTCAACCTAGCCCTGACCGTCATCAGGGCCAAGCTTCCCAAGCGGCCACCCTCCACGTGGAGCTTGGCACTAAAGTAATCAGAAATCCAGGTTGATGCTGGCCCTTACCTTTCCTTGGTAGCCACACCAAAACCGGGGCTCTGTCTCTGTTCTCCACTTATCCTCCGCATATCCCTTACCCTCATCGGAGCCAAGCTCCGAAGAGGCCACCCTCGACATATGGCTCAGGCACTGAAGTAGCCAGGAACCAAGGTTGATGCTGGCCCTCACGATCTCTTCGTGGCCCCTTCTCAGCCCCGCCAAAACCGGGGCTCTGTCTCTGTTCTCCCACTTAGCCTCGAACTATCCCTTGCCCTCATCAGGGCAAAGCTCCGAAGAGACCACCCTCAAGGTGGGGATCAGGCACTGAAGGGAAGCCCCGTCTCAGCCCGAGCAATATCGGGGCTCTGTGTCTCTGCTCGCACCTAACAGCGACCTATCCGTTACCCTCATCGGAGCCAAGCTCCGAAGCGGCCACCCTCCACGTGGGGCTTAGCACTGAGATAGCCAGGAATCAAGGTTGATGCTGACCCTCACGATCTCTTTGCAGCCCCTTCTCAGCCCCACCATTACCGGGGCTCTGTCTCTGTTCTCCCACGTATCCTCGACATATCCCTTATCCTCAGCAGAGCCAAGCTCTGAAGCAGCCACGCACCGCATGGGGCTTGGCACTGAGGTAGCCCGGAATCAAGGTTGATGCTGGCCCTCACGATCTCTTGGCAGCCCCACCAACACCGGGGCTCTGTGCCTCTGCTCGCACCTAACATCAAGCTACCCCTTACCCTCCTCAGGGCCAAACTTCGGAGCGGCCACCCTCCACGTGGGTCTTAGGCACTGAGGTAGCCAGGAATCAAGGTTCATGCTGGCCCTCACGATCTCTTGGCAGCCCCTTCTCAGCCCCACCAACACTGGGGCTCTGTATCTGTTCTCCTTATTATCCTCGACACATCCCTTACCCTCATCAGAGCCAAGCTCCCAAGCGGCCACCCTCCACGAGGGCCCTAGGCACTGAGATAGCCAGGAATCAAGGCTGATGCTGGACCTCGCCTTCCGTTTGCAGTCCCTAGGCAGTCCCATCAACACCGTGGCTCTGTGCCGGTTCTCCCACCTAACCTCAACCTAGCCCTGACCCTCATCAGGGACAAGCTCCGAAGCGGCCACCCTCCACATGGGGCTCAGGGGCAGACATGGCCAGGAATGAAGGCTGGTGCTGGCCCTCACGATCTCTTGTCAGCCCCTCCTCAGCCCCACCAACCCCTGCTCCCTTCTCTTTGGTCTCCCACCTAAACATCAACCTACATCTTACCTTCAGCAGAGCCAGGCTCTGAAACGTCTACCCACCAGATGGCGCTCCAACACAGAGGGAACCAAGGTGACGGGTGTTCGTTGCACTCGCCTGCCCTGGCAGCCCTTTGAGGTCCCCACCACCACCGGGGCTCTCTGTCGGTTCTCCCAGTTATCTTCGACGTATCCCTTACCTTCATCAGAGCCAAGCTCCGAAGAGGCCACTCTCCACGGGGGGATTAGGCACTGAAGTAGCCAGGAATCAAGGTTGATGCTGGCCCTCACGATCTCTTGGCAGCACCTTCTCAGCCCCACCAACACCGGGGCTCTGTGTTTGTTCTCCCAACTAACCTCACCCTAGCCCTGACCCTCATCAGGGCCAAGCTACGAAGCGGCCAGCCTCCACATGGGCCTAAGCACTCAGGTAGCCACGAAACAAGGTTGATACTGGCCCTCACCTTCCCTTGGCAGCCTCACCAACACCGGGACTCTGTGTCTATTCTCTCAACTAAACTTTACCTAGCACGTACCCGCTTCAGACCCAAGCTGCGAAGCGGCCACACACTGAATGGGGCTCAGGTACAGAAGCAGCCAGGAATCAAGGTTCATGCTGGCCCTCACCTTCCCTTGGCAGCCCCTCCTCAGCCCCACCAACAACTGCCCCCATCTCTAGGGTCTCCCACCTAAACATCAACCTACATCTTACCTTCATCAGATTCAGGGTCTAAAACGTCGACCCACTAGATGGCGCTCCAACACAGAGGGAACCAAGATTGACTGACTGTTGAACTCGCCTGCCCTGGCAGCCCTTTGAAATCCCCACTAACACCGGGGCTCTCTGCCTGTTCTCCCACCTAACCTCAACCTAGCCCTGGCCCTCATCGGAGCCAAGCTTCGAAGTGGCCACCCTCCACATGGGGCTTGGCACTGAAGTAGCCAGGAACCAAGACTGATGCTGGCCCTCACGATCTCTTGGCAGCACCTTCTCAGCCCCACCAACACTAGGGCTCTGTGTCTCTTCTCCCAATTATCCTCGGCACATCCCTTACCCTCATCAGAGCCAAGCTCCGAAGCGGCCACCCACCTCATGGGGCTCAGGCACAGAAGTAACCAGGAATCAAGGCTGATGCTGGCCCTCACGATTTCTTGGCAGTCCCTTCTCAGCCCCACCAACACCGGGGTTCTGAGTCTGTTCTTCCACCTATCCTCGACATATCCCTTATCCTCAGCAGAGCCAAGCTCTGAAGCAGCCACGCACCGCATGGGGCTTGGCACTGAGGTAGCCCGGAATCAAGGTTGATGCTGGCCCTCACGATCTCTTGGCAGCCCCTTCTCAGCCCCACCAACACTGGGGCTCTGTGTCTGTTCTCCTTATTATCCTCGACACATCCCTTACCCTCATCAGAGCCAAGCTCCCAAGCGGCCACCCTCCACGAGGGCCCTAGGCACTGAGATAGCCAGGAATCAAGGCTGATGCTGGACCTCGCCTTCCGTTTGCAGTCCCTAGGCAGCCCCATCAACACCGTGGCTCTGTGCCGGTTCTCCCACCTAACCTCAACCTAACCCTGACCCTCATCAGGGACAAGCTCCGAAGCGGCCACCCTCCACATGGGGCTCAGGGGCAGACATGGCCAGGAATGAAGGCTGGTGCTGGCCCTCACGATCTCTTGTCAGCCCCTCCTCAGCCCCACCAACCCCTGCTCCCTTCTCTTTGGTCTCCCACCTAAACATCAACCTACATCTTACCTTCAGCAGAGCCAGGCTCTGAAACGTCTACCCTCCAGATGGCGCTCCAACACAGAGGGAACCAAGGTGACGGGTGTTCGTTGTACTCGCCTGCCCTGGCAGCCCTTTGAGGTCCCCACCACCACCAGGGCTCTCTGTCGGTTCTCCCAGTTATCTTCGACGTATCCCTTACCTTCATCGGAGCCAAGCTCCGAAGAGGCCACTCTCCACGGGGGGATTAGGCACTGAAGTAGCCAGGAATCAAGGTTGATGCTGGCCCTCACGATCTCTTGGCAGCACCTTCTCAGCCCCACCAACACCGGGGCTCTGTGTCTCTTCTCCCACCTAACCTCACCCTAGCACTTACCCACTTCAGAGCCAAGCTCCGAAGCGGCCTCCCACCGCATGGGGCTCAAGGCACAGAAGTAGCCAGGAATCAAGGTTGACGCTGGCCGTCACGATTTCTTAGCAGTCCCTTCTCAGCCCCACCAACACCGGGACTCTGAGTCTGTTCTTCCATCTATCCTCGACATATCCCTTATCCTCAGCAGAGCCAAGCCTGAAGCAGCCACCCACCACATGGGCCTAAGCACTGAGGTAGCCAGGAATCAAGGTTGATGCTGGCTCTCACCTTCCCTTGGCGGCCCCACCAAACCGGGGCTCTGTGTCTGTTCTCTCAACTAACCTCGACCTAGCACTTACCCGCTTCACAGACAAGCTCCGAAGCGACCACCCTCCACGTGGGCCTTAGGCACTGAGGTAGCCAGGAACCAAGCTTCATGCTGGCCCTCACCTTCCCTTGGCAGACCCTCCAACACATGCCCCCTTCTCTGGTCTCCCACCTAAACATCAACCTACATCTTACCTTCAGCAGATCCAGGGTCTAAAACGTCTACCCACTAGATGGCGCTCCAACACAGATGGAACCAAGATTGACTGTTTGTTGACCTCGCCTGCCCTGGCAGCCCTTTGAGGTCCCCACCAACAGCGGGGCTCTCTGTTTGTTCTCCCAATTATCCTCGACACATGCCATATCCTCATCAGAGCTAAGCTCCGAAGCGGCCACCCACCTCATGGGGCTTGGCGCTGAGGTAGCCAGGAATCAATGTTGACGCTGGCCCTCATGATCTCTTGGCAGCCCCTTCTCAGCCCCATCAACACCGGGGCTCTGTCTCTTCTTCCACCTATGCTCGACATATCCCTTATCCCCATCAGGGCCACTCTCCGACGCGGCTATCCACCACATGGGCCTAAGCGCTGAGGTAGCCAGGAATCAAGGTTGATACTGGCCCTCACCTTCACTTGGCAGCCCCACCAACACCGGGGTTCTGTGTCTGTTCTCCCAATTATCCTCGACACATCCCTTTTACCCTCATCAGAGCTAAGCTCCGAAGCGGCCACCCACCTCATGGGGCTCAGGCACAGAAGTAACCAGGAATCAAGTTGATGCTGGCCCTCACGATCTCTTGTCCGCCCCTTCTCAGCCCCACCAACACCGGGGCTCTGTGTCTGTTCTCTCAGCTAACCTCGACGTATCCCTTACCCTCATGAGAGCCAAGCTCCAGTGGCCACCCTCCACATGGGACTTGGCACTGAGGTAGCCAGGAATCAAGGCTGATGCTGGCCCTCACCTTCCCTTGGCAGACCCTTCTCAGCCCCACCAGCATCGTTGCTCTCTGTCTGATCTTCCATCTAACCTCGGCCTATCACTTACCCGCCTCAGAGCCAAGCTTCGAAGCAGCCACCCACCGCATGGGGCTTGGCACTGAGGTAGCCAGGAATCAAGGTTGATGCTGGCCCTCACGATCTCTTGGCAGCCCCACCGACACCGGGGCTCTGTGCCTCTGCTCGCACCTAACATCAAGCTATCCCTTACCCTCCCCAGGGCCAAACTTCGGAGCGGCCACCCTCCACATGGGCCTAAGCACTGAGGTAGCCAGGAATCAAGGTTGAGGCTAGCTCTCACCTTCCCTTGGCGGCCCCACCAAAACCGGGGCTCTGTGTCTGTTCTCTCAACTAACCTCGACCTAGCAGTTACCCGCTTCAGAGACAAGCTCTAAAGCAACAACCCGCCTCATAGGGCTTTGGCACTGAGGTAGCCAGGAATCCAGGTTGATGCTGGCCCGCACGATCTCTTGGCAGCCCCTTCTCAGCCCCACCAACACTGGGGCTCTGTGTCTGTTCTCCTTATTATCCTCGACACATCCCTTACCCTCATCAGAGCCAAGCTCCCAAGCGGCCGCCCTCCACGAGGGCCCTAGGCACTGAGATAGCCAGGAATCAAGGCTGATGCTGGACCTCGCCTTCCGTTTGCAGTCCCTAGGCAGCCCCATCAACACCGTGGCTCTGTGCCGGTTCTCCCACCTAACCTCAACCTAGCCCTGACCCTCATCAGGGACAAGCTCCGAAGAGGCCACCCTCCACATGGGGCTCAGGGGCAGACATGGCCAGGAATGAAGGCTGGTGCTGGCCCTCACGATCTCTTGTCAGCCCCTCCACAGCCCCACCAACCCCTGCTCCCTTCTCTTTGGTCTCCCACCTAAACATCAACCTACATCTTACCTTCAGCAGAGCCAGGCTCTGAAACGTCTACCCTCCAGATGGCGCTCCAACACAGAGGGAACCAAGGTGACGGGTGTTCGTTGCACTCGCCTGCCCTGGCAGCCCTTTGAGGTCCCCACCAACAGCGGGGTTCTGTGTCTGTTCTCCCAATTATCCTCGACACATCCCTTTTACCCTCATCAGAGCTAAGCTCCGAAGCGGCCACCCACCTCATGGGGCTCATGCACAGAAGTAGCCAGGAATCAAGTTGATGCTGGCCCTCATGATCTCTTGTCCGCCCCTTCTCAGCCCCACCAACACCGGGGCTCTGTGTCTGTTCTCTCAGCTAACCTCGACGTATCCCTTACCCTCATGAGAGCCAAGCTCCAGTGGCCACCCTCCACATGGGACTTGGCACTGAGGTAGCCAGGAATCAAGGCTGATGCTGGCCCTCACCTTCCCTTGGCAGCCTCACCAACACCGGGACTCTGTGTCTATTCTCTCAACTAAACTTTACCTAGCACGTACCCGCTTCAGACCCAAGCTGCGAAGCGGCCACACACTGAATGGGGCTCAGGTACAGAAGTAGCCAGGAATCAAGGTTGACGCTGGCCGTCACGATTTCTTAGCAGTCCCTTCTCAGCCCCACCAACACCGGGGTTCTGAGTCTGTTCTTCCATCTATCCTCGACATATCCCTTATCCTCAGCAGAGCCAAGCCTGAAGCAGCCACCCACCACATGGGCCTAAGCACTGAGGTAGCCCGGAATCAAGGTTGATGCTGGCTCTCACCTTCCCTTGGCGGCCCCACCAAACCGGGGCTCTGTGTCTGTTCTCTCAACTAACCTCGACCTAGCACTTACCCGCTTCACAGACAAGCACCGAAGCGACCACCCTCCACGTGGGCCTTAGGCACTGAGGTAGCCAGGAACCAAGCTTCATGCTGGCCCTCACCTTCCCTTGGCAGCCCCTCCTCAGCCCCACCAACACATGCCCCCTTCTCTTTGGTCTCCCACCTAAACATCAACCTACATCTTACCTTCATCAGATCCAGGGTCTAAAACGTCTACCCACTAGATGGCACTTCCACACAGATGGAAGTAAGATTGAATGTTTGTTGAACTCGTGTGCCCTGGCAGCCCTTTGAGGTCCCCACCAACAGCGGGGCTCTCTGTCTGTTCTCCCAATTATCCTTGACACATCCCTTATCCTTACCACAGCTAAGCTCCGAAGCGGCCTCCCACCTCATGGGGCTCAAGGCACAGAAATAGCCAGGAATCAAGGTTGACGCTGGCCCTCATGATCTCTTGGCAGCCCCTTCTCAGCCCCACCAACACCGGGGCTCTGTGTTTGTTCTCCCAACTAACCTCACCCTAGCCCTGACCATCATCAGGGCCAAGCTACGAAGCGGCCAGCCTCCACATGGGCCTAAGCACTCAGGTAGCCACGAAACAAGGTTGATACTGGCCCTCACCTTCCCTTGGCAGCCTCACCAACACCGGGACTCTGTGTCTATTCTCTCAACTAAACTTTACCTAGCACGTACCCGCTTCAGACCCAAGCTGCGAAGCGGCCACACACTGAATGGGGCTCAGGTACAGAAGCAGCCAGGAATCAAGGTTCATGCTGGCCCTCACCTTCCCTTGGCAGCCCCTCCTCAGCCCCACCAACAACTGCCCCCATCTCTAGGGTCTCCCACCTAAACATCAACCTACATCTTACCTTCATCAGATTCAGGGTCTAAAACGTCGACCCACTAGATGGCGCTCCAACACAGAGGGAACCAAGATTGACTGAGTGTTGAACTCGCCTGCCCTGGCAGCCCTTTGAAATCCCCACTAACACCGGGGCTCTCTGCCTGTTCTCCCACCTAACCTCAACCTAGCCCTGACCCTCATCGGAGCCAAGCTTCGAAGTGGCCACCCTCCACATGGGGCTTGGCACTGAAGTAGCCAGGAACCAAGACTGATGCTGGCCCTCACGATCTCTTGGCAGCACCTTCTCAGCCCCACCAACACTAGGGCTCTGTGTCTCTTCTCCCAATTATCCTCGACACATCCCTTACCCTCATCAGAGCCAAGCTCCGAAGCGGCCACCCACCTCATGGGGCTCAGGCACAGAAGTAACCAGGAATCAAGGCTGATGCTGGCCCTCACGATTTCTTGGCAGTCCCTTCTCAGCCCCACCAAAACCGGGGTTCTGAGTCTGTTCTTCCACCTATCCTCGACATATCCCTTATCCTCAGCAGAGCCAAGCTCTGAAGCAGCCACGCACCGCATGGGGCTTGGCACTGAGGTAGCCCGGAATCAAGGTTGATGCTGGCCCTCACGATCTCTTGGCAGCCCCTTCTCAGCCCCACCAACACTGGGGCTCTGTGTCTGTTCTCCTTATTATCCTCGACACATCCCTTACCCTCATCAGAGCCAAGCTCCCAAGCGGCCACCCTCCACGAGGGCCCTAGGCACTGAGATAGCCAGGAATCAAGGCTGATGCTGGACCTCGCCTTCCGTTTGCAGTCCCTAGGCAGCCCCATCAACACCGTGGCTCTGTGCCGGTTCTCCCACCTAACCTCAACCTAACCCTGACCCTCATCAGGGACAAGCTCCGAAGCGGCCACCCTCCACATGGGGCTCAGGGGCAGACATGGCCAGGAATGAAGGCTGGTGCTGGCCCTCACGATCTCTTGTCAGCCCCTCCTCAGCCCCACCAACCCCTGCTCCCTTCTCTTTGGTCTCCCACCTAAACATCAACCTACATCTTACCTTCAGCAGAGCCAGGCTCTGAAACGTCTACCCTCCAGATGGCGCTCCAACACAGAGGGAACCAAGGTGACGGGTGTTCGTTGTACTCGCCTGCCCTGGCAGCCCTTTGAGGTCCCCACCACCACCAGGGCTCTCTGTCGGTTCTCCCAGTTATCTTCGACGTATCCCTTACCTTCATCGGAGCCAAGCTCCGAAGAGGCCACTCTCCACGGGGGGATTAGGCACTGAAGTAGCCAGGAATCAAGGTTGATGCTGGCCCTCACGATCTCTTGGCAGCACCTTCTCAGCCCCACCAACACCGGGGCTCTGTGTCTCTTCTCCCACCTAACCTCACCCTAGCACTTACCCACTTCAGAGCCAAGCTCCGAAGCGGCCTCCCACCGCATGGGGCTCAAGGCACAGAAGTAGCCAGGAATCAAGGTTGACGCTGGCCGTCACGATTTCTTAGCAGTCCCTTCTCAGCCCCACCAACACCGGGACTCTGAGTCTGTTCTTCCATCTATCCTCGACATATCCCTTATCCTCAGCAGAGCCAAGCCTGAAGCAGCCACCCACCACATGGGCCTAAGCACTGAGGTAGCCAGGAATCAAGGTTGATGCTGGCTCTCACCTTCCCTTGGCAGCCCCACCAAACCGGGGCTCTGTGTCTGTTCTCTCAACTAACCTCGACCTAGCACTTACCCGCTTCACAGACAAGCTCCGAAGCGACCACCCTCCACGTGGGCCTTAGGCACTGAGGTAGCCAGGAACCAAGCTTCATGCTGGCCCTCACCTTCCCTTGGCAGACCCTCCAACACATGCCCCCTTCTCTGGTCTCCCACCTAAACATCAACCTACATCTTACCTTCAGCAGATCCAGGGTCTAAAACGTCTACCCACTAGATGGCGCTCCAACACAGATGGAACCAAGATTGACTGTTTGTTGACCTCGCCTGCCCTGGCAGCCCTTTGAGGTCCCCACCAACAGCGGGGCTCTCTGTTTGTTCTCCCAATTATCCTCGACACATGCCATATCCTCATCAGAGCTAAGCTCCGAAGCGGCCACCCACCTCATGGGGCTTGGCGCTGAGGTAGCCAGGAATCAATGTTGACGCTGGCCCTCATGATCTCTTGGCAGCCCCTTCTCAGCCCCATCAACACCGGGGCTCTGTCTCTTCTTCCACCTATGCTCGACATATCCCTTATCCCCATCAGGGCCACTCTCCGACGCGGCTATCCACCACATGGGCCTAAGCGCTGAGGTAGCCAGGAATCAAGGTTGATACTGGCCCTCACCTTCACTTGGCAGCCCCACCAACACCGGGGTTCTGTGTCTGTTCTCCCAATTATCCTCGACACATCCCTTTTACCCTCATCAGAGCTAAGCTCCGAAGCGGCCACCCACCTCATGGGGCTCAGGCACAGAAGTAACCAGGAATCAAGTTGATGCTGGCCCTCACGATCTCTTGTCCGCCCCTTCTCAGCCCCACCAACACCGGGGCTCTGTGTCTGTTCTCTCAGCTAACCTCGACGTATCCCTTACCCTCATGAGAGCCAAGCTCCAGTGGCCACCCTCCACATGGGACTTGGCACTGAGGTAGCCAGGAATCAAGGCTGATGCTGGCCCTCACCTTCCCTTGGCAGACCCTTCTCAGCCCCACCAGCATCGTTGCTCTCTGTCTGATCTTCCATCTAACCTCGGCCTATCACTTACCCGCCTCAGAGCCAAGCTTCGAAGCAGCCACCCACCGCATGGGGCTTGGCACTGAGGTAGCCAGGAATCAAGGTTGATGCTGGCCCTCACGATCTCTTGGCAGCCCCACCGACACCGGGGCTCTGTGCCTCTGCTCGCACCTAACATCAAGCTATCCCTTACCCTCCCCAGGGCCAAACTTCGGAGCGGCCACCCTCCACATGGGCCTAAGCACTGAGGTAGCCAGGAATCAAGGTTGAGGCTAGCTCTCACCTTCCCTTGGCGGCCCCACCAAAACCGGGGCTCTGTGTCTGTTCTCTCAACTAACCTCGACCTAGCAGTTACCCGCTTCAGAGACAAGCTCTAAAGCAACAACCCGCCTCATAGGGCTTTGGCACTGAGGTAGCCAGGAATCCAGGTTGATGCTGGCCCGCACGATCTCTTGGCAGCCCCTTCTCAGCCCTACCAATACCGGGGCTCTGTGTCTGTTCTCTCAGCTAACCTCGACATATCCCTTACCCTCATCAGAGCCAAGCTCCGAAGCAACCATCCTCCACGTGGGCCTTAGGCACTGAGGTAGCCAGGAACCAAGGTTCACGCTGGCCCTCACCTTCCCTAGTCAGCCCCTCCTCAGCCCCACCAACACGTGCCCCCTTCTCTTTGGTCTCCCACCTAAACATCAACCGACATCTTACCTTCATCAGAGCCAGGCTCTGAAACGTCTACCCACCAGATGGCGCTCCAACACAGAGGGAACCAATGTGACTGGTGTTCGTTGCACTCGCCTGCCCTGGCAGCCCTTTGAGGTCCCCACCACCACCGGGGCTAGGCGCTTGCCGTAGCACTCAACCGTCAACCTTGCCGCAGCCCAACTGCAAAGCAGACAAGCGCCCCATGGAGCTCCCACACACATTTAGCCAGGGCTGAAATATGTTCGCGGCGCTCACCTTCCCTTTACAGCCCCTTCTAGCTGCCCAGCACCCAGCCATCTCCAGCACCGCAAATGCGCAACATCCAGCACACCTAGCACCCCTTGGGATCTTTGGCAGTGCTTGGTGCTGGGCATGTGTCGGTGCTGGGTCGTGGGGGTACTGTGTGCTAGGCCCTGAGTGGAGTGGGTTCTGGACAGGTCTGGGTGCTGTGGTTGCTGGGCGTTGGGCATATCTGGGTGCTCGCCATGTCCTTGTGCTGGGCACTGGGAGGATTTGGTGCTGGGAATGGGCAGGTTATGATCGTGTCTGGGTGGTGGATGCTGGCTACAGGCAGTGCTGGGTGCTGGTCATTGGGGGTACTGGTTTCTAGGCACTGGGCGTGAGGGGTGCTGGACATCTCTGGGTGCTGAGCATGTCCAAGTGATGGGTCCGGGGCACTGGGACTGCTGGGCAGTGGGGATGCTGGGGACTATGCATATCAGGGTGCTGGGCATGCCTGTGTACTGAGTGCTTGGCGCTGGGTTCTGGATGCTGGCTGGTGGGCATTGTCTGTGTGCTGGTTATTGGGCACTGGCGGTGGTAGGCATGGGAGTGCTTGTTGCTGGGCATTTTCTGATCCTGGCTGTTGGGGGCGCTGAGCACTGGGCATGTCTGGGTGATGGATGGAGGGAGTTTTGGGTGCTGGGCACTAGGGGTGCTGGCTAGTGGGTATGTCCGTGTGCTGGGTATGTCCATATGCCGGATGCTGTGCGCTGGGGATGCTGGGCACTGGGGTTAGTGGGTGCTGTGCACTGGGGTTGCTGGGTGCTGGGCGGCGCGACTGCTGGGGGCTGGGAGTGCTGGGTACTATGCATAAGCGGGTGCAGGGTATGTCTTGCTGCTGGATGGTGGGTTGTGGGGCTACTGGGAGCTGGGCACTGGGGTTGCTGGGTGCTAAATCCTGTGGGTGCTGGTTGCTGGGCCCTGGGAGTGCTGGGTACTATGCATAAGCGGGTGCAGGGTATGTCGTGCTGCTGAGTGCTGGGGGTATTGGGTGTTGGCCACTGGGGTGTTGGGTGCTGGGCATGTCCTCGTCGTTGGCATGACTGATGCTGGGCACTGGGGGTGCCGGCTGCTGGGAGCTAGCGGTGCTGGCTGTTGGCATTTCAGTTGCTGGACATGACCAGGTGCTGGGCGTGTCCAGGTGCTGGGCATGTGCGGATGCTGTGTGCTCAGCACTTGAGGTTCTGGGTGGTCGGCAGTGAGGGTGCTAGACGCTGGGGATGCTGGCTGTTGCTGTGCTGGGTGCTGGGCACTGGGGCTGCTGAGTGGTGGGCATGTCCAGGTGCTGTTTGTTGGCGGTTGGGGTGCTGGGTTGCGCGCCTGTCCGGGAGTTAGTGCTGGGCCCTGGGGGTGCTGTGTATGTCCGAGTGCTGGGCATGTCTGGATGCTGGGTAAACGGGTTCTTGGGCTGTGGGGGTGTTGGGTATGCTGGTTTCTGGGCACTGGGGAGGTGCTGGCTGCGAGACCTGTATGGTGGTGGGTGTTTGGTGTACTGGGTGCAGGGCACTGGGCGTGCTGGGGATGTCCGGGTGCTACGTGCTGATCACTGGGGATGTTGGGGGCTGGTTTGCTGTGTTCTGGTGTGTAGCGTGCTGGGCATGTTTGGGTGCTGGGCATGTCCAGGTGCTGGGTACTGGGCGCTGGGGGTGGTGGTCCCTGGGGGTGCTGTGTGCTGGGCATGTCCGGGGGGTGGGTTGGGCAGTGGGGTTGCTGGGTGCTGGGAATGTGCGGGTGCTGGGGGCTGGGCCCTGAGGTTGCTGGGGGCTGGGCACTCGGGTTGCTGGGTGCTGGCTGGTGCGGTTGCGGGGCCCTGGTATTGCTGGGTACTATGCATAACTGAGTGCAGGGCATCTCTTGGTGCTGGAAGTACTGGGTGCTGGGTGCTGGGCATATCCGGTGCTGGGCCTGTGCTCTGGAGTTGCTGGGTTCTGTGCTCTGGGGGTGCTTGTTTCTTGGCACGTGCATGTGCTGTGTGCTCTGCCCTGGTTGTGCTGGGTATGTGTGGGTGTTGGGCAGTGTGGGTGCTGTGTGGTGGGCGTTGGGCATGTCTGGGTGCTGGGTTGTCCTGGTTCCAGCTGGGACAGGGTTAACTTTCTTCCCAGTAGCCTGGGGGGTGTGCTGTGTTTTGGGTTTAGTGTGAAAGGAGCGTTGATGGCCCATTGATGCTTTGGCTGTTGCTGGGTGATGCTTGCACCGGGAGGGGGGAGCACAGCCGGGGTGGTGGACTTAGCTGGCCAATGGGGTATTCTATACCATGTGACATCATGCTCAGTAGAAAAACCAGGTGGGGGGGGGGGGCTCGCCCCCGTTCGTGACACGCGGTCGGCGGTCGGTGAGCGGTTGTGTAGTGCATTGCCTGTTTTGTGTATTCTGTTATTGTTGTTGTTCTCATTGTTATTACTACTGTTCTACTTAGTTTTATTTCAATTATTAAACTGTTTTTATCTCAACCCGGGAGCTTTCCTACTTGTGCCCTCCCGATTCTCTCCCCCATCCCACCGGGGGCGGGGTGATCGAGCGGCTGCGTGGCGTTTATTTTTGCTGGCTGGGGTTAAACCACGACATGGGTGATGGGCACTGGAGGTTCTGGGCGATGGGGAGCAGGGAAGCTGCCTGCTAGGCATGTCTGAGTGCTGGGCATGTCCGGGTGCTGGGTACTGTGCGCTGGCGGTGGTGGTGCTGGGTGCTGGGCATGTCCGGGTGCTAGGCAATGGCGGTGCTGGGTGCTTGGCGCTGGGGGTGATGGTCTTTGGGTGTGCTGGGTGCTGGGCATGTCCCTGTGCTGGGTGGTGGGGGTGCTGGGCATGTGCGGGTGTTGGTTGCCGGGCCCTGGGTGTACTGGGTGCTGGATGCTGGGGTGGTTGGTTTCTGGGCGCTGGGGGTGCTGGGTTCTGTGCCCCTGTGTTGCTGGGTGCTGAGCATGTCCGGGTGCTGGCCATGTGTAAGTGCAGCGTGCTGGGCACTGGGTGCTGGGGGGTGGGGATGCTGGATGCTGAGTGTTGGGTATGCTGGTTTCCGGGCACTGGGCGGAAGTGTGTGAGACCTGAGGGGGGGGTTGTATGGTGGGTGTTTGGGGTGCTGAGTGCTGCAGGTGCTGGGCATGTCCAGGTGCTATGTGCTGATCACCGGGGTTCTTGGGGGCTGGTTTGCTGTGTTCTGGTGTGTTGGGCGCTGGGCATGTTTGTCTGGGTGCTGGGCATGTCTGGGTGCTGGGTACCGGGAACTGGCAGTGCGGGGCGGTGCGGGTGCTGTGTGCTGGGCATGTCGGGGTGCTGGGTACTGGGCAGTGGGAGTGCTGGGTGCCAGGTACTGGGGATGCTGGGCCCTGGCATTGCTCGGCAATATGCAAAACTGAGTGCAGGGTATGTCTTGGTGCTGGATGCTTGGTGCTGGAGGTACCGGGTGCTGGGCATATGCAGTGCTGGGTTTTGGGCATATCCGGTGCTGGGTGGCTGTGCTGGGGTTGCTGGGTGCTGTGCTGTGAGGGTGCTGGATTCCTGGCATGTGCGTGTACTGTGTGCTGGGCCCTGGTTGTGCTGGGTATGTGTGGGTGCTGGGTGTTGGGCACTGGGGGGGGTGGTGCTAGGTGCTGGGCATGTCCAGGTGCTGAGCAATGGTGGTGCTGGGTGCTTGGCGCTGGGGGTGGTGGTCCCTGGGGCTGCTGTGTGCTGGGCACGTCGGGATGCTGGGTTTTGGGCGGTGGGGGTGCTGGGCGTGCGCATGTGTTGGTTGCTGGACCCTGGCGTGCTGGGCGCTGGGGCGATCGTTTACTGGGTGCTGGGGGTGCTGGGTTCAATGCAGCGTATGCAGGTCCTGGGCAGTGGGTGTGCTGGAAGCTGGGCGTTGGGTATGCTGGTTCCTGCCACTGCGGGTGCTGGGTGTGAGACTTGTGGGCGTGCTGGATGGTGGGTGTTTGGTGTGCACCCTCACTGCCCACCACCCAGAACCCCAAGTGCCGAGCACACAGCATCCAGACGTGCCCAGCACCTCCACACGCCCAGCACCCACAAGACCCAACAACCAGCACTGGTCATGACCAGTACCTGGAAATGCCCACAGCCAGCACCCCTAGCTCCCCGCACCCAGCACTCCCAGGGCCCAGCACTAATTCCCGGACATGCGCACAACCCAGCACACCCACCGCCAACACACAGCATCGAGACATGCCCAGCACCCAGCAGCCCCAGTGCCCAGCATCCACCAGCAAGACATACCCTGCACTCAATTATGCATGGTACCCAGCACTCCCAGGGCCCAGCAACCAGTAGCCCCAGTACCTCGGCTCGCTTCTGTAATTCTACACAATGAAGACTTGTGGCTTAGAAGTTAGGGAACTAGCAGGTGTGGTGTTTGCAGGCGTGTAGAATTGTAGTCTAAATCGTGTCTCCTGGAAGCAGTGTTAGACTCTAGTGAAGAGTAACCTTGGAAACGAGAACCGTAAACAAACGTAGTCCAGACGTGGCTCGGAGACAAACCTCGCCCTTATAAGGAAAGAAAGGAACAGGTTCACGAAGAGTTCACTACCCCGCCGACCACCACAGACCACCCGAGACCCTCAAGGAGACCCTAAAGGTTTTAGTGCGCATGTGTCTAGGATGATGTAATATTATAATCGGTTCTCGGAAATTTAAGGAATATGTAAAAGAGAAACTTAAAATATGTATGAGAAGCATGGATACAAACAGAAAGGTGATTAGACCCGGTGTGCTTCATTTGTGGCACGTCCACCGAGCACCCAGGCCTGAATAAAACAACCTCTCTCCTGAGCGTGTGGAATTGGTTCCTTCCACGCCGGGCACGAATCCGCTTTTCGGACAACACCTAGCCCCCAGCACCCACACCAGCAGCACCAGCAAGCCCAGTGCCCAGCACGCAGCAACCTCAGGGCCCAGCACCCAGCCATGCCCGCCACCCGGACATGCCCAGCACCCAGCAACCTCAGTGCACAGCACCCAGCACCCCCAGCGCCCAGAAACCAACACACGCACACAGCCAGCACGCCCACCGCCCAAAACCCAGCAGCCCAACATGCCCAGCACACAGCACCACCACCGCCACCACCCCCACTGCCCAGTACCCAGCACCCACACATGCCCAGCACCCACACATGCCCAGCACACAGCACCACCACCGCCCACTGCCCAGTACCCAGCACCCACACGTGCCCAGCACTCAGACATGCCCAGCACTCAGACATGCCCAGCAGGCAGCTACTCTGCTGCCCACCGCCCAGCATCCCGACCGCCCAGCACCCAGACATGCCCAGGCCCCGCCACACAGCACCCACACTGCCCAACACCCAGCACTCACACATACCCGGCACAACCAGGGCCCAGCACACAGCACACGCACATGTCAGGAATCCAGCACCCTCACAGCACAGCACCCAGCAACCCCAGCACAGCCACCCAGCACCGCATATGCCCAGCACCTAGCACCGCATATGCCCAATACCCAGCACCCAGTACCTCCAGTACCCAGCATCCAGCACCAAGACATACCCTGCACTCAGTTATGTATAGTAGCCAGCAATACCAGGGCCCAGAACCCCAGTACCTAGAACCCAACACTGCCACTGCGCAACACCCACCACCCGGACGTGCCCAGCACACAGCACCCCCACTGCCCCACCCAGCCAGCGCCCAGTACCCAGCACCCAGACATGCCCAGCACCCAAACATGCCCAGCACTCAACACACCACTGCCCAGATCCCAGCAAACCAGCCCCCAACATCGCCAGTGATCAGCACATAGCACCCGGACATGCCCAGCACCCGCAGCGCTCAGCACCCAGCACCCCCAGTGCTCTGTACTCAGCACACCAAACACCTACCATCCAGCACCCCCACACGTCTCACACCCAGCACGCCCAGTGCCCAGCAACCAGCATACCCAACACCCACCATCCAGCTTCCCCACCACCCAGTACCCCCACTGCCCAGTACCCTGCACCCAGACATGCCCAGCACCCGGACATACACAGCACTCAGCACTGTCCTTCTTCCTGCTGGGACAGAGTTAACTTTCTTCCCAGTAGCTTGGGGGGGTGTGCTGGCTTTTGGGTTTGGTGTGAGAGGAGCGTTGATGGCCCCTTAATGCTTTGGCTGTTGCTGGGCGGTGCTTGCACCGGGAGACTTTTGTTCTCTCTTTTCGGCCTCCCACAGGAAGCTCGGGGGGGGGGGTTGGGGGGCAGGGGTGGGGAGCACAGCCGGGGTAGTTGACCTAGCTGGCCAATGGGGTATTCTATAGCATGTAACATCCTGCTCAGTATAAAAAATGGGAGGGGGTGGGGGGGGAAACGACACCCCCTCCCCCCACCCCGTTCATGACACGCGGTCGGCAGCGGTGAGCAGTTGCATTGTGCGTTGCCTGCTTTGTATCGTCTGTTGTTGTTGTTGTTCTCATTGTTATTATTACGGTTCTACTTCGTTTTATTTCAACCATTAAACTGTTTTTATCTCAACCTGGGAGTTTTCCTACTTGTGTCCTCCCGATTCTCTCCCCCGTCCCACGGGGTGGGGGGGGAGGTGAGCCACCGGCTGCGTGGGGTTTATTTGCAGGCTGGGGTTAAACCACGACATGCACCCATCGTACCCTCCACCCAGCACCCCCATGGCCCAGCACTCATTCCCGGACATGTGCACAACCTAGCACACCCACCGCCAACACACAGCCCCTGGACGTGCCCAGCACCCAGCAGCCCCACTGTCCAGCACCGCATTGCCCAGCATCCCCAGCGCCCAGCACCCTCACTGCCCACCACCCAGAACAACAAGTGCCGAGCACACAGCATCCGGACATGCCCAGCACCGGGGCACACCCAGCACCCACAAGACCCAGCATCCGGTCATGACCAGCAACTGGAAATGCCCACAGCCAGCACCTCTAGCTCCCAGCAGCCACCAACCCCAGTGCCTAGCACTCAGCACCCAGTCGTGCCAAGCACCCAACACCCCGGTGCTCAGCACCCTGCACCCGGTCGTGTCCAGGGCCCCCCACACTGCCCAACACCCAGCACCCACACATACCTGGCACAACCAGGGCCCAGCACACAGCCCACGCACGTGCCAGGAATCCAGCATCCCCAGAGCACAGCACCCAGCAACCCCAGCACAGCCACCCAGCACTGCATATGCCCAGCATGAAGCACCGCATATGCCCACAACCCAGCACCCAGTAGCTCCAGCACCAGGCATCCAGCACCAAGACATACCCTGCACTCAGTTATGCAGAGTACCTAGCAATACCGGGCCCAGCACCCCAGTACCTAGCACCCAACACCCACCACCCGGACATGCCCAGCACACAGCACCCCCACTGCCCCACACCGCCAGCGCCCCGTATGCAGCACCCAGAAATGCCCAGCACCCAAACGTGCCCAGCACTCAACACACCACTGCCCAGATCCCAGCAAACCAGCCCCCAACATCGCCAGTGATCAGCACATAGCACCTGGAATGCCCAGCACCCGCAGCGCTCAGCACCCAGCACCCCCAGGGACCAGCAGCCAGCATCGCAGCAACCAGCATCCCCAGCGCCCAGCACCCGGTCATGCCAAGCACCTGGACATGCCCAGCACCAAGCACGCCTGTGCCCAGCACACAATATCCCCAGCACCCAGTAGCCCCAGCACCCAGCAGCAAGAGATACCCTTCACCCGCTTACGCATAGTACCCACAGCGCTCAGCAGCCACCATCCCCAGTGCTCTGTACCCAGCACACCAAACACCCACCATCCAGTACCCCCACACGTCTCACACCCAGCACCCCCAGTGCCCAGTACCCTGCACCCAGACATGCCCAGCACCCGGACATACACAACACTCAGCACTGTCCTTCTTCCTGCTGGGACAGAGTTAACTTTCTTCCAGTAGCTTGGGGGGTGTGCTGGCTTTTGGTTTGGTGTGAGAGGAGCGTTGATGGCCCCTTAATGCTTTGGCTGTTGCTGGGCGTTGCTTGCACCGGGAGACTTTTGTTTTCTCTTTTCGGCCTCCCACAGGAAGCTCGGGGGGGGGGGGCGGGGGTGGGGAGCACAGCCGGGGTAGTTGACCTAGCTGGCCAATGGGGTATTCTATAGCATGTAACATCATGCTCAGTATAAAAAATGGGAGGGGGCGGGGGGGGGAAAAGACTCTCCCCCCCTCCCCCCCCCAGTTCATGACACGCGGTCGGCAGCGGTGAGCAGTTGCATTGTGCATTGCCTGCTTTGTATCGTCTGTTGTTGTTGTTGTTCTCATTGTTATTATTACTGTTCTACTTCGTTTTATTTCAACCATTAAACTGTTTTTATCTCAACCTGGGAGTTTTCCTACTTGTGTCCTCCCGATTCTCTCCCCCATCCCACGGGGTGGGGGGGGAGGAGAGCCAGTGGCTGCGTGGGGTTTATTGCAGGCTGGGGTTAAACTACGACATGCACCCATCGTACCCTCCACCCAGCACCCCCATGGCCCAGCACTCATTCCCGGACACGCGCACAACCTAGCACACCCACCACCAACACACAGCCCCTGGACATGCCCAGCAGCCCCAGCACCGCATTGCCCAGTATCCCCAGCACCCAGCATCCAGCAGCAAGAGATACCCTGCACCTGCTTATGCATAATACCCAGCACTCCCATGGCCCAGCAACCAGCACTTAGCCCCCAGCACCCACACCAGCCAGCACCCAGCAAGGCCGGTGCCCAGCACCCAGCAACCTCAGGGCCCAGAACCCAGCAGCCAGCCATTGCCGAGCACCCAGACATGCCCAGCACCCAGCAACCCCAGTGCACACAACCCAGAAGCCCCAGTGCCCAGAAACCAACAGCCCCAGTGCCCAGCACTCCCAGAGCTCAGAAACCAACACTCGCATGCACGCAACACTCCAACCACCCAGCACCCGGACATGCCCAGCATGCAGCACCACCAGGGACCACCACCCCCAGCACCATGCACCCAGCACTACCACTGCCCAGCACCCAGATGTGCCCAGCAGGCAGCTTCCCTGCTGCCCACCGCCCAGCATCGCGACCGCCCAGCACCCCGACTGCCCAGCACCTGGACATGCCCAGGCCCCGCCACACAGCCCAACACCCAGCACCCACACATACCCAGCACAACCAGGGCCCAGCACACACACGCCAGGTTAAACCATGACATGCACCCATCATACCCTCCACCCAGCACCCCCATGGCCCAGCACTCATTCCCGGACATGCGCACAACCACCACCAACACACAGCCCCTGGATATGCCCAGCAGCCCCAGCGCCCAGGAGCAAGAGATACCCTGCAAATGCTCATGCATAATACCCAGCACTCCCAGGACCCAGCAACCAGCACTTAGCCCACAGCACCCACACCAGCCAGCACCCAGCAAGGCCGGTGCCCAGCACCCAGCAACCTCAGGGCCCAGAACCCAGCAGCCAGCCATTGCCCAGCACCCAGCAACCCCAGTGCACAGAACCCAGAAGCCCCAGTGCCCAGAAACCAACCACCCCAGTGTCCAGCACCCAGTACACCCAGGGCCCAGCAAGCAACACTCGCACATGCCCAGCACCCCTACCACCCAGCACACCCAAAGACTATCACGCCCAGCGCCAAGCACCCAGCACCGCCATTGCCTAGCACCAGGACATGCCCAGCACTCAGTACCACCACCATCAGTGCACAGTACCAAGCACCCGGATATGCCCAGCACTGAGACATTCCTACCAGGCAGCTTCCCTGCTCCCCATCGCCCAGGACCTCCAGTGCCCATCACCCAGCACTGGGACATGCCCACCACGCAGCACCCATACTGCCCAGCACCCCCACATACCCAGCACAACCAGGGCACAGCACACAGCACACGCACATGCCAGGAATCCAGCACCCTCACATCACAGCACCCAGCAAACCCAGAGCACACACCTAGCACCGGATATGGCCAGCACCAAGACATACCCTGCACTCAGTTATGCATAGTACCAAGCAATGCCAGGGCCCAGCATCCCCAGTAGCCAGCACTCCCACTGCCCAATACCCACCACCCGGACATACCCAGCACCCCCACTGCCCATGCCCAGCACCCAGACATGCCCAGCACCCAAACATGCCCAGCGCCCAACACACCAGAAAGCAGCAAACCAGCCCCCACCATTCCCAGTGATCTGCACATAGCACCCAGCACACGCTGCGCTCAGCACCCACCACCCCCAGTGCCCAGAATCCAGCATACCCAATGCCCAGCATCCAGTACCACCACCCCAGCTGCCCAGTACCCGCACGCGGATATGCCCAGCACCCGAACATACACAGTACCCCTAGGACCCAGCACTCAGAACTCCAGTGCACTGCACTGTCCTGCTTCCGGCTGGGACAGAGTTAACTTTCTTCCCAGTAGCTTGGGGGGGTGTGCTGGCTTTTGGGTTTGGTGTGAGAGGAGCGTTGATGGCCCCTTAATGCTTTGGCTGTTGCTGGGCGGTGCTTGCACCGGGAGACTTTTGTTCTCTCTTTTCGGCCTCCCACAGGAAGCTCGGGGAGGGTGGGTTGGGGGGGGTGGCGGGATGGGGAGCACGGCCGGCGTAGTTGACCCAGCTGGCCAATGGGGTATTCTATAGCATGTGACATCCTGCTCAGTATAAAAAATGGGAGTGGGCGGGGGAGGGGGCTCTGCCCCCCTCCCGCTCGCGACACACGGTCGGCAGCGGTGAGCAATTGCATTGTGCATTGCCTGCTTTGTATCGTCTGTTGTTGTTCTCATTGTTATTATTACTGTTCTACTTCGTTTTATTTCAACCATTAAACTGTTTTTATCTCAACACGGGAGCTTTCCTACTTGTGCCTTCTCGATTCTCTCCCCAATCCCACGGGGTGGGGGGGGAGCTGAGCCAGTGGCTGCATGGGGTGTATTTGCAGGCTGGGGTTAAACCAACACATGCACCCATCATACCCTCCACCCAGCACTGCCAGGGCCCAGCACTCCCATGGCCCAGCACTGATTCCCACACATGCACACAACCCAGCACACCCACCACCAATGCACAGCACCTCGACATGCCCAGCAGCCCCGGAGCCCAGCACACAGCACCCAGCAGCCCCAGCACCAGGACATGACAAGAAGCCAGTCCTCGCAGTGCCCACCCCCCAACACCCCCACGACTCAGCAACGGAACATGCCTAGCACCAGGCACCACCAATGTGTAGCAAGGAGTGCTAGGTGTGGTGGATATGGCACATTTGGGGTGCTGGAGCTGGCTGGGTGTTGGGCAGCTGAGAAGGGTCTATCAAGGGAAGGTGAGAGCCACCAACATCTTTCAGTCCTGCCCGTTAGTTTATGGGAGCCCGAAGAGGGGATCGACTACTTTGCAGTTGGGCTGTGGTAAGGTTGCTGGTTGGGTGGTAGAGCGAGAGCAGCTCCCTCGGAAAGGGCTGCCACGAAAGGCAAGAGCCAGAAACAGCTTTCAACCAGAACAGCTGGTTCTTTCTGTGTTGGAGCGCCCTCTGGTGGGAAGCCGTTTAGGAAATGGGCTTGAGAGATGGTAAGGCAAAGGTTGATATTTAGGTTAGAGAATGAGGGAGAGGGGTAGTGGGACCGGGAAGTGGCTACTCCTCGTTTGGAGTCCATGTGGTGGGTGGCGTTATCTTATGCAGAAGGGTCTCGTTATCTACGCAGAACCTCAAACTATCCCTTATCCTCCTCAGAGGCAAACTCCGAAAGGGCCACCCACCTCCTCCGGCTCAGGCACAGAAATAGCCAGGACTCAAGGATGATGCTGGCCCTCACGGTCTCTTGGCAGCCCCTTCTCAGCCCCACCAACACCGGGGCTCGGTCTCTGTTCTGCCATTCATCCTCTACATATCCCTTACCCTCCTCAGAGTCAAGCTTCCGAAGCGGCCAAACTCCACATAGGGCTAGGCACTGAAGAGCCAGGAATAGCGGATGATGCTGGCCCACACCTTCCTTGGCAGCCACGCCAACACCGGGGCTCTGAGTCTGTTCCCCCGCCTAACATCAACCTAGCGCTGACTCTCACCAGGGCCACCTCCGAAGCGTCCACCCTCCACATGGGGCTTGGCACTGAAGTGGCCAGGAACCAAGGTTGATGCTGGCCCTCACGGTCTCTTGTCGGCCCCGCTCAGCCCCACCAATACCGGGGCTCTGTGTCTCTGCTCGCACCTAACAGCGACCTATCCCTTACCCTCATCGGAGCCAAGCTCCGAAGAGACCACTCTTCATGTGGGGCTTAGGCACTGAGGCAGCCAAGAATCAAGGTTGATGCTGGCCCTCACGATCACTTCGAAGCCCCTTCTCAGTGGCACCAAAGCAGGGGCTCTGTCTCTGTTCTCCCACCTAACCTCAGCCTAGCCCAGACCCTCATCAGGGCCAAGCTCTGTTCTCCCACTTAGCCTCCACATATCCCTTACCCTCATCGGAGCCAGGCTCCGAAGAGGCCACCCTCGACATATGGCTCAGGCACTGAAGTAGCCAGGAACCAAGGTTGATGCTGGCCCTCACGATCTCTTCGTGGCCCCTTCTCAGCCGCACCAAAACCGGGACTCTGTCTCTGTTCTCCCACTTAGCCTCGACCTATCCCTTACCCTCATCAGGGCAAAGCTCCGAAGAGACCACCCTCAAGGTGGGGATCAGGCACTGAAGGGCAGCCCCGTCTCAGCCCGACCAAAACCGGGGCTCTGTGTCTCTGCTCGCACCTAACAGCGACCTATCCGTTACCCTCATCGGAGCCAAGCTCCGAAGCGACCACTCTCCACGTGGGGCTTAGGTACGGAAGTAGCCAGGAACCAAGGTTGATGCTGGCCCTCACGATCTCTTCGTGGCCCCTTCTCAGCCCCAACAAAACCGGGGCTCTGGCTCTGTTCTCCCACTTAGCCTCGACCTATCCCTTGCCCTCATCAGGGCAAAGCTCCGCAGCGGCCACCCTCCACGTGGAGCTTGGCACTAAGGTAAGCAGAAATCAAGGCTGATGCTGGCTCTCCTCTTCCCTTGGACGCCCTACCAAAACCGGGGCTCTGTCTCTGTTCTCCTACTTAGCCTCCACATATCCCTTACCCTCATCGGAGCCAAGCTCCGAAGAGGCCACCCTCGACATGGGGCTCAGGCACTGAAGTAGCCAGGAACCAAGGTTGATGCTGGCCCTCACGATCTCTACGTGGCCCCTTCTCAGCCCCACCAAAACCGGGGCTCTGTCTCTGTTCTCCCACTTAGCCTCGTCCTATCCCTTACCCTCATCAGGGCAAAGCTCCGAAGAGGCCTCCCTCAACATGGGGATCAGGCACTGAAGGGCATCCCCGTCTCAGCCCGACCAAAACCGGGGCTCTGTGTCTCTGCTCGCACCTAACAGCGACCTATCCGTTACCCTCATCGGAGCCAAGCTCCGAAGCGACCACTCTCCACGTGGGGCTTAGGTACGGAAGTAGCTAGGAACCAAGGTTGATGCTGGCCCTCACGATCTCTTCGTGGCCCCTTCTCAGCCCCAACAAAACCGGGGCTCTGGCTCTGTTCTCCCACTGAGCCTCGACATATCCATTACCCTCATCAGGGCAAAGCTCCGCAGCGGCCACCCTCCACGTGGAGCTTGGCACTAAGGTAAGCAGAAATCAAGGCTGATGCTGGCTCTCCTCTTCCCTTGGACGCCCTACCAAAACCGGGGCTCTGTCTCTGTTCTCCCACTTAGCCTCGACCTATCCCTTGCCCTCATCAGGGCAAAGCTCCGAAGAGGCCTCCCTCAACATGGGGATCAGGCACTGAAGGGCAGCCCCGTCTCAGCCCGACCAAAACCGGGGCTCTGTGTCTCTGCTCGCACCTAACAGCGACCTATCCGTTACCCTCATCGGAGCCAAGCTCCGAAGCGACCACTCTCCACGTGGGGCTTAGGTACGGAAGTAGCCAGGAACCAAGGTTGATGCTGGCCCTCACGATCTCTTCGTGGCCCCTTCTCAGCCCCAACAAAACCGGGGCTCTGGCTCTGTTCTCCCACTGAGCCTCGACATATCCATTACCCTCATCAGGGCAAAGCTCCGCAGCTGCCACCCTCCACGTGGAGCTTGGCACTAAGGTAAGCAGAAATCAAGGCTGATGCTGGCTCTCCTCTTCCCTTGGACGCCCTACCAAAACCGGGGCTCTGTCTCTGTTCTCCCACTTAGCCTCGACCTATCCCTTGCCCTCATCAGGGCAAAGCTCCGAAGAAGCCTCCCTCAACATGGGGATCAGGCACTGAAGGGCAGCCCCGTCTCAGCCCCACCAATACCGGGGCTCTGTGTCTCTGCTCGCACCTAACAGCGACCTATCCCTTACCCTCATCGGAGCCAAGCTCCGAAGCGACCACTCTCCACGTGGGGCTTAGGTACGGAAGTAGCCAGGAATCAAGTTTGACGCTGGCCCTAACGATCTCTTTGCAGCCCCTTCTCAGTCCCACCAATACCGGGGCTCTGTCTCTGTTCTCCCACGTATCCTCGACATATCCCTTACCCTAATCACGGTAAAGGTCCGCAGCGGACACCCTCCACATGGGGCTTGGCACTGAGATAGCCAGGAGTCAAGGGTGGTGCTGGCCCTCCCCTTCCATTTGCAGTCCCTAGACAGCGCCACTAACACCGGGGCTTTGTGTCTGTTCTCCGTCCTAACCTCAACCTAGCCCAGACCCTCATCAGGGCCAAGCTCCGAAGTGGCCACCGGCCACATGGAGCTAGGCACTGAAGTAGCCAGGAATCAAGGCTGATGCTGGCCCTCACAGTCCCTTGACACCCCCTTCTCAGCCCCACCAACACCGGGCCTCTGTGCCTGTTCTCTCACCTCACCTCAACCTAGTCCTGACCCTCATCAGGGCCAAGCTTCCGAACCGACCACCCTCCACGTGGAGCTTGGCACTAAGGTAAGCAGAAATCAAGGCTGATGCTGGCTCTCCTCTTCCCTTGGACGCCCTACCAAAACCGGGGCTCTGTCTCTGTTCTCCCACTTAGCCTCGACCTATCCCTTACCCTCATCAGGGCAAAGCTCCGAAGAGGCCTCCCTCAACATGGGGATCAGGCACTGAAGGGCAGCCCCGTCTCAGCCCCACCAATACCGGGGCTCTGTGTCTCTGCTCGCACCTAACAGCGACCTATCCCTTACCCTCATCGGAGCCAAGCTCCGGAGCGGCCACGCTCCACGTGGGGTTTGGCACTGAGATAGCCAGGAATCAAGGTTGATGCTGACCCTCACGATCTCTTTGCAGCCCCTTCTCAGTCCCACCAATACCGCGGCTCTGTATCTGTTCTCCCACGTATCCTCGACATATCCCTTACCCTCATCAGGGCAAAGCTCCGCAGCGGCCACCCTCCACATGGGGCTTGGCACTGAGATAGCCAGGAATCAAGGGTGGTGCTGGCCCTCCCCTTCCATTTGCAGTCCCTAGGCAGCCCCACCAACACCGGGGCTCTGTCTCTGTTCTCCGTCCTAACCTCAGCCTAGCCCAGACCCTCATCAGGGCCAAGCTCCGAAGTGGCCACCGGCTACATGGAGCTAGGCACTGAAGTAGCCAGGAACCAAGGCTGATGCTGGCCCTCACGGTCCCTTGGCAGCCCCTTCTCAGCCCCACCAACACCGGGTCTCTTTGCCTGTTCTCCCACCACACCTCAACCTAGCCCTGACCGTCATCAGGGCCAAGCTTCCCAAGCGGCCACCCTCCACGTGGAGCTTGGCACTAAAGTAATCAGAAATCCAGGTTGATGCTGGCCCTTACCTTTCCTTGGTAGCCACACCAAAACCGGGGCTCTGTCTCTGTTCTCCACTTATCCTCCACATATCCCTTACCCTCATCGGAGCCAAGCTCCGAAGAGGCCACCCTCGACATGGGGCTCAGGCACTGAAGTAGCCAGGAACCAAGGTTGATGCTGGCCCTCACGATCTCTTCGTGGCCCCTTCTCAGCCCCGCCAAAACCGGGGCTCTGTCTCTGTTCTCCCACTTAGCCTCGACCTATCCCTTGCCCTCATCAGGGCAAAGCTCCGAAGAGACCACCCTCAAGGTGGGGATCAGGCACTGAAGGGCATCCCCGTCTCAGCCCGACCAATATCGGGGCTCTGTGTCTCTGCTCGCACCTAACAGCGACCTATCCCTTACCCTCATCGGAGCCAAGGTCCGAAGCGGCCACCCTCCACGTGGGGCTTGGCACTGAGATAGCCAGGAATCAAGGTTGATGCTGACCCTCACGATCTCTTTGCAGCCCCTTCTCAGCCCCACCATTACCGGGGCTCTGTATCTGTTCTCCCACGTATCCTCGACATATCCCTTATCCTCAGCAGAGCCAAGCTCTGAAGCAGCCACGCACCGCATGGGGCTTGGCACTGAGGTAGCCCGGAATCAAGGTTGATGCTGGCCCTCACGATCTCTTGGCAGGGCCACCAACACCGGGGCTCTGTGCCTCTGCTCGCACCTAACATCAAGCTACCCCTTACCCTCCTCAGGGCCAAACTTCGGAGCGGCCACCCTCCACGTGGGTCTTAGGCACTGAGGTAGCCAGGAATCAAGGTTCATGCTGGCCCTCACGATCTCTTGGCAGCCCCTTCTCAGCCCCACCAACACTGGGGCTCTGTGTCTGTTCTCCTTATTATCCTCGACACATCCCTTACCCTCATCAGAGCCAAACTCCCAAGCGGCCACCCTCCACGAGGGCCCTAGGCACTGAGATAGCCAGGAATCAAGGCTGATGCTGGACCTCGCCTTCCGTTTGCAGTCCCTAGGCAGCCCCATCAACACCGTGGCTCTGTGCCGGTTCTCCCACCTAACCTCAACCTAGCCCTGACCCTCATCAGGGACAAGCTCCGAAGCGGCCACCCTCCACATGGGGCTCAGGGGCAGACATGGCCAGGAATGAAGGCTGGTGCTGGCCCTCACGATCTCTTGTCAGCCCCTCCTCAGCCCCACCAACCCCTGCTCCCTTCTCTTTGGTCTCCCACCTAAACATCAACCTACATCTTACCTTCAGCAGAGCCAGGCTCTGAAACGTCTACCCACCAGATGGCGCTCCAACACAGAGGGAACCAAGGTGACGGGTGTTCGTTGCACTCGCCTGCCCTGGCAGCCCTTTGAGGTCCCCACCACCACCGGGGCTCTCTGTCGGTTCTCCCAGTTATCTTCGACGTATCCCTTACCTTCATCGGAGCCAAGCTCCGAAGAGGCCACTCTCCACGGGGGGCTTAGGCACTGAAGTAGCCAGGAATCAAGGTTGATGCTGGCCCTCACGATCTCTTGGCAGCACCTTCTCAGCCCCACCAACACCGGGGCTCTGTGTCTCTTCTCCCACCTAACCTCACCCTAGCACTTACCCACTTCAGAGCCAAGCTCCGAAGCGGCCTCCCACCGCATGGGGCTCAAGGCACAGAAGTAGCCAGGAATCAAGGTTGACGCTGGCCCTCACGATCTCTTGGCAGCCCCTTCTCAGCCCCACCAACACCGGGGCTCTGTGTTTGTTCTCCCAACTAACCTCACCCTAGCCCTGACCCTCATCAGGGCCAAGCTACGAAGCGGCCAGCCTCCACATGGGCCTAAGCACTCAGGTAGCCACGAAACAAGGTTGATACTGGCCCTAACCTTCCCTTGGCAGCCTCACCAACACCGGGACTCTGTGTCTATTCTCTCAACTAAACTTTACCTAGCACGTACCCGCTTCAGACCCAAGCTGCGAAGCGGCCACACACTGAATGGGGCTCAGGTACAGAAGCAGCCAGGAATCAAGGTTCATGCTGGTCCTCACCTTCCCTTGGCAGCCCCTCCTCAGCCCCACCAACAACTGCCCCCATCTCTAGGGTCTCCCACCTAAACATCAACCTACATCTTACCTTCATCAGATTCAGGGTCTAAAACGTCTACCCACTAGATGGCGCTCCAACACAGAGGGAACCAAGATTGACTGACTGTTGAACTCGCCTGCCCTGGCAGCCCTTTGAGGTCCCCACCAACAGCGGGGCTCTCTGTTTGTTCTCCCAATTATCCTCGACACATGCCATATCCTCATCAGAGCTAAGCTCCGAAGCGGCCACCCACCTCATGGGGCTTGGCGCTGAGGTAGCCAGAAATCAATGTTGACGCTGGCCCTCATGATCTCTTGGCAGCCCCTTCTCAGCCCCATCAACACCGGGGCTCTGTCTCTTCTTCCACCTATGCTCGACATATCCCTTATCCCCATCAGGGCCACTCTCCGACGCGGCTATCCACCACATGGGCCTAAGCGCTGAGGTAGCCAGGAATCAAGGTTGATACTGGCCCTCACCTTCACTTGGCAGCCCCACCAACACCGGGGTTCTGTGTCTGTTCTCCCAATTATCCTCGACACACCCCTTTTACCCTCATCAGAGCTAAGCTCCGAAGCGGCCACCCACCTCATGGGGCTCAGGCACAGAAGTAACCAGGAATCAAGTTGATGCTGGCCCTCACGATCTCTTGTCCGCCCCTTCTCAGCCCCACCAACACCGGGGCTCTGTGTCTGTTCTCTCAGCTAACCTCGACGTATCCCTTACCCTCATGAGAGCCAAGCTCCAGTGGCCACCCTCCACATGGGACTTGGCACTGAGGTAGCCAGGAATCAAGGCTGATGCTGGCCCTCACCTTCCCTTGGCAGCCCCTTCTCAGCCCCACCAGCATCGTTGCTCTCTGTCTGATCTTCCATCTAACCTCGGCCTATCACTTACCCGCCTCAGAGCCAAGCTTCGAAGCAGCCACCCACCGCATGGGGCTTGGCACTGAGGTAGCCAGGAATCAAGGTTGATGCTGGCCCTCACGATCTCTTGGCAGCCCCACCGACACCGGGGCTCTGTGCCTCTGCTCGCACCTAACATCAAGCTATCCCTTACCCTCCCCAGGGCCAAACTTCGGAGCGGCCACCCTCCACATGGGCCTAAGCACTGAGGTAGCCAGGAATCAAGGTTGAGGCTAGCTCTCACCTTCCCTTGGCGGCCCCACCAAAACCGGGGCTCTGTGTCTGTTCTCTCAACTAACCTCGACCTAGCACTTACCCGCTTCAGAGACAAGCTCTAAAGCAACAACCCGCCTCATAGTGCTTTGGCACTGAGGTAGCCAGGAATCCAGGTTGATGCTGGCCCGCACGATCTCTTGGCAGCCCCTTCTCAGCCCTACCAATACCGGGGCTCTGTGTCTGTTCTCTCAGCTAACCTCGACATATCCCTTACCCTCATCAGAGCCAAGCTCCGAAGCAACCATCCTCCACGTGGGCCTTAGGCACTGAGGTAGCCAGGAACCAAGGTTCACGCTGGCCCTCACCTTCCCTAGTCAGCCCCTCCTCAGCCCCACCAACACGTGCCCCCTTCTCTTTGGTCTCCCACCTAAACATCAACCGACATCTTACCTTCATCAGAGCCAGGCTCTGAAACGTCTACCCACCAGATGGCGCTCCAACACAGAGGGAACCAATGTGACTGGTGTTCGTTGCACTCGCCTGCCCCGGCAGCCCTTTGAGGTCCCCACCACCACCGGGGCTAGGCGCTTGCCGTAGCACTCAACCGTCAACCTTGCCGCAGCCCAACTGCAAAGCAGACAAGCGCCCCATGGAGCTCCCACACACATTTAGCCAGGGCTGAAATATGTTCGCGGCGCTCACCTTCCCTTTACAGCCCCTTCTAGCTGCCCAGCACCCAGCCATCTCCAGCACCGCAAATGCGCAACATCCAGCACACCTAGCACCCCTTGGGATCTTTGGCAGTGCTTGGTGCTGGGCATGTGTCGGTGCTGGGTCGTGGGGGTACTGTGTGCTAGGCCCTGAGTGGAGTGGGTTCTGGACAGGTCTGGGTGCTGTGGTTGCTGGGCGTTGGGCATATCTGGGTGCTCGCCATGTCCTTGTGCTGGGCACTGGGAGGATTTGGTGCTGGGAATGGGCAGGTTATGATCGTGTCTGGGTGGTGGATGCTGGCTACAGGCAGTGCTGGGTGCTGGTCATTGGGGGTACTGGTTTCTAGGCACTGGGCGTGAGGGGTGCTGGACATCTCTGGGTGCTGAGCATGTCCAAGTGATGGGTCCGGGGCACTGGGACTGCTGGGCAGTGGGGGTGCTGGGGACTATGCATATCAGGGTGCTGGGCATGCCTGTGTACTGAGTGCTTGGCGCTGGGTTCTGGATGCTGGCTGGTGGGCATTGTCTGTGTGCTGGTTATTGGGCACTGGCGGTGGTAGGCATGGGAGTGCTTGTTGCTGGGCATTTTCTGATCCTGGCTGTTGGGGGCGCTGAGCACTGGGCATGTCTGGGTGATGGATGGAGGGAGTTTTGGGTGCTGGGCACTAGGGGTGCTGGCTAGTGGGTATGTCCGTGTGCTGGGTATGTCCATATGCCGGATGCTGTGCGCTGGGGATGCTGGGCACTGGGGTTAGTGGGTGCTGTGCACTGGGGTTGCTGGGTGCTGGGCGGCGCGACTGCTGGGGGCTGGGAGTGCTGGGTACTATGCATAAGCGGGTGCAGGGTATGTCTTGCTGCTGGATGGTGGGTTGTGGGGCTACTGGGAGCTGGGCACTGGGGTTGCTGGGTGCTAAATCCTGTGGGTGCTGGTTGCTGGGCCCTGGGAGTGCTGGGTACTATGCATAAGCGGGTGCAGGGTATGTCGTGCTGCTGAGTGCTGGGGGTATTGGGTGTTGGCCACTGGGGTGTTGGGTGCTGGGCATGTCCTCGTCGTTGGCATGACTGATGCTGGGCACTGGGGGTGCCGGCTGCTGGGAGCTAGCGGTGCTGGCTGTTGGCATTTCAGTTGCTGGACATGACCAGGTGCTGGGCGTGTCCAGGTGCTGGGCATGTGCAGATGCTGTGTGCTCAGCACTTGAGGTTCTGGGTGGTCGGCAGTGAGGGTGCTAGACGCTGGGGATGCTGGCTGTTGCTGTGCTGGGTGCTGGGCACTGGGGCTGCTGAGTGGTGGGCATGTCCAGGTGCTGTTTGTTGGCGGTTGGGGTGCTGGGTTGCGCGCCTGTCCGGGAGTTAGTGCTGGGCCCTGGGGGTGCTGTGTATGTCCGAGTGCTGGGCATGTCTGGATGCTGGGTAAACGGGTTCTTGGGCTGTGGGGGTGTTGGGTATGCTGGTTTCTGGGCACTGGGGAGGTGCTGGCTGCGAGACCTGTATGGTGGTGGGTGTTTGGTGTACTGGGTGCAGGGCACTGGGCGTGCTGGGGATGTCCGGGTGCTACGTGCTGATCACTGGGGATGTTGGGGGCTGGTTTGCTGTGTTCTGGTGTGTAGCGTGCTGGGCATGTTTGGGTGCTGGGCATGTCCAGGTGCTGGGTACTGGGCGCTGGGGGTGGTGGTCCCTGGGGGTGCTGTGTGCTGGGCATGTCCGGGGGGTGGGTTGGGCAGTGGGGTTGCTGGGTGCTGGGAATGTGCGGGTGCTGGGGGCTGGGCCCTGAGGTTGCTGGGGGCTGGGCACTCGGGTTGCTGGGTGCTGGCTGGTGCGGTTGCGGGGCCCTGGTATTGCTGGGTACTATGCATAACTGAGTGCAGGGCATCTCTTGGTGCTGGAAGTACTGGGTGCTGGGTGCTGGGCATATCCGGTGCTGGGCCTGTGCTCTGGAGTTGCTGGGTTCTGTGCTCTGGGGGTGCTTGTTTCTTGGCACGTGCATGTGCTGTGTGCTCTGCCCTGGTTGTGCTGGGTATGTGTGGGTGTTGGGCAGTGTGGGTGCTGTGTGGTGGGCGTTGGGCATGTCTGGGTGCTGGGTTGTCCTGGTTCCAGCTGGGACAGGGTTAACTTTCTTCCCAGTAGCCTGGGGGGTGTGCTGTGTTTTGGGTTTAGTGTGAAAGGAGCGTTGATGGCCCATTGATGCTTTGGCTGTTGCTGGGTGATGCTTGCACCGGGAGGGGGGAGCACAGCCGGGGTGGTGGACTTAGCTGGCCAATGGGGTATTCTATACCATGTGACATCATGCTCAGTAGAAAAACCAGGTGGGGGGGGGGGGCTCGCCCCCGTTCGTGACACGCGGTCGGCGGTCGGTGAGCGGTTGTGTAGTGCATTGCCTGTTTTGTGTATTCTGTTATTGTTGTTGTTCTCATTGTTATTACTACTGTTCTACTTAGTTTTATTTCAATTATTAAACTGTTTTTATCTCAACCCGGGAGCTTTCCTACTTGTGCCCTCCCGATTCTCTCCCCCATCCCACCGGGGGCGGGGTGATCGAGCGGCTGCGTGGCGTTTATTTTTGCTGGCTGGGGTTAAACCACGACATGGGTGATGGGCACTGGAGGTTCTGGGCGATGGGGAGCAGGGAAGCTGCCTGCTAGGCATGTCTGAGTGCTGGGCATGTCCGGGTGCTGGGTACTGTGCGCTGGCGGTGGTGGTGCTGGGTGCTGGGCATGTCCGGGTGCTAGGCAATGGCGGTGCTGGGTGCTTGGCGCTGGGGGTGATGGTCTTTGGGTGTGCTGGGTGCTGGGCATGTCCCTGTGCTGGGTGGTGGGGGTGCTGGGCATGTGCGGGTGTTGGTTGCCGGGCCCTGGGTGTACTGGGTGCTGGATGCTGGGGTGGTTGGTTTCTGGGCGCTGGGGGTGCTGGGTTCTGTGCCCCTGTGTTGCTGGGTGCTGAGCATGTCCGGGTGCTGGCCATGTGTAAGTGCAGCGTGCTGGGCACTGGGTGCTGGGGGGTGGGGATGCTGGATGCTGAGTGTTGGGTATGCTGGTTTCCGGGCACTGGGCGGAAGTGTGTGAGACCTGAGGGGGGGGTTGTATGGTGGGTGTTTGGGGTGCTGAGTGCTGCAGGTGCTGGGCATGTCCAGGTGCTATGTGCTGATCACCGGGGTTCTTGGGGGCTGGTTTGCTGTGTTCTGGTGTGTTGGGCGCTGGGCATGTTTGTCTGGGTGCTGGGCATGTCTGGGTGCTGGGTACCGGGAACTGGCAGTGCGGGGCGGTGCGGGTGCTGTGTGCTGGGCATGTCGGGGTGCTGGGTACTGGGCAGTGGGAGTGCTGGGTGCCAGGTACTGGGGATGCTGGGCCCTGGCATTGCTCGGCAATATGCAAAACTGAGTGCAGGGTATGTCTTGGTGCTGGATGCTTGGTGCTGGAGGTACCGGGTGCTGGGCATATGCAGTGCTGGGTTTTGGGCATATCCGGTGCTGGGTGGCTGTGCTGGGGTTGCTGGGTGCTGTGCTGTGAGGGTGCTGGATTCCTGGCATGTGCGTGTACTGTGTGCTGGGCCCTGGTTGTGCTGGGTATGTGTGGGTGCTGGGTGTTGGGCACTGGGGGGGGTGGTGCTAGGTGCTGGGCATGTCCAGGTGCTGAGCAATGGTGGTGCTGGGTGCTTGGCGCTGGGGGTGGTGGTCCCTGGGGCTGCTGTGTGCTGGGCACGTCGGGATGCTGGGTTTTGGGCGGTGGGGGTGCTGGGCGTGCGCATGTGTTGGTTGCTGGACCCTGGCGTGCTGGGCGCTGGGGCGATCGTTTACTGGGTGCTGGGGGTGCTGGGTTCAATGCAGCGTATGCAGGTCCTGGGCAGTGGGTGTGCTGGAAGCTGGGCGTTGGGTATGCTGGTTCCTGCCACTGCGGGTGCTGGGTGTGAGACTTGTGGGCGTGCTGGATGGTGGGTGTTTGGTGTGCACCCTCACTGCCCACCACCCAGAACCCCAAGTGCCGAGCACACAGCATCCAGACGTGCCCAGCACCTCCACACGCCCAGCACCCACAAGACCCAACAACCAGCACTGGTCATGACCAGTACCTGGAAATGCCCACAGCCAGCACCCCTAGCTCCCCGCACCCAGCACTCCCAGGGCCCAGCACTAATTCCCGGACATGCGCACAACCCAGCACACCCACCGCCAACACACAGCATCGAGACATGCCCAGCACCCAGCAGCCCCAGTGCCCAGCATCCACCAGCAAGACATACCCTGCACTCAATTATGCATGGTACCCAGCACTCCCAGGGCCCAGCAACCAGTAGCCCCAGTACCTCGGCTCGCTTCTGTAATTCTACACAATGAAGACTTGTGGCTTAGAAGTTAGGGAACTAGCAGGTGTGGTGTTTGCAGGCGTGTAGAATTGTAGTCTAAATCGTGTCTCCTGGAAGCAGTGTTAGACTCTAGTGAAGAGTAACCTTGGAAACGAGAACCGTAAACAAACGTAGTCCAGACGTGGCTCGGAGACAAACCTCGCCCTTATAAGGAAAGAAAGGAACAGGTTCACGAAGAGTTCACTACCCCGCCGACCACCACAGACCACCCGAGACCCTCAAGGAGACCCTAAAGGTTTTAGTGCGCATGTGTCTAGGATGATGTAATATTATAATCGGTTCTCGGAAATTTAAGGAATATGTAAAAGAGAAACTTAAAATATGTATGAGAAGCATGGATACAAACAGAAAGGTGATTAGACCCGGTGTGCTTCATTTGTGGCACGTCCACCGAGCACCCAGGCCTGAATAAAACAACCTCTCTCCTGAGCGTGTGGAATTGGTTCCTTCCACGCCGGGCACGAATCCGCTTTTCGGACAACACCTAGCCCCCAGCACCCACACCAGCAGCACCAGCAAGCCCAGTGCCCAGCACGCAGCAACCTCAGGGCCCAGCACCCAGCCATGCCCGCCACCCGGACATGCCCAGCACCCAGCAACCTCAGTGCACAGCACCCAGCACCCCCAGCGCCCAGAAACCAACACACGCACACAGCCAGCACGCCCACCGCCCAAAACCCAGCAGCCCAACATGCCCAGCACACAGCACCACCACCGCCACCACCCCCACTGCCCAGTACCCAGCACCCACACATGCCCAGCACCCACACATGCCCAGCACACAGCACCACCACCGCCCACTGCCCAGTACCCAGCACCCACACGTGCCCAGCACTCAGACATGCCCAGCACTCAGACATGCCCAGCAGGCAGCTACTCTGCTGCCCACCGCCCAGCATCCCGACCGCCCAGCACCCAGACATGCCCAGGCCCCGCCACACAGCACCCACACTGCCCAACACCCAGCACTCACACATACCCGGCACAACCAGGGCCCAGCACACAGCACACGCACATGTCAGGAATCCAGCACCCTCACAGCACAGCACCCAGCAACCCCAGCACAGCCACCCAGCACCGCATATGCCCAGCACCTAGCACCGCATATGCCCAATACCCAGCACCCAGTACCTCCAGTACCCAGCATCCAGCACCAAGACATACCCTGCACTCAGTTATGTATAGTAGCCAGCAATACCAGGGCCCAGAACCCCAGTACCTAGAACCCAACACTGCCACTGCGCAACACCCACCACCCGGACGTGCCCAGCACACAGCACCCCCACTGCCCCACCCAGCCAGCGCCCAGTACCCAGCACCCAGACATGCCCAGCACCCAAACATGCCCAGCACTCAACACACCACTGCCCAGATCCCAGCAAACCAGCCCCCAACATCGCCAGTGATCAGCACATAGCACCCGGACATGCCCAGCACCCGCAGCGCTCAGCACCCAGCACCCCCAGTGCTCTGTACTCAGCACACCAAACACCTACCATCCAGCACCCCCACACGTCTCACACCCAGCACGCCCAGTGCCCAGCAACCAGCATACCCAACACCCACCATCCAGCTTCCCCACCACCCAGTACCCCCACTGCCCAGTACCCTGCACCCAGACATGCCCAGCACCCGGACATACACAGCACTCAGCACTGTCCTTCTTCCTGCTGGGACAGAGTTAACTTTCTTCCCAGTAGCTTGGGGGGGTGTGCTGGCTTTTGGGTTTGGTGTGAGAGGAGCGTTGATGGCCCCTTAATGCTTTGGCTGTTGCTGGGCGGTGCTTGCACCGGGAGACTTTTGTTCTCTCTTTTCGGCCTCCCACAGGAAGCTCGGGGGGGGGGGTTGGGGGGCAGGGGTGGGGAGCACAGCCGGGGTAGTTGACCTAGCTGGCCAATGGGGTATTCTATAGCATGTAACATCCTGCTCAGTATAAAAAATGGGAGGGGGTGGGGGGGGAAACGACACCCCCTCCCCCCACCCCGTTCATGACACGCGGTCGGCAGCGGTGAGCAGTTGCATTGTGCGTTGCCTGCTTTGTATCGTCTGTTGTTGTTGTTGTTCTCATTGTTATTATTACGGTTCTACTTCGTTTTATTTCAACCATTAAACTGTTTTTATCTCAACCTGGGAGTTTTCCTACTTGTGCCCTCCCGATTCTCTCCCCCGTCCCACGGGGTGGGGGGGGAGGTGAGCCACCGGCTGCGTGGGGTTTATTTGCAGGCTGGGGTTAAACCACGACATGCACCCATCGTACCCTCCACCCAGCACCCCCATGGCCCAGCACTCATTCCCGGACATGTGCACAACCTAGCACACCCACCGCCAACACACAGCCCCTGGACGTGCCCAGCACCCAGCAGCCCCACTGTCCAGCACCGCATTGCCCAGCATCCCCAGCGCCCAGCACCCTCACTGCCCACCACCCAGAACAACAAGTGCCGAGCACACAGCATCCGGACATGCCCAGCACCGGGGCACACCCAGCACCCACAAGACCCAGCATCCGGTCATGACCAGCAACTGGAAATGCCCACAGCCAGCACCTCTAGCTCCCAGCAGCCACCAACCCCAGTGCCTAGCACTCAGCACCCAGTCGTGCCAAGCACCCAACACCCCGGTGCTCAGCACCCTGCACCCGGTCGTGTCCAGGGCCCCCCACACTGCCCAACACCCAGCACCCACACATACCTGGCACAACCAGGGCCCAGCACACAGCCCACGCACGTGCCAGGAATCCAGCATCCCCAGAGCACAGCACCCAGCAACCCCAGCACAGCCACCCAGCACTGCATATGCCCAGCATGAAGCACCGCATATGCCCACAACCCAGCACCCAGTAGCTCCAGCACCAGGCATCCAGCACCAAGACATACCCTGCACTCAGTTATGCAGAGTACCTAGCAATACCGGGCCCAGCACCCCAGTACCTAGCACCCAACACCCACCACCCGGACATGCCCAGCACACAGCACCCCCACTGCCCCACACCGCCAGCGCCCCGTATGCAGCACCCAGAAATGCCCAGCACCCAAACGTGCCCAGCACTCAACACACCACTGCCCAGATCCCAGCAAACCAGCCCCCAACATCGCCAGTGATCAGCACATAGCACCTGGAATGCCCAGCACCCGCAGCGCTCAGCACCCAGCACCCCCAGGGACCAGCAGCCAGCATCGCAGCAACCAGCATCCCCAGCGCCCAGCACCCGGTCATGCCAAGCACCTGGACATGCCCAGCACCAAGCACGCCTGTGCCCAGCACACAATATCCCCAGCACCCAGTAGCCCCAGCACCCAGCAGCAAGAGATACCCTTCACCCGCTTACGCATAGTACCCACAGCGCTCAGCAGCCACCATCCCCAGTGCTCTGTACCCAGCACACCAAACACCCACCATCCAGTACCCCCACACGTCTCACACCCAGCACCCCCAGTGCCCAGTACCCTGCACCCAGACATGCCCAGCACCCGGACATACACAACACTCAGCACTGTCCTTCTTCCTGCTGGGACAGAGTTAACTTTCTTCCAGTAGCTTGGGGGGTGTGCTGGCTTTTGGTTTGGTGTGAGAGGAGCGTTGATGGCCCCTTAATGCTTTGGCTGTTGCTGGGCGTTGCTTGCACCGGGAGACTTTTGTTTTCTCTTTTCGGCCTCCCACAGGAAGCTCGGGGGGGGGGGGCGGGGGTGGGGAGCACAGCCGGGGTAGTTGACCTAGCTGGCCAATGGGGTATTCTATAGCATGTAACATCATGCTCAGTATAAAAAATGGGAGGGGGCGGGGGGGGGAAAAGACTCTCCCCCCCTCCCCCCCCCAGTTCATGACACGCGGTCGGCAGCGGTGAGCAGTTGCATTGTGCATTGCCTGCTTTGTATCGTCTGTTGTTGTTGTTGTTCTCATTGTTATTATTACTGTTCTACTTCGTTTTATTTCAACCATTAAACTGTTTTTATCTCAACCTGGGAGTTTTCCTACTTGTGTCCTCCCGATTCTCTCCCCCATCCCACGGGGTGGGGGGGGAGGAGAGCCAGTGGCTGCGTGGGGTTTATTTGCAGGCTGGGGTTAAACTACGACATGCACCCATCGTACCCTCCACCCAGCACCCCCATGGCCCAGCACTCATTCCCGGACACGCGCACAACCTAGCACACCCACCACCAACACACAGCCCCTGGACATGCCCAGCAGCCCCAGCACCGCATTGCCCAGTATCCCCAGCACCCAGCATCCAGCAGCAAGAGATACCCTGCACCTGCTTATGCATAATACCCAGCACTCCCATGGCCCAGCAACCAGCACTTAGCCCCCAGCACCCACACCAGCCAGCACCCAGCAAGGCCGGTGCCCAGCACCCAGCAACCTCAGGGCCCAGAACCCAGCAGCCAGCCATTGCCGAGCACCCAGACATGCCCAGCACCCAGCAACCCCAGTGCACACAACCCAGAAGCCCCAGTGCCCAGAAACCAACAGCCCCAGTGCCCAGCACTCCCAGAGCTCAGAAACCAACACTCGCATGCACGCAACACTCCAACCACCCAGCACCCGGACATGCCCAGCATGCAGCACCACCAGGGACCACCACCCCCAGCACCATGCACCCAGCACTACCACTGCCCAGCACCCAGATGTGCCCAGCAGGCAGCTTCCCTGCTGCCCACCGCCCAGCATCGCGACCGCCCAGCACCCCGACTGCCCAGCACCTGGACATGCCCAGGCCCCGCCACACAGCCCAACACCCAGCACCCACACATACCCAGCACAACCAGGGCCCAGCACACACACGCCAGGTTAAACCATGACATGCACCCATCATACCCTCCACCCAGCACCCCCATGGCCCAGCACTCATTCCCGGACATGCGCACAACCACCACCAACACACAGCCCCTGGATATGCCCAGCAGCCCCAGCGCCCAGGAGCAAGAGATACCCTGCAAATGCTCATGCATAATACCCAGCACTCCCAGGACCCAGCAACCAGCACTTAGCCCACAGCACCCACACCAGCCAGCACCCAGCAAGGCCGGTGCCCAGCACCCAGCAACCTCAGGGCCCAGAACCCAGCAGCCAGCCATTGCCCAGCACCCAGCAACCCCAGTGCACAGAACCCAGAAGCCCCAGTGCCCAGAAACCAACCACCCCAGTGTCCAGCACCCAGTACACCCAGGGCCCAGCAAGCAACACTCGCACATGCCCAGCACCCCTACCACCCAGCACACCCAAAGACTATCACGCCCAGCGCCAAGCACCCAGCACCGCCATTGCCTAGCACCAGGACATGCCCAGCACTCAGTACCACCACCATCAGTGCACAGTACCAAGCACCCGGATATGCCCAGCACTGAGACATTCCTACCAGGCAGCTTCCCTGCTCCCCATCGCCCAGGACCTCCAGTGCCCATCACCCAGCACTGGGACATGCCCACCACGCAGCACCCATACTGCCCAGCACCCCCACATACCCAGCACAACCAGGGCACAGCACACAGCACACGCACATGCCAGGAATCCAGCACCCTCACATCACAGCACCCAGCAAACCCAGAGCACACACCTAGCACCGGATATGGCCAGCACCAAGACATACCCTGCACTCAGTTATGCATAGTACCAAGCAATGCCAGGGCCCAGCATCCCCAGTAGCCAGCACTCCCACTGCCCAATACCCACCACCCGGACATACCCAGCACCCCCACTGCCCATGCCCAGCACCCAGACATGCCCAGCACCCAAACATGCCCAGCGCCCAACACACCAGAAAGCAGCAAACCAGCCCCCACCATTCCCAGTGATCTGCACATAGCACCCAGCACACGCTGCGCTCAGCACCCACCACCCCCAGTGCCCAGAATCCAGCATACCCAATGCCCAGCATCCAGTACCACCACCCCAGCTGCCCAGTACCCGCACGCGGATATGCCCAGCACCCGAACATACACAGTACCCCTAGGACCCAGCACTCAGAACTCCAGTGCACTGCACTGTCCTGCTTCCGGCTGGGACAGAGTTAACTTTCTTCCCAGTAGCTTGGGGGGGTGTGCTGGCTTTTGGGTTTGGTGTGAGAGGAGCGTTGATGGCCCCTTAATGCTTTGGCTGTTGCTGGGCGGTGCTTGCACCGGGAGACTTTTGTTCTCTCTTTTCGGCCTCCCACAGGAAGCTCGGGGAGGGTGGGTTGGGGGGGGTGGCGGGATGGGGAGCACGGCCGGCGTAGTTGACCCAGCTGGCCAATGGGGTATTCTATAGCATGTGACATCCTGCTCAGTATAAAAAATGGGAGTGGGCGGGGGAGGGGGCTCTGCCCCCCTCCCGCTCGCGACACACGGTCGGCAGCGGTGAGCAATTGCATTGTGCATTGCCTGCTTTGTATCGTCTGTTGTTGTTCTCATTGTTATTATTACTGTTCTACTTCGTTTTATTTCAACCATTAAACTGTTTTTATCTCAACACGGGAGCTTTCCTACTTGTGCCTTCTCGATTCTCTCCCCAATCCCACGGGGTGGGGGGGGAGCTGAGCCAGTGGCTGCATGGGGTGTATTTGCAGGCTGGGGTTAAACCAACACATGCACCCATCATACCCTCCACCCAGCACTGCCAGGGCCCAGCACTCCCATGGCCCAGCACTGATTCCCACACATGCACACAACCCAGCACACCCACCACCAATGCACAGCACCTCGACATGCCCAGCAGCCCCGGAGCCCAGCACACAGCACCCAGCAGCCCCAGCACCAGGACATGACAAGAAGCCAGTCCTCGCAGTGCCCACCCCCCAACACCCCCACGACTCAGCAACGGAACATGCCTAGCACCAGGCACCACCAATGTGTAGCAAGGAGTGCTAGGTGTGGTGGATATGGCACATTTGGGGTGCTGGAGCTGGCTGGGTGTTGGGCAGCTGAGAAGGGTCTATCAAGGGAAGGTGAGAGCCACCAACATCTTTCAGTCCTGCCCGTTAGTTTATGGGAGCCCGAAGAGGGGATCGACTACTTTGCAGTTGGGCTGTGGTAAGGTTGCTGGTTGGGTGGTAGAGCGAGAGCAGCTCCCTCGGAAAGGGCTGCCACGAAAGGCAAGAGCCAGAAACAGCTTTCAACCAGAACAGCTGGTTCTTTCTGTGTTGGAGCGCCCTCTGGTGGGAAGCCGTTTAGGAAATGGGCTTGAGAGATGGTAAGGCAAAGGTTGATATTTAGGTTAGAGAATGAGGGAGAGGGGTAGTGGGACCGGGAAGTGGCTACTCCTCGTTTGGAGTCCATGTGGTGGGTGGCGTTATCTTATGCAGAAGGGTCTCGTTATCTACGCAGAACCTCAAACTATCCCTTATCCTCCTCAGAGGCAAACTCCGAAAGGGCCACCCACCTCCTCCGGCTCAGGCACAGAAATAGCCAGGACTCAAGGATGATGCTGGCCCTCACGGTCTCTTGGCAGCCCCTTCTCAGCCCCACCAACACCGGGGCTCGGTCTCTGTTCTGCCATTCATCCTCTACATATCCCTTACCCTCCTCAGAGTCAAGCTTCCGAAGCGGCCAAACTCCACATAGGGCTAGGCACTGAAGAGCCAGGAATAGCGGATGATGCTGGCCCACACTTTCCTTGGCAGCCACGCCAACACCGGGGCTCTGAGTCTGTTCCCCCGCCTAACATCAACCTAGCGCTGACTCTCACCAGGGCCACCTCCGAAGCGTCCACCCTCCACATGGGGCTTGGCACTGAAGTGGCCAGGAACCAAGGTTGATGCTGGCCCTCACGGTCTCTTGTCGGCCCCGCTCAGCCCCACCAATACCGGGGCTCTGTGTCTCTGCTCGCACCTAACAGCGACCTATCCCTTACCCTCATCGGAGCCAAGCTCCGAAGAGACCACTCTTCATGTGGGGCTTAGGCACTGAGGCAGCCAAGAATCAAGGTTGATGCTGGCCCTCACGATCACTTCGAAGCCCCTTCTCAGTGGCACCAAAGCAGGGGCTCTGTCTCTGTTCTCCCACCTAACCTCAGCCTAGCCCAGACCCTCATCAGGGCCAAGCTCTGTTCTCCCACTTAGCCTCCACATATCCCTTACCCTCATCGGAGCCAGGCTCCGAAGAGGCCACCCTCGACATATGGCTCAGGCACTGAAGTAGCCAGGAACCAAGGTTGATGCTGGCCCTCACGATCTCTTCGTGGCCCCTTCTCAGCCGCACCAAAACCGGGACTCTGTCTCTGTTCTCCCACTTAGCCTCGACCTATCCCTTACCCTCATCAGGGCAAAGCTCCGAAGAGACCACCCTCAAGGTGGGGATCAGGCACTGAAGGGCAGCCCCGTCTCAGCCCGACCAAAACCGGGGCTCTGTGTCTCTGCTCGCACCTAACAGCGACCTATCCGTTACCCTCATCGGAGCCAAGCTCCGAAGCGACCACTCTCCACGTGGGGCTTAGGTACGGAAGTAGCCAGGAACCAAGGTTGATGCTGGCCCTCACGATCTCTTCGTGGCCCCTTCTCAGCCCCAACAAAACCGGGGCTCTGGCTCTGTTCTCCCACTTAGCCTCGACCTATCCCTTGCCCTCATCAGGGCAAAGCTCCGCAGCGGCCACCCTCCACGTGGAGCTTGGCACTAAGGTAAGCAGAAATCAAGGCTGATGCTGGCTCTCCTCTTCCCTTGGACGCCCTACCAAAACCGGGGCTCTGTCTCTGTTCTCCTACTTAGCCTCCACATATCCCTTACCCTCATCGGAGCCAAGCTCCGAAGAGGCCACCCTCGACATGGGGCTCAGGCACTGAAGTAGCCAGGAACCAAGGTTGATGCTGGCCCTCACGATCTCTACGTGGCCCCTTCTCAGCCCCACCAAAACCGGGGCTCTGTCTCTGTTCTCCCACTTAGCCTCGACCTATCCCTTACCCTCATCAGGGCAAAGCTCCGAAGAGGCCTCCCTCAACATGGGGATCAGGCACTGAAGGGCATCCCCGTCTCAGCCCGACCAAAACCGGGGCTCTGTGTCTCTGCTCGCACCTAACAGCGACCTATCCGTTACCCTCATCGGAGCCAAGCTCCGAAGCGACCACTCTCCACGTGGGGCTTAGGTACGGAAGTAGCTAGGAACCAAGGTTGATGCTGGCCCTCACGATCTCTTCGTGGCCCCTTCTCAGCCCCAACAAAACCGGGGCTCTGGCTCTGTTCTCCCACTGAGCCTCGACATATCCATTACCCTCATCAGGGCAAAGCTCCGCAGCGGCCACCCTCCACGTGGAGCTTGGCACTAAGGTAAGCAGAAATCAAGGCTGATGCTGGCTCTCCTCTTCCCTTGGACGCCCTACCAAAACCGGGGCTCTGTCTCTGTTCTCCCACTTAGCCTCGACCTATCCCTTGCCCTCATCAGGGCAAAGCTCCGAAGAGGCCTCCCTCAACATGGGGATCAGGCACTGAAGGGCAGCCCCGTCTCAGCCCGACCAAAACCGGGGCTCTGTGTCTCTGCTCGCACCTAACAGCGACCTATCCGTTACCCTCATCGGAGCCAAGCTCCGAAGCGACCACTCTCCACGTGGGGCTTAGGTACGGAAGTAGCCAGGAACCAAGGTTGATGCTGGCCCTCACGATCTCTTCGTGGCCCCTTCTCAGCCCCAACAAAACCGGGGCTCTGGCTCTGTTCTCCCACTGAGCCTCGACATATCCATTACCCTCATCAGGGCAAAGCTCCGCAGCTGCCACCCTCCACGTGGAGCTTGGCACTAAGGTAAGCAGAAATCAAGGCTGATGCTGGCTCTCCTCTTCCCTTGGACGCCCTACCAAAACCGGGGCTCTGTCTCTGTTCTCCCACTTAGCCTCGACCTATCCCTTGCCCTCATCAGGGCAAAGCTCCGAAGAAGCCTCCCTCAACATGGGGATCAGGCACTGAAGGGCAGCCCCGTCTCAGCCCCACCAATACCGGGGCTCTGTGTCTCTGCTCGCACCTAACAGCGACCTATCCCTTACCCTCATCGGAGCCAAGCTCCGAAGCGACCACTCTCCACGTGGGGCTTAGGTACGGAAGTAGCCAGGAATCAAGTTTGACGCTGGCCCTAACGATCTCTTTGCAGCCCCTTCTCAGTCCCACCAATACCGGGGCTCTGTCTCTGTTCTCCCACGTATCCTCGACATATCCCTTACCCTAATCACGGTAAAGGTCCGCAGCGGACACCCTCCACATGGGGCTTGGCACTGAGATAGCCAGGAGTCAAGGGTGGTGCTGGCCCTCCCCTTCCATTTGCAGTCCCTAGACAGCGCCACTAACACCGGGGCTTTGTGTCTGTTCTCCGTCCTAACCTCAACCTAGCCCAGACCCTCATCAGGGCCAAGCTCCGAAGTGGCCACCGGCCACATGGAGCTAGGCACTGAAGTAGCCAGGAATCAAGGCTGATGCTGGCCCTCACAGTCCCTTGACACCCCCTTCTCAGCCCCACCAACACCGGGCCTCTGTGCCTGTTCTCTCACCTCACCTCAACCTAGTCCTGACCCTCATCAGGGCCAAGCTTCCGAACCGACCACCCTCCACGTGGAGCTTGGCACTAAGGTAAGCAGAAATCAAGGCTGATGCTGGCTCTCCTCTTCCCTTGGACGCCCTACCAAAACCGGGGCTCTGTCTCTGTTCTCCCACTTAGCCTCGACCTATCCCTTACCCTCATCAGGGCAAAGCTCCGAAGAGGCCTCCCTCAACATGGGGATCAGGCACTGAAGGGCAGCCCCGTCTCAGCCCCACCAATACCGGGGCTCTGTGTCTCTGCTCGCACCTAACAGCGACCTATCCCTTACCCTCATCGGAGCCAAGCTCCGGAGCGGCCACGCTCCACGTGGGGTTTGGCACTGAGATAGCCAGGAATCAAGGTTGATGCTGACCCTCACGATCTCTTTGCAGCCCCTTCTCAGTCCCACCAATACCGCGGCTCTGTATCTGTTCTCCCACGTATCCTCGACATATCCCTTACCCTCATCAGGGCAAAGCTCCGCAGCGGCCACCCTCCACATGGGGCTTGGCACTGAGATAGCCAGGAATCAAGGGTGGTGCTGGCCCTCCCCTTCCATTTGCAGTCCCTAGGCAGCCCCACCAACACCGGGGCTCTGTCTCTGTTCTCCGTCCTAACCTCAGCCTAGCCCAGACCCTCATCAGGGCCAAGCTCCGAAGTGGCCACCGGCTACATGGAGCTAGGCACTGAAGTAGCCAGGAACCAAGGCTGATGCTGGCCCTCACGGTCCCTTGGCAGCCCCTTCTCAGCCCCACCAACACCGGGTCTCTTTGCCTGTTCTCCCACCACACCTCAACCTAGCCCTGACCGTCATCAGGGCCAAGCTTCCCAAGCGGCCACCCTCCACGTGGAGCTTGGCACTAAAGTAATCAGAAATCCAGGTTGATGCTGGCCCTTACCTTTCCTTGGTAGCCACACCAAAACCGGGGCTCTGTCTCTGTTCTCCACTTATCCTCCACATATCCCTTACCCTCATCGGAGCCAAGCTCCGAAGAGGCCACCCTCGACATGGGGCTCAGGCACTGAAGTAGCCAGGAACCAAGGTTGATGCTGGCCCTCACGATATCTTCGTGGCCCCTTCTCAGCCCCGCCAAAACCGGGGCTCTGTCTCTGTTCTCCCACTTAGCCTCGACCTATCCCTTGCCCTCATCAGGGCAAAGCTCCGAAGAGACCAACCTCAAGGTGGGGATCAGGCACTGAAGGGAAGCCCCGTCTCAGCCCGACCAATATCGGGGCTCTGTGTCTCTGCTCGCACCTAACAGCGACCTATCCCTTACCCTCATCGGAGCCAAGGTCCGAAGCGGCCACCCTCCACGTGGGGCTTGGCACTGAGATAGCCAGGAATCAAGGTTGATGCTGACCCTCACGATCTCTTTGCAGCCCCTTCTCAGCCCCACCATTACCGGGGCTCTGTATCTGTTCTCCCACGTATCCTCGACATATCCCTTATCCTCAGCAGAGCCAAGCTCTGAAGCAGCCACGCACCGCATGGGGCTTGGCACTGAGGTAGCCCGGAATCAAGGTTGATGCTGGCCCTCACGATCTCTTGGCAGGGCCACCAACACCGGGGCTCTGTGCCTCTGCTCGCACCTAACATCAAGCTACCCCTTACCCTCCTCAGGGCCAAACTTCGGAGCGGCCACCCTCCACGTGGGTCTTAGGCACTGAGGTAGCCAGGAATCAAGGTTCATGCTGGCCCTCACGATCTCTTGGCAGCCCCTTCTCAGCCCCACCAACACTGGGGCTCTGTGTCTGTTCTCCTTATTATCCTCGACACATCCCTTACCCTCATCAGAGCCAAACTCCCAAGCGGCCACCCTCCACGAGGGCCCTAGGCACTGAGATAGCCAGGAATCAAGGCTGATGCTGGACCTCGCCTTCCGTTTGCAGTCCCTAGGCAGCCCCATCAACACCGTGGCTCTGTGCCGGTTCTCCCACCTAACCTCAACCTAGCCCTGACCCTCATCAGGGACAAGCTCCGAAGCGGCCACCCTCCACATGGGGCTCAGGGGCAGACATGGCCAGGAATGAAGGCTGGTGCTGGCCCTCACGATCTCTTGTCAGCCCCTCCTCAGCCCCACCAACCCCTGCTCCCTTCTCTTTGGTCTCCCACCTAAACATCAACCTACATCTTACCTTCAGCAGAGCCAGGCTCTGAAACGTCTACCCACCAGATGGCGCTCCAACACAGAGGGAACCAAGGTGACGGGTGTTCGTTGCACTCGCCTGCCCTGGCAGCCCTTTGAGGTCCCCACCACCACCGGGGCTCTCTGTCGGTTCTCCCAGTTATCTTCGACGTATCCCTTACCTTCATCGGAGCCAAGCTCCGAAGAGGCCACTCTCCACGGGGGGCTTAGGCACTGAAGTAGCCAGGAATCAAGGTTGATGCTGGCCCTCACGATCTCTTGGCAGCACCTTCTCAGCCCCACCAACACCGGGGCTCTGTGTCTCTTCTCCCACCTAACCTCACCCTAGCACTTACCCACTTCAGAGCCAAGCTCCGAAGCGGCCTCCCACCGCATGGGGCTCAAGGCACAGAAGTAGCCAGGAATCAAGGTTGACGCTGGCCCTCACGATCTCTTGGCAGCCCCTTCTCAGCCCCACCAACACCGGGGCTCTGTGTTTGTTCTCCCAACTAACCTCACCCTAGCCCTGACCCTCATCAGGGCCAAGCTACGAAGCGGCCAGCCTCCACATGGGCCTAAGCACTCAGGTAGCCACGAAACAAGGTTGATACTGGCCCTAACCTTCCCTTGGCAGCCTCACCAACACCGGGACTCTGTGTCTATTCTCTCAACTAAACTTTACCTAGCACGTACCCGCTTCAGACCCAAGCTGCGAAGCGGCCACACACTGAATGGGGCTCAGGTACAGAAGCAGCCAGGAATCAAGGTTCATGCTGGTCCTCACCTTCCCTTGGCAGCCCCTCCTCAGCCCCACCAACAACTGCCCCCATCTCTAGGGTCTCCCACCTAAACATCAACCTACATCTTACCTTCATCAGATTCAGGGTCTAAAACGTCTACCCACTAGATGGCGCTCCAACACAGAGGGAACCAAGATTGACTGACTGTTGAACTCGCCTGCCCTGGCAGCCCTTTGAGGTCCCCACCAACAGCGGGGCTCTCTGTTTGTTCTCCCAATTATCCTCGACACATGCCATATCCTCATCAGAGCTAAGCTCCGAAGCGGCCACCCACCTCATGGGGCTTGGCGCTGAGGTAGCCAGAAATCAATGTTGACGCTGGCCCTCATGATCTCTTGGCAGCCCCTTCTCAGCCCCATCAACACCGGGGCTCTGTCTCTTCTTCCACCTATGCTCGACATATCCCTTATCCCCATCAGGGCCACTCTCCGACGCGGCTATCCACCACATGGGCCTAAGCGCTGAGGTAGCCAGGAATCAAGGTTGATACTGGCCCTCACCTTCACTTGGCAGCCCCACCAACACCGGGGTTCTGTGTCTGTTCTCCCAATTATCCTCGACACACCCCTTTTACCCTCATCAGAGCTAAGCTCCGAAGCGGCCACCCACCTCATGGGGCTCAGGCACAGAAGTAACCAGGAATCAAGTTGATGCTGGCCCTCACGATCTCTTGTCCGCCCCTTCTCAGCCCCACCAACACCGGGGCTCTGTGTCTGTTCTCTCAGCTAACCTCGACGTATCCCTTACCCTCATGAGAGCCAAGCTCCAGTGGCCACCCTCCACATGGGACTTGGCACTGAGGTAGCCAGGAATCAAGGCTGATGCTGGCCCTCACCTTCCCTTGGCAGCCCCTTCTCAGCCCCACCAGCATCGTTGCTCTCTGTCTGATCTTCCATCTAACCTCGGCCTATCACTTACCCGCCTCAGAGCCAAGCTTCGAAGCAGCCACCCACCGCATGGGGCTTGGCACTGAGGTAGCCAGGAATCAAGGTTGATGCTGGCCCTCACGATCTCTTGGCAGCCCCACCGACACCGGGGCTCTGTGCCTCTGCTCGCACCTAACATCAAGCTATCCCTTACCCTCCCCAGGGCCAAACTTCGGAGCGGCCACCCTCCACATGGGCCTAAGCACTGAGGTAGCCAGGAATCAAGGTTGAGGCTAGCTCTCACCTTCCCTTGGCGGCCCCACCAAAACCGGGGCTCTGTGTCTGTTCTCTCAACTAACCTCGACCTAGCACTTACCCGCTTCAGAGACAAGCTCTAAAGCAACAACCCGCCTCATAGTGCTTTGGCACTGAGGTAGCCAGGAATCCAGGTTGATGCTGGCCCGCACGATCTCTTGGCAGCCCCTTCTCAGCCCTACCAATACCGGGGCTCTGTGTCTGTTCTCTCAGCTAACCTCGACATATCCCTTACCCTCATCAGAGCCAAGCTCCGAAGCAACCATCCTCCACGTGGGCCTTAGGCACTGAGGTAGCCAGGAACCAAGGTTCACGCTGGCCCTCACCTTCCCTAGTCAGCCCCTCCTCAGCCCCACCAACACGTGCCCCCTTCTCTTTGGTCTCCCACCTAAACATCAACCGACATCTTACCTTCATCAGAGCCAGGCTCTGAAACGTCTACCCACCAGATGGCGCTCCAACACAGAGGGAACCAATGTGACTGGTGTTCGTTGCACTCGCCTGCCCCGGCAGCCCTTTGAGGTCCCCACCACCACCGGGGCTAGGCGCTTGCCGTAGCACTCAACCGTCAACCTTGCCGCAGCCCAACTGCAAAGCAGACAAGCGCCCCGTGGAGCTCCCACACACATTTAGCCAGGGCTGAAATATGTTCGCGGCGCTCACCTTCCCTTTACAGCCCCTTCTCAGCTGCCCAGCACCCAGCCATCTCCAGCACCGCAAATGCGCAACATCCAGCACACCTAGCACCCCTTGGGATCTTTGGCAGTGCTTGGTGCTGGGCATGTGTCGGTGCTGGGTCGTGGGGGTACTGTGTGCTAGGCCCTGAGTGGAGTGGGTTCTGGACAGGTCTGGGTGCTGTGGTTGCTGGGCGTTGGGCATATCTGGGTGCTCGCCATGTCCTTGTGCTGGGCACTGGGAGGATTTGGTGCTGGGAATGGGCAGGTTATGATCGTGTCTGGGTGGTGGATGCTGGCTACAGGCAGTGCTGGGTGCTGGTCATTGGGGGTACTGGTTTCTAGGCACTGGGCGTGAGGGGTGCTGGACATCTCTGGGTGCTGAGCATGTCCAAGTGATGGGTCCGGGGCACTGGGACTGCTGGGCAGTGGGGGTGCTGGGGACTATGCATATCAGGGTGCTGGGCATGCCTGTGTACTGAGTGCTTGGCGCTGGGTTCTGGATGCTGGCTGGTGGGCATTGTCTGTGTGCTGGTTATTGGGCACTGGCGGTGGTAGGCATGGGAGTGCTTGTTGCTGGGCATTTTCTGATCCTGGCTGTTGGGGGCGCTGAGCACTGGGCATGTCTGGGTGATGGATGGAGGGAGTTTTGGGTGCTGGGCACTAGGGGTGCTGGCTAGTGGGTATGTCCGTGTGCTGGGTATGTCCATATGCCGGATGCTGTGCGCTGGGGATGCTGGGCACTGGGGTTAGTGGGTGCTGTGCACTGGGGTTGCTGGGTGCTGGGCGGCGCGACTGCTGGGGGCTGGGAGTGCTGGGTACTATGCATAAGCGGGTGCAGGGTATGTCTTGCTGCTGGATGGTGGGTTGTGGGGCTACTGGGAGCTGGGCACTGGGGTTGCTGGGTGCTAAATCCTGTGGGTGCTGGTTGCTGGGCCCTGGGAGTGCTGGGTACTATGCATAAGCGGGTGCAGGGTATGTCGTGCTGCTGAGTGCTGGGGGTATTGGGTGTTGGCCACTGGGGTGTTGGGTGCTGGGCATGTCCTCGTCGTTGGCATGACTGATGCTGGGCACTGGGGGTGCCGGCTGCTGGGAGCTAGCGGTGCTGGCTGTTGGCATTTCAGTTGCTGGACATGACCAGGTGCTGGGCGTGTCCAGGTGCTGGGCATGTGCAGATGCTGTGTGCTCAGCACTTGAGGTTCTGGGTGGTCGGCAGTGAGGGTGCTAGACGCTGGGGATGCTGGCTGTTGCTGTGCTGGGTGCTGGGCACTGGGGCTGCTGAGTGGTGGGCATGTCCAGGTGCTGTTTGTTGGCGGTTGGGGTGCTGGGTTGCGCGCCTGTCCGGGAGTTAGTGCTGGGCCCTGGGGGTGCTGTGTATGTCCGAGTGCTGGGCATGTCTGGATGCTGGGTGAACGGGTTCTTGGGCTGTGGGGGTGTTGGGTATGCTGGTTTCTGGGCACTGGGGAGGTGCTGGCTGCGAGACCTGTATGGTGGTGGGTGTTTGGTGTACTGGGTGCAGGGCACTGGGCGTGCTGGGGATGTCCGGGTGCTACGTGCTGATCACTGGGGATGTTGGGGGCTGGTTTGCTGTGTTCTGGTGTGTAGCGTGCTGGGCATGTTTGGGTGCTGGGCATGTCCAGGTGCTGGGTACTGGGCGCTGGGGGTGGTGGTCCCTGGGGGTGCTGTGTGCTGGGCATGTCCGGGGGGTGGGTTGGGCAGTGGGGTTGCTGGGTGCTGGGAATGTGCGGGTGCTGGGGGCTGGGCCCTGAGGTTGCTGGGGGCTGGGCACTCGGGTTGCTGGGTGCTGGCTGGTGCGGTTGCGGGGCCCTGGTATTGCTGGGTACTATGCATAACTGAGTGCAGGGCATCTCTTGGTGCTGGAAGTACTGGGTGCTGGGTGCTGGGCATATCCGGTGCTGGGCCTGTGCTCTGGAGTTGCTGGGTTCTGTGCTCTGGGGGTGCTTGTTTCTTGGCACGTGCATGTGCTGTGTGCTCTGCCCTGGTTGTGCTGGGTATGTGTGGGTGTTGGGCAGTGTGGGTGCTGTGTGGTGGGCGTTGGGCATGTCTGGGTGCTGGGTTGTCCTGGTTCCAGCTGGGACAGGGTTAACTTTCTTCCCAGTAGCCTGGGGGGTGTGCTGTGTTTTGGGTTTAGTGTGAAAGGAGCGTTGATGGCCCATTGATGCTTTGGCTGTTGCTGGGTGATGCTTGCACCGGGAGGGGGGAGCACAGCCGGGGTGGTGGACTTAGCTGGCCAATGGGGTATTCTATACCATGTGACATCATGCTCAGTAGAAAAACCAGGTGGGGGGGGGGGGGCTCGCCCCCGTTCGTGACACGCGGTCGGCGGTCGGTGAGCGGTTGTGTAGTGCATTGCCTGTTTTGTGTATTCTGTTATTGTTGTTGTTCTCATTGTTATTACTACTGTTCTACTTAGTTTTATTTCAATTATTAAACTGTTTTTATCTCAACCCGGGAGCTTTCCTACTTGTGCCCTCCCGATTCTCTCCCCCATCCCACCGGGGGCGGGGTGATCGAGCGGCTGCGTGGCGTTTATTTTTGCTGGCTGGGGTTAAACCACGACATGGGTGATGGGCACTGGAGGTTCTGGGCGATGGGGAGCAGGGAAGCTGCCTGCTAGGCATGTCTGAGTGCTGGGCATGTCCGGGTGCTGGGTACTGTGCGCTGGCGGTGGTGGTGCTGGGTGCTGGGCATGTCCGGGTGCTAGGCAATGGCGGTGCTGGGTGCTTGGCGCTGGGGGTGATGGTCTTTGGGTGTGCTGGGTGCTGGGCATGTCCCTGTGCTGGGTGGTGGGGGTGCTGGGCATGTGCGGGTGTTGGTTGCCGGGCCCTGGGTGTACTGGGTGCTGGATGCTGGGGTGGTTGGTTTCTGGGCGCTGGGGGTGCTGGGTTCTGTGCCCCTGTGTTGCTGGGTGCTGAGCATGTCCGGGTGCTGGCCATGTGTAAGTGCAGCGTGCTGGGCACTGGGTGCTGGGGGGTGGGGATGCTGGATGCTGAGTGTTGGGTATGCTGGTTTCCGGGCACTGGGCGGAAGTGTGTGAGACCTGAGGGGGGGTTGTATGGTGGGTGTTTGGGGTGCTGAGTGCTGCAGGTGCTGGGCATGTCCAGGTGCTATGTGCTGATCACCGGGGTTCTTGGGGGCTGGTTTGCTGTGTTCTGGTGTGTTGGGCGCTGGGCATGTTTGTCTGGGTGCTGGGCATGTCTGGGTGCTGGGTACCGGGAACTGGCAGTGCGGGGCGGTGCGGGTGCTGTGTGCTGGGCATGTCGGGGTGCTGGGTACTGGGCAGTGGGAGTGCTGGGTGCCAGGTACTGGGGATGCTGGGCCCTGGCATTGCTCGGCAATATGCAAAACTGAGTGCAGGGTATGTCTTGGTGCTGGATGCTTGGTGCTGGAGGTACCGGGTGCTGGGCATATGCAGTGCTGGGTTTTGGGCATATCCGGTGCTGGGTGGCTGTGCTGGGGTTGCTGGGTGCTGTGCTGTGAGGGTGCTGGATTCCTGGCATGTGCGTGTACTGTGTGCTGGGCCCTGGTTGTGCTGGGTATGTGTGGGTGCTGGGTGTTGGGCACTGGGGGGGGTGGTGCTAGGTGCTGGGCATGTCCAGGTGCTGAGCAATGGTGGTGCTGGGTGCTTGGCGCTGGGGGTGGTGGTCCCTGGGGCTGCTGTGTGCTGGGCACGTCGGGATGCTGGGTTTTGGGCGGTGGGGGTGCTGGGCGTGCGCATGTGTTGGTTGCTGGACCCTGGCGTGCTGGGCGCTGGGGCGATCGTTTACTGGGTGCTGGGGGTGCTGGGTTCAATGCAGCGTATGCAGGTCCTGGGCAGTGGGTGTGCTGGAAGCTGGGCGTTGGGTATGCTGGTTCCTGCCACTGCGGGTGCTGGGTGTGAGACTTGTGGGTGTGCTGGATGGTGGGTGTTTGGTGTGCACCCTCACTGCCCACCACCCAGAACCCCAAGTGCCGAGCACACAGCATCCAGACGTGCCCAGCACCTCCACACGCCCAGCACCCACAAGACCCAACAACCAGCACTGGTCATGACCAGTACCTGGAAATGCCCACAGCCAGCACCCCTAGCTCCCCGCACCCAGCACTCCCAGGGCCCAGCACTAATTCCCGGACATGCGCACAACCCAGCACACCCACCGCCAACACACAGCAGCGAGACATGCCCAGCACCCAGCAGCCCCAGTGCCCAGCATCCACCAGCAAGACATACCCTGCACTCAATTATGCATGGTACCCAGCACTCCCAGGGCCCAGCAACCAGTAGCCCCAGTACCTCGGCTCGCTTCTGTAATTCTACACAATGAAGACTTGTGGCTTAGAAGTTAGGGAACTAGCAGGTGTGGTGTTTGCAGGCGTGTAGAATTGTAGTCTAAATCGTGTCTCCTGGAAGCAGTGTTAGACTCTAGTGAAGAGTAACCTTGGAAACGAGAACCGTAAACAAACGTAGTCCAGACGTGGCTCGGAGACAAACCTCGCCCTTATAAGGAAAGAAAGGAACAGGTTCACGAAGAGTTCACTACCCCGCCGACCACCACAGACCACCCGAGACCCTCAAGGAGACCCTAAAGGTTTTAGTGCGCATGTGTCTAGGATGATGTAATATTATAATCGGTTCTCGGAAATTTAAGGAATATGTAAAAGAGAAACTTAAAATATGTATGAGAAGCATGGATACAAACAGAAAGGTGATTAGACCCGGTGTGCTTCATTTGTGGCACGTCCACCGAGCACCCAGGCCTGAATAAAACAACCTCTCTCCTGAGCGTGTGGAATTGGTTCCTTCCACGCCGGGCACGAATCCACTTTTCGGACAACACCTAGCCCCCAGCACCCACACCAGCAGCACCAGCAAGCCCAGTGCCCAGCACGCAGCAACCTCAGGGCCCAGCACCCAGCCATGCCCGCCACCCGGACATGCCCAGCACCCAGCAACCTCAGTGCACAGCACCCAGCACCCCCAGCGCCCAGAAACCAACACACGCACACAGCCAGCACGCCCACCGCCCAAAACCCAGCAGCCCAACATGCCCAGCACACAGCACCACCACCGCCACCACCCCCACTGCCCAGTACCCAGCACCCACACATGCCCAGCACCCACACATGCCCAGCACACAGCACCACCACCGCCCACTGCCCAGTACCCAGCACCCACACGTGCCCAGCACTCAGACATGCCCAGCACTCAGACATGCCCAGCAGGCAGCTACTCTGCTGCCCACCGCCCAGCATCCCGACCGCCCAGCACCCAGACATGCCCAGGCCCCGCCACACAGCACCCACACTGCCCAACACCCAGCACTCACACATACCCGGCACAACCAGGGCCCAGCACACAGCACACGCACATGTCAGGAATCCAGCACCCTCACAGCACAGCACCCAGCAACCCCAGCACAGCCACCCAGCACCGCATATGCCCAGCACCTAGCACCGCATATGCCCAATACCCAGCACCCAGTACCTCCAGTACCCAGCATCCAGCACCAAGACATACCCTGCACTCAGTTATGTATAGTAGCCAGCAATACCAGGGCCCAGAACCCCAGTACCTAGAACCCAACACTGCCACTGCGCAACACCCACCACCCGGACGTGCCCAGCACACAGCACCCCCACTGCCCCACCCAGCCAGCGCCCAGTACCCAGCACCCAGACATGCCCAGCACCCAAACATGCCCAGCACTCAACACACCACTGCCCAGATCCCAGCAAACCAGCCCCCAACATCGCCAGTGATCAGCACATAGCACCCGGACATGCCCAGCACCCGCAGCGCTCAGCACCCAGCACCCCCAGTGCTCTGTACTCAGCACACCAAACACCTACCATCCAGCACCCCCACACGTCTCACACCCAGCACGCCCAGTGCCCAGCAACCAGCATACCCAACACCCACCATCCAGCTTCCCCACCACCCAGTACCCCCACTGCCCAGTACCCTGCACCCAGACATGCCCAGCACCCGGACATACACAGCACTCAGCACTGTCCTTCTTCCTGCTGGGACAGAGTTAACTTTCTTCCCAGTAGCTTGGGGGGGTGTGCTGGCTTTTGGGTTTGGTGTGAGAGGAGCGTTGATGGCCCCTTAATGCTTTGGCTGTTGCTGGGCGGTGCTTGCACCGGGAGACTTTTGTTCTCTCTTTTCGGCCTCCCACAGGAAGCTCGGGGGGGGGGGTTGGGGGGCAGGGGTGGGGAGCACAGCCGGGGTAGTTGACCTAGCTGGCCAATGGGGTATTCTATAGCATGTAACATCCTGCTCAGTATAAAAAATGGGAGGGGGTGGGGGGGGAAACGACACCCCCTCCCCCCACCCCGTTCATGACACGCGGTCGGCAGCGGTGAGCAGTTGCATTGTGCGTTGCCTGCTTTGTATCGTCTGTTGTTGTTGTTGTTCTCATTGTTATTATTACGGTTCTACTTCGTTTTATTTCAACCATTAAACTGTTTTTATCTCAACCTGGGAGTTTTCCTACTTGTGCCCTCCCGATTCTCTCCCCCGTCCCACGGGGTGGGGGGGGAGGTGAGCCACCGGCTGCGTGGGGTTTATTTGCAGGCTGGGGTTAAACCACGACATGCACCCATCGTACCCTCCACCCAGCACCCCCATGGCCCAGCACTCATTCCCGGACATGTGCACAACCTAGCACACCCACCGCCAACACACAGCCCCTGGACGTGCCCAGCACCCAGCAGCCCCACTGTCCAGCACCGCATTGCCCAGCATCCCCAGCGCCCAGCACCCTCACTGCCCACCACCCAGAACAACAAGTGCCGAGCACACAGCATCCGGACATGCCCAGCACCGGGGCACACCCAGCACCCACAAGACCCAGCATCCGGTCATGACCAGCAACTGGAAATGCCCACAGCCAGCACCTCTAGCTCCCAGCAGCCACCAACCCCAGTGCCTAGCACTCAGCACCCAGTCGTGCCAAGCACCCAACACCCCGGTGCTCAGCACCCTGCACCCGGTCGTGTCCAGGGCCCCCCACACTGCCCAACACCCAGCACCCACACATACCTGGCACAACCAGGGCCCAGCACACAGCCCACGCACGTGCCAGGAATCCAGCATCCCCAGAGCACAGCACCCAGCAACCCCAGCACAGCCACCCAGCACTGCATATGCCCAGCATGAAGCACCGCATATGCCCACAACCCAGCACCCAGTAGCTCCAGCACCAGGCATCCAGCACCAAGACATACCCTGCACTCAGTTATGCAGAGTACCTAGCAATACCGGGCCCAGCACCCCAGTACCTAGCACCCAACACCCACCACCCGGACATGCCCAGCACACAGCACCCCCACTGCCCCACACCGCCAGCGCCCCGTATGCAGCACCCAGAAATGCCCAGCACCCAAACGTGCCCAGCACTCAACACACCACTGCCCAGATCCCAGCAAACCAGCCCCCAACATCGCCAGTGATCAGCACATAGCACCTGGAATGCCCAGCACCCGCAGCGCTCAGCACCCAGCACCCCCAGGGACCAGCAGCCAGCATCGCAGCAACCAGCATCCCCAGCGCCCAGCACCCGGTCATGCCAAGCACCTGGACATGCCCAGCACCAAGCACGCCTGTGCCCAGCACACAATATCCCCAGCACCCAGTAGCCCCAGCACCCAGCAGCAAGAGATACCCTTCACCCGCTTACGCATAGTACCCACAGCGCTCAGCAGCCACCATCCCCAGTGCTCTGTACCCAGCACACCAAACACCCACCATCCAGTACCCCCACACGTCTCACACCCAGCACCCCCAGTGCCCAGTACCCTGCACCCAGACATGCCCAGCACCCGGACATACACAACACTCAGCACTGTCCTTCTTCCTGCTGGGACAGAGTTAACTTTCTTCCAGTAGCTTGGGGGGTGTGCTGGCTTTTGGTTTGGTGTGAGAGGAGCGTTGATGGCCCCTTAATGCTTTGGCTGTTGCTGGGCGTTGCTTGCACCGGGAGACTTTTGTTTTCTCTTTTCGGCCTCCCACAGGAAGCTCGGGGGGGGGGGGCGGGGGTGGGGAGCACAGCCGGGGTAGTTGACCTAGCTGGCCAATGGGGTATTCTATAGCATGTAACATCATGCTCAGTATAAAAAATGGGAGGGGGCGGGGGGGGGAAAAGACTCTCCCCCCCTCCCCCCCCCAGTTCATGACACGCGGTCGGCAGCGGTGAGCAGTTGCATTGTGCATTGCCTGCTTTGTATCGTCTGTTGTTGTTGTTGTTCTCATTGTTATTATTACTGTTCTACTTCGTTTTATTTCAACCATTAAACTGTTTTTATCTCAACCTGGGAGTTTTCCTACTTGTGTCCTCCCGATTCTCTCCCCCATCCCACGGGGTGGGGGGGGAGGAGAGCCAGTGGCTGCGTGGGGTTTATTTGCAGGCTGGGGTTAAACTACGACATGCACCCATCGTACCCTCCACCCAGCACCCCCATGGCCCAGCACTCATTCCCGGACACGCGCACAACCTAGCACACCCACCACCAACACACAGCCCCTGGACATGCCCAGCAGCCCCAGCACCGCATTGCCCAGTATCCCCAGCACCCAGCAGCAAGAGATACCCTGCACCTGCTTATGCATAATACCCAGCACTCCCATGGCCCAGCAACCAGCACTTAGCCCCCAGCACCCACACCAGCCAGCACCCAGCAAGGCCGGTGCCCAGCACCCAGCAACCTCAGGGCCCAGAACCCAGCAGCCAGCCATTGCCGAGCACCCAGACATGCCCAGCACCCAGCAACCCCAGTGCACACAACCCAGAAGCCCCAGTGCCCAGAAACCAACAGCCCCAGTGCCCAGCACTCCCAGAGCTCAGAAACCAACACTCGCATGCACGCAACACTCCAACCACCCAGCACCCGGACATGCCCAGCATGCAGCACCACCAGGGACCACCACCCCCAGCACCATGCACCCAGCACTACCACTGCCCAGCACCCAGATGTGCCCAGCAGGCAGCTTCCCTGCTGCCCACCGCCCAGCATCGCGACCGCCCAGCACCCCGACTGCCCAGCACCTGGACATGCCCAGGCCCCGCCACACAGCCCAACACCCAGCACCCACACATACCCAGCACAACCAGGGCCCAGCACACACACGCCAGGTTAAACCATGACATGCACCCATCATACCCTCCACCCAGCACCCCCATGGCCCAGCACTCATTCCCGGACATGCGCACAACCACCACCAACACACAGCCCCTGGATATGCCCAGCAGCCCCAGCGCCCAGGAGCAAGAGATACCCTGCAAATGCTCATGCATAATACCCAGCACTCCCAGGACCCAGCAACCAGCACTTAGCCCACAGCACCCACACCAGCCAGCACCCAGCAAGGCCGGTGCCCAGCACCCAGCAACCTCAGGGCCCAGAACCCAGCAGCCAGCCATTGCCCAGCACCCAGCAACCCCAGTGCACAGAACCCAGAAGCCCCAGTGCCCAGAAACCAACCACCCCAGTGTCCAGCACCCAGTACACCCAGGGCCCAGCAAGCAACACTCGCACATGCCCAGCACCCCTACCACCCAGCACACCCAAAGACTATCACGCCCAGCGCCAAGCACCCAGCACCGCCATTGCCTAGCACCAGGACATGCCCAGCACTCAGTACCACCACCATCAGTGCACAGTACCAAGCACCCGGATATGCCCAGCACTGAGACATTCCTACCAGGCAGCTTCCCTGCTCCCCATCGCCCAGGACCTCCAGTGCCCATCACCCAGCACTGGGACATGCCCACCACGCAGCACCCATACTGCCCAGCACCCCCACATACCCAGCACAACCAGGGCACAGCACACAGCACACGCACATGCCAGGAATCCAGCACCCTCACATCACAGCACCCAGCAAACCCAGAGCACACACCTAGCACCGGATATGGCCAGCACCAAGACATACCCTGCACTCAGTTATGCATAGTACCAAGCAATGCCAGGGCCCAGCATCCCCAGTAGCCAGCACTCCCACTGCCCAATACCCACCACCCGGACATACCCAGCACCCCCACTGCCCATGCCCAGCACCCAGACATGCCCAGCACCCAAACATGCCCAGCGCCCAACACACCAGAAAGCAGCAAACCAGCCCCCACCATTCCCAGTGATCTGCACATAGCACCCAGCACACGCTGCGCTCAGCACCCACCACCCCCAGTGCCCAGAATCCAGCATACCCAATGCCCAGCATCCAGTACCACCACCCCAGCTGCCCAGTACCCGCACGCGGATATGCCCAGCACCCGAACATACACAGTACCCCTAGGACCCAGCACTCAGAACTCCAGTGCACTGCACTGTCCTGCTTCCGGCTGGGACAGAGTTAACTTTCTTCCCAGTAGCTTGGGGGGGTGTGCTGGCTTTTGGGTTTGGTGTGAGAGGAGCGTTGATGGCCCCTTAATGCTTTGGCTGTTGCTGGGCGGTGCTTGCACCGGGAGACTTTTGTTCTCTCTTTTCGGCCTCCCACAGGAAGCTCGGGGAGGGTGGGTTGGGGGGGGTGGCGGGATGGGGAGCACGGCCGGCGTAGTTGACCCAGCTGGCCAATGGGGTATTCTATAGCATGTGACATCCTGCTCAGTATAAAAAATGGGAGTGGGCGGGGGAGGGGGCTCTGCCCCCCTCCCGCTCGCGACACACGGTCGGCAGCGGTGAGCAATTGCATTGTGCATTGCCTGCTTTGTATCGTCTGTTGTTGTTCTCATTGTTATTATTACTGTTCTACTTCGTTTTATTTCAACCATTAAACTGTTTTTATCTCAACACGGGAGCTTTCCTACTTGTGCCTTCTCGATTCTCTCCCCAATCCCACGGGGTGGGGGGGGAGCTGAGCCAGTGGCTGCATGGGGTGTATTTGCAGGCTGGGGTTAAACCAACACATGCACCCATCATACCCTCCACCCAGCACTGCCAGGGCCCAGCACTCCCATGGCCCAGCACTGATTCCCACACATGCACACAACCCAGCACACCCACCACCAATGCACAGCACCTCGACATGCCCAGCAGCCCCGGAGCCCAGCACACAGCACCCAGCAGCCCCAGCACCAGGACATGACAAGAAGCCAGTCCTCGCAGTGCCCACCCCCCAACACCCCCACGACTCAGCAACGGAACATGCCTAGCACCAGGCACCACCAATGTGTAGCAAGGAGTGCTAGGTGTGGTGGATATGGCACATTTGGGGTGCTGGAGCTGGCTGGGTGTTGGGCAGCTGAGAAGGGTCTATCAAGGGAAGGTGAGAGCCACCAACATCTTTCAGTCCTGCCCGTTAGTTTATGGGAGCCCGAAGAGGGGATCGACTACTTTGCAGTTGGGCTGTGGTAAGGTTGCTGGTTGGGTGGTAGAGCGAGAGCAGCTCCCTCGGAAAGGGCTGCCACGAAAGGCAAGAGCCAGAAACAGCTTTCAACCAGAACAGCTGGTTCTTTCTGTGTTGGAGCGCCCTCTGGTGGGAAGCCGTTTAGGAAATGGGCTTGAGAGATGGTAAGGCAAAGGTTGATATTTAGGTTAGAGAATGAGGGAGAGGGGTAGTGGGACCGGGAAGTGGCTACTCCTCGTTTGGAGTCCATGTGGTGGGTGGCGTTATCTTATGCAGAAGGGTCTCGTTATCTACGCAGAACCTCAAACTATCCCTTATCCTCCTCAGAGGCAAACTCCGAAAGGGCCACCCACCTCCTCCGGCTCAGGCACAGAAATAGCCAGGACTCAAGGATGATGCTGGCCCTCACGGTCTCTTGGCAGCCCCTTCTCAGCCCCACCAACACCGGGGCTCGGTCTCTGTTCTGCCATTCATCCTCTACATATCCCTTACCCTCCTCAGAGTCAAGCTTCCGAAGCGGCCAAACTCCACATAGGGCTAGGCACTGAAGAGCCAGGAATAGCGGATGATGCTGGCCCACACCTTCCTTGGCAGCCACGCCAACACCGGGGCTCTGAGTCTGTTCCCCCGCCTAACATCAACCTAGCGCTGACTCTCACCAGGGCCACCTCCGAAGCGTCCACCCTCCACATGGGGCTTGGCACTGAAGTGGCCAGGAACCAAGGTTGATGCTGGCCCTCACGGTCTCTTGTCGGCCCCGCTCAGCCCCACCAATACCGGGGCTCTGTGTCTCTGCTCGCACCTAACAGCGACCTATCCCTTACCCTCATCGGAGCCAAGCTCCGAAGAGACCACTCTTCATGTGGGGCTTAGGCACTGAGGCAGCCAAGAATCAAGGTTGATGCTGGCCCTCACGATCACTTCGAAGCCCCTTCTCAGTGGCACCAAAGCAGGGGCTCTGTCTCTGTTCTCCCACCTAACCTCAGCCTAGCCCAGACCCTCATCAGGGCCAAGCTCTGTTCTCCCACTTAGCCTCCACATATCCCTTACCCTCATCGGAGCCAGGCTCCGAAGAGGCCACCCTCGACATATGGCTCAGGCACTGAAGTAGCCAGGAACCAAGGTTGATGCTGGCCCTCACGATCTCTTCGTGGCCCCTTCTCAGCCGCACCAAAACCGGGACTCTGTCTCTGTTCTCCCACTTAGCCTCGACCTATCCCTTACCCTCATCAGGGCAAAGCTCCGAAGAGACCACCCTCAAGGTGGGGATCAGGCACTGAAGGGCAGCCCCGTCTCAGCCCGACCAAAACCGGGGCTCTGTGTCTCTGCTCGCACCTAACAGCGACCTATCCGTTACCCTCATCGGAGCCAAGCTCCGAAGCGACCACTCTCCACGTGGGGCTTAGGTACGGAAGTAGCCAGGAACCAAGGTTGATGCTGGCCCTCACGATCTCTTCGTGGCCCCTTCTCAGCCCCAACAAAACCGGGGCTCTGGCTCTGTTCTCCCACTTAGCCTCGACCTATCCCTTGCCCTCATCAGGGCAAAGCTCCGCAGCGGCCACCCTCCACGTGGAGCTTGGCACTAAGGTAAGCAGAAATCAAGGCTGATGCTGGCTCTCCTCTTCCCTTGGACGCCCTACCAAAACCGGGGCTCTGTCTCTGTTCTCCTACTTAGCCTCCACATATCCCTTACCCTCATCGGAGCCAAGCTCCGAAGAGGCCACCCTCGACATGGGGCTCAGGCACTGAAGTAGCCAGGAACCAAGGTTGATGCTGGCCCTCACGATCTCTACGTGGCCCCTTCTCAGCCCCACCAAAACCGGGGCTCTGTCTCTGTTCTCCCACTTAGCCTCGACCTATCCCTTACCCTCATCAGGGCAAAGCTCCGAAGAGGCCTCCCTCAACATGGGGATCAGGCACTGAAGGGCATCCCCGTCTCAGCCCGACCAAAACCGGGGCTCTGTGTCTCTGCTCGCACCTAACAGCGACCTATCCGTTACCCTCATCGGAGCCAAGCTCCGAAGCGACCACTCTCCACGTGGGGCTTAGGTACGGAAGTAGCTAGGAACCAAGGTTGATGCTGGCCCTCACGATCTCTTCGTGGCCCCTTCTCAGCCCCAACAAAACCGGGGCTCTGGCTCTGTTCTCCCACTGAGCCTCGACATATCCATTACCCTCATCAGGGCAAAGCTCCGCAGCGGCCACCCTCCACGTGGAGCTTGGCACTAAGGTAAGCAGAAATCAAGGCTGATGCTGGCTCTCCTCTTCCCTTGGACGCCCTACCAAAACCGGGGCTCTGTCTCTGTTCTCCCACTTAGCCTCGACCTATCCCTTGCCCTCATCAGGGCAAAGCTCCGAAGAGGCCTCCCTCAACATGGGGATCAGGCACTGAAGGGCAGCCCCGTCTCAGCCCGACCAAAACCGGGGCTCTGTGTCTCTGCTCGCACCTAACAGCGACCTATCCGTTACCCTCATCGGAGCCAAGCTCCGAAGCGACCACTCTCCACGTGGGGCTTAGGTACGGAAGTAGCCAGGAACCAAGGTTGATGCTGGCCCTCACGATCTCTTCGTGGCCCCTTCTCAGCCCCAACAAAACCGGGGCTCTGGCTCTGTTCTCCCACTGAGCCTCGACATATCCATTACCCTCATCAGGGCAAAGCTCCGCAGCTGCCACCCTCCACGTGGAGCTTGGCACTAAGGTAAGCAGAAATCAAGGCTGATGCTGGCTCTCCTCTTCCCTTGGACGCCCTACCAAAACCGGGGCTCTGTCTCTGTTCTCCCACTTAGCCTCGACCTATCCCTTGCCCTCATCAGGGCAAAGCTCCGAAGAAGCCTCCCTCAACATGGGGATCAGGCACTGAAGGGCAGCCCCGTCTCAGCCCCACCAATACCGGGGCTCTGTGTCTCTGCTCGCACCTAACAGCGACCTATCCGTTACCCTCATCGGAGCCAAGCTCCGAAGCGACCACTCTCCACGTGGGGCTTAGGTACGGAAGTAGCCAGGAATCAAGTTTGACGCTGGCCCTAACGATCTCTTTGCAGCCCCTTCTCAGTCCCACCAATACCGGGGCTCTGTCTCTGTTCTCCCACGTATCCTCGACATATCCCTTACCCTAATCACGGTAAAGGTCCGCAGCGGACACCCTCCACATGGGGCTTGGCACTGAGATAGCCAGGAGTCAAGGGTGGTGCTGGCCCTCCCCTTCCATTTGCAGTCCCTAGACAGCGCCACTAACACCGGGGCTTTGTGTCTGTTCTCCGTCCTAACCTCAACCTAGCCCAGACCCTCATCAGGGCCAAGCTCCGAAGTGGCCACCGGCCACATGGAGCTAGGCACTGAAGTAGCCAGGAATCAAGGCTGATGCTGGCCCTCACAGTCCCTTGACACCCCCTTCTCAGCCCCACCAACACCGGGCCTCTGTGCCTGTTCTCTCACCTCACCTCAACCTAGTCCTGACCCTCATCAGGGCCAAGCTTCCGAACCGACCACCCTCCACGTGGAGCTTGGCACTAAGGTAAGCAGAAATCAAGGCTGATGCTGGCTCTCCTCTTCCCTTGGACGCCCTACCAAAACCGGGGCTCTGTCTCTGTTCTCCCACTTAGCCTCGACCTATCCCTTACCCTCATCAGGGCAAAGCTCCGAAGAGGCCTCCCTCAACATGGGGATCAGGCACTGAAGGGCAGCCCCGTCTCAGCCCCACCAATACCGGGGCTCTGTGTCTCTGCTCGCACCTAACAGCGACCTATCCCTTACCCTCATCGGAGCCAAGCTCCGGAGCGGCCACGCTCCACGTGGGGTTTGGCACTGAGATAGCCAGGAATCAAGGTTGATGCTGACCCTCACGATCTCTTTGCAGCCCCTTCTCAGTCCCACCAATACCGCGGCTCTGTATCTGTTCTCCCACGTATCCTCGACATATCCCTTACCCTCATCAGGGCAAAGCTCCGCAGCGGCCACCCTCCACATGGGGCTTGGCACTGAGATAGCCAGGAATCAAGGGTGGTGCTGGCCCTCCCCTTCCATTTGCAGTCCCTAGGCAGCCCCACCAACACCGGGGCTCTGTCTCTGTTCTCCGTCCTAACCTCAGCCTAGCCCAGACCCTCATCAGGGCCAAGCTCCGAAGTGGCCACCGGCTACATGGAGCTAGGCACTGAAGTAGCCAGGAACCAAGGCTGATGCTGGCCCTCACGGTCCCTTGGCAGCCCCTTCTCAGCCCCACCAACACCGGGTCTCTTTGCCTGTTCTCCCACCACACCTCAACCTAGCCCTGACCGTCATCAGGGCCAAGCTTCCCAAGCGGCCACCCTCCACGTGGAGCTTGGCACTAAAGTAATCAGAAATCCAGGTTGATGCTGGCCCTTACCTTTCCTTGGTAGCCACACCAAAACCGGGGCTCTGTCTCTGTTCTCCACTTATCCTCCACATATCCCTTACCCTCATCGGAGCCAAGCTCCGAAGAGGCCACCCTCGACATGGGGCTCAGGCACTGAAGTAGCCAGGAACCAAGGTTGATGCTGGCCCTCACGATCTCTTCGTGGCCCCTTCTCAGCCCCGCCAAAACCGGGGCTCTGTCTCTGTTCTCCCACTTAGCCTCGACCTATCCCTTGCCCTCATCAGGGCAAAGCTCCGAAGAGACCACCCTCAAGGTGGGGATCAGGCACTGAAGGGCATCCCCGTCTCAGCCCGACCAATATCGGGGCTCTGTGTCTCTGCTCGCACCTAACAGCGACCTATCCCTTACCCTCATCGGAGCCAAGGTCCGAAGCGGCCACCCTCCACGTGGGGCTTGGCACTGAGATAGCCAGGAATCAAGGTTGATGCTGACCCTCACGATCTCTTTGCAGCCCCTTCTCAGCCCCACCATTACCGGGGCTCTGTATCTGTTCTCCCACGTATCCTCGACATATCCCTTATCCTCAGCAGAGCCAAGCTCTGAAGCAGCCACGCACCGCATGGGGCTTGGCACTGAGGTAGCCCGGAATCAAGGTTGATGCTGGCCCTCACGATCTCTTGGCAGGGCCACCAACACCGGGGCTCTGTGCCTCTGCTCGCACCTAACATCAAGCTACCCCTTACCCTCCTCAGGGCCAAACTTCGGAGCGGCCACCCTCCACGTGGGTCTTAGGCACTGAGGTAGCCAGGAATCAAGGTTCATGCTGGCCCTCACGATCTCTTGGCAGCCCCTTCTCAGCCCCACCAACACTGGGGCTCTGTGTCTGTTCTCCTTATTATCCTCGACACATCCCTTACCCTCATCAGAGCCAAACTCCCAAGCGGCCACCCTCCACGAGGGCCCTAGGCACTGAGATAGCCAGGAATCAAGGCTGATGCTGGACCTCGCCTTCCGTTTGCAGTCCCTAGGCAGCCCCATCAACACCGTGGCTCTGTGCCGGTTCTCCCACCTAACCTCAACCTAGCCCTGACCCTCATCAGGGACAAGCTCCGAAGCGGCCACCCTCCACATGGGGCTCAGGGGCAGACATGGCCAGGAATGAAGGCTGGTGCTGGCCCTCACGATCTCTTGTCAGCCCCTCCTCAGCCCCACCAACCCCTGCTCCCTTCTCTTTGGTCTCCCACCTAAACATCAACCTACATCTTACCTTCAGCAGAGCCAGGCTCTGAAACGTCTACCCACCAGATGGCGCTCCAACACAGAGGGAACCAAGGTGACGGGTGTTCGTTGCACTCGCCTGCCCTGGCAGCCCTTTGAGGTCCCCACCACCACCGGGGCTCTCTGTCGGTTCTCCCAGTTATCTTCGACGTATCCCTTACCTTCATCGGAGCCAAGCTCCGAAGAGGCCACTCTCCACGGGGGGCTTAGGCACTGAAGTAGCCAGGAATCAAGGTTGATGCTGGCCCTCACGATCTCTTGGCAGCACCTTCTCAGCCCCACCAACACCGGGGCTCTGTGTCTCTTCTCCCACCTAACCTCACCCTAGCACTTACCCACTTCAGAGCCAAGCTCCGAAGCGGCCTCCCACCGCATGGGGCTCAAGGCACAGAAGTAGCCAGGAATCAAGGTTGACGCTGGCCCTCACGATCTCTTGGCAGCCCCTTCTCAGCCCCACCAACACCGGGGCTCTGTGTTTGTTCTCCCAACTAACCTCACCCTAGCCCTGACCCTCATCAGGGCCAAGCTACGAAGCGGCCAGCCTCCACATGGGCCTAAGCACTCAGGTAGCCACGAAACAAGGTTGATACTGGCCCTAACCTTCCCTTGGCAGCCTCACCAACACCGGGACTCTGTGTCTATTCTCTCAACTAAACTTTACCTAGCACGTACCCGCTTCAGACCCAAGCTGCGAAGCGGCCACACACTGAATGGGGCTCAGGTACAGAAGCAGCCAGGAATCAAGGTTCATGCTGGTCCTCACCTTCCCTTGGCAGCCCCTCCTCAGCCCCACCAACAACTGCCCCCATCTCTAGGGTCTCCCACCTAAACATCAACCTACATCTTACCTTCATCAGATTCAGGGTCTAAAACGTCTACCCACTAGATGGCGCTCCAACACAGAGGGAACCAAGATTGACTGACTGTTGAACTCGCCTGCCCTGGCAGCCCTTTGAGGTCCCCACCAACAGCGGGGCTCTCTGTTTGTTCTCCCAATTATCCTCGACACATGCCATATCCTCATCAGAGCTAAGCTCCGAAGCGGCCACCCACCTCATGGGGCTTGGCGCTGAGGTAGCCAGAAATCAATGTTGACGCTGGCCCTCATGATCTCTTGGCAGCCCCTTCTCAGCCCCATCAACACCGGGGCTCTGTCTCTTCTTCCACCTATGCTCGACATATCCCTTATCCCCATCAGGGCCACTCTCCGACGCGGCTATCCACCACATGGGCCTAAGCGCTGAGGTAGCCAGGAATCAAGGTTGATACTGGCCCTCACCTTCACTTGGCAGCCCCACCAACACCGGGGTTCTGTGTCTGTTCTCCCAATTATCCTCGACACACCCCTTTTACCCTCATCAGAGCTAAGCTCCGAAGCGGCCACCCACCTCATGGGGCTCAGGCACAGAAGTAACCAGGAATCAAGTTGATGCTGGCCCTCACGATCTCTTGTCCGCCCCTTCTCAGCCCCACCAACACCGGGGCTCTGTGTCTGTTCTCTCAGCTAACCTCGACGTATCCCTTACCCTCATGAGAGCCAAGCTCCAGTGGCCACCCTCCACATGGGACTTGGCACTGAGGTAGCCAGGAATCAAGGCTGATGCTGGCCCTCACCTTCCCTTGGCAGCCCCTTCTCAGCCCCACCAGCATCGTTGCTCTCTGTCTGATCTTCCATCTAACCTCGGCCTATCACTTACCCGCCTCAGAGCCAAGCTTCGAAGCAGCCACCCACCGCATGGGGCTTGGCACTGAGGTAGCCAGGAATCAAGGTTGATGCTGGCCCTCACGATCTCTTGGCAGCCCCACCGACACCGGGGCTCTGTGCCTCTGCTCGCACCTAACATCAAGCTATCCCTTACCCTCCCCAGGGCCAAACTTCGGAGCGGCCACCCTCCACATGGGCCTAAGCACTGAGGTAGCCAGGAATCAAGGTTGAGGCTAGCTCTCACCTTCCCTTGGCGGCCCCACCAAAACCGGGGCTCTGTGTCTGTTCTCTCAACTAACCTCGACCTAGCACTTACCCGCTTCAGAGACAAGCTCTAAAGCAACAACCCGCCTCATAGTGCTTTGGCACTGAGGTAGCCAGGAATCCAGGTTGATGCTGGCCCGCACGATCTCTTGGCAGCCCCTTCTCAGCCCTACCAATACCGGGGCTCTGTGTCTGTTCTCTCAGCTAACCTCGACATATCCCTTACCCTCATCAGAGCCAAGCTCCGAAGCAACCATCCTCCACGTGGGCCTTAGGCACTGAGGTAGCCAGGAACCAAGGTTCACGCTGGCCCTCACCTTCCCTAGTCAGCCCCTCCTCAGCCCCACCAACACGTGCCCCCTTCTCTTTGGTCTCCCACCTAAACATCAACCGACATCTTACCTTCATCAGAGCCAGGCTCTGAAACGTCTACCCACCAGATGGCGCTCCAACACAGAGGGAACCAATGTGACTGGTGTTCGTTGCACTCGCCTGCCCCGGCAGCCCTTTGAGGTCCCCACCACCACCGGGGCTAGGCGCTTGCCGTAGCACTCAACCGTCAACCTTGCCGCAGCCCAACTGCAAAGCAGACAAGCGCCCCGTGGAGCTCCCACACACATTTAGCCAGGGCTGAAATATGTTCGCGGCGCTCACCTTCCCTTTACAGCCCCTTCTCAGCTGCCCAGCACCCAGCCATCTCCAGCACCGCAAATGCGCAACATCCAGCACACCTAGCACCCCTTGGGATCTTTGGCAGTGCTTGGTGCTGGGCATGTGTCGGTGCTGGGTCGTGGGGGTACTGTGTGCTAGGCCCTGAGTGGAGTGGGTTCTGGACAGGTCTGGGTGCTGTGGTTGCTGGGCGTTGGGCATATCTGGGTGCTCGCCATGTCCTTGTGCTGGGCACTGGGAGGATTTGGTGCTGGGAATGGGCAGGTTATGATCGTGTCTGGGTGGTGGATGCTGGCTACAGGCAGTGCTGGGTGCTGGTCATTGGGGGTACTGGTTTCTAGGCACTGGGCGTGAGGGGTGCTGGACATCTCTGGGTGCTGAGCATGTCCAAGTGATGGGTCCGGGGCACTGGGACTGCTGGGCAGTGGGGGTGCTGGGGACTATGCATATCAGGGTGCTGGGCATGCCTGTGTACTGAGTGCTTGGCGCTGGGTTCTGGATGCTGGCTGGTGGGCATTGTCTGTGTGCTGGTTATTGGGCACTGGCGGTGGTAGGCATGGGAGTGCTTGTTGCTGGGCATTTTCTGATCCTGGCTGTTGGGGGCGCTGAGCACTGGGCATGTCTGGGTGATGGATGGAGGGAGTTTTGGGTGCTGGGCACTAGGGGTGCTGGCTAGTGGGTATGTCCGTGTGCTGGGTATGTCCATATGCCGGATGCTGTGCGCTGGGGATGCTGGGCACTGGGGTTAGTGGGTGCTGTGCACTGGGGTTGCTGGGTGCTGGGCGGCGCGACTGCTGGGGGCTGGGAGTGCTGGGTACTATGCATAAGCGGGTGCAGGGTATGTCTTGCTGCTGGATGGTGGGTTGTGGGGCTACTGGGAGCTGGGCACTGGGGTTGCTGGGTGCTAAATCCTGTGGGTGCTGGTTGCTGGGCCCTGGGAGTGCTGGGTACTATGCATAAGCGGGTGCAGGGTATGTCGTGCTGCTGAGTGCTGGGGGTATTGGGTGTTGGCCACTGGGGTGTTGGGTGCTGGGCATGTCCTCGTCGTTGGCATGACTGATGCTGGGCACTGGGGGTGCCGGCTGCTGGGAGCTAGCGGTGCTGGCTGTTGGCATTTCAGTTGCTGGACATGACCAGGTGCTGGGCGTGTCCAGGTGCTGGGCATGTGCAGATGCTGTGTGCTCAGCACTTGAGGTTCTGGGTGGTCGGCAGTGAGGGTGCTAGACGCTGGGGATGCTGGCTGTTGCTGTGCTGGGTGCTGGGCACTGGGGCTGCTGAGTGGTGGGCATGTCCAGGTGCTGTTTGTTGGCGGTTGGGGTGCTGGGTTGCGCGCCTGTCCGGGAGTTAGTGCTGGGCCCTGGGGGTGCTGTGTATGTCCGAGTGCTGGGCATGTCTGGATGCTGGGTGAACGGGTTCTTGGGCTGTGGGGGTGTTGGGTATGCTGGTTTCTGGGCACTGGGGAGGTGCTGGCTGCGAGACCTGTATGGTGGTGGGTGTTTGGTGTACTGGGTGCAGGGCACTGGGCGTGCTGGGGATGTCCGGGTGCTACGTGCTGATCACTGGGGATGTTGGGGGCTGGTTTGCTGTGTTCTGGTGTGTAGCGTGCTGGGCATGTTTGGGTGCTGGGCATGTCCAGGTGCTGGGTACTGGGCGCTGGGGGTGGTGGTCCCTGGGGGTGCTGTGTGCTGGGCATGTCCGGGGGGTGGGTTGGGCAGTGGGGTTGCTGGGTGCTGGGAATGTGCGGGTGCTGGGGGCTGGGCCCTGAGGTTGCTGGGGGCTGGGCACTCGGGTTGCTGGGTGCTGGCTGGTGCGGTTGCGGGGCCCTGGTATTGCTGGGTACTATGCATAACTGAGTGCAGGGCATCTCTTGGTGCTGGAAGTACTGGGTGCTGGGTGCTGGGCATATCCGGTGCTGGGCCTGTGCTCTGGAGTTGCTGGGTTCTGTGCTCTGGGGGTGCTTGTTTCTTGGCACGTGCATGTGCTGTGTGCTCTGCCCTGGTTGTGCTGGGTATGTGTGGGTGTTGGGCAGTGTGGGTGCTGTGTGGTGGGCGTTGGGCATGTCTGGGTGCTGGGTTGTCCTGGTTCCAGCTGGGACAGGGTTAACTTTCTTCCCAGTAGCCTGGGGGGTGTGCTGTGTTTTGGGTTTAGTGTGAAAGGAGCGTTGATGGCCCATTGATGCTTTGGCTGTTGCTGGGTGATGCTTGCACCGGGAGGGGGGAGCACAGCCGGGGTGGTGGACTTAGCTGGCCAATGGGGTATTCTATACCATGTGACATCATGCTCAGTAGAAAAACCAGGTGGGGGGGGGGGGGCTCGCCCCCGTTCGTGACACGCGGTCGGCGGTCGGTGAGCGGTTGTGTAGTGCATTGCCTGTTTTGTGTATTCTGTTATTGTTGTTGTTCTCATTGTTATTACTACTGTTCTACTTAGTTTTATTTCAATTATTAAACTGTTTTTATCTCAACCCGGGAGCTTTCCTACTTGTGCCCTCCCGATTCTCTCCCCCATCCCACCGGGGGCGGGGTGATCGAGCGGCTGCGTGGCGTTTATTTTTGCTGGCTGGGGTTAAACCACGACATGGGTGATGGGCACTGGAGGTTCTGGGCGATGGGGAGCAGGGAAGCTGCCTGCTAGGCATGTCTGAGTGCTGGGCATGTCCGGGTGCTGGGTACTGTGCGCTGGCGGTGGTGGTGCTGGGTGCTGGGCATGTCCGGGTGCTAGGCAATGGCGGTGCTGGGTGCTTGGCGCTGGGGGTGATGGTCTTTGGGTGTGCTGGGTGCTGGGCATGTCCCTGTGCTGGGTGGTGGGGGTGCTGGGCATGTGCGGGTGTTGGTTGCCGGGCCCTGGGTGTACTGGGTGCTGGATGCTGGGGTGGTTGGTTTCTGGGCGCTGGGGGTGCTGGGTTCTGTGCCCCTGTGTTGCTGGGTGCTGAGCATGTCCGGGTGCTGGCCATGTGTAAGTGCAGCGTGCTGGGCACTGGGTGCTGGGGGGTGGGGATGCTGGATGCTGAGTGTTGGGTATGCTGGTTTCCGGGCACTGGGCGGAAGTGTGTGAGACCTGAGGGGGGGTTGTATGGTGGGTGTTTGGGGTGCTGAGTGCTGCAGGTGCTGGGCATGTCCAGGTGCTATGTGCTGATCACCGGGGTTCTTGGGGGCTGGTTTGCTGTGTTCTGGTGTGTTGGGCGCTGGGCATGTTTGTCTGGGTGCTGGGCATGTCTGGGTGCTGGGTACCGGGAACTGGCAGTGCGGGGCGGTGCGGGTGCTGTGTGCTGGGCATGTCGGGGTGCTGGGTACTGGGCAGTGGGAGTGCTGGGTGCCAGGTACTGGGGATGCTGGGCCCTGGCATTGCTCGGCAATATGCAAAACTGAGTGCAGGGTATGTCTTGGTGCTGGATGCTTGGTGCTGGAGGTACCGGGTGCTGGGCATATGCAGTGCTGGGTTTTGGGCATATCCGGTGCTGGGTGGCTGTGCTGGGGTTGCTGGGTGCTGTGCTGTGAGGGTGCTGGATTCCTGGCATGTGCGTGTACTGTGTGCTGGGCCCTGGTTGTGCTGGGTATGTGTGGGTGCTGGGTGTTGGGCACTGGGGGGGGTGGTGCTAGGTGCTGGGCATGTCCAGGTGCTGAGCAATGGTGGTGCTGGGTGCTTGGCGCTGGGGGTGGTGGTCCCTGGGGCTGCTGTGTGCTGGGCACGTCGGGATGCTGGGTTTTGGGCGGTGGGGGTGCTGGGCGTGCGCATGTGTTGGTTGCTGGACCCTGGCGTGCTGGGCGCTGGGGCGATCGTTTACTGGGTGCTGGGGGTGCTGGGTTCAATGCAGCGTATGCAGGTCCTGGGCAGTGGGTGTGCTGGAAGCTGGGCGTTGGGTATGCTGGTTCCTGCCACTGCGGGTGCTGGGTGTGAGACTTGTGGGCGTGCTGGATGGTGGGTGTTTGGTGTGCACCCTCACTGCCCACCACCCAGAACCCCAAGTGCCGAGCACACAGCATCCAGACGTGCCCAGCACCTCCACACGCCCAGCACCCACAAGACCCAACAACCAGCACTGGTCATGACCAGTACCTGGAAATGCCCACAGCCAGCACCCCTAGCTCCCCGCACCCAGCACTCCCAGGGCCCAGCACTAATTCCCGGACATGCGCACAACCCAGCACACCCACCGCCAACACACAGCATCGAGACATGCCCAGCACCCAGCAGCCCCAGTGCCCAGCATCCACCAGCAAGACATACCCTGCACTCAATTATGCATGGTACCCAGCACTCCCAGGGCCCAGCAACCAGTAGCCCCAGTACCTCGGCTCGCTTCTGTAATTCTACACAATGAAGACTTGTGGCTTAGAAGTTAGGGAACTAGCAGGTGTGGTGTTTGCAGGCGTGTAGAATTGTAGTCTAAATCGTGTCTCCTGGAAGCAGTGTTAGACTCTAGTGAAGAGTAACCTTGGAAACGAGAACCGTAAACAAACGTAGTCCAGACGTGGCTCGGAGACAAACCTCGCCCTTATAAGGAAAGAAAGGAACAGGTTCACGAAGAGTTCACTACCCCGCCGACCACCACAGACCACCCGAGACCCTCAAGGAGACCCTAAAGGTTTTAGTGCGCATGTGTCTAGGATGATGTAATATTATAATCGGTTCTCGGAAATTTAAGGAATATGTAAAAGAGAAACTTAAAATATGTATGAGAAGCATGGATACAAACAGAAAGGTGATTAGACCCGGTGTGCTTCATTTGTGGCACGTCCACCGAGCACCCAGGCCTGAATAAAACAACCTCTCTCCTGAGCGTGTGGAATTGGTTCCTTCCACGCCGGGCACGAATCCGCTTTTCGGACAACACCTAGCCCCCAGCACCCACACCAGCAGCACCAGCAAGCCCAGTGCCCAGCACGCAGCAACCTCAGGGCCCAGCACCCAGCCATGCCCGCCACCCGGACATGCCCAGCACCCAGCAACCTCAGTGCACAGCACCCAGCACCCCCAGCGCCCAGAAACCAACACACGCACACAGCCAGCACGCCCACCGCCCAAAACCCAGCAGCCCAACATGCCCAGCACACAGCACCACCACCGCCACCACCCCCACTGCCCAGTACCCAGCACCCACACATGCCCAGCACCCACACATGCCCAGCACACAGCACCACCACCGCCCACTGCCCAGTACCCAGCACCCACACGTGCCCAGCACTCAGACATGCCCAGCACTCAGACATGCCCAGCAGGCAGCTACTCTGCTGCCCACCGCCCAGCATCCCGACCGCCCAGCACCCAGACATGCCCAGGCCCCGCCACACAGCACCCACACTGCCCAACACCCAGCACTCACACATACCCGGCACAACCAGGGCCCAGCACACAGCACACGCACATGTCAGGAATCCAGCACCCTCACAGCACAGCACCCAGCAACCCCAGCACAGCCACCCAGCACCGCATATGCCCAGCACCTAGCACCGCATATGCCCAATACCCAGCACCCAGTACCTCCAGTACCCAGCATCCAGCACCAAGACATACCCTGCACTCAGTTATGTATAGTAGCCAGCAATACCAGGGCCCAGAACCCCAGTACCTAGAACCCAACACTGCCACTGCGCAACACCCACCACCCGGACGTGCCCAGCACACAGCACCCCCACTGCCCCACCCAGCCAGCGCCCAGTACCCAGCACCCAGACATGCCCAGCACCCAAACATGCCCAGCACTCAACACACCACTGCCCAGATCCCAGCAAACCAGCCCCCAACATCGCCAGTGATCAGCACATAGCACCCGGACATGCCCAGCACCCGCAGCGCTCAGCACCCAGCACCCCCAGTGCTCTGTACTCAGCACACCAAACACCTACCATCCAGCACCCCCACACGTCTCACACCCAGCACGCCCAGTGCCCAGCAACCAGCATACCCAACACCCACCATCCAGCTTCCCCACCACCCAGTACCCCCACTGCCCAGTACCCTGCACCCAGACATGCCCAGCACCCGGACATACACAGCACTCAGCACTGTCCTTCTTCCTGCTGGGACAGAGTTAACTTTCTTCCCAGTAGCTTGGGGGGGTGTGCTGGCTTTTGGGTTTGGTGTGAGAGGAGCGTTGATGGCCCCTTAATGCTTTGGCTGTTGCTGGGCGGTGCTTGCACCGGGAGACTTTTGTTCTCTCTTTTCGGCCTCCCACAGGAAGCTCGGGGGGGGGGGTTGGGGGGCAGGGGTGGGGAGCACAGCCGGGGTAGTTGACCTAGCTGGCCAATGGGGTATTCTATAGCATGTAACATCCTGCTCAGTATAAAAAATGGGAGGGGGTGGGGGGGGAAACGACACCCCCTCCCCCCCCCGTTCATGACACGCGGTCGGCAGCGGTGAGCAGTTGCATTGTGCGTTGCCTGCTTTGTATCGTCTGTTGTTGTTGTTGTTCTCATTGTTATTATTACTGTTCTACTTCGTTTTATTTCAACCATTAAACTGTTTTTATCTCAACCTGGGAGTTTTCCTACTTGTGCCCTCCCGATTCTCTCCCCCGTCCCACGGGGTGGGGGGGGAGCTGAGCCACCGGCTGCGTGGGGTTTATTTGCAGGCTGGGGTTAAACCACGACATGCACCCATCGTACCCTCCACCCAGCACCCCCATGGCCCAGCACTCATTCCCGGACATGTGCACAACCTAGCACACCCACCGCCAACACACAGCCCCTGGACGTGCCCAGCACCCAGCAGCCCCACTGTCCAGCACCGCATTGCCCAGCATCCCCAGCGCCCAGCACCCTCACTGCCCACCACCCAGAACAACAAGTGCCGAGCACACAGCATCCGGACATGCCCAGCACCGGGGCACACCCAGCACCCACAAGACCCAGCATCCGGTCATGACCAGCAACTGGAAATGCCCACAGCCAGCACCTCTAGCTCCCAGCAGCCACCAACCCCAGTGCCTAGCACTCAGCACCCAGTCGTGCCAAGCACCCAACACCCCGGTGCTCAGCACCCTGCACCCGGTCGTGTCCAGGGCCCCCCACACTGCCCAACACCCAGCACCCACACATACCTGGCACAACCAGGGCCCAGCACACAGCCCACGCACGTGCCAGGAATCCAGCATCCCCAGAGCACAGCACCCAGCAACCCCAGCACAGCCACCCAGCACTGCATATGCCCAGCATGAAGCACCGCATATGCCCACAACCCAGCACCCAGTAGCTCCAGCACCAGGCATCCAGCACCAAGACATACCCTGCACTCAGTTATGCAGAGTACCTAGCAATACCGGGCCCAGCACCCCAGTACCTAGCACCCAACACCCACCACCCGGACATGCCCAGCACACAGCACCCCCACTGCCCCACACCGCCAGCGCCCCGTATGCAGCACCCAGAAATGCCCAGCACCCAAACGTGCCCAGCACTCAACACACCACTGCCCAGATCCCAGCAAACCAGCCCCCAACATCGCCAGTGATCAGCACATAGCACCTGGAATGCCCAGCACCCGCAGCGCTCAGCACCCAGCACCCCCAGGGACCAGCAGCCAGCATCGCAGCAACCAGCATCCCCAGCGCCCAGCACCCGGTCATGCCAAGCACCTGGACATGCCCAGCACCAAGCACGCCTGTGCCCAGCACACAATATCCCCAGCACCCAGTAGCCCCAGCACCCAGCAGCAAGAGATACCCTTCACCCGCTTACGCATAGTACCCACAGCGCTCAGCAGCCACCATCCCCAGTGCTCTGTACCCAGCACACCAAACACCCACCATCCAGTACCCCCACACGTCTCACACCCAGCACCCCCAGTGCCCAGTACCCTGCACCCAGACATGCCCAGCACCCGGACATACACAACACTCAGCACTGTCCTTCTTCCTGCTGGGACAGAGTTAACTTTCTTCCAGTAGCTTGGGGGGTGTGCTGGCTTTTGGTTTGGTGTGAGAGGAGCGTTGATGGCCCCTTAATGCTTTGGCTGTTGCTGGGCGTTGCTTGCACCGGGAGACTTTTGTTTTCTCTTTTCGGCCTCCCACAGGAAGCTCGGGGGGGGGGGGCGGGGGTGGGGAGCACAGCCGGGGTAGTTGACCTAGCTGGCCAATGGGGTATTCTATAGCATGTAACATCATGCTCAGTATAAAAAATGGGAGGGGGCGGGGGGGGGAAAAGACTCTCCCCCCCTCCCCCCCCCAGTTCATGACACGCGGTCGGCAGCGGTGAGCAGTTGCATTGTGCATTGCCTGCTTTGTATCGTCTGTTGTTGTTGTTGTTCTCATTGTTATTATTACTGTTCTACTTCGTTTTATTTCAATCATTAAACTGTTTTTATCTCAACCTGGGAGTTTTCCTACTTGTGTCCTCCCGATTCTCTCCCCCATCCCACGGGGTGGGGGGGGAGGAGAGCCAGTGGCTGCGTGGGGTTTATTTGCAGGCTGGGGTTAAACTACGACATGCACCCATCGTACCCTCCACCCAGCACCCCCATGGCCCAGCACTCATTCCCGGACACGCGCACAACCTAGCACACCCACCACCAACACACAGCCCCTGGACATGCCCAGCAGCCCCAGCACCGCATTGCCCAGTATCCCCAGCACCCAGCATCCAGCAGCAAGAGATACCCTGCACCTGCTTATGCATAATACCCAGCATTCCCATGGCCCAGCAACCAGCACTTAGCCCCCAGCACCCACACCAGCCAGCACCCAGCAAGGCCGGTGCCCAGCACCCAGCAACCTCAGGGCCCAGAACCCAGCAGCCAGCCATTGCCGAGCACCCAGACATGCCCAGCACCCAGCAACCCCAGTGCACACAACCCAGAAGCCCCAGTGCCCAGAAACCAACAGCCCCAGTGCCCAGCACTCCCAGAGCTCAGAAACCAACACTCGCATGCACGCAACACTCCAACCACCCAGCACCCGGACATGCCCAGCATGCAGCACCACCAGGGACCACCACCCCCAGCACCATGCACCCAGCACTACCACTGCCCAGCACCCAGATGTGCCCAGCAGGCAGCTTCCCTGCTGCCCACCGCCCAGCATCGCGACCGCCCAGCACCCCGACTGCCCAGCACCTGGACATGCCCAGGCCCCGCCACACAGCCCAACACCCAGCACCCACACATACCCAGCACAACCAGGGCCCAGCACACACACGCCAGGTTAAACCATGACATGCACCCATCATACCCTCCACCCAGCACCCCCATGGCCCAGCACTCATTCCCGGACATGCGCACAACCACCACCAACACACAGCCCCTGGATATGCCCAGCAGCCCCAGCGCCCAGGAGCAAGAGATGCCCTGCAAATGCTCATGCATAATACCCAGCACTCCCAGGACCCAGCAACCAGCACTTAGCCCACAGCACCCACACCAGCCAGCACCCAGCAAGGCCGGTGCCCAGCACCCAGCAACCTCAGGGCCCAGAACCCAGCAGCCAGCCATTGCCCAGCACCCAGACATGCCCAGCACCCAGCAACCCCAGTGCACAGAACCCAGAAGCCCCAGTGCCCAGAAACCAACCACCCCAGTGTCCAGCACCCAGTACACCCAGGGCCCAGCAAGCAACACTCGCACATGCCCAGCACCCCTACCACCCAGCACACCCAAAGACTATCACGCCCAGTGCCAAGCACCCAGCACCGCCATTGCCTAGCACCAGGACATGCCCAGCACTCAGTACCACCACCATCAGTGCACAGTACCAAGCACCCGGATATGCCCAGCACTGAGACATTCCTACCAGGCAGCTTCCCTGCTCCCCATCGCCCAGGACCTCCAGTGCCCATCACCCAGCACTGGGACATGCCCACCACGCAGCACCCATACTGCCCAGCACCCCCACATACCCAGCACAACCAGGGCACAGCACACAGCACACGCACATGCCAGGAATCCAGCACCCTCACATCACAGCACCCAGCAAACCCAGAGCACACACCTAGCACCGGATATGGCCAGCACCAAGACATACCCTGCACTCAGTTATGCATAGTACCAAGCAATGCCAGGGCCCAGCATCCCCAGTAGCCAGCACTCCCACTGCCCAATACCCACCACCCGGACATACCCAGCACCCCCACTGCCCATGCCCAGCACCCAGACATGCCCAGCACCCAAACATGCCCAGCGCCCAACACACCAGAACACAGCAAACCAGCCCCCACCATTCCCAGTGATCTGCACATAGCACCCAGCACACGCTGCGCTCAGCACCCACCACCCCCAGTGCCCAGAATCCAGCATACCCAATGCCCAGCATCCAGTACCACCACCCCAGCTGCCCAGTACCCGCACGCGGATATGCCCAGCACCCGAACATACACAGTACCCCTAGGACCCAGCACTCAGAACTCCAGTGCACTGCACTGTCCTGCTTCCGGCTGGGACAGAGTTAACTTTCTTCCCAGTAGCTTGGGGGGGTGTGCTGGCTTTTGGGTTTGGTGTGAGAGGAGCGTTGATGGCCCCTTAATGCTTTGGCTGTTGCTGGGCGGTGCTTGCACCGGGAGACTTTTGTTCTCTCTTTTCGGCCTCCCACAGGAAGCTTGGGGAGGGTGGGTTGGGGGGGGTGGCGGGATGGGGAGCACGGCCGGCGTAGTTGACCCAGCTGGCCAATGGGGTATTCTATAGCATGTGACATCCTGCTCAGTATAAAAAATGGGAGTGGGCGGGGGAGGGGGCTCTGCCCCCCTCCCGCTCGCGACACACGGTCGGCAGCGGTGAGCAATTGCATTGTGCATTGCCTGCTTTGTATCGTCTGTTGTTGTTCTCATTGTTATTATTACTGTTCTACTTCGTTTTATTTCAACCATTAAACTGTTTTTATCTCAACACGGGAGCTTTCCTACTTGTGCCTTCTCGATTCTCTCCCCAATCCCACGGGGTGGGGGGGGAGCTGAGCCAGTGGCTGCATGGGGTGTATTTGCAGGCTGGGGTTAAACCAACACATGCACCCATCATACCCTCCACCCAGCACTGCCAGGGCCCAGCACTCCCATGGCCCAGCACTGATTCCCACACATGCACACAACCCAGCACACCCACCACCAATGCACAGCACCTCGACATGCCCAGCAGCCCCGGAGCCCAGCACACAGCACCCAGCAGCCCCAGCACCAGGACATGACAAGAAGCCAGTCCTCGCAGTGCCCACCCCCCAACACCCCCACGACTCAGCAACGGAACATGCCTAGCACCAGGCACCACCAATGTGTAGCAAGGAGTGCTAGGTGTGGTGGATATGGCACATTTGGGGTGCTGGAGCTGGCTGGGTGTTGGGCAGCTGAGAAGGGTCTATCAAGGGAAGGTGAGAGCCACCAACATCTTTCAGTCCTGCCCGTTAGTTTATGGGAGCCCGAAGAGGGGATCGACTACTTTGCAGTTGGGCTGTGGTAAGGTTGCTGGTTGGGTGGTAGAGCGAGAGCAGCTCCCTCGGAAAGGGCTGCCACGAAAGGCAAGAGCCAGAAACAGCTTTCAACCAGAACAGCTGGTTCTTTCTGTGTTGGAGCGCCCTCTGGTGGGAAGCCGTTTAGGAAATGGGCTTGAGAGATGGTAAGGCAAAGGTTGATATTTAGGTTAGAGAATGAGGGAGAGGGGTAGTGGGACCGGGAAGTGGCTACTCCTCGTTTGGAGTCCATGTGGTGGGTGGCGTTATCTTATGCAGAAGGGTCTCGTTATCTACGCAGAACCTCAAACTATCCCTTATCCTCCTCAGAGGCAAGCTCCGAAAGGGCCACCCACCTCCTCCGGCTCAGGCACAGAAATAGCCAGGACTCAAGGATGATGCTGGCCCTCACGGTCTCTTGGCAGCCCCTTCTCAGCCCCACCAACACCGGGGCTCGATCTCTGTTCTGCCATTCATCCTCTACATATCCCTTACCCTCCTCAGAGTCAAGCTTCCGAAGCGGCCAAACTCCACATAGGGCTAGGCACTGAAGAGCCAGGAATAGCGGATGATGCTGGCCCACACCTTCCTTGGCAGCCACGCCAACACCGGGGCTCTGAGTCTGTTCCCCCGCCTAACATCAACCTAGCGCTGACTCTCACCAGGGCCACCTCCGAAGCGTCCACCCTCCACATGGGGCTTGGCACTGAAGTGGCCAGGAACCAAGGCTGATGCTGGCCCTCACGGTCTCTTGTCGGCCCCGCTCAGCCCCACCAATACCGGGGCTCTGTGTCTCTGCTCGCACCTAACAGCGACCTATCCCTTACCCTCATCGGAGCCAAGCTCCGAAGAGACCACTCTTCATGTGGGGCTTAGGCACTGAGGCAGCCAAGAATCAAGGTTGATGCTGGCCCTCACGATCACTTCGAAGCCCCTTCTCAGTGACACCAAAGCAGGGGCTCTGTCTCTGTTCTCCCACCTAACCTCAGCCTAGCCCAGACCCTCATCAGGGCCAAGCTCTGTTCTCCCACTTAGCCTCCACATATCCCTTACCCTCATCGGAGCCAGGCTCCGAAGAGGCCACCCTCGACATATGGCTCAGGCACTGAAGTAGCCAGGAACCAAGGTTGATGCTGGCCCTCACGATCTCTTCGTGGCCCCTTCTCAGCCGCACCAAAACCGGGACTCTGTCTCTGTTCTCCCACTTAGCCTCGACCTATCCCTTACCCTCATCAGGGCAAAGCTCCGAAGAGACCACCCTCAAGGTGGGGATCAGGCACTGAAGGGCAGCCCCGTCTCAGCCCGACCAAAACCGGGGCTCTGTGTCTCTGCTCGCACCTAACAGCGACCTATCCGTTACCCTCATCGGAGCCAAGCTCCGAAGCGACCACTCTCCACGTGGGGCTTAGGTACGGAAGTAGCCAGGAACCAAGGTTGATGCTGGCCCTCACGATCTCTTCGTGGCCCCTTCTCAGCCCCAACAAAACCGGGGCTCTGGCTCTGTTCTCCCACTTAGCCTCGACCTATCCCTTGCCCTCATCAGGGCAAAGCTCCGCAGCGGCCACCCTCCACGTGGAGCTTGGCACTAAGGTAAGCAGAAATCAAGGCTGATGCTGGCTCTCCTCTTCCCTTGGACGCCCTACCAAAACCGGGGCTCTGTCTCTGTTCTCCCACTTAGTCTCCACATATCCCTTACCCTCATCGGAGCCAAGCTCCGAAGAGGCCACCCTCGACATGGGGCTCAGGCACTGAAGTAGCCAGGAACCAAGGTTGATGCTGGCCCTCACGATCTCTACGTGGCCCCTTCTCAGCCCCACCAAAACCGGGGCTCTGTCTCTGTTCTCCCACTGAGCCTCGACATATCCCTTACCCTCATCAGGGCAAAGCTCCGCAGCGGCCACCCTCCACGTGGAGCTTGGCACTAAGGTAAGCAGAAATCAAGGCTGATGCTGGCTCTCCTCTTCCCTTGGACGCCCTACCAAAACCGGGGCTCTGTCTCTGTTCTCCCACTTAGCCTCGACCTATCCCTTGCCCTCATCAGGGCAAAGCTCCGAAGAGACCTCCCTCAACATGGGGATCAGGCACTGAAGGGCAGCCCCGTCTCAGCCCCACCAATACCGGGGCTCTGTGTCTCTGCTCGCACCTAACAGCGACCTATCCCTTACCCTCATCGGAGCCAAGCTCCGGAGCGGCCACCCTCCACGTGGGGTTTGGCACTGAGATAGCCAGGAATCAAGGTTGATGCTGACCCTCACGATCTCTTTGCAGCCCCTTCTCAGTCCCACCAATACCGCGGCTCTGTATCTGTTCTCCCACGTATCCTCGACATATCCCTTACCCTCATCAGGGCAAAGCTCCGCAGCGGCCACCCTCCACATGGGGCTTGGCACTGAGATAGCCAGGAATCAAGGGTGGTGCTGGCCCTCCCCTTCCATTTGCAGTCCCTAGGCAGCCCCACCAACACCGGGGCTCTGTCTCTGTTCTCCGTCCTAACCTCAGCCTAGCCCAGACCCTCATCAGGGCCAAGCTCCGAAGTGGCCACCGGCCACATGGAGCTAGGCACTGAAGTAGCCAGGAACCAAGGCTGATGCTGGCCCTCACGGTCCCTTGGCAGCCCCTTCTCAGCCCCACCAACACCGGGTCTCTTTGCCTGTTCTCCCACCACACCTCAACCTAGCCCTGACCGTCATCAGGGCCAAGCTTCCCAAGCGGCCACCCTCCACGTGGAGCTTGGCACTAAAGTAACCAGAAATCCAGGTTGATGCTGGCCCTTACCTTTCCTTGGTAGCCACACCAAAACCGGGGCTCTGTCTCTGTTCTCCACTTATCCTCCACATATCCCTTACCCTCATCGGAGCCAAGCTCCGAAGAGGCCACCCTCGACATATGGCTCAGGCACTGAAGTAGCCAGGAACCAAGGTTGATGCTGGCCCTCACGATCTCTTCGTGGCCCCTTCTCAGCCCCGCCAAAACCGGGGCTCTGTCTCTGTTCTCCCACTTAGCCTCGACCTATCCCTTGCCCTCATCAGGGCAAAGCTCCGAAGAGACCACCCTCAAGGTGGGGATCAGGCACTGAAGGGCATCCCCGTCTCAGCACGACCAATATCGGGGCTCTGTGTCTCTGCTCGCACCTAACAGCGACCTATCCCTTACCCTCATCGGAGCCAAGCTCCGAAGCGACCACTCTCCACGTGGGGCTTAGGTACGGAAGTAGCCAGGAATCAAGTTTGACGCTGGCCCTAACGATCTCTTTGCAGCCCCTTCTCAGTCCCACCAATACCGGGGCTCTGTCTCTGTTCTCCCACGTATCCTCGACATATCCCTTACCCTAATCACGGTAAAGGTCCGCAGCGGACACCCTCCACATGGGGCTTGGCACTGAGATAGCCAGGAGTCAAGGGTGGTGCTGGCCCTCCCCTTCCATTTGCAGTCCCTAGACAGCGCCACTAACACCGGGGCTTTGTGTCTGTTCTCCGTCCTAACCTCAACCTAGCCCAGACCCTCATCAGGGCCAAGCTCCGAAGTGGCCACCGGCCACATGGAGCTAGGCACTGAAGTAGCCAGGAACCAAGGCTGATGCTGGCCCTCACAGTCCCTTGACACCCCCTTCTCAGCCCCACCAACACCGGGCCTCTGTGCCTGTTCTCTCACCTCACCTCAGCCTAGTCCTGACCCTCATCAGGGCCAAGCTTCCGAACCGGCCACCTTCCACGTGGAGCTTGGCACTAAGGTAAGCAGAAATTAAGGCTGATGCTGGCTCTCCTCTTCCCTTGGACGCCCTACCAAAACCGGGGCTCTGTCTCTGTTCTCCCACTTAGCCTCGACCTATCCCTTGCCCTCATCAGGGCAAAGCTCCGAAGAGACCGACCTCAAGGTGGGGATCAGGCACGGAAGGGAAGCCCCGTCTCAGCCCGACCAATATCGGGGCTCTGTGTCTCTGCTCGCACCTAACAGCGACGTATCCGTTACCCTCATCGGAGCCAAGCTCCGAAGCGGCCACCCTCCACGTAGGGCTTGGCACTGAGATAGCCAGGAATCAAGGTTGATGCTGACCCTCACGATCTCTTTGCAGCCCCTTCTCAGCCCCACCATTACCGGGGCTCTGTATCTGTTCTCCCACGTATCCTCGACATATCCCTTATCCTCAGCAGAGCCAAGCTCTGAAGCAGCCACGCACCGCACGGGGCTTGGCACTGAGGTAGCCCGGAATCAAGATTGATGCTGGCCCTCACGATCTCTTGGCAGCCCCACCAACACCGGGGCTCTGTGCCTCTGCTCGCACCTAACATCAAGCTACCCCTTACCCTCCTCAGGGCCAAACTTCGGAGCGGCCACCCTCCACGTGGGTCTTAGGCACTGAGGTAGCCAGGAATCAAGGTTCATGCTGGCCCTCACGATCTCTTGGCAGCCCCTTCTCAGCCCCACCAACACTGAGGCTCTGTGTCTGTTCTCCTTATTATCCTCGACACATCCCTTACCCTCATCAGAGCCAAGCTCCCAAGCGGCCACCCTCCACGAGGGCCCTAGGCACTGAGATAGCCAGGAATCAAGGCTGATGCTGGACCTCGCCTTCCGTTTGCAGTCCCTAGGCAGCCCCATCAACACCGTGGCTCTGTGCCGGTTCTCCCACCTAACCTCAACCTAGCCCTGACCCTCATCAGGGACAAGCTCCGAAGCGGCCACCCTCCACATGGGGCTCAGGGGCAGACATGGCCAGGAATGAAGGCTGGTGCTGGCCCTCACGATCCTTAGTCAGCCCCTCCTCAGCCCCACCAACCCCTGCTCCCTTCTCTTTGGTCTCCCACCTAAACATCAACCTACATCTTACCTTCAGCAGAGCCAGGCTCTGAAACGTCTACCCTCCAGATGGCGCTCCAACACAGAGGGAACCAAGGTGACGGGTGTTCGTTGCACTCGCCTGCCCTGGCAGCCCTTTGAGGTCCCCACCACCACCGGGGCTCTCTGTCGGTTCTCCCAGTTATCTTCGACGTATCCCTTACCTTCATCGGAGCCAAGCTCCGAAGAGGCCACTCTCCACGGGGGGCTTAGGCACTGAAGTAGCCAGGAACCAAGGTTGATGCTGGCCCTCACGATCTCTTGGCAGCACCTTCTCAGCCCCACCAACACCGGGGCTCTGTGTCTCTTCTCCCACCTAACCTCACCCTAGCACTTACCCACTTCAGAGCCAAGCTCCGAAGCGGCCTCCCACCGCATGGGGCTCAAGGCACAGAAGTAGCCAGGAATCAAGGTTGACGCTGGCCGTCACGATTTCTTAGCAGTCCCTTCTCAGCCCCACCAACACCGGGGTTCTGAGTCTGTTCTTCCACCTATCCTCGACATATCCCTTATCCTCAGCAGAGCCAAGCTCTGAAGCAGCCACGCACCGCATGGGGCTTGGCACTGAGGTAGCCAGGAATCAAGGTTGATGCTGGCTCTCACCTTCCCTTGGCAGCCCCACCAAACCGGGGCTCTGTGTCTGTTCTCTCAACTAACCTCGACCTAGCACTTACCCGCTTCACAGACAAGCTCCGAAGCGACCACCCTCCACGTGGGCCTTAGGCACTGAGGTAGCCAGGAACCAAGCTTCATGCTGGCCCTCACCTTCCCTTGGCAGCCCCTCCTCAGCCCCACCAACACATGCCCCCTTCTCTTTGGTCTCCCACCTAAACATCAACCTACATCTTACCTTCATCAGATCCAGGGTCTAAAACGTCTACCCACTAGATGGCGCTCCAACACAGAGGGAACCAAGATTGACTGACTGTTGAACTCGCCTGCCCTGGCAGCCCTTTGAAATCCCCACTAACACCGGGGCTCTCTGCCACCTAACCTCAACCTAGCCCTGACCCTCATCGGAGCCAAGCTTCGAAGTGGCCACCCTCCACATGGGGCTTGGCACTGAAGTAGCCAGGAACCAAGACTGATGCTGGCCCTCACGATTTCTTGGCAGCACCTTCTCAGCCCCACCAACACTAGGGCTCTGTGTCTCTTCTCCCAATTATCCTCGGCACATCCCTTACCCTCATCAGAGCCAAGCTCCGAAGCGGCCACCCACCTCATGGGGCTCTGGCACAGAAGTAACCAGGAATCAAGGCTGATGCTGGCCCTCACGATTTCTTGGCAGTCCCTTCTCAGGCCCACCAACACCGGGGTTCTGAGTCTGTTCTTCCACCTATCCTCGACATATCCCTTATCCTCAGCAGAGCCAAGCTCTGAAGCAGCCACGCACCGCACGGGGCTTGGCACTGAGGTAGCCCGGAATCAAGACTGATGCTGGCCCTCACGATCTCTTGGCAGCCCCACCAACACCGCGGCTCTGTGCCTCTGCTCGCACCTAACATCAAGCTACCCCTTACCCTCCTCAGGGCCAAACTTCGGAGCGACCACCCTCCACGTGGGCCTTAGGCACTGAGGTAGCCAGGAATCAAGGTTCATGCTGGCCCTCACGATCTCTTGGCAGCCCCACCAACACCGGGGCTCTGTGCCTCTGCTCGCACCTAACATCAAGCTACCCCTTACCCTCCTCAGGGCCAAACTTCGGAACGGCCACCCTCCACGTGGGTCTTAGGCACTGAGGTAGCCAGGAATCAAGGTTCATGCTGGCCCTCACGATCTCTTGGCAGCCCCTTCTCAGCCCCACCAACACTGAGGCTCTGTGTCTGTTCTCCTTATTATCCTCGACACATCCCTTACCCTCATCAGAGCCAAGCTCCGAAGCGGCCACCCTCCACGAGGGCCCTAGGCACTGAGATAGCCAGGAATCAAGGCTGATGCTGGACCTCGCCTTCCGTTTGCAGTCCCTAGGCAGCCCCATCAACACCGTGGCTCTGTGCCGGTTCTCCCACCTAACCTCAACCTAGCCCTGACCCTCATCAGGGACAAGCTCCGAAGCGGCTACCCTCCACATGGGGCTCAGGGGCAGACATGGCCAGGAATGAAGGCTGGTGCTGGCCCTCACGATCTCTTGTCAGCCCCTCCTCAGCCCCACCAACCCCTGCTCCCTTCTCTTTGGTCTCCCACCTAAACATCAACCTACATCTTACCTTCAGCAGAGCCAGGCTCTGAAACGTCTACCCTCCAGATGGCGCTCCAACACAGAGGGAACCAAGGTGACGGGTGTTCGTTGCACTCGCCTGCCCTGGCAGCCCTTTGAGGTCCCCACCACCACCGGGGCTCTCTGTCGGTTCTCCCAGTTATCTTCGACGTATCCCTTACCTTCATCGGAGCCAAGCTCCGAAGAGGCCACTCTCCACGGGGGGCTTAGGCACTGAAGTAGCCAGGAACCAAGACTGATGCTGGCCCTCACGATCTCTTGGCAGCCCCTTCTCAGCCCTACCAATACCGGGGCTCTGTGTCTGCTCTCTCAGCTAACCTCGACATATCCCTTACCCTCATCAGAGCCAAGCTCCGAAGCAACCATCCTCCACGTGGGCCTTAGGCACTGAGGTAGCCAGGAACCAAGGTTGACGCTGGCCCTCACCTTCCTTAGTCAGCCCCTCCTCAGCCCCACCAACACGTGCCCCCTTCTCTTTGGTCTCCCACCTAAACATCAACCTACATCTTACCTTCATCAGAGCCAGGCTCTGAAACGTCTACCCACTAGATGGCGCTCCAACACAGATGGAACCAAGATTGACTGTTGACCTCGCCTGCCCTGGCAGCCCTTTGAGGTCCCCACCTACAGCGGGGTTCTGTGTCTGTTCTCCCAATTATCCTCGACACATCCCTTACCCTCATCAGAGCTAAGCTCCGAAGCGGCCACCCACCTCATGGGGCTCAGGCACAGAAGTAGCCAGGAATCAAGTTGATGCTGGCCCTCACGATCTCTTGTCCGCCCCTTCTCAGCCCCACCAACACCGGGGCTCTGTGTCTGTTCTCTCAGCTAACCTCGACGTATCCCTTACCCTCATGAGAGCCAAGCTCCAGTGGCCACCCTCCACATGGGACTTGGCACTGAGGTAGCCAGGAATCAAGGCTGATGCTGGCCCTCACCTTCCCTTGGCAGCCCCTTCTCAGCCCCACCAACACCGGGGCTCTGTGTTTGTTCTCCCACCTAACCTCACCCTAGCCCTGACCCTCATCAGGGCCAAGCTACGAAGCGGCCAGCCTCCACATGGGCCTAAGCACTCAGGTAGCCACGAAACAAGGTTGATACTGGCCCTCACCTTCCCTTGGCAGCCTCACCAACACCGGGACTCTGTGTCTATTCTCTCAACTAAACTTTACCTAGCACGTACCCGCTTCAGACCCAAGCTGCGAAGCGGCCACACACTGAATGGGGCTCAGGTACAGAAGCAGCCAGGAATCAAGGTTCATGCTGGCCCTCACCTTCCCTTGGCAGCCCCTCCTCAGCCCCACCAACAACTGCCCCCATCTCTAGGGTCTCCCACCTAAACATCAACCTACATCTTACCTTCATCAGATTCAGGGTCTAAAACGTCTACCCACTAGATGGCGCTCCAACACAGAGGGAACCAAGATTGACTGACTGTTGAACTCGCCTGCCCTGGCAGCCCTTTGAAATCCCCACTAACACCGGGGCTCTCTGCCACCTAACCTCAACCTAGCCCTGACCCTCATCGGAGCCAAGCTTCGAAGTGGCCACCCTCCACATGGGGCTTGGCACTGAAGTAGCCAGGAACCAAGACTGATGCTGGCCCTCACGATTTCTTGGCAGCACCTTCTCAGCCCCACCAACACTAGGGCTCTGTGTCTCTTCTCCCAATTATCCTCGGCACATCCCTTACCCTCATCAGAGCCAAGCTCCGAAGCGGCCACCCACCTCATGGGGCTCTGGCACAGAAGTAACCAGGAATCAAGGCTGATGCTGGCCCTCACGATTTCTTGGCAGTCCCTTCTCAGGCCCACCAACACCGGGGTTCTGAGTCTGTTCTTCCACCTATCCTCGACATATCCCTTATCCTCAGCAGAGCCAAGCTCTGAAGCAGCCACGCACCGCACGGGGCTTGGCACTGAGGTAGCCCGGAATCAAGGTTGATGCTGACCCTCACGATCTCTTGGCAGCCCCACCAACACCGGGGCTCTGTGCCTCTGCTCGCACCTAACATCAAGCTACCCCTTACCCTCCTCAGGGCCAAACTTCGGAGCGGCCACCCTCCACGTGGGTCTTAGGCACTGAGGTAGCCAGGAATCAAGGTTCATGCTGGCCCTCACGATCTCTTGGCAGCCCCACCAACACCGGGGCTCTGTGCCTCTGCTCGCACCTAACATCAAGCTACCCCTTACCCTCCTCAGGGCCAAACTTCGGAGCGGCCACCCTCCACGTGGGTCTTAGGCACTGAGGTAGCCAGGAATCAAGGTTCATGCTGGCCCTCACGATCTCTTGGCAGCCCCTTCTCAGCCCCACCAACACTGAGGCTCTGTGTCTGTTCTCCTTATTATCCTCGACACATCCCTTACCCTCATCAGAGCCAAGCTCCGAAGCGGCCACCCTCCACGAGGGCCCTAGGCACTGAGATAGCCAGGAATCAAGGCTGATGCTGGACCTCGCCTTCCGTTTGCAGTCCCTAGGCAGCCCCATCAACACCGTGGCTCTGTGCCGGTTCTCCCACCTAACCTCAACCTAGCCCTGACCCTCATCAGGGACAAGCTCCGAAGCGGCTACCCTCCACATGGGGCTCAGGGGCAGACATGGCCAGGAATGAAGGCTGGTGCTGGCCCTCACGATCTCTTGTCAGCCCCTCCTCAGCCCCACCAACCCCTGCTCCCTTCTCTTTGGTCTCCCACCTAAACATCAACCTACATCTTACCTTCAGCAGAGCCAGGCTCTGAAACGTCTACCCTCCAGATGGCGCTCCAACACAGAGGGAACCAAGGTGACGGGTGTTCGTTGCACTCGCCTGCCCTGGCAGCCCTTTGAGGTCCCCACCACCACCGGGGCTCTCTGTCGGTTCTCCCAGTTATCTTCGACGTATCCCTTACCTTCATCGGAGCCAAGCTCCGAAGAGGCCACTCTCCACGGGGGGCTTAGGCACTGAAGTAGCCAGGAACCAAGACTGATGCTGGCCCTCACGATCTCTTGGCAGCCCCTTCTCAGCCCTACCAATACCGGGGCTCTGTGTCTGCTCTCTCAGCTAACCTCGACATATCCCTTACCCTCATCAGAGCCAAGCTCCGAAGCAACCATCCTCCACGTGGGCCTTAGGCACTGAGGTAGCCAGGAACCAAGGTTGACGCTGGCCCTCACCTTCCTTAGTCAGCCCCTCCTCAGCCCCACCAACACGTGCCCCCTTCTCTTTGGTCTCCCACCTAAACATCAACCTACATCTTACCTTCATCAGAGCCAGGCTCTGAAACGTCTACCCACTAGATGGCGCTCCAACACAGATGGAACCAAGATTGACTGTTGACCTCGCCTGCCCTGGCAGCCCTTTGAGGTCCCCACCTACAGCGGGGTTCTGTGTCTGTTCTCCCAATTATCCTCGACACATCCCTTACCCTCATCAGAGCTAAGCTCCGAAGCGGCCACCCACCTCATGGGGCTCAGGCACAGAAGTAGCCAGGAATCAAGTTGATGCTGGCCCTCACGATCTCTTGTCCGCCCCTTCTCAGCCCCACCAACACCGGGGCTCTGTGTCTGTTCTCTCAGCTAACCTCGACGTATCCCTTACCCTCATGAGAGCCAAGCTCCAGTGGCCACCCTCCACATGGGACTTGGCACTGAGGTAGCCAGGAATCAAGGCTGATGCTGGCCCTCACCTTCCCTTGGCAGCCCCTTCTCAGCCCCACCAACACCGGGGCTCTGTGTTTGTTCTCCCACCTAACCTCACCCTAGCCCTGACCCTCATCAGGGCCAAGCTACGAAGCGGCCAGCCTCCACATGGGCCTAAGCACTCAGGTAGCCACGAAACAAGGTTGATACTGGCCCTCACCTTCCCTTGGCAGCCTCACCAACACCGGGACTCTGTGTCTATTCTCTCAACTAAACTTTACCTAGCACGTACCCGCTTCAGACCCAAGCTGCGAAGCGGCCACACACTGAATGGGGCTCAGGTACAGAAGCAGCCAGGAATCAAGGTTCATGCTGGCCCTCACCTTCCCTTGGCAGCCCCTCCTCAGCCCCACCAACAACTGCCCCCATCTCTAGGGTCTCCCACCTAAACATCAACCTACATCTTACCTTCATCAGATTCAGGGTCTAAAACGTCTACCCACTAGATGGCGCTCCAACACAGAGGGAACCAAGATTGACTGACTGTTGAACTCGCCTGCCCTGGCAGCCCTTTGAAATCCCCACTAACACCGGGGCTCTCTGCCACCTAACCTCAACCTAGCCCTGACCCTCATCGGAGCCAAGCTTCGAAGTGGCCACCCTCCACATGGGGCTTGGCACTGAAGTAGCCAGGAACCAAGACTGATGCTGGCCCTCACGATTTCTTGGCAGCACCTTCTCAGCCCCACCAACACTAGGGCTCTGTGTCTCTTCTCCCAATTATCCTCGGCACATCCCTTACCCTCATCAGAGCCAAGCTCCGAAGCGGCCACCCACCTCATGGGGCTCTGGCACAGAAGTAACCAGGAATCAAGGCTGATGCTGGCCCTCACGATTTCTTGGCAGTCCCTTCTCAGCCCCACCAACACCGGGGTTCTGAGTCTGTTCTTCCACCTATCCTCGACATATCCCTTATCCTCAGCAGAGCCAAGCTCTGAAGCAGCCACGCACCGCACGGGGCTTGGCACTGAGGTAGCCCGGAATCAAGACTGATGCTGGCCCTCACGATCTCTTGGCAGCCCCACCAACACCGGGGCTCTGTGCCTCTGCTCGCACCTAACATCAAGCTACCCCTTACCCTCCTCAGGGCCAAACTTCGGAGCGGCCACCCTCCACGTGGGTCTTAGGCACTGAGGTAGCCAGGAATCAAGGTTCATGCTGGCCCTCACGATCTCTTGGCAGCCCCACCAACACCGGGGCTCTGTGCCTCTGCTCGCACCTAACATCAAGCTACCCCTTACCCTCCTCAGGGCCAAACTTCGGAGCGGCCACCCTCCACGTGGGTCTTAGGCACTGAGGTAGCCAGGAATCAAGGTTCATGCTGGCCCTCACGATCTCTTGGCAGCCCCTTCTCAGCCCCACCAACACTGAGGCTCTGTGTCTGTTCTCCTTATTATCCTCGACACATCCCTTACCCTCATCAGAGCCAAGCTCCGAAGCGGCCACCCTCCACGAGGGCCCTAGGCACTGAGATAGCCAGGAATCAAGGCTGATGCTGGACCTCGCCTTCCGTTTGCAGTCCCTAGGCAGCCCCATCAACACCGTGGCTCTGTGCCGGTTCTCCCACCTAACCTCAACCTAGCCCTGACCCTCATCAGGGACAAGCTCCGAAGCGGCTACCCTCCACATGGGGCTCAGGGGCAGACATGGCCAGGAATGAAGGCTGGTGCTGGCCCTCACGATCTCTTGTCAGCCCCTCCTCAGCCCCACCAACCCCTGCTCCCTTCTCTTTGGTCTCCCACCTAAACATCAACCTACATCTTACCTTCAGCAGAGCCAGGCTCTGAAACGTCTACCCTCCAGATGGCGCTCCAACACAGAGGGAACCAAGGTGACGGGTGTTCGTTGCACTCGCCTGCCCTGGCAGCCCTTTGAGGTCCCCACCACCACCGGGGCTCTCTGTCGGTTCTCCCAGTTATCTTCGACGTATCCCTTACCTTCATCGGAGCCAAGCTCCGAAGAGGCCACTCTCCACGGGGGGCTTAGGCACTGAAGTAGCCAGGAACCAAGACTGATGCTGGCCCTCACGATCTCTTGGCAGCCCCTTCTCAGCCCTACCAATACCGGGGCTCTGTGTCTGCTCTCTCAGCTAACCTCGACATATCCCTTACCCTCATCAGAGCCAAGCTCCGAAGCAACCATCCTCCACGTGGGCCTTAGGCACTGAGGTAGCCAGGAACCAAGGTTGACGCTGGCCCTCACCTTCCTTAGTCAGCCCCTCCTCAGCCCCACCAACACGTGCCCCCTTCTCTTTGGTCTCCCACCTAAACATCAACCTACATCTTACCTTCATCAGAGCCAGGCTCTGAAACGTCTACCCACTAGATGGCGCTCCAACACAGATGGAACCAAGATTGACTGTTGACCTCGCCTGCCCTGGCAGCCCTTTGAGGTCCCCACCTACAGCGGGGTTCTGTGTCTGTTCTCCCAATTATCCTCGACACATCCCTTACCCTCATCAGAGCTAAGCTCCGAAGCGGCCACCCACCTCATGGGGCTCAGGCACAGAAGTAGCCAGGAATCAAGTTGATGCTGGCCCTCACGATCTCTTGTCCGCCCCTTCTCAGCCCCACCAACACCGGGGCTCTGTGTCTGTTCTCTCAGCTAACCTCGACGTATCCCTTACCCTCATGAGAGCCAAGCTCCAGTGGCCACCCTCCACATGGGACTTGGCACTGAGGTAGCCAGGAATCAAGGCTGATGCTGGCCCTCACCTTCCCTTGGCAGCCCCTTCTCAGCCCCACCAACACCGGGGCTCTGTGTTTGTTCTCCCACCTAACCTCACCCTAGCCCTGACCCTCATCAGGGCCAAGCTACGAAGCGGCCAGCCTCCACATGGGCCTAAGCACTCAGGTAGCCACGAAACAAGGTTGATACTGGCCCTCACCTTCCCTTGGCAGCCTCACCAACACCGGGACTCTGTGTCTATTCTCTCAACTAAACTTTACCTAGCACGTACCCGCTTCAGACCCAAGCTGCGAAGCGGCCACACACTGAATGGGGCTCAGGTACAGAAGCAGCCAGGAATCAAGGTTCATGCTGGCCCTCACCTTCCCTTGGCAGCCCCTCCTCAGCCCCACCAACAACTGCCCCCATCTCTAGGGTCTCCCACCTAAACATCAACCTACATCTTACCTTCATCAGATTCAGGGTCTAAAACGTCTACCCACTAGATGGCGCTCCAACACAGAGGGAACCAAGATTGACTGACTGTTGAACTCGCCTGCCCTGGCAGCCCTTTGAAATCCCCACTAACACCGGGGCTCTCTGCCACCTAACCTCAACCTAGCCCTGACCCTCATCGGAGCCAAGCTTCGAAGTGGCCACCCTCCACATGGGGCTTGGCACTGAAGTAGCCAGGAACCAAGACTGATGCTGGCCCTCACGATTTCTTGGCAGCACCTTCTCAGCCCCACCAACACTAGGGCTCTGTGTCTCTTCTCCCAATTATCCTCGGCACATCCCTTACCCTCATCAGAGCCAAGCTCCGAAGCGGCCACCCACCTCATGGGGCTCTGGCACAGAAGTAACCAGGAATCAAGGCTGATGCTGGCCCTCACGATTTCTTGGCAGTCCCTTCTCAGCCCCACCAACACCGGGGTTCTGAGTCTGTTCTTCCACCTATCCTCGACATATCCCTTATCCTCAGCAGAGCCAAGCTCTGAAGCAGCCACGCACCGCACGGGGCTTGGCACTGAGGTAGCCCGGAATCAAGACTGATGCTGGCCCTCACGATCTCTTGGCAGCCCCACCAACACCGCGGCTCTGTGCCTCTGCTCGCACCTAACATCAAGCTACCCCTTACCCTCCTCAGGGCCAAACTTCGGAGCGGCCACCCTCCACGTGGGTCTTAGGCACTGAGGTAGCCAGGAATCAAGGTTCATGCTGGCCCTCACGATCTCTTGGCAGCCCCTTCTCAGCCCCACCAACACTGAGGCTCTGTGTCTGTTCTCCTTATTATCCTCGACACATCCCTTACCCTCATCGGAGCCAAGCTCCGGAGCGGCCACGCTCCACGTGGGGTTTGGCACTGAGATAGCCAGGAATCAAGGTTGATGCTGACCCTCACGATCTCTTTGCAGCCCCTTCTCAGTCCCACCAATACCGCGGCTCTGTATCTGTTCTCCCACGTATCCTCGACATATCCCTTACCCTCATCAGGGCAAAGCTCCGCAGCGGCCACCCTCCACATGGGGCTTGGCACTGAGATAGCCAGGAATCAAGGGTGGTGCTGGCCCTCCCCTTCCATTTGCAGTCCCTAGGCAGCCCCACCAACACCGGGGCTCTGTCTCTGTTCTCCGTCCTAACCTCAGCCTAGCCCAGACCCTCATCAGGGCCAAGCTCCGAAGTGGCCACCGGCCACATGGAGCTAGGCACTGAAGTAGCCAGGAACCAAGGCTGATGCTGGCCCTCACGGTCCCTTGGCAGCCCCTTCTCAGCCCCACCAACACCGGGTCTCTTTGCCTGTTCTCCCACCACACCTCAACCTAGCCCTGACCGTCATCAGGGCCAAGCTTCCCAAGCGGCCACCCTCCACGTGGAGCTTGGCACTAAAGTAACCAGAAATCCAGGTTGATGCTGGCCCTTACCTTTCCTTGGTAGCCCCACCAATACCGGGGCTCTGTGTCTCTGCTCGCACCTAACAGCGACCTATCCCTTACCCTCATCGGAGCCAAGCTCCGGAGCGGCCACGCTCCACGTGGGGTTTGGCACTGAGATAGCCAGGAATCAAGGTTGATGCTGACCCTCACGATCTCTTTGCAGCCCCTTCTCAGTCCCACCAATACCGCGGCTCTGTATCTGTTCTCCCACGTATCCTCGACATATCCCTTACCCTCATCAGGGCAAAGCTCCGCAGCGGCCACCCTCCACATGGGGCTTGGCACTGAGATAGCCAGGAATCAAGGGTGGTGCTGGCCCTCCCCTTCCATTTGCAGTCCCTAGGCAGCCCCACCAACACCGGGGCTCTGTCTCTGTTCTCCGTCCTAACCACAGCCTAGCCCAGACCCTCATCAGGGCCAAGCTCCGAAGTGGCCACCGGCCACATGGAGCTAGGCACTGAAGTAGCCAGGAACCAAGGCTGATGCTGGCCCTCACGGTCCCTTGGCAGCCCTTTCTCAGCCCCACCAACACCGGGTCTCTTTGCCTGTTCTCCCACCACACCTCAACCTAGCCCTGACCGTCATCAGGGCCAAGCTTCCCAAGCGGCCACCCTCCACGTGGAGCTTGGCACTAAAGTAATCAGAAATCCAGGTTGATGCTGGCCCTTACCTTTCCTTGGTAGCCACACCAAAACCGGGGCTCTGTCTCTGTTCTCCACTTATCCTCCACATATCCCTTACCCTCATCGGAGCCAAGCTCCGAAGAGGCCACCCTCGACATGGGGCTCAGGCACTGAAGTAGCCAGGAACCAAGGTTGATGCTGGCCCTCACGATCTCTTCGTGGCCCCTTCTCAGCCCCGCCAAAACCGGGGCTCTGTCTCTGTTCTCCCACTTAGCCTCGACCTATCCCTTACCCTCTTCAGGGGAAAGCTCCGAAGAGACCAACCTCAAGGTGGGGATCAGGCACTGAAGGGAAGCCCCGTCTCAGCCCGACCAATACCGGGGCTCTGTGTCTCTGCTCGCACCTAACAGCGACCTATCCGTTACCCTCATCGGAGCCAAGCTCCGAAGCGGCCACCCTCCACGTGGGGTTTGGCACTGAGATAGCCAGGAATCAAGGTTGATGCTGACCCTCACGATCTCTTTGCAGCCCCTTCTCAGCCCCACCATTATCCGGGGCTCTGTATCTGTTCTCCCACGTATCCTCGACATATCCCTTATCCTCAGCAGAGCCAAGCTCTGAAGCAGCCACGCACCGCATGGGGCTTGGCACTGAGGTAGCCCGGAATCAAGATTGATGCTGGCCCTCACGATCTCTTGGCAGCCCCACCAACACCGCGGCTCTGTGCCTCTGCTCGCACCTAACATCAAGCTACCCCTTACCCTCCTCAGGGCCAAACTTCGGAGCGGCCACACTCCACATGGGTCTTAGGCACTGAGGTAGCCAGGAATCAAGGTTCATGCTGGCCCTCACAGTCCCTTGACAACCCCTTCTAAGCCCCACCAACACCGGGCCTCTGTGCCTGTTCTCTCACCTCACCTCAGCCTAGTCCTGACCCTCATCAGGGCCAAGCTTCCGAACCGGCCACCTTCCACGTGGAGCTTGGCACTAAGGTAAGCAGAAATTAAGGCTGATGCTGGCTCTCCTCTTCCCTTGGACGCCCTACCAAAACCGGGGCTCTGTCTCTGTTCTCCCACTTAGCCTCGACCTATCCCTTGCCCTCATCAGGGCAAAGCTCCGAAGAGACCGACCTCAAGGTGGGGATCAGGCACGGAAGGGAAGCCCCGTCTCAGCCCGACCAATATCGGGGCTCTGTGTCTCTGCTCGCACCTAACAGCGACGTATCCGTTACCCTCATCGGAGCCAAGCTCCGAAGCGGCCACCCTCCACGTAGGGCTTGGCACTGAGATAGCCAGGAATCAAGGTTGATGCTGACCCTCACGATCTCTTTGCAGCCCCTTCTCAGCCCCACCATTACCGGGGCTCTGTATCTGTTCTCCCACGTATCCTCGACATATCCCTTATCCTCAGCAGAGCCAAGCTCTGAAGCAGCCACGCACCGCACGGGGCTTGGCACTGAGGTAGCCCGGAATCAAGATTGATGCTGGCCCTCACGATCTCTTGGCAGCCCCACCAACACCGGGGCTCTGTGCCTCTGCTCGCACCTAACATCAAGCTACCCCTTACCCTCCTCAGGGCCAAACTTCGGAGCGGCCACCCTCCACGTGGGTCTTAGGCACTGAGGTAGCCAGGAATCAAGGTTCATGCTGGCCCTCACGATCTCTTGGCAGCCCCTTCTCAGCCCCACCAACACTGAGGCTCTGTGTCTGTTCTCCTTATTATCCTCGACACATCCCTTACCCTCATCAGAGCCAAGCTCCCAAGCGGCCACCCTCCACGAGGGCCCTAGGCACTGAGATAGCCAGGAATCAAGGCTGATGCTGGACCTCGCCTTCCGTTTGCAGTCCCTAGGCAGCCCCATCAACACCGTGGCTCTGTGCCGGTTCTCCCACATAACCTCAACCTAGCCCTGACCCTCATCAGGGACAAGCTCCGAAGCGGCCACCCTCCACATGGGGCTCAGGGGCAGACATGGCCAGGAATGAAGGCTGGTGCTGGCCCTCACGATCTCTTGTCAGCCCCTCCTCAGCCCCACCAACCCCTGCTCCCTTCTCTTTGGTCTCCCACCTAAACATCAACCTACATCTTACCTTCAGCAGAGCCAGGCTCTGAAACGTCTACCCTCCAGATGGCGCTCCAACACAGAGGGAACCAAGGTGACGGGTGTTCGTTGCACTCGCCTGCCCTGGCAGCCCTTTGAGGTCCCCACCACCACCGGGGCTCTCTGTCGGTTCTCCCAGTTATCTTCGACGTATCCCTTACCTTCATCGGAGCCAAGCTCCGAAGAGGCCACTCTCCACGGGGGGCTTAGGCACTGAAGTAGCCAGGAACCAAGGTTGATGCTGGCCCTCACGATCTCTTGGCAGCACCTTCTCAGCCCCACCAACACCGGGGCTCTGTGTCTCTTCTCCCACCTAACCTCACCCTAGCACTTACCCACTTCAGAGCCAAGCTCCGAAGCGGCCTCCCACCGCATGGGGCTCAAGGCACAGAAGTAGCCAGGAATCAAGGTTGACGCTGGCCGTCACGATTTCTTAGCAGTCCCTTCTCAGCCCCACCAACACCGGGGTTCTGAGTCTGTTCTTCCACCTATCCTCGACATATCCCTTATCCTCAGCAGAGCCAAGCTCTGAAGCAGCCACGCACCGCATGGGGCTTGGCACTGAGGTAGCCAGGAATCAAGGTTGATGCTGGCTCTCACCTTCCCTTGGCAGCCCCACCAAACCGGGGCTCTGTGTCTGTTCTCTCAACTAACCTCGACCTAGCACTTACCCGCTTCACAGACAAGCTCCGAAGCGACCACCCTCCACGTGGGCCTTAGGCACTGAGGTAGCCAGGAACCAAGGTTGACGCTGGCCCTCACCTTCCTTAGTCAGCCCCTCCTCAGCCCCACCAACACGTGCCCCCTTCTCTTTGGTCTCCCACCTAAACATCAACCTACATCTTACCTTCATCAGAGCCAGGCTCTGAAACGTCTACCCACTAGATGGCGCTCCAACACAGATGGAACCAAGATTGACTGTTGACCTCGCCTGCCCTGGCAGCCCTTTGAGGTCCCCACCTACAGCGGGGTTCTGTGTCTGTTCTCCCAATTATCCTCGACACATCCCTTACCCTCATCAGAGCTAAGCTCCGAAGCGGCCACCCACCTCATGGGGCTCAGGCACAGAAGTAGCCAGGAATCAAGTTGATGCTGGCCCTCACGATCTCTTGTCCGCCCCTTCTCAGCCCCACCAACACCGGGGCTCTGTGTCTGTTCTCTCAGCTAACCTCGACGTATCCCTTACCCTCATGAGAGCCAAGCTCCAGTGGCCACCCTCCACATGGGACTTGGCACTGAGGTAGCCAGGAATCAAGGCTGATGCTGGCCCTCACCTTCCCTTGGCAGCCCCTCCTCAGCCCCACCAACAACTGCCCCCATCTCTAGGGTCTCCCACCTAAACATCAACCTACATCTTACCTTCATCAGATTCAGGGTCTAAAACGTCTACCCACTAGATGGCGCTCCAACACAGAGGGAACCAAGATTGACTGACTGTTGAACTCGCCTGCCCTGGCAGCCCTTTGAAATCCCCACTAACACCGGGGCTCTCTGCCACCTAACCTCAACCTAGCCCTGACCCTCATCGGAGCCAAGCTTCGAAGTGGCCACCCTCCACATGGGGCTTGGCACTGAAGTAGCCAGGAACCAAGACTGATGCTGGCCCTCACGATTTCTTGGCAGCACCTTCTCAGCCCCACCAACACTAGGGCTCTGTGTCTCTTCTCCCAATTATCCTCGGCACATCCCTTACCCTCATCAGAGCCAAGCTCCGAAGCGGCCACCCACCTCATGGGGCTCTGGCACAGAAGTAACCAGGAATCAAGGCTGATGCTGGCCCTCACGATTTCTTGGCAGTCCCTTCTCAGGCCCACCAACACCGGGGTTCTGAGTCTGTTCTTCCACCTATCCTCGACATATCCCTTATCCTCAGCAGAGCCAAGCTCTGAAGCAGCCACGCACCGCACGGGGCTTGGCACTGAGGTAGCCCGGAATCAAGACTGATGCTGGCCCTCACGATCTCTTGGCAGCCCCACCAACACCGGGGCTCTGTGCCTCTGCTCGCACCTAACATCAAGCTACCCCTTACCCTCCTCAGGGCCAAACTTCGGAGCGGCCACCCTCCACGTGGGTCTTAGGCACTGAGGTAGCCAGGAATCAAGGTTCATGCTGGCCCTCACGATCTCTTGGCAGCCCCACCAACACCGGGGCTCTGTGCCTCTGCTCGCACCTAACATCAAGCTACCCCTTACCCTCCTCAGGGCCAAACTTCGGAGCGGCCACCCTCCACGTGGGTCTTAGGCACTGAGGTAGCCAGGAATCAAGGTTCATGCTGGCCCTCACGATCTCTTGGCAGCCCCTTCTCAGCCCCACCAACACTGAGGCTCTGTGTCTGTTCTCCTTATTATCCTCGACACATCCCTTACCCTCATCAGAGCCAAGCTCCGAAGCGGCCACCCTCCACGAGGGCCCTAGGCACTGAGATAGCCAGGAATCAAGGCTGATGCTGGACCTCGCCTTCCGTTTGCAGTCCCTAGGCAGCCCCATCAACACCGTGGCTCTGTGCCGGTTCTCCCACCTAACCTCAACCTAGCCCTGACCCTCATCAGGGACAAGCTCCGAAGCGGCTACCCTCCACATGGGGCTCAGGGGCAGACATGGCCAGGAATGAAGGCTGGTGCTGGCCCTCACGATCTCTTGTCAGCCCCTCCTCAGCCCCACCAACCCCTGCTCCCTTCTCTTTGGTCTCCCACCTAAACATCAACCTACATCTTACCTTCAGCAGAGCCAGGCTCTGAAACGTCTACCCTCCAGATGGCGCTCCAACACAGAGGGAACCAAGGTGACGGGTGTTCGTTGCACTCGCCTGCCCTGGCAGCCCTTTGAGGTCCCCACCACCACCGGGGCTCTCTGTCGGTTCTCCCAGTTATCTTCGACGTATCCCTTACCTTCATCGGAGCCAAGCTCCGAAGAGGCCACTCTCCACGGGGGGCTTAGGCACTGAAGTAGCCAGGAACCAAGACTGATGCTGGCCCTCACGATCTCTTGGCAGCCCCTTCTCAGCCCTACCAATACCGGGGCTCTGTGTCTGCTCTCTCAGCTAACCTCGACATATCCCTTACCCTCATCAGAGCCAAGCTCCGAAGCAACCATCCTCCACGTGGGCCTTAGGCACTGAGGTAGCCAGGAACCAAGGTTGACGCTGGCCCTCACCTTCCTTAGTCAGCCCCTCCTCAGCCCCACCAACACGTGCCCCCTTCTCTTTGGTCTCCCACCTAAACATCAACCTACATCTTACCTTCATCAGAGCCAGGCTCTGAAACGTCTACCCACTAGATGGCGCTCCAACACAGATGGAACCAAGATTGACTGTTGACCTCGCCTGCCCTGGCAGCCCTTTGAGGTCCCCACCTACAGCGGGGTTCTGTGTCTGTTCTCCCAATTATCCTCGACACATCCCTTACCCTCATCAGAGCTAAGCTCCGAAGCGGCCACCCACCTCATGGGGCTCAGGCACAGAAGTAGCCAGGAATCAAGTTGATGCTGGCCCTCACGATCTCTTGTCCGCCCCTTCTCAGCCCCACCAACACCGGGGCTCTGTGTCTGTTCTCTCAGCTAACCTCGACGTATCCCTTACCCTCATGAGAGCCAAGCTCCAGTGGCCACCCTCCACATGGGACTTGGCACTGAGGTAGCCAGGAATCAAGGCTGATGCTGGCCCTCACCTTCCCTTGGCAGCCCCTTCTCAGCCCCACCAACACCGGGGCTCTGTGTTTGTTCTCCCACCTAACCTCACCCTAGCCCTGACCCTCATCAGGGCCAAGCTACGAAGCGGCCAGCCTCCACATGGGCCTAAGCACTCAGGTAGCCACGAAACAAGGTTGATACTGGCCCTCACCTTCCCTTGGCAGCCTCACCAACACCGGGACTCTGTGTCTATTCTCTCAACTAAACTTTACCTAGCACGTACCCGCTTCAGACCCAAGCTGCGAAGCGGCCACACACTGAATGGGGCTCAGGTACAGAAGCAGCCAGGAATCAAGGTTCATGCTGGCCCTCACCTTCCCTTGGCAGCCCCTCCTCAGCCCCACCAACAACTGCCCCCATCTCTAGGGTCTCCCACCTAAACATCAACCTACATCTTACCTTCATCAGATTCAGGGTCTAAAACGTCTACCCACTAGATGGCGCTCCAACACAGAGGGAACCAAGATTGACTGACTGTTGAACTCGCCTGCCCTGGCAGCCCTTTGAAATCCCCACTAACACCGGGGCTCTCTGCCACCTAACCTCAACCTAGCCCTGACCCTCATCGGAGCCAAGCTTCGAAGTGGCCACCCTCCACATGGGGCTTGGCACTGAAGTAGCCAGGAACCAAGACTGATGCTGGCCCTCACGATTTCTTGGCAGCACCTTCTCAGCCCCACCAACACTAGGGCTCTGTGTCTCTTCTCCCAATTATCCTCGGCACATCCCTTACCCTCATCAGAGCCAAGCTCCGAAGCGGCCACCCACCTCATGGGGCTCTGGCACAGAAGTAACCAGGAATCAAGGCTGATGCTGGCCCTCACGATTTCTTGGCAGTCCCTTCTCAGCCCCACCAACACCGGGGTTCTGAGTCTGTTCTTCCACCTATCCTCGACATATCCCTTATCCTCAGCAGAGCCAAGCTCTGAAGCAGCCACGCACCGCACGGGGCTTGGCACTGAGGTAGCCCGGAATCAAGACTGATGCTGGCCCTCACGATCTCTTGGCAGCCCCACCAACACCGCGGCTCTGTGCCTCTGCTCGCACCTAACATCAAGCTACCCCTTACCCTCCTCAGGGCCAAACTTCGGAGCGGCCACCCTCCACGTGGGTCTTAGGCACTGAGGTAGCCAGGAATCAAGGTTCATGCTGGCCCTCACGATCTCTTGGCAGCCCCTTCTCAGCCCCACCAACACTGAGGCTCTGTGTCTGTTCTCCTTATTATCCTCGACACATCCCTTACCCTCATCGGAGCCAAGCTCCGGAGCGGCCACGCTCCACGTGGGGTTTGGCACTGAGATAGCCAGGAATCAAGGTTGATGCTGACCCTCACGATCTCTTTGCAGCCCCTTCTCAGTCCCACCAATACCGCGGCTCTGTATCTGTTCTCCCACGTATCCTCGACATATCCCTTACCCTCATCAGGGCAAAGCTCCGCAGCGGCCACCCTCCACATGGGGCTTGGCACTGAGATAGCCAGGAATCAAGGGTGGTGCTGGCCCTCCCCTTCCATTTGCAGTCCCTAGGCAGCCCTACCAACACCGGGGCTCTGTCTCTGTTCTCCGTCCTAACCTCAGCCTAGCCCAGACCCTCATCAGGGCCAAGCTCCGAAGTGGCCACCGGCCACATGGAGCTAGGCACTGAAGTAGCCAGGAACCAAGGCTGATGCTGGCCCTCACGGTCCCTTGGCAGCCCCTTCTCAGCCCCACCAACACCGGGTCTCTTTGCCTGTTCTCCCACCACACCTCAACCTAGCCCTGACCGTCATCAGGGCCAAGCTTCCCAAGCGGCCACCCTCCACGTGGAGCTTGGCACTAAAGTAACCAGAAATCCAGGTTGATGCTGGCCCTTACCTTTCCTTGGTAGCCCCACCAATACCGGGGCTCTGTGTCTCTGCTCGCACCTAACAGCGACCTATCCCTTACCCTCATCGGAGCCAAGCTCCGGAGCGGCCACGCTCCACGTGGGGTTTGGCACTGAGATAGCCAGGAATCAAGGTTGATGCTGACCCTCACGATCTCTTTGCAGCCCCTTCTCAGTCCCACCAATACCGCGGCTCTGTATCTGTTCTCCCACGTATCCTCGACATATCCCTTACCCTCATCAGGGCAAAGCTCCGCAGCGGCCACCCTCCACATGGGGCTTGGCACTGAGATAGCCAGGAATCAAGGGTGGTGCTGGCCCTCCCCTTCCATTTGCAGTCCCTAGGCAGCCCCACCAACACCGGGGCTCTGTCTCTGTTCTCCGTCCTAACCACAGCCTAGCCCAGACCCTCATCAGGGCCAAGCTCCGAAGTGGCCACCGGCCACATGGAGCTAGGCACTGAAGTAGCCAGGAACCAAGGCTGATGCTGGCCCTCACGGTCCCTTGGCAGCCCTTTCTCAGCCCCACCAACACCGGGTCTCTTTGCCTGTTCTCCCACCACACCTCAACCTAGCCCTGACCGTCATCAGGGCCAAGCTTCCCAAGCGGCCACCCTCCACGTGGAGCTTGGCACTAAAGTAATCAGAAATCCAGGTTGATGCTGGCCCTTACCTTTCCTTGGTAGCCACACCAAAACCGGGGCTCTGTCTCTGTTCTCCACTTATCCTCCACATATCCCTTACCCTCATCGGAGCCAAGCTCCGAAGAGGCCACCCTCGACATGGGGCTCAGGCACTGAAGTAGCCAGGAACCAAGGTTGATGCTGGCCCTCACGATCTCTTCGTGGCCCCTTCTCAGCCCCGCCAAAACCGGGGCTCTGTCTCTGTTCTCCCACTTAGCCTCGACCTATCCCTTACCCTCTTCAGGGGAAAGCTCCGAAGAGACCAACCTCAAGGTGGGGATCAGGCACTGAAGGGAAGCCCCGTCTCAGCCCGACCAATACCGGGGCTCTGTGTCTCTGCTCGCACCTAACAGCGACCTATCCGTTACCCTCATCGGAGCCAAGCTCCGAAGCGGCCACCCTCCACGTGGGGTTTGGCACTGAGATAGCCAGGAATCAAGGTTGATGCTGACCCTCACGATCTCTTTGCAGCCCCTTCTCAGCCCCACCATTATCCGGGGCTCTGTATCTGTTCTCCCACGTATCCTCGACATATCCCTTATCCTCAGCAGAGCCAAGCTCTGAAGCAGCCACGCACCGCATGGGGCTTGGCACTGAGGTAGCCCGGAATCAAGATTGATGCTGGCCCTCACGATCTCTTGGCAGCCCCACCAACACCGCGGCTCTGTGCCTCTGCTCGCACCTAACATCAAGCTACCCCTTACCCTCCTCAGGGCCAAACTTCGGAGCGGCCACACTCCACATGGGTCTTAGGCACTGAGGTAGCCAGGAATCAAGGTTCATGCTGGCCCTCACAGTCCCTTGACAACCCCTTCTAAGCCCCACCAACACCGGGCCTCTGTGCCTGTTCTCTCACCTCACCTCAGCCTAGTCCTGACCCTCATCAGGGCCAAGCTTCCGAACCGGCCACCTTCCACGTGGAGCTTGGCACTAAGGTAAGCAGAAATTAAGGCTGATGCTGGCTCTCCTCTTCCCTTGGACGCCCTACCAAAACCGGGGCTCTGTCTCTGTTCTCCCACTTAGCCTCGACCTATCCCTTGCCCTCATCAGGGCAAAGCTCCGAAGAGACCGACCTCAAGGTGGGGATCAGGCACGGAAGGGAAGCCCCGTCTCAGCCCGACCAATATCGGGGCTCTGTGTCTCTGCTCGCACCTAACAGCGACGTATCCGTTACCCTCATCGGAGCCAAGCTCCGAAGCGGCCACCCTCCACGTAGGGCTTGGCACTGAGATAGCCAGGAATCAAGGTTGATGCTGACCCTCACGATCTCTTTGCAGCCCCTTCTCAGCCCCACCATTACCGGGGCTCTGTATCTGTTCTCCCACGTATCCTCGACATATCCCTTATCCTCAGCAGAGCCAAGCTCTGAAGCAGCCACGCACCGCACGGGGCTTGGCACTGAGGTAGCCCGGAATCAAGATTGATGCTGGCCCTCACGATCTCTTGGCAGCCCCACCAACACCGGGGCTCTGTGCCTCTGCTCGCACCTAACATCAAGCTACCCCTTACCCTCCTCAGGGCCAAACTTCGGAGCGGCCACCCTCCACGTGGGTCTTAGGCACTGAGGTAGCCAGGAATCAAGGTTCATGCTGGCCCTCACGATCTCTTGGCAGCCCCTTCTCAGCCCCACCAACACTGAGGCTCTGTGTCTGTTCTCCTTATTATCCTCGACACATCCCTTACCCTCATCAGAGCCAAGCTCCCAAGCGGCCACCCTCCACGAGGGCCCTAGGCACTGAGATAGCCAGGAATCAAGGCTGATGCTGGACCTCGCCTTCCGTTTGCAGTCCCTAGGCAGCCCCATCAACACCGTGGCTCTGTGCCGGTTCTCCCACATAACCTCAACCTAGCCCTGACCCTCATCAGGGACAAGCTCCGAAGCGGCCACCCTCCACATGGGGCTCAGGGGCAGACATGGCCAGGAATGAAGGCTGGTGCTGGCCCTCACGATCTCTTGTCAGCCCCTCCTCAGCCCCACCAACCCCTGCTCCCTTCTCTTTGGTCTCCCACCTAAACATCAACCTACATCTTACCTTCAGCAGAGCCAGGCTCTGAAACGTCTACCCTCCAGATGGCGCTCCAACACAGAGGGAACCAAGGTGACGGGTGTTCGTTGCACTCGCCTGCCCTGGCAGCCCTTTGAGGTCCCCACCACCACCGGGGCTCTCTGTCGGTTCTCCCAGTTATCTTCGACGTATCCCTTACCTTCATCGGAGCCAAGCTCCGAAGAGGCCACTCTCCACGGGGGGCTTAGGCACTGAAGTAGCCAGGAACCAAGGTTGATGCTGGCCCTCACGATCTCTTGGCAGCACCTTCTCAGCCCCACCAACACCGGGGCTCTGTGTCTCTTCTCCCACCTAACCTCACCCTAGCACTTACCCACTTCAGGGCCAAGCTCCGAAGCGGCCTCCCACCGCATGGGGCTCAAGGCACAGAAGTAGCCAGGAATCAAGGTTGACGCTGGCCGTCACGATTTCTTAGCAGTCCCTTCTCAGCCCCACCAACACCGGGGTTCTGAGTCTGTTCTTCCACCTATCCTCGACATATCCCTTATCCTCAGCAGAGCCAAGCTCTGAAGCAGCCACGCACCGCATGGGGCTTGGCACTGAGGTAGCCAGGAATCAAGGTTGATGCTGGCTCTCACCTTCCCTTGGCAGCCCCACCAAACCGGGGCTCTGTGTCTGTTCTCTCAACTAACCTCGACCTAGCACTTACCCGCTTCACAGACAAGCTCCGAAGCGACCACCCTCCACGTGGGCCTTAGGCACTGAGGTAGCCAGGAACCAAGGTTGACGCTGGCCCTCACCTTCCTTAGTCAGCCCCTCCTCAGCCCCACCAACACGTGCCCCCTTCTCTTTGGTCTCCCACCTAAACATCAACCTACATCTTACCTTCATCAGAGCCAGGCTCTGAAACGTCTACCCACTAGATGGCGCTCCAACACAGATGGAACCAAGATTGACTGTTGACCTCGCCTGCCCTGGCAGCCCTTTGAGGTCCCCACCTACAGCGGGGTTCTGTGTCTGTTCTCCCAATTATCCTCGACACATCCCTTACCCTCATCAGAGCTAAGCTCCGAAGCGGCCACCCACCTCATGGGGCTCAGGCACAGAAGTAGCCAGGAATCAAGTTGATGCTGGCCCTCACGATCTCTTGTCCGCCCCTTCTCAGCCCCACCAACACCGGGGCTCTGTGTCTGTTCTCTCAGCTAACCTCGACGTATCCCTTACCCTCATGAGAGCCAAGCTCCAGTGGCCACCCTCCACATGGGACTTGGCACTGAGGTAGCCAGGAATCAAGGCTGATGCTGGCCCTCACCTTCCCTTGGCAGCCCCTCCTCAGCCCCACCAACAACTGCCCCCATCTCTAGGGTCTCCCACCTAAACATCAACCTACATCTTACCTTCATCAGATTCAGGGTCTAAAACGTCTACCCACTAGATGGCGCTCCAACACAGAGGGAACCAAGATTGACTGACTGTTGAACTCGCCTGCCCTGGCAGCCCTTTGAAATCCCCACTAACACCGGGGCTCTCTGCCACCTAACCTCAACCTAGCCCTGACCCTCATCGGAGCCAAGCTTCGAAGTGGCCACCCTCCACATGGGGCTTGGCACTGAAGTAGCCAGGAACCAAGACTGATGCTGGCCCTCACGATTTCTTGGCAGCACCTTCTCAGCCCCACCAACACTAGGGCTCTGTGTCTCTTCTCCCAATTATCCTCGGCACATCCCTTACCCTCATCAGAGCCAAGCTCCGAAGCGGCCACCCACCTCATGGGGCTCTGGCACAGAAGTAACCAGGAATCAAGGCTGATGCTGGCCCTCACGATTTCTTGGCAGTCCCTTCTCAGCCCCACCAACACCGGGGTTCTGAGTCTGTTCTTCCACCTATCCTCGACATATCCCTTATCCTCAGCAGAGCCAAGCTCTGAAGCAGCCACGCACCGCACGGGGCTTGGCACTGAGGTAGCCCGGAATCAAGACTGATGCTGGCCCTCACGATCTCTTGGCAGCCCCACCAACACCGCGGCTCTGTGCCTCTGCTCGCACCTAACATCAAGCTACCCCTTACCCTCCTCAGGGCCAAACTTCGGAGCGGCCACCCTCCACGTGGGTCTTAGGCACTGAGGTAGCCAGGAATCAAGGTTCATGCTGGCCCTCACGATCTCTTGGCAGCCCCACCAACACCGGGGCTCTGTGCCTCTGCTCGCACCTAACATCAAGCTACCCCTTACCCTCCTCAGGGCCAAACTTCGGAGCGGCCACCCTCCACGTGGGTCTTAGGCACTGAGGTAGCCAGGAATCAAGGTTCATGCTGGCCCTCACGATCTCTTGGCAGCCCCTTCTCAGCCCCACCAACACTGAGGCTCTGTGTCTGTTCTCCTTATTATCCTCGACACATCCCTTACCCTCATCAGAGCCAAGCTCCGAAGCGGCCACCCTCCACGAGGGCCCTAGGCACTGAGATAGCCAGGAATCAAGGCTGATGCTGGACCTCGCCTTCCGTTTGCAGTCCCTAGGCAGCCCCATCAACACCGTGGCTCTGTGCCGGTTCTCCCACCTAACCTCAACCTAGCCCTGACCCTCATCAGGGACAAGCTCCGAAGCGGCTACCCTCCACATGGGGCTCAGGGGCAGACATGGCCAGGAATGAAGGCTGGTGCTGGCCCTCACGATCTCTTGTCAGCCCCTCCTCAGCCCCACCAACCCCTGCTCCCTTCTCTTTGGTCTCCCACCTAAACATCAACCTACATCTTACCTTCAGCAGAGCCAGGCTCTGAAACGTCTACCCTCCAGATGGCGCTCCAACACAGAGGGAACCAAGGTGACGGGTGTTCGTTGCACTCGCCTGCCCTGGCAGCCCTTTGAGGTCCCCACCACCACCGGGGCTCTCTGTCGGTTCTCCCAGTTATCTTCGACGTATCCCTTACCTTCATCGGAGCCAAGCTCCGAAGAGGCCACTCTCCACGGGGGGCTTAGGCACTGAAGTAGCCAGGAACCAAGACTGATGCTGGCCCTCACGATCTCTTGGCAGCCCCTTCTCAGCCCTACCAATACCGGGGCTCTGTGTCTGCTCTCTCAGCTAACCTCGACATATCCCTTACCCTCATCAGAGCCAAGCTCCGAAGCAACCATCCTCCACGTGGGCCTTAGGCACTGAGGTAGCCAGGAACCAAGGTTGACGCTGGCCCTCACCTTCCTTAGTCAGCCCCTCCTCAGCCCCACCAACACGTGCCCCCTTCTCTTTGGTCTCCCACCTAAACATCAACCTACATCTTACCTTCATCAGAGCCAGGCTCTGAAACGTCTACCCACTAGATGGCGCTCCAACACAGATGGAACCAAGATTGACTGTTGACCTCGCCTGCCCTGGCAGCCCTTTGAGGTCCCCACCTACAGCGGGGTTCTGTGTCTGTTCTCCCAATTATCCTCGACACATCCCTTACCCTCATCAGAGCTAAGCTCCGAAGCGGCCACCCACCTCATGGGGCTCAGGCACAGAAGTAGCCAGGAATCAAGTTGATGCTGGCCCTCACGATCTCTTGTCCGCCCCTTCTCAGCCCCACCAACACCGGGGCTCTGTGTCTGTTCTCTCAGCTAACCTCGACGTATCCCTTACCCTCATGAGAGCCAAGCTCCAGTGGCCACCCTCCACATGGGACTTGGCACTGAGGTAGCCAGGAATCAAGGCTGATGCTGGCCCTCACCTTCCCTTGGCAGCCCCTTCTCAGCCCCACCAACACCGGGGCTCTGTGTTTGTTCTCCCACCTAACCTCACCCTAGCCCTGACCCTCATCAGGGCCAAGCTACGAAGCGGCCAGCCTCCACATGGGCCTAAGCACTCAGGTAGCCACGAAACAAGGTTGATACTGGCCCTCACCTTCCCTTGGCAGCCTCACCAACACCGGGACTCTGTGTCTATTCTCTCAACTAAACTTTACCTAGCACGTACCCGCTTCAGACCCAAGCTGCGAAGCGGCCACACACTGAATGGGGCTCAGGTACAGAAGCAGCCAGGAATCAAGGTTCATGCTGGCCCTCACCTTCCCTTGGCAGCCCCTCCTCAGCCCCACCAACAACTGCCCCCATCTCTAGGGTCTCCCACCTAAACATCAACCTACATCTTACCTTCATCAGATTCAGGGTCTAAAACGTCTACCCACTAGATGGCGCTCCAACACAGAGGGAACCAAGATTGACTGACTGTTGAACTCGCCTGCCCTGGCAGCCCTTTGAAATCCCCACTAACACCGGGGCTCTCTGCCACCTAACCTCAACCTAGCCCTGACCCTCATCGGAGCCAAGCTTCGAAGTGGCCACCCTCCACATGGGGCTTGGCACTGAAGTAGCCAGGAACCAAGACTGATGCTGGCCCTCACGATTTCTTGGCAGCACCTTCTCAGCCCCACCAACACTAGGGCTCTGTGTCTCTTCTCCCAATTATCCTCGGCACATCCCTTACCCTCATCAGAGCCAAGCTCCGAAGCGGCCACCCACCTCATGGGGCTCTGGCACAGAAGTAACCAGGAATCAAGGCTGATGCTGGCCCTCACGATTTCTTGGCAGTCCCTTCTCAGGCCCACCAACACCGGGGTTCTGAGTCTGTTCTTCCACCTATCCTCGACATATCCCTTATCCTCAGCAGAGCCAAGCTCTGAAGCAGCCACGCACCGCACGGGGCTTGGCACTGAGGTAGCCCGGAATCAAGACTGATGCTGGCCCTCACGATCTCTTGGCAGCCCCACCAACACCGGGGCTCTGTGCCTCTGCTCGCACCTAACATCAAGCTACCCCTTACCCTCCTCAGGGCCAAACTTCGGAGCGGCCACCCTCCACGTGGGTCTTAGGCACTGAGGTAGCCAGGAATCAAGGTTCATGCTGGCCCTCACGATCTCTTGGCAGCCCCACCAACACCGGGGCTCTGTGCCTCTGCTCGCACCTAACATCAAGCTACCCCTTACCCTCCTCAGGGCCAAACTTCGGAGCGGCCACCCTCCACGTGGGTCTTAGGCACTGAGGTAGCCAGGAATCAAGGTTCATGCTGGCCCTCACGATCTCTTGGCAGCCCCTTCTCAGCCCCACCAACACTGAGGCTCTGTGTCTGTTCTCCTTATTATCCTCGACACATCCCTTACCCTCATCAGAGCCAAGCTCCGAAGCGGCCACCCTCCACGAGGGCCCTAGGCACTGAGATAGCCAGGAATCAAGGCTGATGCTGGACCTCGCCTTCCGTTTGCAGTCCCTAGGCAGCCCCATCAACACCGTGGCTCTGTGCCGGTTCTCCCACCTAACCTCAACCTAGCCCTGACCCTCATCAGGGACAAGCTCCGAAGCGGCTACCCTCCACATGGGGCTCAGGGGCAGACATGGCCAGGAATGAAGGCTGGTGCTGGCCCTCACGATCTCTTGTCAGCCCCTCCTCAGCCCCACCAACCCCTGCTCCCTTCTCTTTGGTCTCCCACCTAAACATCAACCTACATCTTACCTTCAGCAGAGCCAGGCTCTGAAACGTCTACCCTCCAGATGGCGCTCCAACACAGAGGGAACCAAGGTGACGGGTGTTCGTTGCACTCGCCTGCCCTGGCAGCCCTTTGAGGTCCCCACCACCACCGGGGCTCTCTGTCGGTTCTCCCAGTTATCTTCGACGTATCCCTTACCTTCATCGGAGCCAAGCTCCGAAGAGGCCACTCTCCACGGGGGGCTTAGGCACTGAAGTAGCCAGGAACCAAGACTGATGCTGGCCCTCACGATCTCTTGGCAGCCCCTTCTCAGCCCTACCAATACCGGGGCTCTGTGTCTGCTCTCTCAGCTAACCTCGACATATCCCTTACCCTCATCAGAGCCAAGCTCCGAAGCAACCATCCTCCACGTGGGCCTTAGGCACTGAGGTAGCCAGGAACCAAGGTTGACGCTGGCCCTCACCTTCCTTAGTCAGCCCCTCCTCAGCCCCACCAACACGTGCCCCCTTCTCTTTGGTCTCCCACCTAAACATCAACCTACATCTTACCTTCATCAGAGCCAGGCTCTGAAACGTCTACCCACTAGATGGCGCTCCAACACAGATGGAACCAAGATTGACTGTTGACCTCGCCTGCCCTGGCAGCCCTTTGAGGTCCCCACCTACAGCGGGGTTCTGTGTCTGTTCTCCCAATTATCCTCGACACATCCCTTACCCTCATCAGAGCTAAGCTCCGAAGCGGCCACCCACCTCATGGGGCTCAGGCACAGAAGTAGCCAGGAATCAAGTTGATGCTGGCCCTCACGATCTCTTGTCCGCCCCTTCTCAGCCCCACCAACACCGGGGCTCTGTGTCTGTTCTCTCAGCTAACCTCGACGTATCCCTTACCCTCATGAGAGCCAAGCTCCAGTGGCCACCCTCCACATGGGACTTGGCACTGAGGTAGCCAGGAATCAAGGCTGATGCTGGCCCTCACCTTCCCTTGGCAGCCCCTTCTCAGCCCCACCAACACCGGGGCTCTGTGTTTGTTCTCCCACCTAACCTCACCCTAGCCCTGACCCTCATCAGGGCCAAGCTACGAAGCGGCCAGCCTCCACATGGGCCTAAGCACTCAGGTAGCCACGAAACAAGGTTGATACTGGCCCTCACCTTCCCTTGGCAGCCTCACCAACACCGGGACTCTGTGTCTATTCTCTCAACTAAACTTTACCTAGCACGTACCCGCTTCAGACCCAAGCTGCGAAGCGGCCACACACTGAATGGGGCTCAGGTACAGAAGCAGCCAGGAATCAAGGTTCATGCTGGCCCTCACCTTCCCTTGGCAGCCCCTCCTCAGCCCCACCAACAACTGCCCCCATCTCTAGGGTCTCCCACCTAAACATCAACCTACATCTTACCTTCATCAGATTCAGGGTCTAAAACGTCTACCCACTAGATGGCGCTCCAACACAGAGGGAACCAAGATTGACTGACTGTTGAACTCGCCTGCCCTGGCAGCCCTTTGAAATCCCCACTAACACCGGGGCTCTCTGCCACCTAACCTCAACCTAGCCCTGACCCTCATCGGAGCCAAGCTTCGAAGTGGCCACCCTCCACATGGGGCTTGGCACTGAAGTAGCCAGGAACCAAGACTGATGCTGGCCCTCACGATTTCTTGGCAGCACCTTCTCAGCCCCACCAACACTAGGGCTCTGTGTCTCTTCTCCCAATTATCCTCGGCACATCCCTTACCCTCATCAGAGCCAAGCTCCGAAGCGGCCACCCACCTCATGGGGCTCTGGCACAGAAGTAACCAGGAATCAAGGCTGATGCTGGCCCTCACGATTTCTTGGCAGTCCCTTCTCAGCCCCACCAACACCGGGGTTCTGAGTCTGTTCTTCCACCTATCCTCGACATATCCCTTATCCTCAGCAGAGCCAAGCTCTGAAGCAGCCACGCACCGCACGGGGCTTGGCACTGAGGTAGCCCGGAATCAAGACTGATGCTGGCCCTCACGATCTCTTGGCAGCCCCACCAACACCGCGGCTCTGTGCCTCTGCTCGCACCTAACATCAAGCTACCCCTTACCCTCCTCAGGGCCAAACTTCGGAGCGGCCACCCTCCACGTGGGTCTTAGGCACTGAGGTAGCCAGGAATCAAGGTTCATGCTGGCCCTCACGATCTCTTGGCAGCCCCTTCTCAGCCCCACCAACACTGAGGCTCTGTGTCTGTTCTCCTTATTATCCTCGACACATCCCTTACCCTCATCAGAGCCAAGCTCCCAAGCGGCCACCCTCCACGAGGGCCCTAGGCACTGAGATAGCCAGGAATCAAGGCTGATGCTGGACCTCGCCTTCCGTTTGCAGTCCCTAGGCAGCCCCATCAACACCGTGGCTCTGTGCCGGTTCTCCCACCTAACCTCAACCTAGCCCTGACCCTCATCAGGGACAAGCTCCGAAGCGGCTACCCTCCACATGGGGCTCAGGGGCAGACATGGCCAGGAATGAAGGCTGGTGCTGGCCCTCACGATCTCTTGTCAGCCCCTCCTCAGCCCCACCAACCCCTGCTCCCTTCTCTTTGGTCTCCCACCTAAACATCAACCTACATCTTACCTTCAGCAGAGCCAGGCTCTGAAACGTCTACCCTCCAGATGGCGCTCCAACACAGAGGGAACCAAGGTGACGGGTGTTCGTTGCACTCGCCTGCCCTGGCAGCCCTTTGAGGTCCCCACCACCACCGGGGCTCTCTGTCGGTTCTCCCAGTTATCTTCGACGTATCCCTTACCTTCATCGGAGCCAAGCTCCGAAGAGGCCACTCTCCACGGGGGGCTTAGGCACTGAAGTAGCCAGGAACCAAGACTGATGCTGGCCCTCACGATCTCTTGGCAGCCCCTTCTCAGCCCTACCAATACCGGGGCTCTGTGTCTGCTCTCTCAGCTAACCTCGACATATCCCTTACCCTCATCAGAGCCAAGCTCCGAAGCAACCATCCTCCACGTGGGCCTTAGGCACTGAGGTAGCCAGGAACCAAGGTTGACGCTGGCCCTCACCTTCCTTAGTCAGCCCCTCCTCAGCCCCACCAACACGTGCCCCCTTCTCTTTGGTCTCCCACCTAAACATCAACCTACATCTTACCTTCATCAGAGCCAGGCTCTGAAACGTCTACCCACTAGATGGCGCTCCAACACAGATGGAACCAAGATTGACTGTTGACCTCGCCTGCCCTGGCAGCCCTTTGAGGTCCCCACCTACAGCGGGGTTCTGTGTCTGTTCTCCCAATTATCCTCGACACATCCCTTACCCTCATCAGAGCTAAGCTCCGAAGCGGCCACCCACCTCATGGGGCTCAGGCACAGAAGTAGCCAGGAATCAAGTTGATGCTGGCCCTCACGATCTCTTGTCCGCCCCTTCTCAGCCCCACCAACACCGGGGCTCTGTGTCTGTTCTCTCAGCTAACCTCGACGTATCCCTTACCCTCATGAGAGCCAAGCTCCAGTGGCCACCCTCCACATGGGACTTGGCACTGAGGTAGCCAGGAATCAAGGCTGATGCTGGCCCTCACCTTCCCTTGGCAGCCCCTTCTCAGCCCCACCAACACCGGGGCTCTGTGTTTGTTCTCCCACCTAACCTCACCCTAGCCCTGACCCTCATCAGGGCCAAGCTACGAAGCGGCCAGCCTCCACATGGGCCTAAGCACTCAGGTAGCCAGGAATCAAGGTTGATACTGGCCCTCACCTTCCCTTGGCAGCCTCACCAACACCGGGACTCTGTGTCTATTCTCTCAACTAAACTTTACCTAGCACGTACCCGCTTCAGACCCAAGCTGCGAAGCGGCCACACACTGAATGGGGCTCAGGTACAGAAGCAGCCAGGAATCAAGGTTCATGCTGGCCCTCACCTTCCCTTGGCAGCCCCTCCTCAGCCCCACCAACAACTGCCCCCATCTCTAGGGTCTCCCACCTAAACATCAACCTACATCTTACCTTCATCAGATTCAGGGTCTAAAACGTCTACCCACTAGATGGCGCTCCAACACAGAGGGAACCAAGATTGACTGACTGTTGAACTCGCCTGCCCTGGCAGCCTTTGAAATCCCCACTAACACCGGGGCTCTCTGCCACCTAACCTCAACCTAGCCCTGACCCTCATCGGAGCCAAGCTTCGAAGTGGCCACCCTCCACATGGGGCTTGGCACTGAAGTAGCCAGGAACCAAGACTGATGCTGGCCCTCACGATTTCTTGGCAGCACCTTCTCAGCCCCACCAACACTAGGGCTCTGTGTCTCTTCTCCCAATTATCCTCGGCACATCCCTTACCCTCATCAGAGCCAAGCTCCGAAGCGGCCACCCACCTCATGGGGCTCTGGCACAGAAGTAACCAGGAATCAAGGCTGATGCTGGCCCTCACGATTTCTTGGCAGTCCCTTCTCAGCCCCACCAACACCGGGGTTCTGAGTCTGTTCTTCCACCTATCCTCGACATATCCCTTATCCTCAGCAGAGCCAAGCTCTGAAGCAGCCACGCACCGCACGGGGCTTGGCACTGAGGTAGCCCGGAATCAAGACTGATGCTGGCCCTCACGATCTCTTGGCAGCCCCACCAACACCGCGGCTCTGTGCCTCTGCTCGCACCTAACATCAAGCTACCCCTTACCCTCCTCAGGGCCAAACTTCGGAGCGGCCACCCTCCACGTGGGTCTTAGGCACTGAGGTAGCCAGGAATCAAGGTTCATGCTGGCCCTCACGATCTCTTGGCAGCCCCTTCTCAGCCCCACCAACACTGAGGCTCTGTGTCTGTTCTCCTTATTATCCTCGACACATCCCTTACCCTCATCAGAGCCAAGCTCCGAAGCGGCCACCCTCCACGAGGGCCCTAGGCACTGAGATAGCCAGGAATCAAGGCTGATGCTGGACCTCGCCTTCCGTTTGCAGTCCCTAGGCAGCCCCATCAACACCGTGGCTCTGTGCCGGTTCTCCCACCTAACCTCAACCTAGCCCTGACCCTCATCAGGGACAAGCTCCGAAGCGGCCACCCTCCACATGGGGCTCAGGGGCAGACATGGCCAGGAATGAAGGCTGGTGCTGGCCCTCACGATCTCTTGTCAGCCCCTCCTCAGCCCCACCAACCCCTGCTCCCTTCTCTTTGGTCTCCCACCTAAACATCAACCTACATCTTACCTTCAGCAGAGCCAGGCTCTGAAACGTCTACCCTCCAGATGGCGCTCCAACACAGAGGGAACCAAGGTGACGGGTGTTCGTTGCACTCGCCTGCCCTGGCAGCCCTTTGAGGTCCCCACCACCACCGGGGCTCTCTGTCGGTTCTCCCAGTTATCTTCGACGTATCCCTTACCTTCATCGGAGCCAAGCTCCGAAGAGGCCACTCTCCACGGGGGGCTTAGGCACTGAAGTAGCCAGGAACCAAGACTGATGCTGGCCCTCACGATCTCTTGGCAGCACCTTCTCAGCCCCACCAACACCGGGGCTCTGTGTCTCTTCTCCCACCTAACCTCACCCTAGCACTTACCCACTTCAGAGCCAAGCTCCGAAGCGGCCTCCCACCGCATGGGGCTCAAGGCACAGAAGTAGCCAGGAATCAAGGTTGACGCTGGCCGTCACGATTTCTTAGCAGTCCCTTCTCAGCCCTACCAACACCGGGGTTCTGAGTCTGTTCTTCCACCTATCCTCGACATATCCCTTATCCTCAGCAGAGCCAAGCCTGAAGCAGCCACCCACCGCATGGACCTAAGCACTGAGGTAGCCCGGAATCAAGGTTGATGCTGGCTCTCACCTTCCCTTGGCGGCCCCACCAAACCGGGGCTCTGTGTCTGTTCTCTCAACTAACCTCGACCTAGCACTTACCCGCTTCACAGACAAGCTCCGAAGCGACCACCCTCCACGTGGGCCTTAGGCACTGAGGTAGCCAGGAACCAAGCTTCATGCTGGCCCTCACGATCTCTTGGCAGCCCCTCCTCAGCCCCACCAACACATGCCCCCTTCTCTTTGGTCTCCCACCTAAACATCAACCTACATCTTACCTTCATCAGATCCAGGGTCTAAAACGTCTACCCACTAGATGACGCTCCAACACAGATGGAACCAAGATTGACTGTTGACCTCGCCTGCCCTGGCAGCCCTTTGAGGTCCCCACCTACAGCGGGGTTCTGTGTCTGTTCTCCCAATTATCCTCGACACATCCCTTACCCTCATCAGAGCTAAGCTCCGAAGCGGCCACCCACCTCATGGGGCTCAGGCACAGAAGTAGCCAGGAATCAAGTTGATGCTGGCCCTCACGATCTCTTGTCCGCCCCTTCTCAGCCCCACCAACACCGGGGCTCTGTGTCTGTTCTCTCAGCTAACCTCGACGTATCCCTTACCCTCATGAGAGCCAAGCTCCAGTGGCCACCCTCCACATGGGACTTGGCACTGAGGTAGCCAGGAATCAAGGCTGATGCTGGCCCTCACCTTCCCTTGGCAGACCCTTCTCAGCCCCACCAGCATCGTTGCTCTCTGTCTGATCTTCCATCTAACCTCGGCCTATCACTTACCCGCCTCAGAGCCAAGCTTCGAAGCAGCCACCCACCGCATGGGGCTTGGCACTGAGGTAGCCAGGAATCAAGGTTGATGCTGGCCCTTACGATCTCTTGGCAGCCCCACCAACACCGGGGCTCTGTGCCTCTTCTCGCACCTAACATCAAGCTATCCCTTACCCTCCCCAGGGCCAAACTTCGGAGCGGCCACCCTCCACATGGGCCTAAGCACTGAGGTAGCCAGGAATCAAGGTTGAGGCTAGCTCTCACCTTCCCTTGGCGGCCCCACCAAAACCGGGGCTCTGTGTCTGTTCTCTCAACTAACCTCGACCTAGCACTTACCCGCTTCAGAGACAAGCTCTGAAGCAACAACCCGCCTCATAGGGCTTTGGCACTGAGGTAGCCAGGAATCCAGGTTGATGCTGGCCCTCACGATCTCTTGGCAGCCCCTTCTCAGCCCTACCAATACCGGGGCTCTGTGTCTGCTCTCTCAGCTAACCTCGACATATCCCTTACCCTCATCAGAGCCAAGCTCCGAAGCAACCATCCTCCACGTGGGCCTTAGGCACTGAGGTAGCCAGGAACAAAGGTTCACGCTGGCCCTCACCTTCCCTAGTCAGCCCCTCCTCAGCCCCACCAACACGTGCCCCCTTCTCTTTGGTCTCCCACCTAAACATCAACCTACATCTTACCTTCATCAGAGCCAGGCTCTGAAACGTCGACCCACTAGATGGCACTTCCACACAGATGGAACTAAGATTGAATGTTTGTTGAACTCGTGTGCCCTGGCAGCCCTTTGAGGTCCCCACCATCAGCGAGGCTCTCTCTCTGTTCTCCCAATTATCCTTGACACATCCCTTATCCTTACCACAGCTAAGCTCCGAAGCGGCCACCCACCTCATGGGGCTCAAGGCACAGAAGTAGCCAGGAACCAAGACTGATGCTGGCCCTCATGATCTCTTGGCAGCCCCTTCTCAGCCCCACCAACACCGGGGCTCTGTGTTTGTTCTCCCACCTAACCTCAACCTAGCCCTGACCCTCATCAGGGACAAGCTCCGAAGCGGCCACCCTCCACATGGGGCTCAGGGGCAGACATGGCCAGGAATGAAGGCTGGTGCTGGCCCTCACGATCTCTTGTCAGCCCCTCCTCAGCCCCACCAACCCCTGCTCCCTTCTCTTTGGTCTCCCACCTAAACATCAACCTACATCTTACCTTCAGCAGAGCCAGGCTCTGAAACGTCTACCCACCAGATGGCGCTCCAACACAGAGGGAACCAAGGTGACGGGTGTTCGTTGCACTCGCCTGCCCTGGCAGCCCTTTGAGGTCCCCACCACCACCGGGGCTCTCTGTCGGTTCTCCCAGTTATCTTCGACGTATCCCTTACCTTCATCGGAGCCAAGCTCCGAAGAGGCCACTCTCCACGGGGGGCTTAGGCACTGAAGTAGCCAGGAACCAAGACTGATGCTGGCCCTCACGATCTCTTGGCAGCACCTTCTCAGCCCCACCAACACCGGGGCTCTGTGTCTCTTCTCCCACCTAACCTCACCCTAGCACTTACCCACTTCAGAGCCAAGCTCCGAAGCGGCCTCCCACCGCATGGGGCTCAAGGCACAGAAGTAGCCAGGAATCAAGGTTGACGCTGGCCGTCACGATTTCTTAGCAGTCCCTTCTCAGCCCCACCAACACCGGGGTTCTGAGTCTGTTCTTCCACCTATCCTCGACATATCCCTTATCCTCAGCAGAGCCAAGCCTGAAGCAGCCACCCACCGCATGGACCTAAGCACTGAGGTAGCCCGGAATCAAGGTTGATGCTGGCTCTCACCTTCCCTTGGCAGCCCCACCAAACCGGGACTCTGTGTCTGTTCTCTCAACTAACCTCGACCTAGCACTTACCCGCTTCACAGACAAGCTCCGAAGCGACCACCCTCCACGTGGGCCTTAGGCACTGAGGTAGCCAGGAACCAAGCTTCATGCTGGCCCTCACCTTCCCTTGGCAGCCCCTCCTCAGCCCCACCAACACATGCCCCCTTCTCTTTGGTCTCCCACCTAAACATCAACCTACATCTTACCTTCATCAGATCCAGGGTCTAAAACGTCTACCCACTAGATGGCGCTCCAACACAGATGGAACCAAGATTGACTGTTGACCTCGCCGGCCCTGGCAGCCCTTTGAGGTCCCCACCAACAGCGGGGTTCTGTGTCTGTTCTCCCAATTATCCTCGACACATCCCTTACCCTCATCAGAGCTAAGCTCCGAAGCGGCCACCCACCTCATGGGGCTCAGGCACAGAAGTAGCCAGGAATCAAGTTGATGCTGGCCCTCACGATCTCTTGTCCGCCCCTTCTCAGCCCCACCAACACCGGGGCTCTGTGTTTGTTCTCCCACCTACCTCACCCTAGCCCTGACCCTCATCAGGGCCAAGTTACGAAGCGGCCAGCCTCCACATGGGCCTAAGCACTCAGGTAGCCACGAAACAAGGTTGATACTGGCCCTCACCTTCCCTTGGCAGCCTCACCAACACCGGGACTCTGTGTCTATTCTCTCAACTAAACTTTACCTAGCACGTACCCGCTTCAGACCCAAGCTGCGAAGCGGCCACACACTGAATGGGGCTCAGGTACAGAAGCAGCCAGGAATCAAGGTTCATGCTGGCCCTCACCTTCCCTTGGCAGCCCCTCCTCAGCCCCACCAACAACTGCCCCCATCTCTAGGGTCTCCCACCTAAACATCAACCTACATCTTACCTTCATCAGATTCAGGGTCTAAAACGTCGACCCACTAGATGGCGCTCCAACACAGAGGGAACCAAGATTGACTGACTGTTGAACTCGCCTGCCCTGGCAGCCCTTTGAAATCCCCACTAACACCGGGGCTCTCTGCCTGTTCTCCCACCTAACCTCAACCTAGCCCTGACCCTCATCGGAGCCAAGCTTCGAAGTGGCCACCCTCCACATGGGGCTTGGCACTGAAGTAGCCAGGAACCAAGACTGATGCTGGCCCTCACGATCTCTTGGCAGCACCTTCTCAGCCCCACCAACACTAGGGCTCTGTGTCTCTTCTCCCAATTATCCTCGACACATCCCTTACCCTCATCAGAGCCAAGCTCCGAAGCGGCCACCCACCTCATGGGGCTCAGGCACAGAAGTAACCAGGAATCAAGGCTGATGCTGGCCCTCACGATTTCTTGGCAGTCCCTTCTCAGCGCCACCAACACCGGGGTTCTGAGTCTGTTCTTCCACCTATCCTCGACATATCCCTTATCCTCAGCAGAGCCAAGCTCTGAAGCAGCCACGCACCGCACGGGGCTTGGCACTGAGGTAGCCCGGAATCAAGATTGATGCTGGCCCTCACGATCTCTTGGCAGCCCCACCAACACCGGGGCTCTGTGCCTCTGCTCGCACCTAACATCAAGCTACCCCTTACCCTCCTCAGGGCCAAACTTCGGAGCGGCCACCCTCCACGTGGGTCTTAGGCACTGAGGTAGCCAGGAATCAAGGTTCATGCTGGCCCTCACGATCTCTTGGCAGCCCCTTCTCAGCCCCACCAACACTGAGGCTCTGTGTCTGTTCTCCTTATTATCCTCGACACATCCCTTACCCTCATCAGAGCCAAGCTCCGAAGCGGCCACCCTCCACGAGGGCCCTAGGCACTGAGATAGCCAGGAATCAAGGCTGATGCTGGACCTCGCCTTCCGTTTGCAGTCCCTAGGCAGCCCCATCAACACCGTGGCTCTGTGCCGGTTCTTCCACCTAACCTCAACCTAGCCCTGACCCTCATCAGGGACAAGCTCCGAAGCGGCTACCCTCCACATGGGGCTCAGGGGCAGACATGGCCAGGAATGAAGGCTGGTGCTGGCCCTCACGATCTCTTGTCAGCCCCTCCTCAGCCCCACCAACCCCTGCTCCCTTCTCTTTGGTCTCCCACCTAAACATCAACCTACATCTTACCTTCAGCAGAGCCAGGCTCTGAAACGTCTACCCTCCAGATGGCGCTCCAACACAGAGGGAACCAAGGTGACGGGTGTTCGTTGCACTCGCCTGCCCTGGCAGCCCTTTGAGGTCCCCACCACCACCGGGGCTCTCTGTCGGTTCTCCCAGTTATCTTCGACGTATCCCTTACCTTCATCGGAGCCAAGCTCCGAAGAGGCCACTCTCCACGGGGGGCTTAGGCACTGAAGTAGCCAGGAACCAAGACTGATGCTGGCCCTCACGATCTCTTGGCAGCACCTTCTCAGCCCCACCAACACCGGGGCTCTGTGTCTCTTCTCCCACCTAACCTCACCCTAGCACTTACCCACTTCAGAGCCAAGCTCCGAAGCGGCCTCCCACCGCATGGGGCTCAAGGCACAGAAGTAGCCAGGAATCAAGGTTGACGCTGGCCGTCACGATTTCTTAGCAGTCCCTTCTCAGCCCCACCAACACCGGGGTTCTGAGTCTGTTCTTCCACCTATCCTCGACATATCCCTTATCCTCAGCAGAGCCAAGCCTGAAGCAGCCACCCACCGCATGGACCTAAGCACTGAGGTAGCCAGGAATCAAGGTTGATGCTGGCTCTCACCTTCCCTTGGCGGCCCCACCAAACCGGGGCTCTGTGTCTGTTCTCTCAACTAACCTCGACCTAGCACTTACCCGCTTCACAGACAAGCTCCGAAGCGACCACCCTCCACGTGGGCCTTAGGCACTGAGGTAGCCAGGAACCAAGCTTCATGCTGGCCCTCACGATCTCTTGGCAGCCCCTCCTCAGCCCCACCAACACATGCCCCCTTCTCTTTGGTCTCCCACCTAAACATCAACCTACATCTTACCTTCATCAGATCCAGGGTCTAAAACGTCTACCCACTAGATGACGCTCCAACACAGATGGAACCAAGATTGACTGTTGACCTCGCCTGCCCTGGCAGCCCTTTGAGGTCCCCACCTACAGCGGGGTTCTGTGTCTGTTCTCCCAATTATCCTCGACACATCCCTTACCCTCATCAGAGCTAAGCTCCGAAGCGGCCACCCACCTCATGGGGCTCAGGCACAGAAGTAGCCAGGAATCAAGTTGATGCTGGCCCTCACGATCTCTTGTCCGCCCCTTCTCAGCCCCACCAACACCGGGGCTCTGTGTCTGTTCTCTCAGCTAACCTCGACGTATCCCTTACCCTCATGAGAGCCAAGCTCCAGTGGCCACCCTCCACATGGGACTTGGCACTGAGGTAGCCAGGAATCAAGGCTGATGCTGGCCCTCACCTTCCCTTGGCAGACCCTTCTCAGCCCCACCAGCATCGTTGCTCTCTGTCTGATCTTCCATCTAACCTCGGCCTATCACTTACCCGCCTCAGAGCCAAGCTTCGAAGCAGCCACCCACCGCATGGGGCTTGGCACTGAGGTAGCCAGGAATCAAGGTTGATGCTGGCCCTTACGATCTCTTGGCAGCCCCACCAACACCGGGGCTCTGTGCCTCTTCTCGCACCTAACATCAAGCTATCCCTTACCCTCCCCAGGGCCAAACTTCGGAGCGGCCACCCTCCACATGGGCCTAAGCACTGAGGTAGCCAGGAATCAAGGTTGAGGCTAGCTCTCACCTTCCCTTGGCGGCCCCACCAAAACCGGGGCTCTGTGTCTGTTCTCTCAACTAACCTCGACCTAGCACTTACCCGCTTCAGAGACAAGCTCTGAAGCAACAACCCGCCTCATAGGGCTTTGGCACTGAGGTAGCCAGGAATCCAGGTTGATGCTGGCCCTCACGATCTCTTGGCAGCCCCTTCTCAGCCCTACCAATACCGGGGCTCTGTGTCTGCTCTCTCAGCTAACCTCGACATATCCCTTACCCTCATCAGAGCCAAGCTCCGAAGCAACCATCCTCCACGTGGGCCTTAGGCACTGAGGTAGCCAGGAACCAAGGTTCACGCTGGCCCTCACCTTCCCTAGTCAGCCCCTCCTCAGCCCCACCAACACGTGCCCCCTTCTCTTTGGTCTCCCACCTAAACATCAACCTACATCTTACCTTCATCAGAGCCAGGCTCTGAAACGTCGACCCACTAGATGGCACTTCCACACAGATGGAACTAAGATTGAATGTTTGTTGAACTCGTGTGCCCTGGCAGCCCTTTGAGGTCCCCACCATCAGCGAGGCTCTCTCTCTGTTCTCCCAATTATCCTTGACACATCCCTTATCCTTACCACAGCTAAGCTCCGAAGCGGCCACCCACCTCATGGGGCTCAAGGCACAGAAGTAGCCAGGAACCAAGACTGATGCTGGCCCTCATGATCTCTTGGCAGCCCCTTCTCAGCCCCACCAACACCGGGGCTCTGTGTTTGTTCTCCCACCTAACCTCAACCTAGCCCTGACCCTCATCAGGGACAAGCTCCGAAGCGGCCACCCTCCACATGGGGCTCAGGGGCAGACATGGCCAGGAATGAAGGCTGGTGCTGGCCCTCACGATCTCTTGTCAGCCCCTCCGCAGCCCCACCAACCCCTGCTCCCTTCTCTTTGGTCTCCCACCTAAACATCAACCTACATCTTACCTTCAGCAGAGCCAGGCTCTGAAACGTCTACCCTTCAGATGGCGCTCCAACACAGAGGGAACCAAGGTGACGGGTGTTCGTTGCACTCGCCTGCCCTGGCAGCCCTTTGAGGTCCCCACCACCACCGGGGCTCTCTGTCGGTTCTCCCAGTTATCTTCGACGTATCCCTTACCTTCATCGGAGCCAAGCTCCGAAGAGGACACTCTCCACGGGGGGCTTAGGCACTGAAGTAGCCAGGAACCAAGACTGATGCTGGCCCTCACGATCTCTTGGCAGCACCTTCTCAGCCCCACCAACACCGGGGCTCTGTGTCTCTTCTCCCACCTAACCTCACCCTAGCACTTACCCACTTCAGAGCCAAGCTCCGAAGCGGCCTCCCACCGCATGGGGCTCAAGGCACAGAAGTAGCCAGGAATCAAGGTTGACGCTGGCCGTCACGATTTCTTAGCAGTCCCTTCTCAGCCCCACCAACACCGGGGTTCTGAGTCTGTTCTTCCACCTATCCTCGACATATCCCTTATCCTCAGCAGAGCCAAGCCTGAAGCAGCCACCCACCGCATGGACCTAAGCACTGAGGTAGCCCGGAATCAAGGTTGATGCTGGCTCTCACCTTCCCTTGGCAGCCCCACCAAACCGGGACTCTGTGTCTGTTCTCTCAACTAACCTCGACCTAGCACTTACCCGCTTCACAGACAAGCTCCGAAGCGACCACCCTCCACGTGGGCCTTAGGCACTGAGGTAGCCAGGAACCAAGCTTCATGCTGGCCCTCACCTTCCCTTGGCAGCCCCTCCTCAGCCCCACCAACAACTGCCCCCTTCTCTTTGGTCTCCCACCTAAACATCAACCTACATCTTACCTTCATCAGATCCAGGGTCTAAAACGTCTACCCACTAGATGGCGCTCCAACACAGATGGAACCAAGATTGACTGTTGACCTCGCCGGCCCTGGCAGCCCTTTGAGGTCCCCACCTACAGCGGGGTTCTGTGTCTGTTCTCCCAATTATCCTCGACACATCCCTTACCCTCATCAGAGCTAAGCTCCGAAGCGGCCACCCACCTCATGGGGCTCAGGCACAGAAGTAGCCAGGAATCAAGTTGATGCTGGCCCTCACGATCTCTTGTCCGCCCCTTCTCAGCCCCACCAACACCGGGGCTCTGTGTCTGTTCTCTCAGCTAACCTCGACGTATCCCTTACCCTCATGAGAGCCAAGCTCCAGTGGCCACCCTCCACATGGGACTTGGCACTGAGGTAGCCAGGAATCAAGGCTGATGCTGGCCCTCACCTTCCCTTGGCAGCCCCTTCTCAGCCCCACCAACACCGGGGCTCTGTGTTTGTTCTCCCACCTACCTCACCCTAGCCCTGACCCTCATCAGGGCCAAGTTACGAAGCGGCCAGCCTCCACATGGGCCTAAGCACTCAGGTAGCCACGAAACAAGGTTGATACTGGCCCTCACCTTCCCTTGGCAGCCTCACCAACACCGGGACTCTGTGTCTATTCTCTCAACTAAACTTTACCTAGCACGTACCCGCTTCAGACCCAAGCTGCGAAGCGGCCACACACTGAATGGGGCTCAGGTACAGAAGCAGCCAGGAATCAAGGTTCATGCTGGCCCTCACCTTCCCTTGGCAGCCCCTCCTCAGCCCCACCAACAACTGCCCCCATCTCTAGGGTCTCCCACCTAAACATCAACCTACATCTTACCTTCATCAGATTCAGGGTCTAAAACGTCGACCCACTAGATGGCGCTCCAACACAGAGGGAACCAAGATTGACTGACTGTTGAACTCGCCTGCCCTGGCAGCCCTTTGAAATCCCCACTAACACCGGGGCTCTCTGCCACCTAACCTCAACCTAGCCCTGACCCTCATCGGAGCCAAGCTTCGAAGTGGCCACCCTCCACATGGGGCTTGGCACTGAAGTAGCCAGGAACCAAGACTGATGCTGGCCCTCACGATTTCTTGGCAGCACCTTCTCAGCCCCACCAACACTAGGGCTCTGTGTCTCTTCTCCCAATTATCCTCGGCACATCCCTTACCCTCATCAGAGCCAAGCTCCGAAGCGGCCACCCACCTCATGGGGCTCTGGCACAGAAGTAACCAGGAATCAAGGCTGATGCTGGCCCTCACGATTTCTTGGCAGTCCCTTCTCAGCCCCACCAACACCGGGGTTCTGAGTCTGTTCTTCCACCTATCCTCGACATATCCCTTATCCTCAGCAGAGCCAAGCTCTGAAGCAGCCACGCACCGCATGGGGCTTGGCACTGAGGTAGCCCGGAATCAAGGTTGATGCTGGCCCTCACGATCTCTTGGCAGCCCCACCAACACCGCGGCTCTGTGCCTCTGCTCGCACCTAACATCAAGCTACCCCTTACCCTCCTCAGGGCCAAACTTCGGAGCGGCCACCCTCCACGTGGGTCTTAGGCACTGAGGTAGCCAGGAATCAAGGTTCATGCTGGCCCTCACGATCTCTTGGCAGCTCCTTCTCAGCCCCACCAACACTGAGGCTCTGTGTCTGTTCTCCTTATTATCCTCGACACATCCCTTACCCTCATCAGAGCCAAGCTCCGAAGCGGCCACCCTCCACGAGGGCCCTAGGCACTGAGATAGCCAGGAATCAAGGCTGATGCTGGACCTCGCCTTCCGTTTGCAGTCCCTAGGCAGCCCCATCAACACCGTGGCTCTGTGCCGGTTCTCCCACCTAACCTCAACCTAGCCCTGACCCTCATCAGGGACAAGCTCCGAAGCGGCCACCCTCCACATGGGGCTCAGGGGCAGACATGGCCAGGAATGAAGGCTGGTGCTGGCCCTCACGATCTCTTGTCAGCCCCTCCTCAGCCCCACCAACCCCTGCTCCCTTCTCTTTGGTCTCCCACCTAAACATCAACCTACATCTTACCTTCAGCAGAGCCAGGCTCTGAAACGTCTACCCTCCAGATGGCGCTCCAACACAGAGGGAACCAAGGTGACCGGTGTTCGTTGCACTCGCCTGCCCTGGCAGCCCTTTGAGGTCCCCACCACCACCGGGGCTCTCTGTCGGTTCTCCCAGTTATCTTCGACGTATCCCTTACCTTCATCGGAGCCAAGCTCCGAAGAGGACACTCTCCACGGGGGGCTTAGGCACTGAAGTAGCCAGGAACCAAGACTGATGCTGGCCCTCACGATCTCTTGGCAGCACCTTCTCAGCCCCACCAACACCGGGGCTCTGTGTCTCTTCTCCCACCTAACCTCACCCTAGCACTTACCCACTTCAGAGCCAAGCTCCGAAGCGGCCTCCCACCGCATGGGGCTCAAGGCACAGAAGTAGCCAGGAATCAAGGTTGACGCTGGCCGTCACGATTTCTTAGCAGTCCCTTCTCAGCCCCACCAACACCGGGGTTCTGAGTCTGTTCTTCCATCTATCCTCGACATATCCCTTATCCTCAGCAGAGCCAAGCCTGAAGCAGCCACCCACCGCATGGACCTAAGCACTGAGGTAGCCCAGAATCAAGGTTGATGCTGGCTCTCACCTTCCCTTGGCAGCCCCACCAAACCGGGACTCTGTGTCTGTTCTCTCAACTAACCTCGACCTAGCACTTACCCGCTTCACAGACAAGCTCCGAAGCGACCACCCTCCACGTGGGCCTTAGGCACTGAGGTAGCCAGGAACCAAGCTTCATGCTGGCCCTCACCTTCCCTTGGCAGCCCCTCCTCAGCCCCACCAACACATGCCCCCTTCTCTTTGGTCTCCCACCTAAACATCAACCTACATCTTACCTTCATCAGATCCAGGGTCTAAAACGTCTACCCACTAGATGACGCTCCAACACAGATGGAACCAAGATTGACTGTTGACCTCGCCTGCCCTGGCAGCCCTTTGAGGTCCCCACCTACAGCGGGGTTCTGTGTCTGTTCTCCCAATTATCCTCGACACATCCCTTACCCTCATCAGAGCTAAGCTCCGAAGCGGCCACCCACCTCATGGGGCTCAGGCACAGAAGTAGCCAGGAATCAAGTTGATGCTGGCCCTCACGATCTCTTGTCCGCCCCTTCTCAGCCCCACCAACACCGGGGCTCTGTGTCTGTTCTCTCAGCTAACCTCGACGTATCCCTTAGCCTCATGAGAGCCAAGCTCCAGTGGCCACCCTCCACATGGGACTTGGCACTGAGGTAGCCAGGAATCAAGGCTGATGCTGGCCCTCACCTTCCCTTGGCAGCCCCTTCTCAGCCCCACCAGCATCGTTGCTCTCTGTCTGATCTTCCATCTAACCTCGGCCTATCACTTACCCGCCTCAGAGCCAAGCTTCGAAGCAGCCACCCACCGCATGGGGCTTGGCACTGAGGTAGCCAGGAATCAAGGTTGATGCTGGCCCTTACGATCTCTTGGCAGCCCCACCAACACCGGGGCTCTGTGCCTCTTCTCGCACCTAACATCAAGCTATCCCTTACCCTCCCCAGGGCCAAACTTCGGAGCGGCCACCCTCCACATGGGCCTAAGCACTGAGGTAGCCAGGAATCAAGGTTGAGGCTAGCTCTCACCTTCCCTTGGCGGCCCCACCAAAACCGGGGCTCTGTGTCTGTTCTCTCAACTAACCTCGACCTAGCACTTACCCGCTTCAGAGACAAGCTCTGAAGCAACAACCCGCCTCATAGGGCTTTGGCACTGAGGTAGCCAGGAATCCAGGTTGATGCTGGCCCTCACGATCTCTTGGCAGCCCCTTCTCAGCCCTACCAATACCGGGGCTCTGTGTCTGCTCTCTCAGCTAACCTCGACATATCCCTTACCCTCATCAGAGCCAAGCTCCGAAGCAACCATCCTCCACGTGGGCCTTAGGCACTGAGGTAGCCAGGAACAAAGGTTCACGCTGGCCCTCACCTTCCCTAGTCAGCCCCTCCTCAGCCCCACCAACACGTGCCCCCTTCTCTTTGGTCTCCCACCTAAACATCAACCTACATCTTACCTTCATCAGAGCCAGGCTCTGAAACGTCGACCCACTAGATGGCACTTCCACACAGATGGAACTAAGATTGAATGTTTGTTGAACTCGTGTGCCCTGGCAGCCCTTTGAGGTCCCCACCAACAGCTGGGCTCTCTGTCTGTTCTCCCAATTATCCTTGACACATCCCTTATCCTTACCACAGCTAAGCTCCGAAGCGGCCACCCACCTCATGGGGCTCAAGGCACAGAAGTAGCCAGGAACCAAGACTGATGCTGGCCCTCATGATCTCTTGGCAGCCCCTTCTCAGCCCCACCAACACCGGGGCTCTGTGTTTGTTCTCCCACCTAACCTCAACCTAGCCCTGACCCTCATCAGGGACAAGCTCCGAAGCGGCCACCCTCCACATGGGGCTCAGGGGCAGACATGGCCAGGAATGAAGGCTGGTGCTGGCCCTCACGATCTCTTGTCAGCCCCTCCTCAGCCCCACCAACCCCTGCTCCCTTCTCTTTGGTCTCCCACCTAAACATCAACCTACATCTTACCTTCAGCAGAGCCAGGCTCTGAAACGTCTACCCTTCAGATGGCGCTCCAACACAGAGGGAACCAAGGTGACGGGTGTTCGTTGCACTCGCCTGCCCTGGCAGCCCTTTGAGGTCCCCACCACCACCGGGGCTCTCTGTCGGTTCTCCCAGTTATCTTCGACGTATCCCTTACCTTCATCGGAGCCAAGCTCCGAAGAGGCCACTCTCCACGGGGGGCTTAGGCACTGAAGTAGCCAGGAACCAAGACTGATGCTGGCCCTCACGATCTCTTGGCAGCACCTTCTCAGCCCCACCAACACCGGGGCTCTGTGTCTCTTCTCCCACCTAACCTCACCCTAGCACTTACCCACTTCAGAGCCAAGCTCCGAAGCGGCCTCCCACCGCATGGGGCTCAAGGCACAGAAGTAGCCAGGAATCAAGGTTGACGCTGGCCGTCACGATTTCTTAGCAGTCCCTTCTCAGCCCCACCAACACCGGGGTTCTGAGTCTGTTCTTCCACCTATCCTCGACATATCCCTTATCCTCAGCAGAGCCAAGCCTGAAGCAGCCACCCACCGCATGGACCTAAGCACTGAGGTAGCCCGGAAACAAGGTTGATGCTGGCTCTCACCTTCCCTTGGCAGCCCCACCAAACCGGGACTCTGTGTCTGTTCTCTCAACTAACCTCGACCTAGCACTTACCCGCTTCACAGACAAGCTCCGAAGCGACCACCCTCCACGTGGGCCTTAGGCACTGAGGTAGCCAGGAACCAAGCTTCATGCTGGCCCTCACCTTCCCTTGGCAGCCCCTCCTCAGCCCCACCAACACATGCCCCCTTCTCTTTGGTCTCCCACCTAAACATCAACCTACATCTTACCTTCATCAGATCCAGGGTCTAAAACGTCTACCCACTAGATGGCGCTCCAACACAGATGGAACCAAGATTGACTGTTGACCTCGCCGGCCCTGGCAGCCCTTTGAGGTCCCCACCAACAGCGGGGTTCTGTGTCTGTTCTCCCAATTATCCTCGACACATCCCTTACCCTCATCAGAGCTAAGCTCCGAAGCGGCCACCCACCTCATGGGGCTCAGGCACAGAAGTAGCCAGGAATCAAGTTGATGCTGGCCCTCACGATCTCTTGTCCGCCCCTTCTCAGCCCCACCAACACCGGGGCTCTGTGTCTGTTCTCTCAGCTAACCTCGACGTATCCCTTACCCTCATGAGAGCCAAGCTCCAGTGGCCACCCTCCACATGGGACTTGGCACTGAGGTAGCCAGGAATCAAGGCTGATGCTGGCCCTCACCTTCCCTTGGCAGCCCCTTCTCAGCCCCACCAACACCGGGGCTCTGTGTTTGTTCTCCCACCTAACCTCACCCTAGCCCTGACCCTCATCAGGGCCAAGCTACGAAGCGGCCAGCCTCCACATGGGCCTAAGCACTGAGGTAGCCACGAAACAAGGTTGATACTGGCCCTCACCTTCCCTTGGCAGCCTCACCAACACCGGGACTCTGTGTCTATTCTCTCAACTAAACTTTACCTAGCACGTACCCGCTTCAGACCCAAGCTGCGAAGCGGCCACACACTGAATGGGGCTCAGGTACAGAAGCAGCCAGGAATCAAGGTTCATGCTGGCCCTCACCTTCCCTTGGCAGCCCCTCCTCAGCCCCACCAACAACTGCCCCCATCTCTAGGGTCTCCCACCTAAACATCAACCTACATCTTACCTTCATCAGATTCAGGGTCTAAAACGTCGACCCACTAGATGGCGCTCCAACACAGAGGGAACCAAGATTGACTGACTGTTGAACTCGCCTGCCCTGGCAGCCCTTTGAAATCCCCACTAACACCGGGGCTCTCTGCCTGTTCTCCCACCTAACCTCAACCTAGCCCTGACCCTCATCGGAGCCAAGCTTCGAAGTGGCCACCCTCCACATGGGGCTTGGCACTGAAGTAGCCAGGAACCAAGACTGATGCTGGCCCTCACGATCTCTTGGCAGCACCTTCTCAGCCCCACCAACACTAGGGCTCTGTGTCTCTTCTCCCAATTATCCTCGGCACATCCCTTACCCTCATCAGAGCCAAGCTCCGAAGCGGCCTCCCACCTCATGGGGCTCTGGCACAGAAGTAACCAGGAATCAAGGCTGATGCTGGCCCTCACGATTTCTTGGCAGTCCCTTCTCAGCCCCACCAACACCGGGGTTCTGAGTCTGTTCTTCCACCTATCCTCGACATATCCCTTATCCTCAGCAGAGCCAAGCTCTGAAGCAGCCACGCACCGCATGGGGCTTGGCACTGAGGTAGCCCGGAATCAAGGTTGATGCTGGCCCTCACGATCTCTTGGCAGCCCCACCAACACCGCGGCTCTGTGCCTCTGCTCGCACCTAACATCAAGCTACCCCTTACCCTCCTCAGGGCCAAACTTCGGAGCGGCCACCCTCCACGTGGGTCTTAGGCACTGAGGTAGCCAGGAATCAAGGTTCATGCTGGCCCTCACGATCTCTTGGCAGCCCCTTCTCAGCCCCACCAACACTGAGGCTCTGTGTCTGTTCTCCTTATTATCCTCGACACATCCCTTACCCTCATCAGAGCCAAGCTCCCAAGCAGCCACCCTCCACGAGGGCCCTAGGCACTGAGATAGCCAGGAATCAAGGCTGATGCTGGACCTCGCCTTCCGTTTGCAGTCCCTAGGCAGCCCCATCAACACCGTGGCTCTGTGCCGGTTCTCCCACCTAACCTCAACCTAGCCCTGACCCTCATCAGGGACAAGCTCCGAAGCGGCTACCCTCCACATGGGGCTCAGGGGCAGACATGGCCAGGAATGAAGGCTGGTGCTGGCCCTCACGATCTCTTGTCAGCCCCTCCTCAGCCCCACCAACCCCTGCTCCCTTCTCTTTGGTCTCCCACCTAAACATCAACCTACATCTTACCTTCAGCAGAGCCAGGCTCTGAAACGTCTACCCTCCAGATGGCGCTCCAACACAGAGGGAACCAAGGTGACGGGTGTTCGTTGCACTCGCCTGCCCTGGCAGCCCTTTGAGGTCCCCACCACCACCGGGGCTCTCTGTCGGTTCTCCCAGTTATCTTCGACGTATCCCTTACCTTCATCGGAGCCAAGCTCCGAAGAGGACACTCTCCACGGGGGGCTTAGGCACTGAAGTAGCCAGGAACCAAGACTGATGCTGGCCCTCACGATCTCTTGGCAGCACCTTCTCAGCCCCACCAACACCGGGGCTCTGTGTCTCTTCTCCCACCTAACCTCACCCTAGCACTTACCCACTTCAGAGCCAAGCTCCGAAGCGGCCTCCCACCGCATGGGGCTCAAGGCACAGAAGTAGCCAGGAATCAAGGTTGACGCTGGCCGTCACGATTTCTTAGCAGCCCCTTCTCAGCCCCACCAACACCGGGGCTCTGAGTCTGTTCTTCCACCTATCCTCGACATATCCCTTATCCTCAGCAGAGCCAAGCCTGAAGCAGCCACCCACCACATGGGCCTAAGCACTGAGGTAGCCAGGAATCAAGGTTGATGCTGGCTCTCACCTTCCCTTGGCGGCCCCACCAAACCGGGGCTCTGTGTCTGTTCTCTCAACTAACCTCGACCTAGCACTTACCCGCTTCACAGACAAGCTCCGAAGCGACCACCCTCCACGTGGGCCTTAGGCACTGAGGTAGCCAGGAACCAAGCTTCATGCTGGCCCTCACCTTCCCTTGGCAGCCCCTCCTCAGCCCCACCAACACATGCCCCCTTCTCTTTGGTCTCCCACCTAAACATCAACCTACATCTTACCTTCATCAGATCCAGGGTCTAAAACGTCTACCCACTAGATGGCACTTCCACACAGATGGAAGTAAGATTGAATGTTTGTTGAACTCGTGTGCCCTGGCAGCCCTTTGAGGTCCCCACCACCACCGGGGCTCTCTGTCTGTTCTCCCAATTATCCTTGACACATCCCTTATCCTTACCACAGCTAAGCTCCGAAGCGGCCTCCCACCTCATGGGGCTCAAGGCACAGAAATAGCCAGGAATCAAGGTTGACGCTGGCCCTCATGATCTCTTGGCAGTCCCTTCTCAGCCCCACCAACACCGGGGCTCTGTGTTTGTTCTCCCAACTAACCTCACCCTAGCCCTGACCCTCATCAGGGCCAAGCTACGAAGCGGCCAGCCTCCACATGGGCCTAAGCACTGAGGTAGCCAGGAATCAAGGTTGATACTGGCCCTCACCTTCCCTTGGCAGCCTCACCAACACCGGGACTCTGTGTCTATTCTCTCAACTAAACTTTACCTAGCACGTACCCGCTTCAGACCCAAGCTGCGAAGCGGCCACACACTGAATGGGGCTCAGGTACAGAAGCAGCCAGGAATCAAGGTTCATGCTGGCCCTCACCTTCCCTTGGCAGCCCCTCCTCAGCCCCACCAACAACTGCCCCCATCTCTAGGGTCTCCCACCTAAACATCAACCTACATCTTACCTTCATCAGATTCAGGGTCTAAAACGTCTACCCACTAGATGGCGCTCCAACACAGAGGGAACCAAGATTGACTGACTGTTGAACTCGCCTGCCCTGGCAGCCCTTTGAAATCCCCACTAACACCGGGGCTCTCTGCCTGTTCTCCCACCTAACCTCAACCTAGCCCTGACCCTCATCGGAGCCAAGCTTCGAAGTGGCCACCCTCCACATGGGGCTTGGCACTGAAGTAGCCAGGAACCAAGACTGATGCTGGCCCTCACGATCTCTTGGCAGTCCCTTCTCAGCCCCACCAACACCGGGGTTTTGAGTCTGTTCTTCCACCTATCCTCGACATATCCCTTATCCTCAGCAGAGCCAAGCTCTGAAGCAGCCACGCACCGCATGGGGCTTGGCACTGAGGTAGCCCGGAATCAAGGTTGATGCTGGCCCTCACGATCTCTTGGCAGCCCCTTCTCAGCCCCACCAACACTGGGGCTCTGTGTCTGTTCTCCTTATTATCCTCGACACATCCCTTACCCTCATCAGAGCCAAGCTCCCAAGCGGCCACCCTCCACGAGGGCCCTAGGCACTGAGATAGCCAGGAATCAAGGCTGATGCTGGACCTCGCCTTCCGTTTGCAGTCCCTAGGCAGCCCCATCAACACCGTGGCTCTGTGCCGGTTCTCCCACCTAACCTCAACCTAGCCCTGACCCTCATCAGGGACAAGCTCCGAAGCGGCCACCCTCCACATGGGGCTCAGGGGCAGACATGGCCAGGAATGAAGGCTGGTGCTGGCCCTCACGATCTCTTGTCAGCCCCTCCTCAGCCCCACCAACCCCTGCTCCCTTCTCTTTGGTCTCCCACCTAAACATCAACCTACATCTTACCTTCAGCAGAGCCAGGCTCTGAAACATCTACCCACCAGATGGCGCTCCAACACAGAGGGAACCAAGGTGACGGGTGTTCGTTGCACTCGCCTGCCCTGGCAGCCCTTTGGGTCCCCACCACCACCGGGGCTCTCTGTCGGTTCTCCCAGTTATCTTCGACGTATCCCTTACCTTCATCGGAGCCAAGCTCCGAAGAGGCCACTCTCCACGGGGGGATTAGGCACTGAAGTAGCCAGGAATCAAGGTTGATGCTGGCCCTCACGATCTCTTGGCAGCACCTTCTCAGCCCCACCAACACCGGGGCTCTGTGTCTCTTCTCCCACCTAACCTCACCCTAGCACTTACCCACTTCAGAGCCAAGCTCCGAAGCGGCCTCCCACCGCATGGGGCTCAAGGCACAGAAGTAGCCAGGAATCAAGGTTGACGCTGGCCGTCACGATTTCTTAGCAGTCCCTTCTCAGCCCCACCAACACCGGGGCTCTGAGTCTGTTCTTCCATCTATCCTCGACATATCCCTTATCCTCAGCAGAGCCAAGCCTGAAGCAGCCACCCACCACATGGGCCTAAGCACTGAGGTAGCCCGGAATCAAGGTTGATGCTGGCTCTCACCTTCCCTTGGCGGCCCCACCAAACCGGGGCTCTGTGTCTGTTCTCTCAACTAACCTCGACCTAGCACTTACCCGCTTCACAGACAAGCTCCGAAGCGACCACCCTCCACGTGGGCCTTAGGCACTGAGGTAGCCAGGAACCAAGCTTCATGCTGGCCCTCACCTTCCCTTGGCAGACCCTCCAACACATGCCCCCTTCTCTGGTCTCCCACCTAAACATCAACCTACATCTTACCTTCATCAGATCCAGGGTCTAAAACGTCTACCCACTAGATGGCGCTCCAACACAGATGGAACCAAGATTGACTGTTTGTTGACCTCGCCTGCCCTGGCAGCCCTTTGAGGTCCCCACCAACAGCGGGGCTCTCTGTTCTCCCAATTATCCTCGACACATGCCATATCCTCATCAGAGCTAAGCTCCGAAGCGGCCACCCACCTCATGGGGCTTGGCGCTGAGGTAGCCAGGAATCAATGTTGACGCTGGCCCTCATGATCTCTTGGCAGCCCCTTCTCAGCCCCATCAACACCGGGGCTCTGTCTCTTCTTCCACCTATGCTCGACATATCCCTTATCCCCATCAGGGCCACTCTCCGACGCGGCTATCCACCACATGGGCCTAAGCGCTGAGGTAGCCAGGAATCAAGGTTGATACTGGCCCTCACCTTCACTTGGCAGCCCCACCAACACCGGGGTTCTGTGTCTGTTCTCCCAATTATCCTCGACACATCCCTTTTACCCTCATCAGAGCTAAGCTCCGAAGCGGCCACCCACCTCATGGGGCTCAGGCACAGAAGTAACCAGGAATCAAGTTGATGCTGGCCCTCACGATCTCTTGTCCGCCCCTTCTCAGCCCCACCAACACCGGGGCTCTGTGTCTGTTCTCTCAGCTAACCTCGACGTATCCCTTACCCTCATGAGAGCCAAGCTCCAGTGGCCACCCTCCACATGGGACTTGGCACTGAGGTAGCCAGGAATCAAGGCTGATGCTGGCCCTCACCTTCCCTTGGCAGACCCTTCTCAGCCCCACCAGCATCGTTGCTCTCTGTCTGATCTTCCATCTAACCTCGGCCTATCACTTACCCGCCTCAGAGCCAAGCTTCGAAGCAGCCACCCACCGCATGGGGCTTGGCACTGAGGTAGCCAGGAATCAAGGTTGATGCTGGCCCTCACGATCTCTTGGCAGCCCCACCAACACCGGGGCTCTGTGCCTCTGCTCGCACCTAACATCAAGCTATCCCTTACCCTCCCCAGGGCCAAACTTCGGAGCGGCCACCCTCCACATGGGCCTAAGCACTGAGGTAGCCAGGAATCAAGGTTGAGGCTAGCTCTCACCTTCCCTTGGCGGCCCCACCAAAACCGGGGCTCTGTGTCTGTTCTCTCAACTAACCTCGACCTAGCAGTTACCCGCTTCAGAGACAAGCTCTAAAGCAACAACCCGCCTCATAGGGCTTTGTCACTGAGGTAGCCAGGAATCCAGGTTGATGCTGGCCCGCACGATCTCTTGGCAGCCCCTTCTCAGCCCTACCAATACCGGGGCTCTGTGTCTGTTCTCTCAGCTAACCTCGACATATCCCTTACCCTCATCAGAGCCAAGCTCCGAAGCAACCATCCTCCACGTGGGCCTTAGGCACTGAGGTAGCCAGGAACCAAGGTTCACGCTGGCCCTCACCTTCCCTAGTCAGCCCCTCCTCAGCCCCACCAACACGTGCCCCCTTCTCTTTGGTCTCCCACCTAAACATCAACCTACATCTTACCTTCATCAGAGCCAGGCTCTGAAACGTCTACCCACCAGATGGCGCTCCAACACAGAGGGAACCAATGTGACTGGTGTTCGTTGCACTCGCCTGCCCCGGCAGCCCTTTGAGGTCCCCACCACCACCGGGGCTAGGCGCTTGCCGTAGCACTCAACCGTCAACCTTGCCGCAGCCCAACTGCAAAGCAGACAAGCGCCCCATGGAGCTCCCACACACATTTAGCCAGGGCTGAAATATGTTCGCGGCGCTCACCTTCCCTTTACAGCCCCTTCTCAGCTGCCCAGCACCCAGCCATCTCCAGCACCGCAAATGCGCAACATCCAGCACACCTAGCACCCCTTGGGATCTTTGGCAGTGCTTGGTGCTGGGCATGTGTCGGTGCTGGGTCGTGGGGGTACTGTGTGCTAGGCCCTGAGTGGAGTGGGTTCTGGACAGGTCTGGGTGCTGTGGTTGCTGGGCGTTGGGCATATCTGGGTGCTCGCCATGTCCTTGTGCTGGGCACTGGGAGGATTTGGTGCTGGGAATGGGCAGGTTATGATCGTGTCTGGGTGGTGGATGCTGGCTACAGGCAGTGCTGGGTGCTGGTCATTGGGGGTACTGGTTTCTAGGCACTGGGCGTGCGGGGTGCTGGACATCTCTGGGTGCTGAGCATGTCCAAGTGATGGGTCCGGGGCACTGGGACTGCTGGGCAGTGGGGGTGCTGGGGACTATGCATATCAGGGTGCTGGGCATGCCTGTGTACTGAGTGCTTGGCGCTGGGTTCTGGATGCTGGCTGGTGGGCATTGTCTGTGTGCTGGTTATTGGGCACTGGCGGTGGTAGGCATGGGAGTGCTTGTTGCTGGGCATTTTCTGATCCTGGCTGTTGGGGGCGCTGAGCACTGGGCATGTCTGGGTGATGGATGGAGGGAGTTTTGGGTGCTGGGCACTAGGGGTGCTGGCTAGTGGGTATGTCCGTGTGCTGGGTATGTCCATATGCCGGATGCTGTGCGCTGGGGATGCTGGGCACTGGGGTTAGTGGGTGCTGTGCACTGGGGTTGCTGGGTGCTGGGCGGCGCGACTGCTGGGGGCTGGGAGTGCTGGGTACTATGCATAAGCGGGTGCAGGGTATGTCTTGCTGCTGGATGGTGGGTTGTGGGGCTACTGGGAGCTGGGCACTGGGGTTGCTGGGTGCTAAATCCTGTGGGTGCTGGTTGCTGGGCCCTGGGAGTGCTGGGTACTATGCATAAGCGGGTGCAGGGTATGTCGTGCTGCTGAGTGCTGGGGGTATTGGGTGTTGGCCACTGGGGTGTTGGGTGCTGGGCATGTCCTCGTCGTTGGCATGACTGATGCTGGGCACTGGGGGTGCCGGCTGCTGGGAGCTAGCGGTGCTGGCTGTTGGCATTTCAGTTGCTGGACATGACCAGGTGCTGGGCGTGTCCAGGTGCTGGGCATGTGCGGATGCTGTGTGCTCAGCACTTGAGGTTCTGGGTGGTCGGCAGTGAGGGTGCTAGACGCTGGGGATGCTGGCTGTTGCTGTGCTGGGTGCTGGGCACTGGGGCTGCTGAGTGGTGGGCATGTCCAGGTGCTGTTTGTTGGCGGTTGGGGTGCTGGGTTGCGCGCCTGTCCGGGAGTTAGTGCTGGGCCCTGGGGGTGCTGTGTATGTCCGAGTGCTGGGCATGTCTGGATGCTGGGTAAACGGGTTCTTGGGCTGTGGGGGTGTTGGGTATGCTGGTTTCTGGGCACTGGGGAGGTGCTGGCTGCGAGACCTGTATGGTGGTGGGTGTTTGGTGTACTGGGTGCAGGGCACTGGGCGTGCTGGGGATGTCCGGGTGCTACGTGCTGATCACTGGGGATGTTGGGGGCTGGTTTGCTGTGTTCTGGTGTGTAGCGTGCTGGGCATGTTTGGGTGCTGGGCATGTCCAGGTGCTGGGTACTGGGCGCTGGGGGTGGTGGTCCCTGGGGGTGCTGTGTGCTGGGCATGTCCGGGGGGTGGGTTGGGCAGTGGGGTTGCTGGGTGCTGGGAATGTGCGGGTGCTGGGGGCTGGGCCCTGAGGTTGCTGGGGGCTGGGCACTCGGGTTGCTGGGTGCTGGCTGGTGCGGTTGCGGGGCCCTGGTATTGCTGGGTACTATGCATAACTGAGTGCAGGGCATCTCTTGGTGCTGGAAGTACTGGGTGCTGGGTGCTGGGCATATCCGGTGCTGGGCCTGTGCTCTGGAGTTGCTGGGTTCTGTGCTCTGGGGGTGCTTGTTTCTTGGCACGTGCATGTGCTGTGTGCTCTGCCCTGGTTGTGCTGGGTATGTGTGGGTGTTGGGCAGTGTGGGTGCTGTGTGGTGGGCGTTGGGCATGTCTGGGTGCTGGGTTGTCCTGGTTCCAGCTGAGACAGGGTTAACTTTCTTCCCAGTAGCCTGGGGGGTGTGCTGTGTTTTGGGTTTAGTGTGAAAGGAGCGTTGATGGCCCATTGATGCTTTGGCTGTTGCTGGGTGATGCTTGCACCGGGAGGGGGGAGCACAGCCGGGGTGGTGGACTGAGCTGGCCAATGGGGTATTCTATACCATGTGACATCATGCTCAGTAGAAAAACCAGGTGGGGGGGGGGGGCTCGCCCCCGTTCGTGACACGCGGTCGGCGGTCGGTGAGCGGTTGTGTAGTGCATTGCCTGTTTTGTGTATTCTGTTATTGTTGTTGTTCTCATTGTTATTACTACTGTTCTACTTAGTTTTATTTCAATTATTAAACTGTTTTTATCTCAACCCGGGAGCTTTCCTACTTGTGCCCTCCCGATTCTCTCCCCCATCCCACCGGGGGCGGGGTGATCGAGCGGCTGCGTGGCGTTTATTTTTGCTGGCTGGGGTTAAACCACGACATGGGTGATGGGCACTGGAGGTTCTGGGCGATGGGGAGCAGGGAAGCTGCCTGCTAGGCATGTCTGAGTGCTGGGCATGTCCGGGTGCTGGGTACTGTGCGCTGGCGGTGGTGGTGCTGGGTGCTGGGCATGTCCGGGTGCTAGGCAATGGCGGTGCTGGGTGCTTGGCGCTGGGGGTGATGGTCTTTGGGTGTGCTGGGTGCTGGGCATGTCCCTGTGCTGGGTGGTGGGGGTGCTGGGCATGTGCGGGTGTTGGTTGCCGGGCCCTGGGTGTACTGGGTGCTGGATGCTGGGGTGGTTGGTTTCTGGCCGCTGGGGGTGCTGGGTTCTGTGCCCCTGTGTTGCTGGGTGCTGAGCATGTCCGGGTGCTGGCCATGTGTAAGTGCAGCGTGCTGGGCACTGGGTGCTGGGGGGTGGGGATGCTGGATGCTGAGTGTTGGGTATGCTGGTTTCCGGGCACTGGGCGGAAGTGTGTGAGACCTGAGGGGGGGTTGTATGGTGGGTGTTTGGGGTGCTGAGTGCTGCAGGTGCTGGGCATGTCCAGGTGCTATGTGCTGATCACCGGGGTTCTTGGGGGCTGGTTTGCTGTGTTCTGGTGTGTTGGGCGCTGGGCATGTTTGTCTGGGTGCTGGGCATGTCTGGGTGCTGGGTACCGGGAACTGGCAGTGCGGGGCGGTGCGGGTGCTGTGTGCTGGGCATGTCGGGGTGCTGGGTACTGGGCAGTGGGAGTGCTGGGTGCTAGGTACTGGGGATGCTGGGCCCTGGCATTGCTCGGCAATATGCAAAACTGAGTGCAGGGTATGTCTTGGTGCTGGATGCTTGGTGCTGGAGGTACCGGGTGCTGGGCATATGCAGTGCTGGGTTTTGGGCATATCCGGTGCTGGGTGGCTGTGCTGGGGTTGCTGGGTGCTGTGCTGTGAGGGTGCTGGATTCCTGGCATGTGCGTGTACTGTGTGCTGGGCCCTGGTTGTGCTGGGTATGTGTGGGTGCTGGGTGTTGGGCACTGGGGGGGGTGGTGCTAGGTGCTGGGCATGTCCAGGTGCTGAGCAATGGTGGTGCTGGGTGCTTGGCGCTGGGGGTGGTGGTCCCTGGGGCTGCTGTGTGCTGGGCACGTCGGGATGCTGGGTTTTGGGCGGTGGGGGTGCTGGGCGTGCGCATGTGTTGGTTGCTGGACCCTGGCATGCTGGGCGCTGGGGCGATCGTTTACTGGGTGCTGGGGGTGCTGGGTTCAATGCAGCGTATGCAGGTCCTGGGCAGTGGGTGTGCTGGAAGCTGGGCGTTGGGTATGCTGGTTCCTGCCACTGCGGGTGCTGGGTGTGAGACTTGTGGGCGTGCTGGATGGTGGGTGTTTGGTGTGCACCCTCACTGCCCACCACCCAGAACCCCAAGTGCCGAGCACACAGCATCCAGACGTGCCCAGCACCTCCACACGCCCAGCACCCACAAGACCCAACAACCAGCACTGGTCATGACCAGTACCTGGAAATGCCCACAGCCAGCACCCCTAGCTCCCCGCACCCAGCACTCCCAGGGCCCAGCACTAATTCCCGGACATGCGCACAACCCAGCACACCCACCGCCAACACACAGCATCGAGACATGCCCAGCACCCAGCAGCCCCAGTGCCCAGCATCCACCAGCAAGACATACCCTGCACTCAATTATGCATGGTACCCAGCACTCCCAGGGCCCAGCAACCAGTAGCCCCAGTACCTCGGCTCGCTTCTGTAATTCTACACAATGAAGACTTGTGGCTTAGAAGTTAGGGAACTAGCAGGTGTGGTGTTTGCAGGCGTGTAGAATTGTAGTCTAAATCGTGTCTCCTGGAAGCAGTGTTAGACTCTAGTGAAGAGTAACCTTGGAAACGAGAACCGTAAACAAACGTAGTCCAGACGTGGCTCGGAGACAAACCTCGCCCTTATAAGGAAAGAAAGGAACAGGTTCACGAAGAGTTCACTACCCCGCCGACCACCACAGACCACCCGAGACCCTCAAGGAGACCCTAAAGGTTTTAGTGCGCATGTGTCTAGGATGATGTAATATTATAATCGGTTCTCGGAAATTTAAGGAATATGTAAAAGAGAAACTTAAAATATGTATGAGAAGCATGGATACAAACAGAAAGGTGATTAGACCCGGTGTGCTTCATTTGTGGCACGTCCACCGAGCACCCAGGCCTGAATAAAACAACCTCTCTCCTGAGCGTGTGGAATTGGTTCCTTCCACGCCGGGCACGAATCCGCTTTTCGGACAACACCTAGCCCCCAGCACCCACACCAGCAGCACCAGCAAGCCCAGTGCCCAGCACGCAGCAACCTCAGGGCCCAGCACCCAGCCATGCCCGCCACCCGGACATGCCCAGCAGCCAGCAACCCCAGTGCACAGCACCCAGCACCCCCAGCGCCCAGAAACCAACACACGCACACAGCCAGCACGCCCACCGCCCAAAACCCAGCAGCCCAACATGCCCAGCACACAGCACCACCACCGCCACCACCCCCACTGCCCAGTACCCAGCACCCACACATGCCCAGCACCCACACATGCCCAGCACACAGCACCACCACCGCCCACTGCCCAGTACCCAGCACCCACACGTGCCCAGCACTCAGACATGCCCAGCACTCAGACATGCCCAGCAGGCAGCTACTCTGCTGCCCACCGCCCAGCATCCCGACCGCCCAGCACCCAGACATGCCCAGGCCCCGCCACACAGCACCCACACTGCCCAACACCCAGCACTCACACATACCCGGCACAACCAGGGCCCAGCACACAGCACACGCACATGTCAGGAATCCAGCACCCTCACAGCACAGCACCCAGCAACCCCAGCACAGCCACCCAGCACCGCATATGCCCAGCACCTAGCACCGCATATGCCCAATACCCAGCACCCAGTACCTCCAGTACCCAGCATCCAGCACCAAGACATACCCTGCACTCAGTTATGTATAGTAGCCAGCAATACCAGGGCCCAGAACCCCAGTACCTAGAACCCAACACTGCCACTGCGCAACACCCACCACCCGGACGTGCCCAGCACACAGCACCCCCACTGCCCCACCCAGCCAGCGCCCAGTACCCAGCACCCAGACATGCCCAGCACCCAAACATGCCCAGCACTCAACACACCACTGCCCAGATCCCAGCAAACCAGCCCCCAACATCTCCAGTGATCAGCACATAGCACCCGGACATGCCCAGCACCCGCAGCGCTCAGCACCCAGCACCCCCAGTGCTCTGTACTCAGCACACCAAACACCTACCATCCAGCACCCCCACACGTCTCACACCCAGCACGCCCAGTGCCCAGCAACCAGCATACCCAACACCCACCATCCAGCTTCCCCACCACCCAGTACCCCCACTGCCCAGTACCCTGCACCCAGACATGCCCAGCACCCGGACATACACAGCACTCAGCACTGTCCTTCTTCCTGCTGGGACAGAGTTAACTTTCTTCCCAGTAGCTTGGGGGGGTGTGCTGGCTTTTGGGTTTGGTGTGAGAGGAGCGTTGATGGCCCCTTAATGCTTTGGCTGTTGCTGGGCGGTGCTTGCACCGGGAGACTTTTGTTCTCTCTTTTCGGCCTCCCACAGGAAGCTCGGGGGGGGGGTTGGGGGGCAGGGGTGGGGAGCACAGCCGGGGTAGTTGACCTAGCTGGCCAATGGGGTATTCTATAGCATGTAACATCCTGCTCAGTATAAAAAATGGGAGGGGGCGGGGGGGGGAAAAGACTCTCCCCCCCTCCCCCCCCCAGTTCATGACACGCGGTCGGCAGCGGTGAGCAGTTGCATTGTGCGTTGCCTGCTTTGTATCGTCTGTTGTTGTTGTTGTTCTCATTGTTATTATTACGGTTCTACTTCGTTTTATTTCAACCATTAAACTGTTTTTATCTCAACCTGGGAGTTTTCCTACTTGTGCCCTCCCGATTCTCTCCCCCGTCCCACGGGGTGGGGGGGGAGCTGAGCCACCGGCTGCGTGGGGTTTATTTGCAGGCTGGGGTTAAACCACGACATGCACCCATCGTACCCTCCACCCAGCACCCCCATGGCCCAGCACTCATTCCCGGACATGTGCACAACCTAGCACACCCACCGCCAACACACAGCCCCTGGACGTGCCCAGCACCCAGCAGCCCCACTGTCCAGCACCGCATTGCCCAGCATCCCCAGCGCCCAGCACCCTCACTGCCCACCACCCAGAACAACAAGTGCCGAGCACACAGCATCCGGACATGCCCAGCACCGGGGCACACCCAGCACCCACAAGACCCAGCATCCGGTCATGACCAGCAACTGGAAATGCCCACAGCCAGCACCTCTAGCTCCCAGCAGCCACCAACCCCAGTGCCTAGCACTCAGCACCCAGTCGTGCCAAGCACCCAACACCCCGGTGCTCAGCACCCTGCACCCAGTCGTGTCCAGGGCCCCCCACACTGCCCAACACCCAGCACCCACACATACCTGGCACAACCAGGGCCCAGCACACAGCCCACGCACGTGCCAGGAATCCAGCATCCCCAGAGCACAGCACCCAGCAACCCCAGCACAGCCACCCAGCACTGCATATGCCCAGCATGAAGCACCGCATATGCCCACAACCCAGCACCCAGTAGCTCCAGCACCAGGCATCCAGCACCAAGACATACCCTGCACTCAGTTATGCAGAGTACCTAGCAATACCGGGCCCAGCACCCCAGTACCTAGCACCCAACACCCACCACCCGGACATGCCCAGCACACAGCACCCCCACTGCCCCACACCGCCAGCGCCCCGTATGCAGCACCCAGAAATGCCCAGCACCCAAACGTGCCCAGCACTCAACACACCACTGCCCAGATCCCAGCAAACCAGCCCCCAACATCGCCAGTGATCAGCACATAGCACCTGGAATGCCCAGCACCCGCAGCGCTCAGCACCCAGCACCCCCAGGGACCAGCAGCCAGCATCGCAGCAACCAGCATCCCCAGCGCCCAGCACCCGGTCATGCCAAGCACCTGGACATGCCCAGCACCAAGCACGCCTGTGCCCAGCACACAATATCCCCAGCACCCAGTAGCCCCAGCACCCAGCAGCAAGAGATACCCTTCACCCGCTTACGCATAGTACCCACAGCGCTCAGCAGCCACCATCCCCAGTGCTCTGTACCCAGCACACCAAACACCCACCATCCAGTACCCCCACACGTCTCACACCCAGCACCCCCAGTGCCCAGTACCCTGCACCCAGACATGCCCAGCACCCGGACATACACAACACTCAGCACTGTCCTTCTTCCTGCTGGGACAGAGTTAACTTTCTTCCAGTAGCTTGGGGGGTGTGCTGGCTTTTGGTTTGGTGTGAGAGGAGCGTTGATGGCCCCTTAATGCTTTGGCTGTTGCTGGGCGGTGCTTGCACCGGGAGACTTTTGTTTTCTCTTTTCGGCCTCCCACAGGAAGCTCGGGGGGGGGGGGGCGGGGGTGGGGAGCACAGCCAGGGTAGTTGACCTAGCTGGCCAATGGGGTATTCTATAGCATGTAACATCATGCTCAGTATAAAAAATGGGAGGGGGCGGGGGGGGGAAAAGACTCTCCCCCCCTCCCCCCCCAGTTCATGACACGCGGTCGGCAGCGGTGAGCAGTTGCATTGTGCATTGCCTGCTTTGTATCGTCTGTTGTTGTTGTTGTTCTCATTGTTATTATTACTGTTCTACTTCGTTTTATTTCAATCATTAAACTGTTTTTATCTCAACCTGGGAGTTTTCCTACTTGTGTCCTCCCGATTCTCTCCCCCATCCCACGGGGTGGGGGGGGAGGAGAGCCAGTGGCTGCGTGGGGTTTATTTGCAGGCTGGGGTTAAACTACGACATGCACCCATCGTACCCTCCACCCAGCACCCCCATGGCCCAGCACTCATTCCCGGACACGCGCACAACCTAGCACACCCACCACCAACACACAGCCCCTGGACATGCCCAGCAGCCCCAGCACCGCATTGCCCAGTATCCCCAGCACCCAGCATCCAGCAGCAAGAGATACCCTGCACCTGCTTATGCATAATACCCAGCACTCCCATGGCCCAGCAACCAGCACTTAGCCCCCAGCACCCACACCAGCCAGCACCCAGCAAGGCCGGTGCCCAGCACCCAGCAACCTCAGGGCCCAGAACCCAGCAGCCAGCCATTGCCGAGCACCCAGACATGCCCAGCACCCAGCAACCCCAGTGCACACAACCCAGAAGCCCCAGTGCCCAGAAACCAACAGCCCCAGTGCCCAGCACTCCCAGAGCTCAGAAACCAACACTCGCATGCACGCAACACTCCAACCACCCAGCACCCGGACATGCCCAGCATGCAGCACCACCAGGGACCACCACCCCCAGCACCATGCACCCAGCACTACCACTGCCCAGCACCCAGATGTGCCCAGCAGGCAGCTTCCCTGCTGCCCACCGCCCAGCATCGCGACCGCCCAGCACCCCGACTGCCCAGCACCTGGACATGCCCAGGCCCCGCCACACAGCCCAACACCCAGCACCCACACATACCCAGCACAACCAGGGCCCAGCACACACACGCCAGGTTAAACCATGACATGCACCCATCATACCCTCCACCCAGCACCCCCATGGCCCAGCACTCATTCCCGGACATGCGCACAACCACCACCAACACACAGCCCCTGGATATGCCCAGCAGCCCCAGCGCCCAGGAGCAAGAGATACCCTGCAAATGCTCATGCATAATACCCAGCACTCCCAGGACCCAGCAACCAGCACTTAGCCCCCAGCACCCACACCAGCCAGCACCCAGCAAGGCCGGTGCCCAGCACCCAGCAACCTCAGGGCCCAGAACCCAGCAGCCAGCCATTGCCCAGCACCCAGACATGCCCAGCACCCAGCAACCCCAGTGCACAGAACCCAGAAGCCCGAGTGCCCAGAAACCAACCACCCCAGTGTCCAGCACCCAGTACACCCAGGGCCCAGCAAGCAACACTCGCACATGCCCAGCACCCCTACCACCCAGCACACCCAAAGACTATCACGCCCAGCGCCAAGCACCCAGCACCGCCATTGCCTAGCACCAGGACATGCCCAGCACTCAGTACCACCACCATCAGTGCACAGTACCAAGCACCCGGATATGCCTAGCACTGAGACATTCCTACCAGGCAGCTTCCCTGCTCCCCATCGCCCAGGACCTCCAGTGCCCATCACCCAGCACTGGGACATGCCCACCACGCAGCACCCATACTGCCCAGCACCCCCACATACCCAGCACAACCAGGGCACAGCACACAGCACACGCACATGCCAGGAATCCAGCACCCTCACATCACAGCACCCAGCAAACCCAGAGCACACACCTAGCACCGGATATGGCCAGCACCGGATATGGCCAGCACCAAGACATACCCTGCACTCAGTTATGCATAGTACCAAGCAATGCCAGGGCCCAGCATCCCCAGTAGCTAGCACCCAGCACTCCCACTGCCCAATACCCACCACCCGGACATACCCAGCACCCCCACTGCCCATGCCCAGCACCCAGACATGCCCAGCACCCAAACATGCCCAGCGCCCAACACACCAGAAAGCAGCAAACCAGCCCCCACCATTCCCAGTGATCTGCACATAGCACCCAGCACACGCTGCGCTCAGCACCCACCACCCCCAGTGCCCAGAATCCAGCATACCCAATGCCCAGCATCCAGTACCACCACCCCAGCTGCCCAGTACCCGCACGCGGATATGCCCAGCACCCGAACATACACAGTACCCCTAGGACCCAGCACTCAGAACTCCAGTGCACTGCACTGTCCTGCTTCCGGCTGGGACAGAGTTAACTTTCTTCCCAGTAGCTTGGGGGGGTGTGCTGGCTTTTGGGTTTGGTGTGAGAGGAGCGTTGATGGCCCCTTAATGCTTTGGCTGTTGCTGGGCGGTGCTTGCACCGGGAGACTTTTGTTCTCTCTTTTCGGCCTCCCACAGGAAGCTCGGGGAGGGTGGGTTGGGGGGGGTGGCGGGATGGGGAGCACAGCCGGCGTAGTTGACCCAGCTGGCCACTGGGGTATTCTATAGCATGTGACATCCTGCTCAGTATAAAAAATGGGAGGGGGCGGGGGAGGGGGCTCTGCCCCCCTCCCGCTCGCGACACACGGTCGGCAGCGGTGAGCAATTGCATTGTGCATTGCCTGCTTTGTATCGTCTGTTGTTGTTCTCATTGTTATTATTACTGTTCTACTTCGTTTTATTTCAACCATTAAACTGTTTTTATCTCAACACGGGAGCTTTCCTACTTGTGCCTTCTCGATTCTCTCCCCAATCCCACGGGGTGGGGGGGGAGGTGAGCCAGTGGCTGCATGGGGTGTATTTGCAGGCTGGGGTTAAACCAACACATGCACCCATCATACCCTCCACCCAGCACTGCCAGGGCCCAGCACTCGCATGGCCCAGCACTGATTCCCACACATGCACACAACCCAGCACACCCACCACCAATGCACAGCACCTCGACATGCCCAGCAGCCCCGGAGCCCAGCACACAGCACCCAGCATCCCCAGCACCAGGACATGACAAGAAGCCAGTCCTCGCAGTGCCCACCCCCCAACACCCCCACGACTCAGCAACGGAACATGCCTAGCACCAGGCACCACCAATGTGTAGCAAGGAGTGCTAGGTGTGGTGGATATGGCACATTTGGGGTGCTGGAGCTGGCTGGGTGTTGGGCAGCTGAGAAGGGTCTATCAAGGGAAGGTGAGAGCCACCAACATCTTTCAGTCCTGCCCGTTAGTTTATGGGAGCCCGAAGAGGGGATCGACTACTTTGCAGTTGGGCTGTGGTAAGGTTGCTGGTTGGGTGGTAGAGCGAGAGCAGCTCCCTCGGAAAGGGCTGCCACGAAAGGCAAGAGCCAGAAACAGCTTTCAACCAGAACAGCTGGTTCTTTCTGTGTTGGAGCGCCCTCTGGTGGGAAGCCGTTTAGGAAATGGGCTTGAGAGATGGTAAGGCAAAGGTTGATATTTAGGTTAGAGAATGAGGGAGAGGGGTAGTGGGACCGGGAAGTGGCTACTCCTCGTTTGGAGTCCATGTGGTGGGTGGCGTTATCTTATGCAGAAGGGTCTCGTTATCTACGCAGAACCTCAAACTATCCCTTATCCTCCTCAGAGGCAAGCTCCGAAAGGGCCACCCACCTCCTCCGGCTCAGGCACAGAAATAGCCAGGACTCAAGGATGATGCTGGCCCTCACGATCTCTTGGCAGCCCCTTCTCAGCCCCACCAACACCGGGGCTCGGTCTCTGTTCTGCCATTCATCCTCTACATATCCCTTACCCTCCTCAGAGTCAAGCTTCCGAAGCGGCCAAACTCCACATAGGGCTAGGCACTGAAGAGCCAGGAATCGCGGATGATGCTGGCCCACACCTTCCTTGGCAGCCACGCCAACACCGGGGCTCTGAGTCTGTTCCCCCGCCTAACATCAACCTAGCGCTGACTCTCACCAGGGCCACCTCCGAAGCGTCCACCCTCCACATGGGGCTTGGCACTGAAGTGGCCAGGAACCAAGGTTGATGCTGGCCCTCACGGTCTCTTGTCGGCCCCGCTCAGCCCCACCAATACCGGGGCTCTGTGTCTCTGCTCGCACCTAACAGCGACCTATCCCTTACCCTCATCAGAGCCAAGCTCCGAAGAGACCACTCTTCATGTGGGGCTTAGGCACTGAGGCAGCCAAGAATCAAGGTTGATGCTGGCCCTCACGATCACTTCGAAGCCCCTTCTCAGTGGCACCAAAGCAGGGGCTCTGTCTCTGTTCTCCCACCTAACCTCAGCCTAGCCCAGACCCTCATCAGGGCCAAGCTCTGTTCTCCCACTTAGCCTCCACATATCCCTTACCCTCATCGGAGCCAGGCTCCGAATAGGCCACCCTCCGGCTCAGGCACTGAAGTAGCCAGGAACCAAGGTTGATGCTGGCCCTCACGATCTCTTCGTGGCCCCTTCTCAGCCCCACCAAAACCGGGGCTCTGTCTCTGTTCTCCCACTTAGCCTCGACCTATCCCTTACCCTCATCAGGGCAAAGCTCCGAAGAGACCACCCTCAAGGTGGGGATCAGGCACTGAAGGGCAGCCCCGTCTCAGCCCGACCAAAACCGGGGCTCTGTGTCTCTGCTCGCACCTAACAGCGACCTATCCGTTACCCTCATCGGAGCCAAGCTCCGAAGCGACCACTCTCCACGTGGGGCTTAGGTACGGAAGTAGCCAGGAACCAAGGTTGATGCTGGCCCTCATGATCTCTTCGTGGCCCCTTCTCAGCCCCACCAAAACCGGGGCTCTGGCTCTGTTCTCCCACTGAGCCTCGACATATCCCTTACCCTCATCAGGGCAAAGCTCCGCAGCGGCCACCCTCCACGTGGAGCTTGGCACTAAGGTAAGCAGAAATCAAGGCTGATGCTGGCTCTCCTCTTCCCTTGGACGCCCTACCAAAACCGGGGCTCTGTCTCTGTTCTCCCACTTAGCCTCGACCTATCCCTTACCCTCATCAGGGCAAAGCTCCGAAGAGACCACCCTCAAGGTGGGGATCAGGCACTGAAGGGCAGCCCCGTCTCAGCCCCACCAATACCGGGGCTCTGTGTCTCTGCTCGCACCTAACAGCGACCTATCCCTTACCCTCATCGGAGCCAAGCTCCGAAGCGGCCACGCTCCACGTGGGGTTTGGCACTGAGATAGCCAGGAATCAAGGTTGATGCTGACCCTCACGATCTCTTGGCAGCCCCTTCTCAGCCCCACCAATACCGGGGCTCTGTATCTGTTCTCCCACTTAGCCTCCACATATCCCTTACCCTCATCAGGGCAAAGCTCCGCAGCGGCCACACTCCACATGGGGCTAGGCACTGAGATAGCCAGGAATCAAGGGTGGTGCTGGCCCTCCCCTTCCATTTGCAGTCCCTAGGCAGCCCCACCAACACCGGGGCTCTGTCTCTGTTCTCCGTCCTAACCTCAGCCTAGCCCAGACCCTCATCAGGGCCAAGCTCCGAAGTGGCCACCGGCCACATGGAGCTAGGCACTGAAGTAGCCAGGAACCAAGGCTGATGCTGGCCCTCACAGTCCCTTGACACCCCCTTCTCAGCCCCACCAACACCGGGCCTCTGTGCCTGTTCTCTCACCTCACCTCAACCTAGTCCTGACCCTCATCAGGGCCAAGCTTCCGAACCGGCCACCTTCCACGTGGAGCTTGGCACTAAGGTAAGCAGAAATTAAGGCTGATGCTGGCTCTCATCTTCCCTTGGACGCCCTACCAAAACCGGGGCTCTGTCTCTGTTCTCCCACTTAGCCTCCACATATCCCTTACCCTCATCGGAGCCAAGCTCCGAAGAGGCCACCCTCGACATGGGGCTCAGGCACTGAAGTAGCCAGGAACCAAGGTTGATGCTGGCCCTCACGATCTCTTCGTGGCCCCTTCTCAGCCCCGCCAAAACCGGGGCTCTGTCTCTGTTCTCCCACTTAGCCTCGACCTATCCCTTACCCTCATCAGGGCAAAGCTCCGAAGAGACCACCCTCAAGGTGGGGATCAGGCACTGAAGGGAAGCCCCGTCTCAGCCCGACCAAAACCGGGGCTCTGTGTCTCTGCTCGCACCTAACAGCGACCTATCCGTTACCCTCATCGGAGCCAAGCTCCGAAGCGACCACTCTCCACGTGGGGCTTAGGTACGGAAGTAGCCAGGAATCAAGTTTGACGCTGGCCCTAACGATCTCTTTGCAGCCCCTTCTCAGTCCCACCAATACCGGGGCTCTGTCTCTGTTCTCCCACGTATCCTCGACATATCCCTTACCCTAATCACGGTAAAGCTCCGCAGCGGACACCCTCCACATGGGGCTTGGCACTGAGATAGCCAGGAGTCAAGGGTGGTGCTGGCCCTCCCCTTCCATTTGCAGTCCCTAGACAGCGCCACTAACACCGGGGCTTTGTGTCTGTTCTCCGTCCTAACCTCAACCTAGCCCAGACCCTCATCAGGGCCAAGCTCCGAAGTGGCCACCGGCCACATGGAGCTAGGCACTGAAGTAGCCAGGAACCAAGGCTGATGCTGGCCCTCACAGTCCCTTGACACCCCCTTCTCAGCCCCACCAACACCGGGCCTCTGTGCCTGTTCTCTCACCTCACCTCAACCTAGTCCTGACCCTCATCAGGGCCAAGCTTCCGAACCGGCCACCCTCCACGTGGAGCTTGGCACTAAGGTAAGCAGAAATTAAGGCTGATGCTGGCTCTCATCTTCCCTTGGACGCCCTACCAAAACCGGGGCTCTGTCTCTGTTCTCCCACTTAGCCTCCACATATCCCTTACCCTCATCGGAGCCAAGCTCCGAAGAGGCCACCCTCGACATGGGGCTCAGGCACTGAAGTAGCCAGGAACCAAGGTTGATGCTGGCCCTCACGATCTCTTCGTGGCCCCTTCTCAGCCCCACCAAAACCGGGGCTCTGTCTCTGTTCTCCCACTTAGCCTCGACATTTCCCTTACCCTCATCAGGGCAAAGCTCCGCAGCGGCCACCCTCCACGTGGAGCTTGGCACTAAGGTAACCAGAAATCAAGGCTGATGCTGGCTCTCCTCTTTCCTTGGACGCCCTACCAAAACCGGGGCTCTGTCTCTGTTCTCCCACTTAGCCTCGACCTATCCCTTACCCTCATCAGGGCAAAGCTCCGAAGAGGCCTCCCTCAACATGGGGATCAGGCACTGAAGGGCAGCCCCGTCTCAGCCCCACCAATACCGGGGCTCTGTGTCTCTGCTCGCACCTAACAGCGACCTATCCCTTACCCTCATCGGAGCCAAGCTCCGGAGCGGCCACCCTCCACGTGGGGCTTGGCACTGAGATAGCCAGGAATCAAGGTTGATGCTGACCCTCACGATCTCTTTGCAGCCCCTTCTCAGTCCCACCAAAACCGTGGCTCTGTATCTGTTCTCCCACGTATCCTCGACATATCCCTTACCCTAATCACGGTAAAGCTCCGCAGCGGACACCCTCCACATGGGGCTTGGCACTGAGATAGCCAGGAATCAAGGGTGGTGCTGGCCCTCCCCTTCCATTTGCAGTCCCTAGGCAGCCCCACCAACACCGGGGCTTTGTGTCTGTTCTCCGTCCTAACCTCAACCTAGCCCAGACCCTCATCAGGGCCAAGCTTCGAAATGGCCACCGGCCACATGGAGCTAGGCACTGAAGTAGCCAGGAACCAAGGCTGATGCTGGCCCTCACAGTCCCTTGACACCCCCTTCTCAGCCCCACCAACACCGGGCCTCTGTGCCTGTTCTCTCACCTCACCTCAACCTAGTCCTGACCCTCATCAGGGCCAAGCTTCCGAACCGGCCACCTTCCACGTGGAGCTTGGCACTAAGGTAAGCAGAAATTAAGGCTGATGCTGGCTCTCATCTTCCCTTGGACGCCCTACCAAAACCGGGGCTCTGTCTCTGTTCTCCCACTTAGCCTCCACATATCCCTTACCCTCATCGGAGCCAAGCTCCGAAGAGGCCACCCTCGACATGGGGCTCAGGCACTGAAGTAGCCAGGAACCAAGGTTGATGCTGGCCCTCACGATCTCTTCGTGGCCCCTTCTCATCCCCACCAAAACCGGGGCTCTGGCTCTGTTCTCCACTTATCCTCGACATATCCCTTACCCTCATCAGGGCAAAGCTCCGCAGCGGCCACCCTCCACGTGGAGCTTGGCACTAAGGTAAGCAGAAATCAAGGCTGATGCTGGCTCTCCTCTTCCCTTGGACGCCCTACCAAAACCGGGGCTCTGTCTCTGTTCTCCCACTTAGCCTCGACCTATCCCTTACCCTCATCAGGGCAAAGCTCCGAAGAGGCCTCCCTCAACATGGGGATCAGGCACTGAAGGGCAGCCCCGTCTCAGCCCCACCAATACCGGGGCTCTGTGTCTCTGCTCGCACCTAACAGCGACCTATCCCTTACCCTCATCGGAGCCAAGCTACGAAGCGGCCACCCTCCACGTGGGTCTTAGGCACTGAGGTAGCTAGGTATCAAGGTTCACGCTGGCCCTCACGATCTCTTGGCAGCCCCTTCTCAGCCCCACCAACACTGGGGCTCTGTGTCTGTTCTCCTTATTATCTTCGACACATCCCTTACCCTCATCAGAGCCAAGCTCCCAAGCGGCCTCCCTCCATGAGGGCCCTAGGCACTGAGATAGCCAGGAATCAAGGCTGATGCTGGACCTCGCCTTCCGTTTGCAGTCCCTAGGCAGCCCCATCAACACCGTGGCTCTGTGCCGGTTCTCCCACCTAACCTCAACCTAGCCCTGACCCTCATCAGGGCCAAGCTCCGAAGCGGCCACCAACCACATGGGGCTCAGGGGCAGACATGGCCAGGAATGAAGGCTGGTGCTGGCCCTCACGATCTCTTGGCAGCCCCACCAACCCCTGCTCCCTTCTTTTTGGTCTCCCATCTAAACATCAACCGACATCTTACCTTCATCAGAGCCAGGCTCTGAAACGTCTACCCACCAGATGGCGCTCCAACACAGAGGGAACCAAGATCATCGCACTCGCCTGCCCCGGCAGCCCTTTGAGGTCTCCACCACCACCGGGGCTAGGCGCTTGCCGTAGCACTCAACCGTCAACCTTGCCGCAGCCCAACTGCAAAGCAGACAAGCGTCCCGTGGAGATCCCACACACATTTAGCCAGGGCTGAAATATGTTCGCGGCGCTCACCTTCCCTTTGCAGCCCTTTCTCAGCTGCCCAGCACCCAGCCATCTCCAGCACCGCAAATGCGCAACATCCAGCACACCTAGCACCCCTTGGGATCTTTGGCAGTGCTTGGTGCTGGGCATGTGTCGGTGCTGGGTCGTGGGGGTACTGTGTGCTAGGCCCTGAGTGGAGTGGGTTCTGGACAGGTCTGGGTGCTGCGGTTGCTGGGTGTTGGGTATATCTGGGTGCTCGCCATGTCCCTGTGCTGGGCACTGGGAGGATTTGGTGCTGGGAATGGGCAGGCGATGATCGTGCCTGGGTGGTGGATGCGGGCTACAGGCAGTGCTGGGCACTGTCTGCGCTGGGTGCTGGTCATTGGGGGTACTGGGTTCTAGGCACTGGGCGTGGGGGTGCTGGACATCTCTGGGTGCTGAGCATGTCCACGTGATGGGACCGGGGCACTGGGACTGCTGGGCAGTGGGGGTGCTGGGGACTATGCATATCAGGGTGCTGGGCATGCCTGTGTACTGAGTGCTTGGCGCTGGGTTCTGGATGCTGGCTGGTGGGCATTGTCTGTGTGCTGGTTATTGGGCACTGGCGGTGGTAGGCATGGGAGTGCTTGTTGCTGGGCATTTTCTGATCCTGGCTGTTGGGGGCGCTGAGCACTGGGCATGTCTGGGTGATGGATGGAGGGAGTTTTGGGTGCTGGGCACTAGGGGTGCTGGCTAGTGGGTATGTCCGTGTGCTGGGTATGTCCATATGCCGGATGCTGTGCGCTGGGGATGCTGGGCACTGGGGTTAGTGGGTGCTGTGCACTGGGGTTGCTGGGTGCTGGGCGGCGCGACTGCTGGGGGCTGGGAGTGCTGGGTACTATGCATAAGCGGGTGCAGGGTATGTCTTGCTGCTGAGTGCTGGGGGTATTGGGTGTTGGCCACTGGGGTGTTGGGTGCTGGGCATGTCCTTGTCCTTGGCATGACTGATGCTGGGCACTGGGGGTGCCGGCTGCTGGGAGCTAGGGGTGCTGGCTGTGGGCATTTCAGTTGCTGGACATGACCAGGTGCTGGGCGTGTCCAGGTGCTGGGCATGTGCGGATGCTGTGTGCTCGGCACTTGGGGTTCTGGGTGGTCGGCAGTGAGGGTGCTGGACGCTGGGGATGCTGGCTGTTGCTGTGCTGGGTGCTGGGCACTGGGGCTGCTGAGTGGTGGGCATGTCCAGGTGCTGTTTGTTGGCGGTTGGGGTGCTGGGTTGCGCGCCTGTCCGGGAGTTAGTGCTGGGCCCTGGGGGTGCTGTGTATGTCCGAGTGCTGGGCATGTCTGGATGCTGGGTAAACGGGTTCTTGGGCTGTGGGGGTGTTGGGTATGCTGGTTTCTGGGCACTGGGGAGGTGCTGGCTGCGAGACCTGTATGGTGGTGGGTGTTTGGTGTACTGGGTGCAGGGCACTGGGCGTGCTGGGGATGTCCGGGTGCTACGTGCTGATCACTGGGGATGTTGGGGGCTGGTTTGCTGTGTTCTGGTGTGTAGCGTGCTGGGCATGTTTGGGTGCTGGGCATGTCCAGGTGCTGGGTACTGGGCGCTGGGGGTGGTGGTCCCTGGGGGTGCTGTGTGCTGGGCATGTCCGGGGGGTGGGTTGGGCAGTGGGGTTGCTGGGTGCTGGGAATGTGCGGGTGCTGGGGGCTGGGCCCTGAGGTTGCTGGGGGCTGGGCACTCGGGTTGCTGGTTGCTGGCCGGTGCGGTTGCTGGGGTCTATGTCCTGGGGTTGCTGGGCCCTGGGAGTGCTGGGTACGATGCATAAGCGGGTGCAGGGTATGTCTTGCTGCTGTGTGCTGGGGTTACTGGGAGCTGGGCGTATTGTGTGCTGGGCACTGGGGTGTTGGGTGCCGGGCATGTCCAGGTGCTTGGCATGACCGGGTGCTGGGCACTGGGGGTGGTGGCTGCTGAGAGCTAGAGTTGCTGGCTGTGGGCATTTCAGTTGCTGGTCATGACCGCGTGCTGAGTTTTGTGGATGCTGGGCATGTCCGGATGTTGGTCATGTTTGGATGCTGTGTGCTTGGCACTTGGGGTTCTGGGTGGTGGGCAGTGAGGGTGCTGGGTGGTGGGCCCTGGGGCTGCTGGGTGGTGGGAGGGCCGGATGCTGGTTGTTGGGTATGCTCGTTTCTGGGCAATGGGGGTGGTGGGTATGAGACCTGTGGAGGTGCTGGATGTCAGGTGTTTGGTGTGCTGGTTTCCGGGCACTGGGGGTGCTGGGTGCTGAGTGCTGCAGGTGCTGGGTGCTGGATATGTCCGGGTTCTATATCCTGATCCCTGGGGATGTTGGTTGCTGATTTCCTGCGTTCTGGTGTGTTGGCTCCTGCGCATGTTTGGGTGCTGGACATGCGTGGGTGCTGAGTTCTGGGCACTGCGGGTGGGGGCGTTGTGTGCTGGGCATGTCCGGGTGGTGGGTGTTGGGCGGTGGGGTTGCTGGGGGCTAGGTACTGGGGGTGCTGGGCCCTGGTATTGCTGGGTAATATGCATAACTGAGTGCAGGGTATCTCTTGGTGCTGGAGGTGCTGGGCATATCCGGTGCTGGGCCTGTGCTCTGGGGTTGCTGGGTGCTGTGCTCTGGGGGTGCTTGTTTCTAGGTGCGTGTGTGTGCTGTGTGCTGGCCCCTGGTTGTGCTGGGTGTGTGTGGGTGCTGTGTGTTGGGCAGTGTGGGTGCTGTGTGGTGGGTGCTGGGCATGTCTGGGTGCTGGGTGATGGGCACTGGAGGTTCTGGGCAATGGGGAGCAGGGAAGCTGCCTGCTAGGCATGTCTGAGTGCTGGGCATTTCCGGGTGCTAGGCAATGGCGGTGCTGGGTGCATGGCGCTGGGGTTGATGGTCTTTGGGTGTGCTGGGTGCTGGGCATGTCCCTGTGCTGGGTGGTGGGGGTGCTGGACGCTGGGGTGGTTGGTTTCTGGGTGCTGGAGGTGCTGGGTTCTTTGCCCCTGTGTTGCTGGGTGCTGAGCATGTCTGGGTGCTGGCCAGGTGCAGGGCACTGGGTGCTGGGGGGTGGGGTTGCTGGATACTGAGTGTTGGGTATGCTGATTTCCGAGCACTGGAGGTGCTGGGTGTGAGACCTGTGGGGGTGCTGTATGGTGGGTGTTTGGGGTGCTGGGTGCTGAGTGCTGCAGGTGCTGGGCATGTCCAGGTGCTATGTGCTGATCACTGGGTTTTTTGGGGGCTGGTTTGCTGTGTTCTGGTGCGTTGGGCACTGGGCATGTCTGGGTGCTGGGCATGTCGGGGTGCTGGGTGTGGAGGAATCAATGTCTGAGAGTACAAGCAGTATCATAGCGTTGCTAAAGAAGAAGCCATGGGAAGATGGGAAGTGAAAGAAGCCGTGGGAAAAAGGCAGATAAGAGGTGGCAGTTAACGGTTCTGAGAGCGTGACAAAGATAAGGAAATTAACGGAAGAGTGTCGAGATGACCTTTGATTAGGGGATGTACTAGGGAATTCTTTGAAGTGTATATGTGGCATAATGTGAGGTATAAAAAGGCGCTTGTGCTGTATAATAAAGGTTTTTTTTTTGTCTTTGTCTTTGTGCCCTCTCAGACCGAGTCCGTGTCCTTATTTGCCACAAATGGCACCCGAACGGGGACGGGGACATTCTGTCTGAAGGGCCATAAAGTCGACAATTGCCAATCTGTTGGCGAGCCCCGCTGAACTGCCAAAGCCGTTGAAAAAGAACAGGAAAAAAGCTGTTGGAAGGAAACGGGATAGAAGCTGTTGAAAAGAAACAGGAACAAAAGCTGTTGAAAAGAAACAGGAAAAAAAGCCGTTGAAAAGAGACAGGAAGAAAGCCGTTGAAAGGAAACGGGAGAAAAGCTGTTGAAAGGAAACAGGATAGTGACATCGAATCGTCTCTGCAGAACAGAGGTGAGCAGCGGGGGGCGGTAATCATGGGTTTAAACATGACAAAGAAGGAAAAAACTGTTTGCAGGACCATGGAATTGATCCTGAAAAAATATCAAGTAACCATGGATAATGGGGACTTGAGACGACTCCTGAAGTGGGTGAAAACCACCGTTAAGGGATTCGATTCTACTAACATTTATGATCCAAAAATTTGGAATGAAGCAGGCACCCAGCTTTGGGATGCTGCCACTTGTTCGGACTCGGTGGCTGCAGGACTGCTAGCGCCTTGGAGGACTCTGAATGAGACCCTAAAAAAGCATGTCAGTACTAAAGACAAGCTGAGAGGTGAAAACTCAGGAGGGAGTGCACCTGTGGCCAAAGCGCCTTCTGCGCCCCTGGCCACTGAGGCTGGAGCGGTGGCTGCCTGCGGGGAGCAGGGTAGTGGCAGTGATGATCCCAATCCATTTGATCCGGGACTGGTTGACCCAGAGAAAGAGCCAGATTTATATCCCCCGCATGTGCATGATGTGTGGAAGGGGATTCAAAGGGAGGCAGAGAAAGAAGGGGACTCTGACCTCGCGGCTAAGCTCCGTGAGGTCCGGGTGTTCCCGGTGTTTTATGAAGCTCATCAAAAGCCCCGGTGGGAGACTCTGAGTTTCCAAGTAGTGAAGGAGTTGAGAAGGGGAGTGATTGAATTTGGCCTCAGTGCCCCTTACTCTGCGAACATGCTAGGGTCGGTCATGAGGAGTTATACATTATGCCCGCTTGATTGCAAAACGCTGGCGCAATTGTTGCTCTCCTCTGCTCAGTTTATGCTCTGGAATGGGGAGTGGCAGCGACTCTGTGAGGCAAAAGCACTGGAATATTTGGAGCATCTCGCGACAGATCCAGTGAGATTCTTGGGAGTTGACGCATTGGTAAGAGAGGGTCGATATGCCACTGCCCATGTCCAGGCACAACTCCCAATGGAAGCCCTAAATGATTCAAAGAATCTTGCCTACCTAGCATTTATGAAGGTCCCCGATGTAGGGAAGCGCCAACGCTCGTTTACTAATATTAGGCAGGGACCGCAGCAACCGTATATGAAATTTATCGAGACATTAAAAGATGCTTTGGACAAACAAGTAGAGAATGAGGAAGCGCGGAAAATATTATTACAAAAATTGGTGATTGAAAATGCTAATGCAGATTGCCAGAAGGTGCTCCGTCTGTTAAAAAACCCTACGGTAGTTGAAATGATAGAGGAATGCAACCGTGTGGGGACCACGGAGCACCTGGCTGTGGCGATGGCTACTGCTTTTGCAAACTTTAAGTTTAGCCAACAGATGTGCTTCACCTGTGGCCATCCCGGTCACTTTAAGAGACAGTGCCCGCAGGCAGGCAGGCGGAGGCGGGAACTGGCTGACTCACAACTGGGAACGTGTCCAAAATGTAGGAAGGGCCGGCAAGTTGCGAATCAATGCCGGTCGCGGTATGATAAAGACGGTCAGCCTATCCAGGGAAACGGTTGCAGGACCGTGGGGAGGGGCCGCGCGATGATACAAGTAGCCCCCCATGCGATGACGGAAACTGCCCCCAGCCCCCTGCTGGCATCCGTGCCTCCGAATTATCCGCCCAAACATGGGGAAGTGCCAGCATGGACTTGGCCTCCTCCCACCCAGTGAACCTGACTTCTACGGCTGTTCAAGCGGTGCCCGCCGGAGCGCGGGGGCCGCTAGGTGGCGGTTACAGCGCACTCTTACTGCGACGTTCATCCGCCACGTTACAGGGCTTGTTTGTTCTCCCTGGGGTTATTGATGCAGACTATACAGAAGAAATTAAAATCATGTTGTGGACGCCTACTCCGCCCTGTTACGTGCCGGCAGGAGCACGAATAGCACAGCTCGTCTACTTTCGAGCTGTCCCTCCTGCGGCGGAGCCTCAGGAACGGAGGGGTGAAGGTTTTGGTTCCACCGGCACGCCACAACTGTGGTGGGCGCAGCCTGTCGCTGTGGGGCGACCGCAGCTGACTTGCTGCCTGTCAGGCGGTGGCCCTCAGCAGTCTGTGCGCATCAGCGGCCCTATTGATACCGGAGCTGACGTGACAGTCATTGCGCAGTTACACTGGCCAGCTCAATGGCCGACGAAACAGGTCCCGATTGCCCTTACAGGTATCAGAGGGCAAACAGCACCACTGCAGAGTGTTCAATTAATTCAAATCGAGGGACCGGAGGGTCGGCGGGCCAATGTCCGACCGTTCGTTCTTCCGGCCCCTCTCACGCTGTGGGGACGAGACTGTTTGTCACAATGGGGAATCATGCTGGGGACAAATTTATCCTAGGGGCTACTGATCGGCAGCACACCCTGAAGTTGCAATGGTCCTGTGAAAAGCCTATATGGGTGGATCAGTGGCCCCTCCCCACGGATAAGCTGCATCACTTGCAGGACCTTGTTGCTGAGCAGCTGTGCGCTGGGCACATTGTGCCATCCACGAGCCCATGGAACTCACCAGTTTTTGTCATCCAGAAGAAATCAGGAAAGTGGAGGCTCCTTCACGATCTAAGACGTATAAATGAGGCTATAGAGGACATGGGAGCTCTATAGCCAGGCCTCCCTTCACCAACCATGATATCTATGAACTGGCACATCACTATAATAGACCTTAAGGACTGTTTTTTTACCATTCCGCTACACCCAGATGACGCGCAGAGGTTTGTTTTTACTGTACCCGCGACCAATGTAGCCCAGCTGAGTCAACGGTACCACTGGACGATGCTCCCGCAAGGCATGAAAAATAGTCCCACCATATGTCAATGGTTCGTGGCTCGGGCCCTTAGTCCAGCCCGTGCCCAATTGCCTGAAGTCGTAATTTATCATTATATGGATGATATCCTTGTAGCAACCCTGAGGCCATGATACGAGAGGCCATGGAGGTTGTCGTAACGAGCCTCCAGCGTAACGGCTTGATAGTTGCCCCAGAAAAGGTGCAGCAGACTGCTCCCTGGCAATATCCAGGGTGGCGCATTACTGAGCAAACTGTGATACCGCAAGGGCTCAAGATCAGTAGTCAGGTCCATACCCTGACTGATTTGCAGAAATTATTGGGCACCATCAATTGGGTAAGGCCTCTGTTGGGAATCAACCACGAGCTGTTGAGACCTCTGTTTAATTTGCTGAAAGGTGATCCGGCGTTGGGGTCTCGACGAACGTTAACCCCCGAGGCTCAGCAAGCGTTGCAGCGGATTGCTACAATGATATCGGCTCGGCAAGCACAGCACTGTGATCCAGAGCTTCCTTTTCAGTTAGCAATAGTGAACACTGACTTCCAACCATATGGTTTGTTGTTTCAATGGAAGCCAACACCCAGCGGCGAACAGTCGTTGGTCATAGAATGGGTGTTTCTTCCCTATCAATTTGGAAAAACTATCACCACTAGAGCAGAAATGTTTGCATCCCTGGTCATGAGAGGGAGGCAACGGTTGATAGCGCTGTGCGGAAAAGACCTGCATTTACATTCCTGTCGTGATGCCTATGTTAACTTGGTTGATGCAAATGTCTGTACCTTTTCAAATGGCTGTGGAAGGTTTTACAGGAGTGATTTCTATTCACCCTCCCAGTCATAAATGGCTGCAGACCCCACTACCACTGCAGCAATTGCCGAAATGTAATGACCCCTTTGGACGCTCTAACGGTCTTCACGGATGGGTCCGGGCGCACGGGTAAGTCTGTCCTTGTCTGGAAGGACAGCCACGATCAATGGCAATCTGATATTCGGAAACAAGACGGTTCACCACAAATCATGGAGTTGGCGGCAGTGGTCCGAGTGTTTGAAAAATGGCAATGCCCTGTCAACATCGTGACTGATTCTGCATATGTTGCAGGGGTAGTGTCCCGCATGGAGTTTGCTTATTTGAAAGATGTAAATAATGCCCAGCTTTTTGCTCTGTTTAAAACCCTCAGAGAACACATTCATCGAAGGATCCACTCTTTTTTTATATTACATATCAGATCTCATACTGCATTGCCAGGGCCCCTGGTTGAGGGAAACCGGTTGGCTGATTCGCTTGCAGGGGCTGTTGTTGTCCCGAGGAAATTTGAGCAAGCGAGGCGTTCACATAACTTTTATAATCAGAACGCTAAGGCCTTGGCTAGAATGTTTCATTTACCACTTACGCAAGCATGTCAAATTGTCACTGCATGCCCTGAGTGCCAGTGTGCAGGCCCTCCACAGCCGGGGGGAGTCAACCCTTGTGGCTTGCAGACGCTCGAACTTTGGCAGACTGATGTTACACATCTTCCCGACTTTGGTCGACTCAAATGTGTCCACGTCTCAGTGGATACATTTTCGGGAGCAATTGCAGTCACAGCCCACACTGGGGAAAAGTCCCGGGATGTCCGAAAACGTTTTCTTCTTGCTTTTTCCATTCTCGGAGTACCGAGCAAAATAAAAACAGATAACGGCCCCGGGTACGTTGCCCAAGCCACACGGACGTTCCTGCAAACGTGGGGAATCACTCACATCACGGGAATTCCACACAGTCCCACAGGGCAAGCCATTGTTGAGCGCGCGCACCGTTCGCTCAAAGACATGTTAACAAAACAAAAAGGGGGAGTAGGTGATTTGACCCCACAGGAAAGATTGGCAAAAGCCATTTATGTTCTTAATTTTCTCAGTCGGTGGGCTGAGGAAGGTGGACCCCCGATTTGCAGACATTTTGATTCTGTTGAAGGTCATGAGGCAATCATAAGGGACAAGGCGTGGGTAAAGGTGAAAAACCTGGAATCTCATGAGTGGGAAGGCCCGTTTTCACTGATAACCTGGGGTCGAGGGTATGCTTGTGTCTCCACAGATCGATGACCAAGATGGGTACCAGCACGGTTTGTCAAGCTGTCTTTTTCGCCATTGTCGCAGGCGTAAGCGCGTTTTGGGCCCCACCGCAGCCCAAAGAGAACATCTGGATCGCCCTTGTGAATCAGACAGGCCAGGAGACCATTTGCCTTTCGCTTTCGTCACCTGGAGATTATTTTTCCATCTGCTTAGTGGGACTCCCGTGGAACAATTAGACCCTAGGTCTCACGGAGCCGCATGCAACACTTTGTAGTGGCGGCCGCAATGTGACTGACAATTGGGATGGATGTTTGGTGTACCGTCCACCCCTGAGCGTAGAGCCACAAGAGATAGAATTATTGGAGCTTGGCAAAATGCGTAATGAGTTTGATTGAACTGGGAATTATACGTTTGATTGTATTTGTATGTATTCTTGTGTGTGTACTATGTTTATTGCAATGTGTGAAATGAATAATAGAAAAGTCAGTTAGCTTAGTGTTTGTTGTAAAAGAAAAAGGGGGAGATGTGGAGGAATCAATGTCAGAGTACAAGCAGTGTCATAGCGTTGCTAAAGAAGAAGCCATGGGAAGATGGGAAGTGAAAGAAGCCGTGGGAAAAAGGCAGATAAGAGGTGGCAGTTAACGGTTCTGAGGGCGTGACAAAGATAAGGAAATTAACGGAAGAGTGTCGAGATGACCTTTGATTAGGGGATGTACTAGGGAATTCTTGGAAGTGTATACACGGCATAATGTGAGGTATAAAAAGGCACTTGTGCTGTATAACAAGGGTCTTTTCATCTTTGTCTTCGTGCCCTCTCAGACTGAGTCCGTGTCCTTATTCGTCACACTGGTTTGGTTCCTTGGGCCCTGGTTTTGTTCCTCGGGATCTGGTTTGGTTCCTTGGGCCCTGGTTTTGTTCCTCCGGCTCTGGTTTTGTTCCTCCAGCCCTGGTTTTGTTCCTCAGACTCTGGTTTTGTTCCTCGGGTTCTGGTTTTGTTCCTTGGGGTCTGGTTTTGTTCCTTGGGCTCTGGTTTATTTCCACGGGTTCTGGTTTTGTTCGTCAAGCTCTGGTTTTGTTCCTTGGGCCCTGGTTTTGTTCCTCAGGCTCTGGTTTTGTTCCTTGAGCTCTGATTGTCTTCCTCGGGCTCTGGCTTGGTTCCTCAGGCTGTGGTATTGTTGCTCGTGCTCTGGTTTTGTTCCTCGAGTCCTCCTTTTTTCCCTCGGGCTCTTGTTTTGTTCCTCTGGCTCTGGTTGTGTTCATCGGGCTCTCGTTTTCTTCCTCTGGTTCTGGTTGTGTTCATCAAGGGCTGGTTTTGTTCCTCGGGCTCTGGTTTTATTCCTCATGCTCCGGTTTTGTTCCTCGGGCTCTGGTTTTCTTCCTCGGACCCTGCTTTTTTTCCTTGAAGGCTCGTTTTGTTTCTCGGGCTCTGGTTTTCTTCCTCGGACCCTGCTTTTTTTCCTCGAGGGCTGGTTTTGTTTCTCGGGCTCTGGTTTTTTCCTTCGGGTTCTCGTTTTCTTCCTCGGGCTCTGGTATGGTTCCTAGAGGGCTGGTTTAGTTCCTCGGGCCCTCCTTTTTTAACTCGGGCTCTGGTTTTGTTCCTCAGGTTCTGGTATGGTTCCTCGAAGGCTGGTTTTCTTCCTCGGGCCTTGGTTTTGTTCCTCGGGTTCTGGTTTTGTTCCTCGGGCCCTGGTTTACTTCCTCGAACTCTGGTTTTGTTCCTCAGGCTCTCGTTTTATTCCTTGGGCTCTGTTTTTTTTCCTCGAGGGCTGGATTTATTCCTAGGGATCTGGTTTTGTTCCTTGGGCTCTGGTTTTGTTCCTTGGGGTATGGTTTTGTTCCTCGAGCTCTGGCTTGGTTCCTCAGGCCGTGGTTTTGTTCCTTGTGATGTGGTTTTGTTCCTCGGGCTCGGGTTTAGCTCCTCGGCCTCTGTTTTTTTTCCTCGGGTCCTCCTTTTGTTCCTCGGGCTCTTGCTTTGGTCCTCGGGCTCTGGTTTTGTTCCTCGGACTCTAGTTTTCTTCCTCTGGCTCTGGTTTTGTTCATCGTGGGCTGGTTTTGTTCCTCGGGCTCTGGTTTTGTTCCTCATGCTCTGCTTTTGTTCCTCGGGCTCTGTTTTTTTCCTCGAACTATGGTTTTGTTCGTCAGGCTCTGGTTTAATTCCACAGGGTCTCGTTTTCTTCCTCGGGCTCTTGTTTTGTTCCTCGGGCACTGGTTTTCTTCCTCGGGCTCTGCTTTTGTTCCTCGGGCTCTGGTTTGGTTCCACGGGCTCTGGTTTTCGTCCTCAGACGCTGCTTTTTTTCCTCTAGGGCTGGTTTTGTTTCTCGGGCTCTGGTTTGGTTCCTCGGGCTCTGGTTTTGTTCCTCCAACTCTGGTTTAGTTCCTCGGCCTCTACTTTTATTCCTCAGGCTCTGCTTTTGTTCCTCGGGGACTGATTTTGTTCCTCGGGCTCTGGTTGTGTTCCTCGGGCTCTGCTTTTGTTCCTCGGGACCGATTTTGTTCCTTGGGCTCTGGTTGTGTTCCTCGGGCTCTGGTTTGGTTCCTCTGGCTGTGCTTTTGTTCCTCAGGCTCTAGCTTATTCCACGAACTATGGTTTTGTTCGCCGGGCTCTGGTTTAGTTCCTCGGTCCCTCATTTTGTTCCTCGGCCTGTGGTTTTGTTCCTCGGGCTCTGGTTTTGTTCCTCGAGCTCTGGTTTTGTTCCTCAGGCCCTGTTTTTTTTCCTCAGGCTGTGGTTTTGTTCCTCGGGCTGTGGTTGTGTTCCTCGGCCCTGGTTTTGTTCCTCGTGCTGTGGTTTTGTTCCTCGGACTCTGGTTTAGTTCTTTGGGCTCTGCTTTAGTTCCTCGGGTCTTCCTTTTGTTCCTCGGGCTCTTGCTTTGTTCCTCGGGCTCTGGTTTTGCTCTTCGTGCTCTCGTTTTCTTCCTCTGGCTCTGGTTTTGTTCATTGTGGGCTGGTTTTGTTCCTCGTGCTCTGGTTTTGTTCCTCGGGCTCTTTTTTTTTCCTTGAACTATGGTTTTCTTCGTCGGGCTCTGGTTTTGTTCCTCAGGCTCTCGTTTTGTTCCTCAGATTCTCGTTTTCTTCCTCGGTTTCTGGTTTTGTTCCTCGGGCTTTGGTTTTGTTCCTCGAGCTCCGGTTTTCTTCCTCAGCCTATGGTTTTGTTCCTCGGACTCTGGTTTTGTTCCTTGGGCTCTGGTTTATTTCCACGGCCTCTGGTTTTGTTCCTCGGGCTCTGGTTTTGTACCTCGGACCCTGGTTTTGTTCCTCGGGCTCTGGTTTTGTTCCTCGGGCTCCGTTTTTGTTCCTCGGGCTCTGGTTTATTTCCAAGGGTTCTGGTTTTGTTCCTCGAGCCCTCCTTTTGTTCCTCGAGCCCTCCTTTTTTTCCTCTGCCTCTGGTTTTGTTCCTTGGGCTCTGGTTTGGTTCCTCAGGCTCTCGTTTTTTTCCTAGGGCTCTGGTTTTATTCCTCAGCCTCTGGTTTTTTTCCTCAGGCTCAGGTTTTTTTCCTCGGCCTCTGGTTTATTTCCAAGGGTTCTGGTTTTATTCCTCGAGCCCTCTTTTTTGTTCCTCGGGCCCGCCTTTTTTTCGTCGGGCTTTGGTTTTTTTCCTCGGCGCCTGGTTTTGTTCCTCGGACTCTGGTTTTCTTCCTCGAGACCTCCTTTTTTTCCTCTGGCTCTGGTTTTGTTCCTCGGACTCTGGTTTTCTTGGGCTCTGGTTTTGTTCCTCGGTCTCTGGTTTGTTTAGAAGGGCCCTGGTTTTGTTCCTCGGGCTCTTTTTTTTTTCCTCGGGCAGTCATTTTTTTTTTTGTCGGCTTCTTGTTTCCTTCCTCGGGTTCTCGTTTTCTTCCTCAAGCTCTGGTTTTCTTCCTCAAGATCTGGTTTTTTTCCTCGGGTTCTGGTTTTGTTCCTCAGACCCTGGTTTTGTTCCTCGGACCCTGGTTTTGTTCCTCGGGCTCTGGTTTGTTTACTAGGGCCCTGGTTTTTCCCTCGAGATCTGGTTTGGTTCCTAGGGCTCTGTTTTTGTTCCTCGGACTCTGGTTTATTTTCCAAGGGTTCTGGTTTTGTTCCTCGAGCCCGCCTTTTGTTCCTTGGGCCCTCCTGTTTCTCATTTGGCTCTGGTTTTGTTCCTCGAGAGCTGGTTTAGGTCCTCAGGTTCTGGTTTTGTTTCTCGGACCCTAGTTTTCTTCTTCGGGCACTGTTTTTTTTCCTCAGGCTCTGGTTTTGTTCCTCAGGCTCTCGTTTCGTTCCTCGGATTCTCGTTTTCTTCCTCGGTTTCTGGTTTTGTTCCTCGGATCCTGGTTTTCTTCCTCGGCGCTGGTTTTGTTCCTCGAGCTCCGGTTTTCTTCCTCAGCCTCTGGTTTTGTTCCTCGGGCTCTGGTTTTGTTCCTCGGCCTCTGGTTTATTTCCAAGGGTTCTGGTTTTATTCCTCGAGCCCTCTTTTTTGTTCCTCGAGTCCTCCTTTTGTTCCTCGAGCCCTCCTTTTTTTCCTCTGGCTCTGGTTTTTTTCCTTGGGCTCTAGTTTCTTTCCTCGGGCTCTGGATTTCTTCCTTGGGCTCTCGTTTTATTCTTCAGGCCCTACATTTTTTATTGGGCTCCGTTTTTGTATCCTCAGGCTCTGGTTTTTTTCCTCGAGGGCTGGTTTTCTTCCTTGGGCTCTGGTTTTGTTCCTCGGGCTCTGGTTTTGTTCCTCCAGCCCTGGTTTTGGTCCTCAGGCTCTGGTGTTGTTCCTTGGGCTCTGGTTTTGTTCCTTGGCGTCTGGTTTTGTTCCTCGGGCTCTAGTTTATTTCCACGGGCTCTGGTTTTGTTCCTGGAGCTCTGGTTTTGTTCCTCGTGCCCTGTTTTTTTTCCTCAGGCTGTGGTTTTGTTCCTCAGGCTGTGGTTGTGTTCCTTGGCCCTGGTTTTGTTCCTCGTGCTGTGGTTTTGTTCCTCGGACTCTGGTTTAGTCCTTCGGGCTCTGCTTTAGTTCCTCGGGTCTTCCTTTTGTTCCTCGGGCTCTTGCTTTGTTCCTCGGGCTCTGGTTTTGCTCTTCGTGCTCTCGTTTTCTTCCTCTGGCTCTATTTTGTACATTGTGGGCTGGTTTTGTTCCTCGTGCTCTGGTTTTGTTCCTCGGGCTCTGTTTTTTTCCTTGAACTATGGTTTTCTTCGCCGGGCTCTGGTTTTGTTTCTCAGGCTCTCGTTTTGTTCCTCAGATTCTCGTTTTCTTCCTCGGTTTCTGGTTTTGTTCCTCGGGCTTTGGTTTTGTTCCTCGAGCTCCGGTTTTCTTCCTCAGCCTATGGTTTTGTTCCTCGGACTCTGGTTTTGTTCCTTGGGCTCTGGTTTATTTCCACGGCCTCTGGTTTTGTTCCTCGGGCTCTGGTTTTGTACCTCGGACCCTGGTTTTGTTCCTCGGGCTCTGGTTTTGTTCCTCGGGCTCCGTTTTTGTTCCTCGGGCTCTGGTTTATTTCCAAGGGTTCTGGTTTTGTTCCTCGAGCCCTCCTTTTGTTCCTCGAGCCCTCCTTTTTTTCCTCTGCCTCTGGTTTTGTTCCTTGGGCTCTGGTTTGGTTCCTCAGGCTCTCGTTTTGTTCCTAGGGCTCTGGTTTTATTCCTCAGCCTCTGGTTTTGTTCCTCGGGCTCAGGCTTTGTTCCTCAGGCTCTGGTTTATTTCCAAGGGTTCTGGTTTTGTTCCTCGAGCCCTCCTTTTGTTCCTGGAGCCCTCCTTTTTTTCCTCGGGCTCTGGTTTTTTTCCTTGGGCTCTGGTTTTGTTCCTCGGGCTCTGGTTTTGTTCCTCGGCTTCTGGTTTATTTCCAAGGGTTCAGGTTTTATTCCTCGAGCCCTCTTTTTTGTTCCTCGGGCCTGCCTTTTTTTCGTCGGGCCTTGGTTTTGTTCCTCGGCGCCTGTTTTTTTCCTCTGGCTCTGGTTTTGTTCCTCGGTCTCTGGTTTTGTTCCTCGAGCTCTGCTTTTGTTCCTCAGGCTCCGGTTTTCTTACTTGGGCTCTGGTTTTGTTCCTCGGTCTCTGCTTTGTTTAGTAGGGCCCTGGTTTTGTTCCTCGGGCTCTGGTTTTGTTCCTCGGACCCTGGTTTTGTTCCTCGGGCTCTGGTTTTGTTCCTCGGGCTCTGGTTTGTTTACTAGGGCCCTGGTTTTTCCCTCGAGATCTGGTTTGGTTCCTAGGGCTCTGTTTTTGTTCCTCGGACTCTGGTTTATTTTCCAAGGGTTCTGGTTTTGTTCCTCGAGCCCGCCTTTTGTTCCTTGGACCCTCCTGTTTTTCCTTTGGCTTTGGTTTTGTTCCTCGGGCTCTGGATTTTTCCTCGATCGCTGGTTTTGTTCCTCGCTCTCTCGTTTTGTTTCTAGGGCTCTGGTTGTGTTCCCCGGGCTCTGGTTTTGTTCCTCGATGGCTGGTTTTGTTCCCCGAGCTCTGGTTTATTTCCTCGGGCTCTGGTTCATTTCGTCGGGCTCTGGTTTTGTTCCTTGGGCTCTGGTTTGATTCCTAGGGCCCTGGTTTTGTTCCTCAGACGCTGGTTTAGTTCCTCGGGTTCTCCTTTTGTTCCTCGCGTTCTCGTTTCCTTCCTAGGGTTCTTGTTTTGTTCCTCGAGCTCTGGTTTTGTTCCTCGAGAGCTGGTTTAGGTCCTCGGGTTCTGGTTTTGTTCCTCGGACCCTAGTTTTCTTCCTCGGGCACTGTTTTTTTTCCTCAGGCTCTGGTTTTGTTCCTCAGGCTCTCGTTTCGTTCCTCGGATTCTCGTTTTCTTCCTCGGTTTCTGGTTTTGTTCCTCGGATCCTGGTTTTGTTCCTCGGCGCTGGTTTTGTTCCTCGAGCTCCGGTTTTCTTCCTCAGCCTCTGGTTTTGTTCCTCGGGCTCTGGTTTTGTTCCTCGGCCTCTGGTTTATTTCCAAGGGTTCTGGTTTTATTCCTCGAGCCGTCTTTTTTGTTCCTCGGGCCCGCCTTTTCTTCGTCGGGCTTTGGTTTTGTTCCTCGGCGCCTGGTTTTGTTCCTCGGACTCTGGTTTTCTTCCTCGAGACCTCCTTTTTTTCCTCTGGCTCTGGTTTTGTTCCTTGGGCTCTGGTTTCGTTCCTCGGGCTTTGGTTTTTTTCCTCGGCGCCTGGTTTTGTTCCTCTGGCTCTGGTTTTGTTCCTCGGACTCTGGTTTTGTTCCTCGAGGTCTGCTTTTGTTCCTCAGGCTCTGGTTTTTTTACTTGGGCTCTGTTTTTTTTCCTCGGACTCTGGTTTGTTTACTAGTGCTATGGTTTTGTTCCTCGGGCTCTGTTTTCTTTCCTCAGGCAGTCGTTTTGTTTGTCGGCTTCTTGTTTTCTTCCTCGGGTTCTCGTTTTCTTCCTCAAGCTCTGGTTTTCTTCCTCGAGATCTGGTTTTTTTCCTTGGGTTCTGGTTTTGTTCCTCGGACCCTGGTTTTGTTCCGTGGGCTCTGTTTTTTTTCCTCGATCGCTGGTTTTGTTCCTCGCGCTCTCGTTTTGTTCCTAGGGCTCTGGTTGTGTTCCTCGGGCTCTGGTTTTGTTCCTCTATGGCTGGTTTTGTTCCTCGAGCTCCGGTTCTCTTCCTCAGCCTCTGGTTTTGTTCCTCGGACTCTGGTTTTGTTCCTCGGGCTCTGCTTTGGTTCCTAGGGCCCTGGTTTTGTTCCTTGGGCTCTGGTTTCGTTCCTAGGGCTCTGGTTTTATTCCGCAACCTCTGGTTTTGTTCCTCGGGCTCTGTTTTTTTCCTTCGGGCTCTGGTTTATTTTTCAAGGGTTCTGGTTTTGTTCCTCGAGCCCTCCTTTTGTTCCTCAAGCCCTGCTTTTTTTTCCTCGGGCTCTCCTTTTGTTCCTTGGGCTCTGGTTTGGTTCCTCAGGCTCTCGTTTTATTCCTAGGGCTCTGGTTTTATTCCTCAGCCTCTGGTTTTGTTCCTCGGGCTCAGGTTTTTTTCCTCGGGCTCTGGTTTATTTCCAAGGGTTCTGGTTTTGTTCCTCGAGCCCTCCTTTTGTTCCTCGAGCCCTCCTTTTTTTCCTCGGGCTCTGGTTTTGTTCCTTGGGCTCTAGTTTCGTTCCTCGGGCTCTGGATTTCTTCCTTGGGCTCTCGTTTTATTCTTCAGGCCCTACATTTTTTATTGGGCTCCGTTTTTGTATCCTCAGGCTCTGGTTTTCTTCCTCGAGATCTGGTTTTTTTCCTTGGGTTCTGGTTTTGTTCCTCGGACCCTGGTTTTGTTCCTTGGGCTCTGTTTTTTTTCCTCGATCGCTGGTTTTGTTCCTCGCGCTCTCGTTTTGTTCCTAGGGCTCTGGTTGTGTTCCTCGGGCTCTGGTTTTGTTCCTCTATGGCTGGTTTTGTTCCTCGAGCTCCGGTTCTCTTCCTCAGCCTCTGGTTTTGTTCCTCGGACTCTGGTTTTGTTCCTCGGGCTCTGCTTTGGTTCCTAGGGCCCTGGTTTTGTTCCTTGGGCTCTGGTTTCGTTCCTAGGGCTCTGGTTTTATTCCGCAACCTCTGGTTTTGTTCCTCGGGCTCTGGTTTTTTCCTTCGGGCTCTGGTTTTTTCCTTTGGGCTCTGTTTTATTTTTCAAGGGTTCTGGTTTTGTTCCTCGAGCCCTCCTTTTGTTCCTCAAGCCCTGCTTTTTTTCCTCGGGCTCTGGTTTTGTTCCTTGGGCTCTGGTTTGGTTCCTCAGGCTCTCGTTTTATTCCTAGGGCTCTGGTTTTATTCCTCAGCCTCTGGTTTTGTTCCTCGGGCTCAGGTTTTTTTCCTCGGGCTCTGGTTTATTTCCAAGGGTTCTGGTTTTGTTCCTCGAGCCCTCCTTTTGTTCCTCGAGCCCTCCTTTTTTTCCTCGGGCTCTGGTTTTGTTCCTTGGGCTCTAGTTTCGTTCCTCGGGCTCTGGATTTCTTCCTTGGGCTCTCGTTTTATTCTTCAGGCCCTACATTTTTTATTGGGCTCCGTTTTTGTATCCTCAGGCTCTGGTTTTTTTCCTCGAGGGCTGGTTTTCTTCCTTGGGCTCTGGTTTTGTTCCTCGGGCTCTGGTTTTGTTCCTCCAGCCCTGGTTTTGGTCCTCAGGCTCTGGTGTTGTTCCTTGGGCTCTGGTTTTGTTCCTTGGCGTCTGGTTTTTTTCCTCGGGCTCTAGTTTATTTCCACGGGCTCTGGTTTTGTTCCTGGAGCTCTGGTTTTGTTCCTCGTGCCCTGTTTTTTTTCCTCAGGCTGTGGTTTTGTTCCTCAGGCTGTGGTTGTGTTCCTTGGCCCTGGTTTTGTTCCTCGTGCTGTGGTTTTGTTCTTCGGACTCTGGTTTAGTCCTTCGGGCTCTGCTTTAGTTCCTCGGGTCTTCCTTTTGTTCCTCGGGCTCTTGCTTTGTTCCTCGCGCTCTGGTTTTGCTCTTCGTCCTCTCATTTTCTTCCTCTGACTCTGGTTTTGTTCATTGTGGGCTGGTTTTGTTCCTCGTGCTCTGGTTTTGTTCCTCATGCTCTGGTTTTGTTCCTCGGGCTCTGTTTTTTTCCTTGAACTATGGTTTTCTTCGTCGGGCTCTGGTTTTGTTCCCCAGGCTCTCGTTTTGTTCCTCAGATTCTCGTTTTCTTCCTCGGTTTCTGGTTTTGTTCCTCGGGCTTTGGTTTTGTTCCTCGAGCTCCGGTTTTCTTCCTCAGCCTATGGTTTTGTTCCTCGGACTCTGGTTTTGTTCCTTGGGCTCTGGTTTATTTCCACGGCCTCTGGTTTTGTTCCTCGGGCTCTGGTTTTGTACCTCGGACCCTGGTTTTGTTCCTCGGGCTCTGGTTTTGTTCCTCGGGCTCCGTTTTTGTTCCTCGGGCTCTGGTTTATTTCCAAGGGTTCTGGTTTTGTTCCTCGAGCCCTCCTTTTGTTCCTCGAGCCCTCCTTTTTTTCCTCTGCCTCTGGTTTTGTTCCTTGGGCTCTGGGTTGGTTCCTCGGGCTCTCATTTGGTTCCTAGGGCTCTGGTTTTATTCCTCAGCCTCTGGTTTTGTTCCTCGGGCTCAGGTTTTTTTCCTCGGGCTCTGGTTTATTTGCAAGGGTTCTGGTTTTGTTCCTCGAGCCATCCTTTTGTTCCTGGAGCCCTTCTTTTTTTCCTCGGGCTCTGGTTTTGTTCCTTGGGCTCTCGTTTTGTTCCTCGGGCTCTGGTTTTGTTCCTCAGACCCTGGTTTTGTTCCTCGGGTTCTGGTTTTGTTCCTCGGGCTCTGGTTTTGTTCCTCGGCTTCTGGTTTATTTCCAAGGGTTCAGGTTTTATTCCTCGAGCCCTCTTTTTTGTTCCTCGGGCCTGCCTTTTTTTCGTCGGGCCTTGGTTTTGTTCCTCGGCGCCTGGTTTTTTTCCTCTGGCTCTGGTTTTGTTCCTCGGTCTCTGGTTTTGTTCCTCGAGCTCTGCTTTTGTTCCTCAGGCTCTGGTTTTCTTACTTGGGCTCTGGTTTTGTTCCTCGGTCTCTGCTTTGTTTAGTAGGGCCCTGGTTTTGTTCCTCGGGCTCTGGTTTTGTTCCTCGGACCCTGGTTTTGTTCCTCGGGCTCTGGTTTTGTTCCTCGGGCTCTGGTTTGTTTACTAGGGCCCTGGTTTTTCCCTCGAGATCTGGTTTGTTTCCTAGGGCTCTGTTTTTGTTCCTCGGACTCTGGTTTATTTTCCAAGGGTTCTGGTTTTGTTCCTCGAGCCTGCCTTTTATTCCTTGGGCCCTCCTGTTTTTCCTTTGGCTCTGGTTTTGTTCCTCGGGCTCTGGATTTTTCCTCAATCGCTGGTTTTGTTCCTCGCGCTCTCGTTTTGTTTCTAGGGCTCTGGTTGTGTTCCCCGGGCTCTGGTTTTGTTCCTCGATGGCTGGTTTTGTTCCCCGAGCTCTGGTTTATTTCCTCGGGCTCTGGTTCATTTCGTCGGGCTCTGGTTTTGTTCCTTGGGCTCTGGTTTGATTCCTAGGGCCCTGGTTTTGTTCCTCAGACGCTGGTTTAGTTCCTCGGGTCCTCCTTTTGTTCCTCGCGTTCTCGTTTCCTTCCTAGGGTTCTTGTTTTGTTACTCGAGCTCTGGTTTTGTTCCTCGAGAGCTGGTTTAGGTCCTCGGGTTCTGGTTTTGTTCCTCGGACCCTAGTTTTCTTCTTCGGGCTCTGTTTTTTTTCCTCAGGCTCTGGTTTTGTTCCTCAGGCTCTCGTTTCGTTCCTCGGATTCTCGTTTTCTTCCTCGGTTTCTGGTTTTGTTCCTCGGATCCTGGTTTTGTTCCTCGGCGCTGGTTTTGTTCCTCGAGCTCCGGTTTTCTTCCTCAGCCTCTGGTTTGGTTCCTCGGACTCAGGTTTTGTTCCTTGGGCTCTGGTTTATTTCCACGTCCTCTGGTTTTGTTCCTCGGGCTCTGCTTTGGTTCCTAGGGTCATGGTTTTGTTCCTTGGGCTCTGGTTTCGTTCCTTGGGCTCTGGTTTTATTCCGCAACCTCTGGTTTTGTTCCTCGGTTTCTGGTTTTGTTCCTCGGGCTCTGGTTTATTTCCAAGGGTTCTGGTTTTTGTTCCTCGAGCCCTCCTTTTATTCCTCGAGCCCTCCTTTTTTTCCTCGGGCTCTGGTTTTGTTCCTTGGGCTCTGGTTTGGTTCCTCGGGCTCTCCTTTTGTTCCTAGGGCTCTGGTTTTATTCCTCAGCCTCTGGTTTTGTTCCTCGGGCTCTGGTTTTCTTCCTCGGGCTCTGGTTTTCTTCCTTAGCCTCTTTTTTTTTTCCTCAGGCTCTCGTTTTGTTCCATGGGCTCTGGTTTTCTTCCACAGCCTCTGGTTTTGATCCTTGGGCTCTGGTTTGTTTCCTAGGCCCCTGGTTTTGTTCCTCGGGCTCTGTTCTTTTTCCTCGGGCAGTCGTTTTGTTTGTCGACATCTTGTTTTCTTCCTAGGGTTCTTGTTTTCTTCCTCAAGCTCTGGTTTTCTTCCTTGAGATCTGGTTTTGTTCCTCAGCCTCTGTTTTTTTTCCTCGAGCTCTGGTTTTGTTCCTCAGGCTCTGGTTTTCTTTCTCGGGCTGTGGTTTTGTTTCTCGGGTCTGGTTTTTTTACTAGGGCCCTTGTTTTTTCCCTCGAGCTCTGGTCTGGTTCCTAGGGCACTCTTTTTGTTCCTCGGACACTGGTTTTCTTCTTCGGGCTCTGTTTTTTTTCTTCGGGCACTGGTTTTGATCCTCAGGATCTCTTTTTGTTCCTTGTATTCTCGTTTTCTTCCTCGGTTTCTGGTTTTGTTCCTCGGAACCTGGTTTTGTTCCTCGGGCTCTGGTTTTGTTGCTCGGACTCTGGTTTATTTCCAAGGGTTCAGGTTTTATTCCTCGAGCCCTCTTTTTTGTTCCCCGGGCCCGCCTTTTTTTCGTCGGGCTTTGGTTTTGTTCCTCGGCACCTGGTTTTGTTCCTCGGACTCTGGTTTTGTTCCTCGAGCTCTACTTTTATTCCTCAGGCTCTGGTTTTCTTACTTGGGCTCTGTTTTTGTTCCTCGGACTCTGGTTTATTTTCCAAGGGTTCTGGTTTTGTTCCTTGAGCCCGCCTTTTATTCTTTGGGCCCTCCTTTTTTTCCTTGGGATTTCGTTTTGTTCCTCGGGCTCTGTTTTTTTTCCTCGATCGCTGGTTTTGTTCCTCGAGCTCTGGTTTTATTCCTCAGAGTCTGGTTTTGTTCCTCGCCTCTTGTTTATTTCTTCGGGCTCTGGTTTTGTTCCTCGAGCCCTCCTTTTGTTCCTTGAGCCCTCGTTTTTTTCCACGGGCACTGGTTTAGTTCCTCGGGCCGTTCTTTTCTTCCTCGAGTTCTCGTTTTCTTCCTAGGGTTCTCGTTTTCTTCCTCAAGCTCTGGTTGTGTTCCTCGAGAGCTGGTTTAGGTCCTCGGGTTCTGGTTTTGTTCCTCGGACCCTGGTTTTCTTCTTCGGGCTCTGTTTTTGTTCCTCGGGCTCTGGTTTTGTTCCTCAGGCTCTCGTTTTGATCCTCGGATTCTCGTTTTCTTCCTCGGTTTCTGGTTTTGTTCCTCAGCCTATGGTTTTGTTCCTCAGAGTCTGGTTTTGTTCCTTGGGCTCTGGTTTATTTCCACGGCCTCTGGTTTTGTTCCTCGGGCTCTGATTTGGTTCCTAGGGCCCTGGTTTTGTTCCTTGGGCGCTGGTTTTGTTCCTCGGACTCTGGTTTTTTTCCTTGGGCTCTGGTTTATTTCCAAGTGCTCTGGTTTTGTTCCTCGAGCCGTCCTTTTGTTCCTCGAGCCCTCCTTTTTCTCCTAGGGCTCTGGTTTTATTCCTCAGCCTCTGGTTTTTTTCCTCGGTCTCTGGTTTTGTTCCTCGGGCTCTGGTTTATTTCCAAGGGTTCTGGTTTTGTTTCTCGAGCCCGCCTTTTTTTCCTTGGGCGCTCCTTTTTTTCTTGGGCTCTGGTTTCGTTCCTCGGGCTCTGCTTTTGTTCCTCGGACCCTGGTTTTGTTTCTCTGGCTCTGGTTTTCTTCCTCGGGCTCTGGGTTTGTTCCTTGGGCTCTGGTTTTGTTCCTCGAGCTCTGGTTTCGTTCCTTAAGCTCTGGATTTGTTCCTTGGGCTCTGGTTTAGTTCCTCAGGTACTGGGTTTTTCCTTCAGACTCTGGTTTTCTTCCTCGGGCTCTGGTTTTCTTCCTTGGGCTCTGGTTTTGTTCCTTGGGCTCTGGTTTTGTTCCTCGGGCTCTGGTTTAGTTACTCAGTCTCCGGTTTTCTTCCTCGGGCTCTGGTTTTGTTCCTCTGGCTCTGGTTTAATTCCTCGGGTCCTGATTTATTACCTCGGGCTCTGGGTTTGTTCCTCGGACTCTGGTTTTGTCCCTCGGGCCCTCCTTTTGTTCCTCGGTCTATGGTTTTTTTCCTCAGGCTCTGGTTTTCTTCCTTGGGCTCTGGGTTTGTTACTTGGGCTCTGGTTTTGTTCCTCGAGCTCTGGTTTCGTTCCTTAAGCTCTGGATTTGTTCCTTGGGCTCTGGTTTAGTTCCTCAGGTACTGGGTTTTTCCTTCAGACTCTGGTTTTCTTCCTCGGCCTCTAATTTTGTTCCTTAGGCTCTGGTTTTGTTCCTCCAGCTCTGGTTTTGTTCCTCCTGCTCTGGTTTTGTTCTTCAGGCTCTAGTTTGGTTATCAGGCTCTGGTTTTGTTTCTCTAGCTCTCGTTTTATTCCTCGGGCACTGATTATTTTCCTCGGGCACTGGTTTTATTCCTCGGGCCCTCCTTTTGTTCCTCGAACTCTGGTTTTGTTCCTCGACATCTGGTTTTGTTCCTCATCCTCCGGTTTTGTTCCTCGGGCTCTGGTTTTCTCCCTCAGCTTCTGGTTCAATTCCTTGGGCTCTCGTTTTGTTCCTCTAACTCTGGTTTTATTACTTGGGCTCTGTTTTTTTTCCTCGGGCTCTGTTTTTGTTCCTCCAGCTCTGGTTTTATTTCTTGGGCTCTGGTTTTCTTCCTCTGGCGCTGGTTTGGTTCCTCAGACTCTGGTTTTTTTCCTCGGGCTCTGGATTTGTTCCTTGGGCTCTGGATTTGTTCTTCGGGGTCTGGTTTTGTTCCTCGGTCTCTCGTTTTTTCCTCGGTATCTGGTTTTGTTCCTTGGGCTCTGGTTTTGTTCCTCAGGCTCTGGTTTTCTTCCTTGCCCTCTGGTTTAGTTTCTAGGGCTGTAGTTTTGTTCCTCGGGCTCTGGTTTTCTTCCTCGGCCTCTGTTTTTTTTCCTTGGGCTCTGGTTTTGTTCCTCAGGCTCTGGTTTCTTTCCTCCAGCTCTGGTTTTTTTCCTCGGGCTCTGGTGTAGTTTCTCGGGTCCTTTTTTTCTTCCTTGGGGTCTGTTTTTTTTCCTAGGGCTCTGGTTTTCTTCCTCGAGCTCTGGTTTTGTTCCTCGGGATCTGGTTTTGTTCCTTGGGCTCTGGTTTTGTTCCTCAAGCTCTGGTTTTGTTCCTCAGGCTCTAGTGTAGTTCCAAGGCCTCTGGTTTTGTTCCTCGGGCTCTGGTTTTCTTCCTCGGCCTCTGGTTTTAATCCTTGGGCTCTTGTTTTGTTCCTCCAACTCTGTTTATTTTCCTCGGGCTCTGGTTTTGCTCCTCGGGCTCTAGTTTTCTTCCTCGGGCTCAGGTTTTGTTCCTCGGGCTGTGGTTTAATTACTCAGTCTCCGGTTTTCTTCCTCGGGCTCTGGTTTTGTTCCTCTGGCTCTGGTTTAATTCCTCGGGTACTTATTTATTCCCTCAGGCTCTGGGTTTGTTCCTCGGACTCTGGTTTTGTCCCTCTCGCCCTCCTTTTGTTTCTCGGTCTATGGTTTTGTTCCTCAGGCTCTGGTTTTCTTCCTCGGGCTCTGGGTCTGTTCCTTGGGCTCTGGTTTTGTTCCTCGAGCTCTGGTTTTGTTCCTTAGGCTCTGGATTTGTTCCTCGGGCTCGGGTTTAGTTCCTCAGGTACTGGGTTTTTCCCTCAGACTCTGGTTTTCTTCCTCGGCCTCTGGTTTTGTTCCTTGAGCTCTGGTTTTGTTCCTTGGGCTCTGGTTTTGTTCCTCGGGCTCTGGTTTTGTTCCTCGGGCTCTGGTTTTGTTCCTTAGGCTCTAGTTTTGTTATCAGGCTCTGGTTTTGTTTCTCTAGCTCTCGTTTCATTCCTTGGGCACTGATAATTTTCCTCGGGCACTGGTTTTGTTCCTTGGGCTCTGGTTTTGTTCCTCGGACTCTGGTTTTGTTCCTCGACACCTGGTTTTATTCCTTGGGCCCTCCTTTTGTTCCTCGGTCTCTGGTTTTGTTCCTCGACATCTGGTTTTGTTCCTCGATGGCTGGTTTTGTTCCTCGGGCTCTGGTTTTCGCCCTCAGCTTCTGGTTTAATTCCTTGGGCTCTGTTTTTGTTCCTCCAGCTCTGGTTTTGTTCCTCGGGCTCTGGTTTTGTTCCTCTGACTCTGGTTTTGTTCCTCGGGCTCTGGTTTTATTCTTCAGGCTCTGGGTTTGTTCCTCGGGCTCTGGTTTTGTTCCTCGGGCTCTGGATTTGTTCCTCTGGCTCTGGTTTTGTTCCTCAGGGACTGGTTTAGTGCCTCCGGTACTGGTTTTGTTCCTCAGACTCTGGTTTTGTTCCTCGGTCTCCCATTTTTTTCTTCGACATGTGGTTTAGTTCCCTGGGCTCTGGTTTTGTTCCTCGGGCTCTGGTTTTCTTCCTCGGCCTCTGTTTTTTTTCCTTGGGCTCTGGTTTTCTTCCTCGAGCTCTGGTTTTGTTCCTCGGGCTCTTATTTTGTTCCTCCAGCTCTGTTTTTTTTCCTCGGGCTCTAGTGTAGGTCCACGGACTCTGGTTTTGTTCCTCGGGCTCTGGTTTTGTTCCTCAAGCTCTGTTTTTGTTCCTCGGACTCTAGTGTAGTTCCAAGGCCTCTGGTTTTGTTCCTCGGGCTCTGGTTTTGTTCCTCTAAGTCTGGTTTTATTACTTGGGCTCTTGTTTTGTTCCTCCAGCTCTGGTTTTATTCCTTGGGCTCTGGTTTTGTTCCTCGGGCTCTGGTTTAGTTACTCAGTCTCCGGTTTGCTTCCTCGGGCTGTGGTTTTGTTCTGCTGGCTCTGGTTTAATTCCTCGGGTCCTGATTTATTCCCTCGGGCTCTGGGTTTGTTCCTCGAACTCTGGTTTTGTCCCTTGTGCCCTCCTTTTGTTCCTCGGTCTATGGTTTTGTTCCTTGGGCTCTGGTTTTGTTCCTCGGGCTCTGGTTTTGTTCCTCGGGCTCTGGTATTGTTCCTCGAGCTCTGGTTTTTTTCCTTAGGCTCTGGATTTGTTCCTCGGGCTCTGGTTTAGTTCCTCAGGTACTGGGTTTTTCCCTCAGACTCTGGTTTTCTTCCTCGGCCTTTGGTTTTGTTCCTTGAGCTCTGGTTTTGTTCCTCGGGCTCTGGTTTTGTTCCTCCAGCTCTGGTTTTGTTCCTCAGGCACTGGTTTAGTGCCTCAGGTACTGGTTTTGTTCCTCAGACTCTGGTTTTGTTCCTTGGTCTCTCGTTTTTTTCCTCGACATCTGGTTTTGTTCCTTGGGCTCTGGTTTTGTTCCTCAGGCTCTGGTTTTCTTCCTTGCCCTCTGGTTTAGTTCCTTGGGCTCTGGTTTTGTTCCTCGGGCTCAAGTTTTCTTCCTCGGCCTGTGTTTTTTTTCCTTGGGCTCTGGTTTTGTTCCTCGGGCTCTGTTTCCTTTCCTCCAGCTCTGGTTTTTTTCCTTGGTCTCTGGTGTAGTTTCTCGGGTCCTTTTTTTCTTCCTCGGGGTCTGTTTTTTTTCCTAGGGCTCTGGTTTTCTTCCTCGAGCTCTGATTTTGTTCCTCGGGCTCTAGTGTAGTTCCACGGACTCTGGTTTTCTTCCTCGGGCTCTGGGTTTGTTCCTTGGGCTCTGGATTTTTTCCTCGGGCTCTGGTTTAGTTCCTCAGGTACTGGGTTTTTCCCTCAGACTCTGGTTTTCTTCCTCGGCCTCTGGTTTTGTTCCTTGAGCTCTGTTTTTGTTCCTTGGGCCCTGGTTTTGTTCCTCGGGCTCTGGTTTTGTTTCTCTAGCTCTCGTTTCATTCCTCGGGCACTGATTATTTTCCTCGGGCACTGGTTTTGTTCCTCGGGCTCTGGTTTTGTTCCTCGGTCTCTGGTTTTGTTGCTCGGTCTCTGGTTTTGTTCCTCGACATCTGGTTTTGTTACTTATCCTCTGGTTTTGTTCCTCGGGCTCTGGTTTTCTCCCTCAGCTTCTGGTTTAATACCTTGGGCTCTGGTTTTGTTCCTCTAACTCTGGTTTTATTACTCGGGCTCTGTTTTTTTTCCGCGGGCTCTGTTTTTGTTCCTCCAGCTCTGGTTTTATTCCTTGGGCTCTGGTTTTCTTCCTCTGGCGCTGGTTTGGTTCCTCGGACTCTGGTTTTGTTCCTCCAGCTCTGGTTTTGTTCCTCAGGCACTGGTTTAGTGCCTGAGGTACTGGTTTTGTTTCTCAGACTCTGGTTTTGTTCCTCGGTCTCTTGTTTCTTTCCTCGACATCTGGTTTTGTTCCTTGGGCTCTGGTTTTGTTCCTCAGGCTCTGGTTTTCTTCCTTGCCCTCTGGTTTAGTTCCTTGGGCTCTGGTTTTTTTCCTCGGGCTCTGGTTTTCTTCCTCGGCCTCTGTTTTTTTTCCTTCGGCTCTGTTTTTTTTGCACGGGCTCTGGTTTAGTTACTCAGTCTCCGGTTTTCTTCCTCGGGCTGTGGTTTTGTTCCTCTGGCTCTGGTTTAATTCCTCGGGTCCTGATTTATTCCCTCAGGCTCTGGGTTTGTTTCTCGGACTCTGTTTTTGTCCCTCGCGCCCTCCTTTTGTTCCTCGGTCTATGGTTTTGTTCCTCAGGCTCTGGTTTTCTTCCTCGGGCTCTGGGTTTGTTCCTTGGGCTCTGGTTTTGTTCCTCGAGCTCTGGTTTTGTTCCTTAAGCTCTGGATTTGTTCCTTGGGCTCTGGTTTAGTTCCTCAGGTACTGGTTTAGTGCCTCAGGTACTGGTTTTGTTCCTCAGACTCTGGTTTTGTTCCTTGGTCTCTCGTTTTTTTCCTCGACATCTGGTTTTTTTCCTTGGGCTCTGGTTTTGTTCCTCAGGCACTGGTTTTCTTCCATGCCCTCTGGTTTAGTTCCTTGGGCTCTGGTTTTCTTCCTCGGGCTCTGGTTTTCTTCCTCGGCCTCTGTTTTTTTTCCTTGGGCTGTGGTTTTTGTTCCTCGGGCTCTGGTGTAGTTTCTCGGGTCCGTTTTTTCTTCCTCGGGGTCTGTTTTTTTTCCTAGGGCTCTGGTTTTCTTCCTCGAGCTCTGGTTTTGTTCCTCGGGCTCTTATTTTTTTCCTCCAGCTCTGGTTTTGTTCCTCGGGCTCTAGTGTAGTTCCACGGACTCTGGTTTTGTTCCTCGGGCTCTTGTTTTGTTCCTCAGTCTCTGGTTTTGTTCCTTGAGCTCTGGTTTTGTTCCTCGACATCTGGTTTTATTCCTTGGGCTCTGGTTTTTTTCCTCGGACTCTGGTTTTGTTCCTCGACTCCTGGTTTTATTCCTCGGGCCCTCCTTTTGTTCCTCGGTCTCTGGTTTTGTTCCTCAGGCTCTGGTTTTCTTCCTCGGGCTCTGGGTTTGTTCCTTGGGCTCGGGATTTGTTCCTCGGGCTCTGGTTTAGTTCCTCAGGTACTGGGTTTTTCCCTCAGACTCTGGTTTTCTTCCTCGGCCTCTGGTTTTGTTCCTTGAGCTCTGGTTTTGTTCCTTGGGCTCTGGTTTTGTTCCTCGGGCTCTGGTTTTGTTCCTCAGGCTCTAGTTTTTTCCTCGGGCTCTGGTTTTGTTTCTCTAGCTCTCGTTTCATTCCTCGAGCACTGATTATTTTCCTCGGGCACTGGTTTTGTTCCTCGGGCTCTGGTTTTGTTCCTCGGTCTCTGGTTTTCTTCCTCGGCCTCTGTTTTTTTTCCTTGGGCTCTATTTTTTTTCCTCGGGCTCTGGTTTAGTTACTCAGTCTCCGGTTTTCTTCCTCGGGCTGTGGTTTTGTTCCTCTGGCTCTGGTTTAATTCCTCGGGTCCTGATTTATTCCCTCGGGCTCTGGGTTTGTTTCTCGGACTCTGTTTTTGTCCCTCGCGCCCTCCTTTTTTTTCCTCGGTCTATGGTTTTGTTCCTCAGGCTCTGGTTTTCTTCCTCGGGCTCTGGGTTTGTTCCTTGGGCTCTGGTTTTGTTCCTCGAGCTCTGGTTTTGTTCCTTAAGCTCTGGATTTGTTCCTTGGGCTCTGGTTTAGTTCCTCAGGTACTGGTTTAGTGCCTCAGGTACTGGTTTTGTTCCTCGGCCTCTGGTTTTGTTCCTTGAGCTCTGGTTTTGTTCCTTGGGCTCTGGTTTTGTTCCTCGGGCTCTGGTTTTGTTCCTCAGGCTCTGGTTTTCTTCCTTGCCATCTGGTTTAGTTCCTTGGGCTCTGGTTTTGTTCCTCGGGCTCTGGTTTTCTTCCTCGGCCTGTGTTTTTTTTCCTCGGGCTCTGGTTTTGTTCCTCGGGCTCTGGTGTAGTTTTTCGGGTCCTTTTTTTCTTCCTCGGGATCTGTTTTTTTTCCTAGGGCTCTGGTTTTCTTCCTCGAGCTCTGGTTTTGTTCCTCGGGCTCTTATTTTGTTCCTCCAGCTCTGGTTTTGTTCCTCGGGCTCTAGTGTAGTTCCACGGACTCTGGTTTTGTTCCTCGGGCTCTTGTTTTGTTCCTCAGTCTCTGGTTTTGTTCCTTGAGCTCTGGTTTTGTTCCTCGACATCTGGTTTTATTCCTTGGGCTCTGGTTTTTTTCCTCGGACTCTGGTTTTGTTCCTCGACTCCTGGTTTTATTCCTCGGGCCCTCCTTTTGTTCCTTGGTCTCTGGTTTTGATCCTCAGGCTCTGGTTTTCTTCCTGGGACTCTGGTTTTGTTCCTCCAGCTCTGGTTTTGTTCCTTGGGCTCTGGTTTTGTTCCTCGGGCTCTGGTTTTGTTCCTCAAGCTTTTTTTTTTTTCCTCGGACTCTAGTGTAGTTCCAAGGTCTCTGGTTTTGTTCCTCGGGCTCTGGTTTTGTTCCTCTAACTCTGGTTTTATTACTTGGGCTCTTGTTTTGTTCCTCCAGCTCTGGTTTTATTCCTTGGGCTCTGGTTTTGTTCCTCGGGCTCTGGTTTAGTTACTCAGTCTCCGGTTTGCTTCCTCGGGCTGTGGTTTTGTTCCTCTGGCTCTGGTTTAATTCCTCGGGTCCTGATTTATTCCCTCGGGCTCTGGGTTTGTTCCTCGAACTCTGGTTTTGTCCCTCGTGCCCTCCTTTTGTTCCTCGGTCTATGGTTTTGTTCCTCAGGCTCTGGTTTTCTTCCTCGGGCTCTGGGTTTGTTACTTGGGCTCTGGTTTTGTTCCTCGAGCTCTGGTTTTGTTCCTTAAGCTCTGGATTTGTTCCTTGGGCTCTGGTTTAGTTCCTCAGGTACTGGGTTTTTCCCTCAGACTCTGTTTTTTTTCCTCGGCCTCTGGTTTTGTTCCTTGAGCTCTGGTTTGTTCCTCGGGCTCTGGTTTTGTTCCTCCAGCTCTGGTTTTGTTCCTCAGGCACTGGTTTAGTGCCTGAGGTACTGGTTTTGTTTCTCAGACTCTGGTTTTGTTCCTCGGTCTCTTGTTTCTTTCCTCGACATCTGGTTTTGTTCCTTGGGCTCTGGTTTTGTTCCTCAGGCACTGGTTTAGTGCCTCAGGTACTGGTTTTGTTTCTCAGACTCTGGTTTTGTTCCTCGGTCTCTCGTTTCTTTCCTCGACATCTGGTTTTGTTCCTTGGGCTCTGGTTTTGTTCCTCAGGCTCTGGTTTTCTTCCTTGCCCTCTGGTTTATTTCCTTGGGCTCTGGTTTTGTTCCTCGGGCTCTGGTTTTCTTCCTCGGCCTGTGTTTTTTTTCCTTGGGCTCTGGTTTTGTTCCTCGGGCTCTGGTTTCTTTCCTCAGTCTCTGTTTTTTTTCCTTGGGCTCTGGTGTAGTTTCTCGGGTCCTTTTTTAATTCCTCGGGGTCTGTTTTTTTTCCTAGGGCCCTGGTTTTCTTCCTCGAGCTCTGGTTTTGTTCCTCGGGCTCTTATTTTGTTCCTCCAGCTCTAGTTTTGTTCCTCGGGCTCTAGTGTAGTTCCACGGACTCTGGTTTTGTTCCTCGGGCTCTTGTTTTGTTCCTCAGTCTCTGGTTTTTTTCCTTGAGCTCTGGTTTTGTTCCTCGACATCTGGTTTTATTCCTTGGGCTCTGGTTTTGTTCCTCGACTCCTGGTTTTATTCCTCGGGCCCTCCTTTTGTTCCTCGGTCTCTGGTTTTGATCCTCAGCTCTGGTTTTCTTCCTGGGGCTCTGGTTTTGTTCCTTGAGCTCTGGTTTTGTTCCTCGGGCTCTGGTTCTGTTCCTCGGGCTCTGGTTTTGTTCCTCAAACTCTGTTTTTTTTCCTCGGGCTCTAGTGTAATTCCAAGGCCTCTGGTTTTGTTCCTCGGGCTCTGGTTTTGTTCCTCTAACTCTGGTTTTATTACTTGGGCTCTGGTTTTGTTCTTCCAGCTCTGGTTTTATTCCTTGGGCTCTGGTTTTGTTCCTCGAGCTCTGGTTTTGTTCCTTAAGCTCTGGATTTGTTCCCTGGGCTCTGGTTTAGTTCCTCAGGTACTGGGTTTTTCCCTCAGACTCTGGTTTTTTTCCTCGGCCTCTGGTTTTGTTCCTTGAGCTCTGGTTTGTTCCTCTGGCTCTGGTTTTGTTCCTCCAGCTCTGGTTTTGTTCCTCAGGCACTGGTTTAGTGCCTCAGGTACTGGTTTTGTTTCTCAGACTCTGGTTTTGTTCCTCGGTCTCTTGTTTCTTTCCTCGACATCTGGTTTTGTTCCTTGGGCTCTGGTTTTGTTCCTCAGGCACTGGTTTAGTGCCTGAGGTACTGGTTTTGTTTCTCAGACTCTGGTTTTGTTCCTCGGTCTCTCGTTTCTTTCCTCGACATCTGGTTTTGTTCCTTGGGCTCTGGTTTTGTTCCTCAGGCTCTGTTTTTCTTCCTTGCCCTCTGGTTTATTTCCTTGGGCTCTGGTTTTGTTCCTCGGGCTCTGGTTTTCTTCCTCGGCCTGTGTTTTTTTTCCTTGGGCTCTGGTTTTGTTCCTCGGGCTCTGGTTTCTTTCCTCAGTCTCTGTTTTTTTTCCTTGGGCTCTGGTGTAGTTTCTCGGGTCCTTTTTTAATTCCTCGGGGTCTGTTTTTTTTCCTAGGGCCCTGGTTTTCTTCCTCGAGCTCTGGTTTTGTTCCTCGGGCTCTTATTTTGTTCCTCCAGCTCTAGTTTTGTTCCTCGGGCTCTAGTGTAGTTCCACGGACTCTGGTTTTGTTCCTCGGGCTCTTGTTTTGTTCCTCAGTCTCTGGTTTTTTTCCTTGAGCTCTGGTTTTGTTCCTCGACATCTGGTTTTATTCCTTGGGCTCTGGTTTTGTTCCTCGACTCCTGGTTTTATTCCTCGGGCCCTCCTTTTGTTCCTCGGTCTCTGGTTTTGATCCTCAGCTCTGGTTTTCTTCCTGGGGCTCTGGTTTTGTTCCTTGAGCTCTGGTTTTGTTCCTCGGGCTCTGGTTTTGTTCCTCGGGCTCTGGTTTTGTTCCTCAAGCTGTGTTTTTTTTCCTCGGGCTCTAGTGTAATTCCAAGGCCTCTGGTTTTGTTCCTCGGGCTCTGGTTTTGTTCCTCTAACTCTGGTTTTATTACTTGGGCTCTGGTTTTGTTCTTCCAGCTCTGGTTTTATTCCTTGGGCTCTGGTTTTGTTCCTCGGGCTCTGGTTTAGTTACTCAGTCTCCGGTTTTCTTCCTCGGGCTGTGGTTTTGTTCCGCTGGCTCTGGTTTAATTCCTCGGGTCCTGATTTATTCCCTCGGGCTCTGGGTTTGTTCCTCGAACTCTGGTTTTGTCCCTCGCGCCCTCCTTTTGTTCCTCGGTCTATGGTTTTGTTCCTCAGGCTCTGGTTTTCTTCCTCGGGCTCTGGGTTTGTTACTTGGGCTCTGGTTTTGTTCCTCGAGCTCTGGATTTGTTCCTTGGGCTCTGGTTTAGTTCCTCGGGCTCTGGTTTTGTTCCTCAGGCTCTAGTTTTGTTCCTCGGGCTCTGGTTTTGTTTCTCTAGCTCTCGTTTCATTCCTTGGGCACTGATTATTTTCCTCGGGCACTGGTTTTGTTTCTCTGGCTCTGGTTTTGTTCCTCGGACTCTGGTTTTGTTCCTCGACACTTGGTTTTATTCCTCGGGCCCTCCTTTTGTTCCTCTGTCTCTGGTTTTGTTCCTCGACATCTGGTTTTGTTACTCATCCTCTGGTTTTGTTCCTCGGGCTCTGGTTTTCTCCCTCAGCTTCTGGTTTAATTCCTTGGGCTCTGGTTTTTTTCCTCTAACTCTGGTTTTATTACTTGGGCTCTGGTTTTGCTCCTCTGGCTCTGGTTTTTTGCCTCCAGCTCTGGTTTTATTCCTTGGGCTCTGGTTTTGTTCCTTGGGCTCTGGTTTAGTTTTTCAGTCTCCGGTTTTCCTCCTCGGGCTGTGGTTTTGTTCTGCAGGCTCTGGTTTAATTCCTCGGGTCCTGATTTATTCCCTCGGGGTCTGGGTTTGTTACTTGGGCTCTGGTTTTGTTCCTCGAGCTCTGGTTTTGTTCCTTAAGCTCTGGATTTGTTCCTTGGGCTCTGGTTTAGTTCCTCAGGTACTGGGTTTTTCCCTCAGACTCTGTTTTTTTTCCTCGGCCTCTGGTTTTGTTCCTTGAGCTCTGGTTTGTTCCTCGGGCTCTGGTTTTGTTCCTCCAGCTCTGGTTTTGTTCCTCAGGCACTGGTTTCGTGCCTCAGGTACTGGTTTTGTTTCTCAGACTCTGGTTTTGTTCCTCGGTCTCTTGTTTCTTTCCTCGACATCTGGTTTTGTTCCTTGGGCTCTGGTTTTGTTCCTCAGGCACTGGTTTAGTGCCTCAGGTACTGGTTTTGTTTCTCAGACTCTGGTTTTGTTCCTCGGTCTCTCGTTTCTTTCCTCGACATCTGGTTTTGTTCCTTGGGCTCTGGTTTTGTTCCTCAGGCTCTGGTTTTCTTCCTTGCCCTCTGGTTTATTTCCTTGGGCTCTGGTTTTGTTCCTCGGGCTCTGGTTTTCTTCCTCGGCCTGTGTTTTTTTTCCTTGGGCTCTGGTTTTGTTCCTCGGGCTCTGGTTTCTTTCCTCAGTCTCTGTTTTTTTTCCTTGGGCTCTGGTGTAGTTTCTCGGGTCCTTTTTTAATTCCTCGGGGTCTGTTTTTTTTCCTAGGGCCCTGGTTTTCTTCCTCGAGCTCTGGTTTTGTTCCTCGGGCTCTTATTTTGTTCCTCCAGCTCTAGTTTTGTTCCTCGGGCTCTAGTGTAGTTCCACGGACTCTGGTTTTGTTCCTCGGGCTCTTGTTTTGTTCCTCAGTCTCTGGTTTTTTTCCTTGAGCTCTGGTTTTGTTCCTCGACATCTGGTTTTATTCCTTGGGCTCTGGTTTTGTTCCTCGACTCCTGGTTTTATTCCTCGGGCCCTCCTTTTGTTCCTCGGTCTCTGGTTTTGATCCTCAGCTCTGGTTTTCTTCCTGGGGCTCTGGTTTTGTTCCTTGAGCTCTGGTTTTGTTCCTCGGGCTCTGGTTCTGTTCCTCGGGCTCTGGTTTTGTTCCTCAAACTCTGTTTTTTTTCCTCGGGCTCTAGTGTAATTCCAAGGCCTCTGGTTTTGTTCCTCGGGCTCTGGTTTTGTTCCTCTAACTCTGGTTTTATTACTTGGGCTCTGGTTTTGTTCTTCCAGCTCTGGTTTTATTCCTTGGGCTCTGGTTTTGTTCCTCGGGCTCTGGTTTTGTTCCTTAAGCTCTGGATTTGTTCCTTGGGCTCTGGTTTAGTTCCTCAGGTACTGGGTTTTTCCCTCAGACTCTGGTTTTTTTCCTCGGCCTCTGGTTTTGTTCCTTGAGCTCTGGTTTGTTCCTCTGGCTCTGGTTTTGTTCCTCCAGCTCTGGTTTTGTTCCTCAGGCACTGGTTTAGTGCCTCAGGTACTGGTTTTGTTTCTCAGACTCTGGTTTTGTTCCTCGGTCTCTTGTTTCTTTCCTCGACATCTGGTTTTGTTCCTTGGGCTCTGGTTTTGTTCCTCAGGCACTGGTTTAGTGCCTGAGGTACTGGTTTTGTTTCTCAGACTCTGGTTTTGTTCCTCGGTCTCTCGTTTCTTTCCTCGACATCTGGTTTTGTTCCTTGGGCTCTGGTTTTGTTCCTCAGGCTCTGGTTTTCTTCCTTGCCCTCTGGTTTATTTCCTTGGGCTCTGGTTTTGTTCCTCGGGCTCTGGTTTTCTTCCTCGGCCTGTGTTTTTTTTCCTTGGGCTCTGGTTTTGTTCCTCGGGCTCTGGTTTCTTTCCTCAGTCTCTGTTTTTTTTCCTTGGGCTCTGGTGTAGTTTCTCGGGTCCTTTTTTAATTCCTCGGGGTCTGTTTTTTTTCCTAGGGCCCTGGTTTTCTTCCTCGAGCTCTGGTTTTGTTCCTCGGGCTCTTATTTTGTTCCTCCAGCTCTAGTTTTGTTCCTCGGGCTCTAGTGTAGTTCCACGGACTCTGGTTTTGTTCCTCGGGCTCTTGTTTTGTTCCTCAGTCTCTGGTTTTTTTCCTTGAGCTCTGGTTTTGTTCCTCGACATCTGGTTTTATTCCTTGGGCTCTGGTTTTGTTCCTCGACTCCTGGTTTTATTCCTCGGGCCCTCCTTTTGTTCCTCGGTCTCTGGTTTTGATCCTCAGCTCTGGTTTTCTTCCTGGGGCTCTGGTTTTGTTCCTTGAGCTCTGGTTTTGATCCTCGGGCTCTGGTTTTGTTCCTCGGGCTCTGGTTTTGTTCCTCAAGCTGTGTTTTTTTTCCTCGGGCTCTAGTGTAATTCCAAGGCCTCTGGTTTTGTTCCTCGGGCTCTGGTTTTGTTCCTCTAACTCTGGTTTTATTACTTGGGCTCTGGTTTTGTTCTTCCAGCTCTGGTTTTATTCCTTGGGCTCTGGTTTTGTTCCTCGGGCTCTGGTTTAGTTACTCAGTCTCCGGTTTTCTTCCTCGGGCTGTGGTTTTGTTCCGCTGGCTCTGGTTTAATTCCTCGGGTCCTGATTTATTCCCTCGGGCTCTGGGTTTGTTCCTCGAACTCTGGTTTTGTCCCTCGCGCCCTCCTTTTGTTCCTCGGTCTATGGTTTTGTTCCTCAGGCTCTGGTTTTCTTCCTCGGGCTCTGGGTTTGTTACTTGGGCTCTGGTTTTGTTCCTCGAGCTCTGGATTTGTTCCTTGGGCTCTGGTTTAGTTCCTCGGGCTCTGGTTTTGTTCCTCAGGCTCTAGTTTTGTTCCTCGGGCTCTGGTTTTGTTTCTCTAGCTCTCGTTTCATTCCTTGGGCACTGATTATTTTCCTCGGGCACTGGTTTTGTTTCTCTGGCTCTGGTTTTGTTCCTCGGACTCTGGTTTTGTTCCTCGACACTTGGTTTTATTCCTCGGGCCCTCCTTTTGTTCCTCTGTCTCTGGTTTTGTTCCTCGACATCTGGTTTTGTTACTCATCCTCTGGTTTTGTTCCTCGGGCTCTGGTTTTCTCCCTCAGCTTCTGGTTTAATTCCTTGGGCTCTGGTTTTTTTCCTCTAACTCTGGTTTTATTACTTGGGCTCTGGTTTTGCTCCTCTGGCTCTGGTTTTTTGCCTCCAGCTCTGGTTTTATTCCTTGGGCTCTGGTTTTTTTCCTTGGGCTCTGGTTTAGTTTTTCAGTCTCCGGTTTTCCTCCTCGGGCTGTGGTTTTGTTCTGCAGGCTCTGGTTTAATTCCTCGGGTCCTGATTTATTCCCTCGGGGTCTGGGTTTGTTACTTGGGCTCTGGTTTTGTTCCTCGAGCTCTGGTTTTGTTCCTTAAGCTCTGGATTTGTTCCTTGGGCTCTGGTTTAGTTCCTCAGGTACTGGGTTTTTCCCTCAGACTCTGTTTTTTTTCCTCGGCCTCTGGTTTTGTTCCTTGAGCTCTGGTTTGTTCCTCGGGCTCTGGTTTTGTTCCTCCAGCTCTGGTTTTGTTCCTCAGGCACTGGTTTCGTGCCTCAGGTACTGGTTTTGTTTCTCAGACTCTGGTTTTGTTCCTCGGTCTCTCGTTTCTTTCCTCGACATCTGGTTTTGTTCCTTGGGCTCTGGTTTTGTTCCTCAGGCACTGGTTTAGTGCCTCAGGTACTGGTTTTGTTTCTCAGACTCTGGTTTTGTTCCTCGGTCTCTCGTTTTTTTCCTCGACATCTGGTTTTGTTCCTTGGGCTCTGGTTTTGATCCTCAGGCTCTGGTTTTCTTCCTTGCCCTCTGGTTTATTTCCTTGGGCTCTGGTTTTGTTCCTCGGGCTCTGGTTTTCTTCCTCGGCCTGTGTTTTTTTTCCTTGGGCTCTGGTTTTGTTCCTCGGGCTCTGGTTTCTTTCCTCAGTCTCTGTTTTTTTTCCTTGGGCTCTGGTGTAGTTTCTCGGGTCCTTTTTTAATTCCTCGGGGTCTGTTTTTTTCCCTAGGGCCCTGGTTTTCTTCCTCGAGCTCTGGTTTTGTTCCTTGGGCTCTTATTTTGTTCCTCCAGCTCTGGTTTTGTTCCTCGGGCTCTAGTGTAGTTCCACGGACTCTGGTTTTGTTCCTCTGGCTCTTGTTTAGTTCCTCAATCTCTGCTTTTGTTCCTTGAGCTCTGGTTTTGTTCCTCCACATCTGGTTTTATTCCTTGGGCTCTGGTTTTTTTCCTCGGACTCTGGTTTTGTTCCTCGACTCCTGGTTTTATTCCTCGGGCCCTCCTTTTGTTCCTCGGTCTCTGGTTTTGATCCTCAGGCTCTGGTTTTCTTCCTCGGCCTCTGGTTTTGTTCCTCCAGCTCTGGTTTTGTTCCTCGGGCTCTGGTTTTGTTCCTCGGGCTCTGGTTTTGTTCCTCAAGCTCTGTTTTTTTTCCTCGGGCTCTAGTGTAGTTCCAAGGTCTCTGGTTTTGTTCCTCGGGCTCTGGTTTTGTTCCTCTAACTCTGGTTTTATTCCTTGGGCTCTGGTTTTGTTCCTCGACTCCTGGTTTTATTCCTCGGGCCCTCCTTTTGTTCCTCGGTCTCTGGTTTTGATCCTCAGCTCTGGTTTTGTTCCTCTAACTCTGGTTTTATTACTTGGGCTCTGGTTTTGTTCTTCCAGCTCTGGTTTTATTCCTTGGGCTCTGGTTTTGTTCCTCGGGCTCTGGTTTAGTTACTCAGTCTCCGGTTTTCTTCCTCGGGCTGTGGTTTTGTTCCGCTGGCTCTGGTTTAATTCCTCGGGTCCTGATTTATTCCCTCGGGCTCTGGGTTTGTTCCTCGAACTCTGGTTTTGTCCCTCGCGCCCTCCTTTTGTTCCTCGGTCTATGGTTTTTTTCCTCAGGCTCTGGTTTTCTTCCTCGGCCTCTGGTTTTGTTCCTCCAGCTCTGGTTTTGTTCCTCGGGCTCTGGTTTTGTTCCTCGGGCTCTGGTTTTGTTCCTCGAGCTCTGTTTTTTTTCCTCGGGCTCTAGTGTAGTTCCAAGGTCTCTGGTTTTGTTCCTCGGGCTCTGGTTTTGTTCCTCTAACTCTGGTTTTATTCCTTGGGCTCTGGTTTTGTTCCTCGACTCCTGGTTTTATTCCTCGGGCCCTCCTTTTGTTCCTCGGTCTCTGGTTTTGATCCTCAGCTCTGGTTTTGTTCCTCTAACTCTGGTTTTATTACTTGGGCTCTGGTTTTGTTCTTCCAGCTCTGGTTTTGTTTCTTGGGCTCTGGTTTTGTTCCTCGGGCTCTGGTTTAGTTACTCAGTCTCCGGTTTTCTTCCTCGGGCTGTGGTTTTGTTCCGCTGGCTCTGGTTTAATTCCTCGGGTCCTGATTTATTCCCTCGGGCTCTGGGTTTGTTCCTCGAACTCTGGTTTTGTCCCTCGCGCCCTCCTTTTGTTCCTCGGTCTATGGTTTTGTTCCTCAGGCTCTTGTTTTCTTCCTCGGGCTCTGGGTTTGTTCCTTGGGCTCTGGTTTTTTTCCTCGGACTCTGGTTTTATCCCTCGCACCCTCCTTTTTTTCCGCGGTCTATGGTTTTGTTCCTTGGGCTCTGGTTTTCTTCCTCGGGCTCTGGGTTTGTTCCTTGGGCTCTGAATTTGTTCCTCGGGCTCTGGTTTAGTTCCTCAGGTACTGGGTTTTTCCCTCAGACTCTGGTTTTCTTCCTCGGCCTCTGGTTTTGTTCCTTGAGCTCTGGTTTTTTTCCTTGGACTCTGGTTTTGTTCCTCGGGCTCTGGTTTTGTTCCTTAGGCTCTGGATTTGTTCCTCGGGCTCTGGTTTAATTCCTCAGGTACTGGGTTTTTCCCTCAGACTCTGGTTTTCTTCCTCGGCCTCTGGTTTTGTTCCTTGAGCTCTGGTTTTGTTCCTTGGGCTCTGGTTTTGTTCCTTGGGCTCTGGTTTTGTTCCTCGGGCTCTGGTTTTGTTCCTCAGGCTCTAGTTTTTTCCTCGGGCTCTGGTTTTGTTTCTCTACCTCTTGTTTCATTCCTCGAGCACTGATTATTTTCCTCGGGCTCTGGTTTTGTTCCTCGGTCTCTGGTTTTGTTCCTCGGTCTCTGGTTTTGTTCCTCAGGCACTGGTTTTCTTCCTTGCCCTCTGGTTTAGTTCCTTGGGCTCTGGTTTTCTTCCTCGGGCTCTGGTTTTCTTCCTCGGCCTGTGTTTTTTTTCCTCGGGCTCTGGTTTTGTTCCTCGAGCTCTGGTTTTGTTCCTTAGGCTCTGGATTTGTTCCTTGGGCTCTGGTTTAGTTCCTCGGGCTCTGGTTTTGTTCCTCAGGCTCTAGTTTTGTTCCTCGGGCTCTGGTTTTGTTTCTCTAGCTCTCGTTTCATTCCTTGGGCACTGATTATTTTCCTCGGGCACTGGTTTTGTTCCTCTGGCTCTGGTTTTGTTCCTCGGACTCTGGTTTTGTTCCTCCACACTTGGTTTTATTCCTCGGGACCTCCTTTTGTTCCTCTGTCTCTGGTTTTGTTCCTCGACATCTGGTTTTGTTACTCATCCTCTGGTTTTGTTCCTCGGGCTCTGGTTTTCTCCCTCAGCTTCTGGTTTAATTCCTTGGGCTCTGGTTTTTTTCCTCTAACTCTGGTTTTATTACATGGGCTCTGGTTTTGCTCCTCTGGCTCTGGTTTTTTGCCTCCAGCTCTGGTTTTATTCCTTGGGCTCTGGTTTTGTTCCTTGGGCTCTGGTTTATTTTTTCAGTCTCCGGTTTTCTTCCTCGGGCTGTGGTTTTGTTCTGCAGGCTCTGGTTTAATTCCTCGGGTCCTGATTTATTCCCTCGGGCTCTTGGTTTGTTCCTCGGACTCTGGTTTTGTCCCTCGCGCCCTCCTTTTGTTCCTCGGTCTATGGTTTTGTTCCTCAGGCTCTGGTTTTCTTCCTCGGGCTCTGGGTTTGTTACTAGGGCTCTGGTTTTGTTCCTCGAGCTCTGGTTTTGTTCCTTAAGCTCTGGATTTGTTCCTTGGGCTCTGGTTTAGTTCCTCAGGTACTGGGTTTTTCCCTCAGACTCTGGTTTTTTTCCTCGGCCTCTGGTTTTGTTCCTTGAGCTCTGGTTTGTTCCTCGGGCTCTGGTTTTGTTCCTCCAGCTCTGGTTTTGTTCCTCAGGCACTGGTTTAGTGCCTGAGGTACTGGTTTTGTTTCTCAGACTCTGGTTTTGTTCCTCGGTCTCTTGTTTCTTTCCTCGACATCTGGTTTTGTTCCTTGGGCTCTGGTTTTGTTCCTCAGGCTCTGGTTTTCTTCCTTGCCCTCTGGTTTATTTCCTTGGGCTCTGGTTTTGTTCCTCGGGCTCTGGTTTTCTTCCTCGGCCTGTGTTTTTTTTCCTTGGGCTCTGGTTTTGTTCCTCGGGCTCTGGTTTCTTTCCTCAGTCTCTGTTTTTTTTCCTTGGGCTCTGGTGTAGTTTCTCGGGTCCTTTTTTAATTCCTCGGGGTCTGTTTTTTTTCCTAGGGCCCTGGTTTTCTTCCTCGAGCTCTGGTTTTGTTCCTCGGGCTCTGGTTTTGTTCCTCGAGCTCTGGTTTTGTTCCTCGGGCTCTTGTTTTGTTCCTCAGTCTCTGGTTTTGTTCCTTGAGCTCTGGTTTTGTTCCTCGACATCTGGTTTTATTCCTTGGGCTCTGGTTTTGTTCCTCGACTCCTGGTTTTATTCCTCGGGCCCTCCTTTTGTTCCTCGGTCTCTGGTTTTGATCCTCAGGCTCTGGTTTTGTTCCTCCAGCTCTGGCTTTGTTCCTCCAGCTCTGGTTTTGTTCCTCGGGCTCTGGTTTTGTTCCTCGGGCTCTGGTTTTGTTCCTCAAGCTCTGGTTTTTTTCCTCGGGCTCTAGTGTAGTTCCAAGGCCTCTGGTTTTGTTCCTCTAACTCTGGTTTTATTACTTGGGCTCTGGTTTTGTTCCTCCAGCTCTGGTTTTATTCCTTGGGCTCTGGTTTTTTTCCTCGGGCTCTGGTTTAGTTACTCAGTCTCCGGTTTTCTTCCTCGGGCTGTGGTTTTGTTCCGCTGGCTCTGGTTTAATTCCTCGGGTCCTGATTTATTCCCTCGGGCTCTGGGTTTGTTCCTCGAACTCTGGTTTTGTCCCTCGTGCCCTCCTTTTGTTCCTCGGTCTATGGTTTTGTTCCTCAGGCTCTGGTTTTCTTCCTCGGGCTCTGGGTTTGTTACTTGGGCTCTGGTTTTGTTCCTCGAGCTCTGGTTTTGTTCCTTAAGCTCTGGATTTGTTCCTTGGGCTCTGGTTTAGTTCCTCGGGCTCTGGTTTTGTTCCTCAGGCTCTAGTTTTGTTCCTCGGGCTCTGGTTTTGTTTCTCTAGCTCTCGTTTCATTCCTTGGGCACTGATTATTTTCCTCGGGCACTGGTTTTGTTCCTCTGGCTCTGGTTTTGTTCCTCGGACTCTGGTTTTGTTCCTCCACACTTGGTTTTATTCCTCGGGACCTCCTTTTGTTCCTCTGTCTCTGGTTTTGTTCCTCGACATCTGGTTTTGTTACTCATCCTCTGGTTTTGTTCCTCGGGCTCTGGTTTTCTCCCTCAGCTTCTGGTTTAATTCCTTGGGCTCTGGTTTTTTTCCTCTAACTCTGGTTTTATTACATGGGCTCTGGTTTTGCTCCTCTGGCTCTGGTTTTTTGCCTCCAGCTCTGGTTTTATTCCTTGGGCTCTGGTTTTGTTCCTTGGGCTCTGGTTTATTTTTTCAGTCTCCGGTTTTCTTCCTCGGGCTGTGGTTTTGTTCTGCAGGCTCTGGTTTAATTCCTCGGGTCCTGATTTATTCCCTCGGGCTCTGGGTTTGTTCCTCGGACTCTGGTTTTGTCCCTCGCGCCCTCCTTTTGTTCCTCGGTCTATGGTTTTGTTCCTCAGGCTCTGGTTTTCTTCCTCGGGCTCTGGGTTTGTTACTAGGGCTCTGGTTTTGTTCCTCGAGCTCTGGTTTTGTTCCTTAAGCTCTGGATTTGTTCCTTGGTCTCTGGTTTAGTTCCTCAGGTACTGGGTTTTTCCCTCAGACTCTGGTTTTTTTCCTCGGCCTCTGGTTTTGTTCCTTGAGCTCTGGTTTGTTCCTCGGGCTCTGGTTTTGTTCCTCCAGCTCTGGTTTTGTTCCTCAGGCACTGGTTTAGTGCCTGAGGTACTGGTTTTGTTTCTCAGACTCTGGTTTTGTTCCTCGGTCTCTCGTTTTTTTCCTCGACATCTGGTTTTGTTCCTTGGGCTCTGGTTTTGTTCCTCGGGCTCTGGTTTTCTTCCTCGGCCTGTGTTTTTTTTCCTTGGGCTCTGGTTTTGTTCCTCGGGCTCTGGTTTCTTTCCTCAGTCTCTGTTTTTTTTCCTTGGGCTCTGGTGTAGTTTCTCGGGTCCTTTTTTAATTCCTCGGGGTCTGTTTTTTTTCCTAGGGCCCTGGTTTTCTTCCTCGAGCTCTGGTTTTGTTCCTCGGGCTCTGGTTTTGTTCCTCGAGCTCTGGTTTTGTTCCTCGGGCTCTTGTTTTGTTCCTCAGTCTCTGGTTTGTTCCTTGAGCTCTGGTTTTGTTCCTCGACATCTGGTTTTATTCCTTGGGCTCTGGTTTTGTTCCTCGACTCCTGGTTTTATTCCTCGGGCCCTCCTTTTGTTCCTCGGTCTCTGGTTTTGATCCTCAGGCTCTGGTTTTGTTCCTCCAGCTCTGGTTTTGTTCCTCGGGGTCTGGTTTTGTTCCTCGGGCTCTGGTTTTGTTCCTCAAGCTCTGTTTTTTTTCCTCGGGCTCTAGTGTAGTTCCAAGGCCTCTGGTTTTGTTCCTCTAACTCTGGTTTTATTACTTGGGCTCTGGTTTTGTTCCTCCAGCTCTGGTTTTATTCCTTGGGCTCTGGTTTTTTTCCTCGGGCTCTGGTTTAGTTACTCAGTCTCCGGTTTTCTTCCTCGGGCTGTGGTTTTGTTCCGCTGGCTCTGGTTTAATTCCTCGGGTCCTGATTTATTCCCTCGGGCTCTGGGTTTGTTCCTCGAACTCTGGTTTTGTCCCTCGTGCCCTCCTTTTGTTCCTCGGTCTATGGTTTTGTTCCTCAGGCTCTGGTTTTCTTCCTCGGGCTCTGGGTTTGTTACTTGGGCTCTGGTTTTGTTCCTCGAGCTCTGGTTTTGTTCCTTAAGCTCTGGATTTGTTCCTTGGGCTCTGGTTTAGTTCCTCGGGCTCTGGTTTTGTTCCTCAGGCTCTAGTTTTGTTCCTCGGGCTCTGGTTTTGTTTCTCTAGCTCTCGTTTCATTCCTTGGGCACTGATTATTTTCCTCGGGCACTGGTTTTGTTCCTCTGGCTCTGGTTTTGTTCCTCGGACTCTGGTTTTGTTCCTCCACACTTGGTTTTATTCCTCGGGCCCTCCTTTTGTTCCTCTGTCTCTGGTTTTGTTCCTCGACATCTGGTTTTGTTACTCATCCTCTGGTTTTGTTCCTCGGGCTCTGGTTTTCTCCCTCAGCTTCTGGTTTAATTCCTTGGGCTCTGGTTTTTTTCCTCTAACTCTGGTTTTATTACTTGGGCTCTGGTTTTGCTCCTCTGGCTCTGGTTTTTTGCCTCCAGCTCTGGTTTTATTCCTTGGGCTCTGGTTTTGTTCCTTGGGCTCTGGTTTAGTTTTTCAGTCTCCGGTTTTCTTCCTCAGGCTGTGGTTTTGTTCTGCAGGCTCTGGTTTAATTCCTCGGGTCCTGATTTATTCCCTCGGGCTCTGGGTTTGTTCCTCGGACTCTGGTTTTGTCCCTCGCGCCCTCCTTTTGTTCCTCGGTCTATGGTTTTGTTCCTCAGGCTCTGGTTTACTTCCTCGGGCTCTGGGTTTGTTACTTGGGCTCTGGTTTTGTTCCTCGAGCTCTGGTTTTGTTCCTTAAGCTCTGGATTTGTTCCTTGGGCTCTGGTTTAGTTCCTGAGGTACTGGGTTTTTCCCTCAGACTCTGGTTTTTTTCCTCGGCCTCTGGTTTTGTTCCTTGAGCTCTGGTTTGTTCCTCGGGCTCTGGTTTTGTTCCTCCAGCTCTGGTTTTGTTCCTCAGGCACTGGTTTAGTGCCTCAGGTACTGGTTTTGTTTCTCAGACTCTGGTTTTGTTCCTCGGTCTCTCGTTTTTTTCCTCGACATCTGGTTTTGTTTCTTGGGCTCTGGTTTTGTTCCTCGGGCTCTGGTTTTCTTCCTCGGCCTGTGTTTTTTTTCCTGGTGCTCTAGATTTGTTCCTCGGGCTCTGGTTTCTTTCCTCAGTCTCTGGTTTTTTTCCATGGGCTCTGGTGTAGTTTCTCGGGTCCTTTTTTAATTCCTCGGGGTCTGTTTTTTTTCCTAGGGCCCTGGTTTTCTTCCTCGAGCTCTGGTTTTGTTCCTTGGGCTCTTATTTTGTTCCTCCAGCTCTGGTTTTGTTCCTCGGCCTCTAGTGTAGTTCCACGGACTCTGGTTTTGTTCCTCTGGCTCTTGTTTAGTTCCTCAATCTCTGGTTTTGTTCCTTGAGCTCTGGTTTTGTTCCTCCACATCTGGTTTTATTCCTTGGGCTCTGGTTTTTTTCCTCGGACTGTGGTTTTGTTCCTCGACACCTGGTTTTATTCCTCGGGCCCTCCTTTTGTTCCTCGGTCTCTGGTTTTGATCCTCAGGCTCTGGTTTTCTTCCTCGGGCTCTGGTTTTGTTCCTCCAGCTCTGGTTTTGTTCCTCGGGCTCTGCTTTTGTTCCTCAAGCTCTGGTTTTGTTCCTCGGGCTCTAGTGTAGTTCCAAGGTCTCTGGTTTTGTTCCTCGGGCTCTGGTTTTCTTCCTCGGCCTCTGGTTTTAATCCTTGGGCTCTTGTTTTGTTCCTCCAGCTCTGGTTTTATTCCTTGGGCTCTGGTTTTGTTCCTCGGGCTCTGGTTTAGTTACCCAGTCTGCGGTTTTCTTCCTCGGGCTGTGGTTTTTTTCTGCTGCCTCTGGCTTAATTCCTCGGGTCCTGATTTATTCCCTCGGGCTCTGGGTTTGTTCCTCGGACTCTGGTTTTGTCCCTTGCGCACTGCTTTTGTTGCTCGGTCTATGGTTTTGTTCCTCAGGCTCTGGTTTTCTTCCTCTGGCTCTGGGTTTGTTCCTTGGGCTCTGGTTTTGTTCCTCGAGCTCTGGTTTTGTTCCTTAGGCTCTGGATTTGTTCCTCGGGCTCTGGTTTAGTTCCTCAGGTACTGGGTTTTTCCCTCAGACTCTGGTTTTCTTCCTCGGCCTCCGGTTTTTTTCCTCGGGCACTGGTTTTGTTCCTCTGGCTCTGGTTTTGTTCCTCGGACTCTGGTTTTCTCCCTCAGCTTCTGGTTTAATTCCTTGGGCTCTGGATTTGTTCCTCCAGCTCTGGTTTTATTCCTTGGGGTCTGGTTTTGTTCCTTGGGCTCTGGTTTAGTTACTCAGTCTCCGGTTTTCTTCCTCGGGCTGTGGTTTTGTTCCTCTGGCTCTGGTTTAATTCCTCGGGTCCTGATTTATTCCCTCGGGCTCTGGGTTTGTTTCTCCGACTCTGGTTTTGTCCCTCGCGCCCTCCTTTTGTTCCTCGGTCTATGGTTTTGTTCCTCAGGCTCTGGTTTTGTTCCTTAAGCTCTGGATTTGTTCCTTGGGCTCTGGTTTTGTTCCTCCAGCTCTGGTTTTGTTCCTCAGGCACTGGTTTAGTGCCTCAGGTACTGGTTTTGTTCCTCAGACTCTGGTTTTGTTCCTTGGTCTCTCGTTTTTTTCCTCGACATCTGGTTTTGTTCCTTGGGCTCTGGTTTTGTTCCTCAGGCTCTGGTTTTCTTCCTTGCCCTCTGGTTTAGTTCCTTGGGCTCTGGTTTTCTTCCTCGGCCTGTGTTTTTTTTCCTTGGGCTCTGGTTTTGTTCCTCGGGCTCTGGTTTCTTTCCTCAGTCTCTGGTTTTTTTCCTTGGGCGCTGGTGTAGTTTCTCGGTTCCTTTTTTTCTTCCTCGGGGTCTGTTTTTTTTCCTAGGGCTCTGGTTTTCTTCCTCGAGCTCTGGTTTTGTTCCTCGGGCTCTTGTTTTGTTCCTCGGGCTCTTGTTTTGTTCCTCAGTCTCTGGTTTTGTTCCTTGAGCTCTGGTTTTGTTCCTCGACATCTGGTTTTATTCTTTGGGCTCTGGTTTTTTTCCTCGGACTCTGGTTTTGTTCCTCGACTCCTGGTTTTATTCCTCGGGCCCTCCTTTTGTTCCTCGGTCTCTGGTTTTGATCCTCAGGCTCTGGTTTTGTTCCTCCAGCTCTGGTTTTGTTCCTCCAGCTCTGGTTTTGTTCCTCGGGGTCTGGTTTTGTTCCTCGGGCTCTGGTTTTGTTCCTCAAGCTCTGTTTTTTTTCCTCGGGCTCTAGTGTAGTTCCAAGGCCTCTGGTTTTGTTCCTCTAACTCTGGTTTTATTACTTGGGCTCTGGTTTTGTTCCTCCAGCTCTGGTTTTATTCCTTGGGCTCTGTTTTTTTTCCTCGGGCTCTGGTTTAGTTACTCAGTCTCCGGTTTTCTTCCTCGGGCTGTGGTTTTGTTCCGCTGGCTCTGGTTTAATTCCTCGGGTCCTGATTTATTCCCTCGGGCTCTGGGTTTGTTCCTCGAACTCTGGTTTTGTCCCTCGTGCCCTCCTTTTGTTCCTCGGTCTATGGTTTTGTTCCTCAGGCTCTGGTTTTCTTCCTCGGGCTCTGGGTTTGTTACTTGGGCTCTGGTTTTGTTCCTCGAGCTCTGGTTTTGTTCCTTAAGCTCTGGATTTGTTCCTTGGGCTCTGGTTTAGTTCCTCGGGCTCTGGTTTTGTTCCTCAGGCTCTAGTTTTGTTCCTCGGGCTCTGGTTTTGTTTCTCTAGCTCTCGTTTCATTCCTTGGGCACTGATTATTTTCCTCGGGCACTGGTTTTGTTCCTCGGTCTATGGTTTTGTTCCTCGGACTCTGGTTTTGTTCCTCCACACTTGGTTTTATTCCTCGGGACCTCCTTTTGTTCCTCTGTCTCTGGTTTTGTTCCTCGACATCTGGTTTTGTTACTCATCCTCTGGTTTTGTTCCTCGGGCTCTGGTTTTCTCCCTCAGCTTCTGGTTTAATTCCTTGGGCTCTGGTTTTTTTCCTCTAACTCTGGTTTTATTACATGGGCTCTGGTTTTGCTCCTCTGGCTCTGGTTTTTTGCCTCCAGCTCTGGTTTTATTCCTTGGGCTCTGGTTTTGTTCCTTGGGCTCTGGTTTATTTTTTCAGTCTCCGGTTTTCTTCCTCGGGCTGTGGTTTTGTTCTGCAGGCTCTGGTTTAATTCCTCGGGTCCTGATTTATTCCCTCGGGCTCTGGGTTTGTTCCTCGGACTCTGGTTTTGTCCCTCGCGCCCTCCTTTTGTTCCTCGGTCTATGGTTTTGTTCCTCAGGCTCTGGTTTTCTTCCTCGGGCTCTGGGTTTGTTACTAGGGCTCTGGTTTTGTTCCTCGAGCTCTGGTTTTGTTCCTTAAGCTCTGGATTTGTTCCTTGGGCTCTGGTTTAGTTCCTCAGGTACTGGGTTTTTCCCTCAGACTCTGGTTTTTTTCCTCGGCCTCTGGTTTTGTTCCTTGAGCTCTGGTTTGTTCCTCGGGCTCTGGTTTTGTTCCTCCAGCTCTGGTTTTGTTCCTCAGGCACTGGTTTAGTGCCTGAGGTACTGGTTTTGTTTCTCAGACTCTGGTTTTGTTCCTCGGTCTCTCGTTTTTTTCCTCGACATCTGGTTTTGTTCCTTGGGCTCTGGTTTTGTTCCTCAGGCTCTGGTTTTCTTCCTTGCCCTCTGGTTTATTTCCTTGGGCTCTGGTTTTGTTCCTCGGGCTCTGGTTTTCTTTCTCGGCCTGTGTTTTTTTTCCTTGGGCTCTGGTTTTGTTCCTCGGGCTCTGGTTTCTTTCCTCAGTCTCTGGTTTTTTTCCTTGGGCTCTGGTGTAGTTTCTCAGGTCCTTTTTTAATTCCTCGGGGTCTGTTTTTTTTCCTAGGGCCCTGGTTTTCTTCCTCGAGCTCTGGTTTTGTTCCTCGGGCTCTGGTTTTGTTCCTCGAGCTCTGGTTTTGTTCCTCGGGCTCTGGTTTTGTTCCTCGACTCCTGGTTTTATTCCTCGGGCCCTCCTTTTGTTCCTCGGTCTCTGGTTTTGATCCTCAGCTGTGGTTTTCTTCCTGGGGCTCTGGTTTTGTTCCTTGAGCTCTGGTTTTGTTCCTCGGGCTCTGGTTTTGTTCCTCAAACTCTGTTTTTTTTTTCGGGCTCTAGTGTAATTCCAAGGCCTCTGGTTTTGTTCCTCGGGCTCTGGTTTTGTTCCTCTAACTCTGGTTTTATTACTTGGGCTCTGGTTTTGTTCTTCCAGCTCTGGTTTTATTCCTTGGGCTCTGGTTTTGTTCCTCGGGCTCTGGTTTTGTTCCTTAAGCTCTGGATTTGTTCCTTGGGCTCTGGTTTAGTTCCTCAGGTACTGGGTTTTTCCCTCAGACTCTGGTTTTTTTCCTCGGCCTCTGGTTTTGTTCCTTGAGCTCTGGTTTGTTCCTCGGGCTCTGGTTTTGTTCCTCCAGCTCTGGTTTTGTTCCTCAGGCACTGGTTTAGTGCCTGAGGTACTGGTTTTGTTTCTCAGACTCTGGTTTTGTTCCTCGGTCTCTTGTTTCTTTCCTCGACATCTGGTTTTGTTCCTTGGGCTCTGGTTTTGTTCCTCAGGCACTGGTTTAGTGCCTGAGGTACTGGTTTTGTTTCTCAGACTCTGGTTTTGTTGCTCGGTCTCTCGTTTCTTTCCTCGACATCTGGTTTTGTTCCTTGGGCTCTGGTTTTGTTCCTCAGGCTCTGGTTTTCTTCCTTGCCCTCTGGTTTATTTCCTTGGGCTCTGGTTTTGTTCCTCGGGCTCTGGTTTTCTTCCTCGGCCTGTGTTTTTTTTCCTTGGGCTCTGGTTTTGTTCCTCGGGCTCTGGTTTCTTTCCTCAGTCTCTGTTTTTTTTCCTTGGGCTCTGGTGTAGTTTCTCGGGTCCTTTTTTAATTCCTCGGGGTCTGTTTTTTTTCCTAGGGCCCTGGTTTTCTTCCTCGAGCTCTGGTTTTGTTCCTCGGGCTCTTATTTTGTTCCTCCAGCTCTAGTTTTGTTCCTCGGGCTCTAGTGTAGTTCCACGGACTCTGGTTTTGTTCCTCGGGCTCTTGTTTTGTTCCTCAGTCTCTGGTTTTTTTCCTTGAGCTCTGGTTTTTTTCCTCGACATCTGGTTTTATTCCTTGGGCTCTGGTTTTGTTCCTCGACTCCTGGTTTTATTCCTCGGGCCCTCCTTTTGTTCCTCGGTCTCTGGTTTTGATCCTCAGCTCTGGTTTTCTTCCTGGGGCTCTGGTTTTGTTCCTTGAGCTCTGGTTTTGTTCCTCGGGCTCTGGTTTTGTTCCTCGGGCTCTGGTTTTGTTCCTCAAGCTCTGTTTTTTTTCCTCGGGCTCTAGTGTAATTCCAAGGCCTCTGGTTTTGTTCCTCGGGCTCTGGTTTTGTTCCTCTAACTCTGGTTTTATTACTTGGGCTCTGGTTTTGTTCTTCCAGCTCTGGTTTTATTCCTTGGGCTCTGGTTTTGTTCCTCGGGCTCTGGTTTAGTTACTCAGTCTCCGGTTTTCTTCCTCGGGCTGTGGTTTTGTTCCGCTGGCTCTGGTTTAATTCCTCGGGTCCTGATTTATTCCCTCGGGCTCTGGGTTTGTTCCTCGAACTCTGGTTTTGTCCCTCGCGCCCTCCTTTTGTTCCTCGGTCTATGGTTTTGTTCCTCAGGCTCTGGTTTTCTTCCTCGGGCTCTGGGTTTGTTACTTGGGCTCTGGTTTTGTTCCTCGAGCTCTGGATTTGTTCCTTGGGCTCTGGTTTAGTTCCTTGGGCTCTGGTTTTGTTCCTCAGGCTCTAGTTTTGTTCCTCGGGCTCTGGTTTTGTTTCTCTAGCTCTCGTTTCATTCCTTGGGCACTGATTATTTTCCTCGGGCACTGGTTTTGTTTCTCTGGCTCTGGTTTTGTTCCTCGGACTCTGGTTTTGTTCCTCGACACTTGGTTTTATTCCTCGGGCCCTCCTTTTGTTCCTCTGTCTCTGGTTTTGTTCCTCGACATCTGGTTTTGTTACTCATCCTCTGGTTTTGTTCCTCGGGCTCTGGTTTTCTCCCTCAGCTTCTGGTTTAATTCCTTGGGCTCTGGTTTTTTTCCTCTAACTCTGGTTTTATTACTTGGGCTCTGGTTTTGCTCCTCTGGCTCTGGTTTTTTGCCTCCAGCTCTGGTTTTATTCCTTGGGCTCTGGTTTTGTTCCTTGGGCTCTGGTTTAGTTTTTCAGTCTCCGGTTTTCCTCCTCGGGCTGTGGTTTTGTTCTGCAGGCTCTGGTTTAATTCCTCGGGTCCTGATTTATTCCCTCGGGGTCTGGGTTTGTTACTTGGGCTCTGGTTTTGTTCCTCGAGCTCTGGTTTTGTTCCTTAAACTCTGGATTTGTTCCTTGGGCTCTGGTTTAGTTCCTCAGGTACTGGGTTTTTCCCTCAGACTCTGTTTTTTTTCCTCGGCCTCTGGTTTTGTTCCTTGAGCTCTGGTTTGTTCCTCGGGCTCTGGTTTTGTTCCTCCAGCTCTGGTTTTGTTCCTCAGGCACTGGTTTCGTGCCTCAGGTACTGGTTTTGTTTCTCAGACTCTGGTTTTGTTCCTCGGTCTCTCGTTTCTTTCCTCGACATCTGGTTTTGTTCCTTGGGCTCTGGTTTTGTTCCTCAGGCACTGGTTTAGTGCCTCAGGTACTGGTTTTGTTTCTCAGACTCTGGTTTTGTTCCTCGGTCTCTCGTTTTTTTCCTCGACATCTGGTTTTGTTCCTTGGGCTCTGGTTTTGATCCTCAGGCTCTGGTTTTCTTCCTTGCCCTCTGGTTTATTTCCTTGGGCTCTGGTTTTGTTCCTCGGGCTCTGGTTTTCTTCCTCGGCCTGTGTTTTTTTTCCTTGGGCTCTGGTTTTGTTCCTCGGGCTCTGGTTTCTTTCCTCAGTCTCTGGTTTTTTTCCTTGGGCTCTGGTGTAGTTTCTCGGGTCCTTTTTTAATTCCTCGGGGTCTGTTTTTTTCCCTAGGGCCCTGGTTTTCTTCCTCGAGCTCTGGTTTTGTTCCTTGGGCTCTTATTTTGTTCCTCCAGCTCTGGTTTTGTTCCTCGGGCTCTAGTGTAGTTCCACGGACTCTGGTTTTGTTCCTCTGGCTCTTGTTTAGTTCCTCAATCTCTGCTTTTGTTCCTTGAGCTCTGGTTTTGTTCCTCCACATCTGGTTTTATTCCTTGGGCTCTGGTTTTTTTCCTCGGACTCTGGTTTTGTTCCTCGACTCCTGGTTTTATTCCTCGGGCCCTCCTTTTGTTCCTCGGTCTCTGGTTTTGATCCTCAGGCTCTGGTTTTCTTCCTCGGCCTCTGGTTTTGTTCCTCCAGCTCTGGTTTTGTTCCTCGGGCTCTGGTTTTGTTCCTCGGGCTCTGGTTTTGTTCCTCAAGCTCTGTTTTTTTTCCTCGGGCTCTAGTGTAGTTCCAAGGTCTCTGGTTTTGTTTCTCGGGCTCTGGTTTTGTTCCTCTAACTCTGGTTTTATTCCTTGGGCTCTGGTTTTGTTCCTCGACTCCTGGTTTTATTCCTCGGGCCCTCCTTTTGTTCCTCGGTCTCTGGTTTTGATCCTCAGCTCTGGTTTTGTTCCTCTAACTCTGGTTTTATTACTTGGGCTCTGGTTTTGTTCTTCCAGCTCTGGTTTTATTCCTTGGGCTCTGGTTTTGTTCCTCGGGCTCTGGTTTAGTTACTCAGTCTCCGGTTTTCTTCCTCGGGCTGTGGTTTTGTTCCACTGGCTCTGGTTTAATTCCTCGGGTCCTGATTTATTCCCTCGGGCTCTGGGTTTGTTCCTCGAACTCTGGTTTTGTCCCTCGCGCCCTCCTTTTGTTCCTCGGTCTATGGTTTTGTTCCTCAGGCTCTGGTTTTCTTCCTCGGCCTCTGGTTTTGTTCCTCCAGCTCTGGTTTTGTTCCTCGGGCTCTGGTTTTGTTCCTCGGGCTCTGGTTTTGTTCCTCGAGCTCTGTTTTTTTTCCTCGGGCTCTAGTGTAGTTCCAAGGTCTCTGGTTTTGTTCCTCGGGCTCTGGTTTTGTTCCTCTAACTCTGGTTTTATTCCTTGGGCTCTGGTTTTGTTCCTCGACTCCTGGTTTTATTCCTCGGGCCCTCCTTTTGTTCCTCGGTCTCTGGTTTTGATCCTCAGCTCTGGTTTTGTTCCTCTAACTCTGGTTTTATTACTTGGGCTCTGGTTTTGTTCTTCCAGCTCTGGTTTTGTTTCTTGGGCTCTGGTTTTGTTCCTCGGGCTCTGGTTTAGTTACTCAGTCTCTGGTTTTCTTCCTCGGGCTGTGGTTTTGTTCCGCTGGCTCTGGTTTAATTCCTCGGGTCCTGATTTATTCCCTCGGGCTCTGGGTTTGTTCCTCGAACTCTGGTTTTGTCCCTCGCGCCCTCCTTTTGTTCCTCGGTCTATGGTTTTGTTCCTCAGGCTCTGGTTTTCTTCCTCGGGCTCTGGGTTTGTTCCTTGGGCTCTGGTTTTTTTCCTCGGACTCTGGTTTTATCCCTCGCACCCTCCTTTTTTTCCGCGGTCTATGGTTTTGTTCCTTGGGCTCTGGTTTTCTTCCTCGGGCTCTGGGTTTGTTCCTTGGGCTCTGAATTTGTTCCTCGGGCTCTGGTTTAGTTCCTCAGGTACTGGGATTTTCCCTCAGACTCTGGTTTTCTTCCTCGGCCTCTGGTTTTGTTCCTTGAGCTCTGGTTTTGTTCCTTGGGCTCTGGTTTTGTTCCTTGGGCTCTGGTTTTGTTCCTCGGGCTCTGGTTTTGTTCCTCAGGCTCTAGTTTTTTCCTCGGGCTCTGGTTTTGTTTCTCTACCTCTTGTTTCATTCCTCGAGCACTGATTATTTTCCTCGGGCTCTGGTTTTGTTCCTCGGTCTCTGGTTTTGTTCCTCGGTCTCTGGTTTTGTTCCTCAGGCACTGGTTTTCTTCCTTGCCCTCTGGTTTAGTTCCTTGGGCTCTGGTTTTCTTCCTCGGGCTCTGGTTTTCTTCCTCGGCCTGTGTTTTTTTTCCTCGGGCTCTGGTTTTGTTCCTCGGGCTCTGGTGTAGTTTCTCGGGTCCTTTTTTTCTTCCTCGGGATCTTTTTTTTTTTCCTAGGGCTCTGGTTTTCTTCCTCGAGCTCTGGTTTTGTTCCTCGGGCTCTTATTTTGTTCCTCCAGCTCTGGTGTTGTTCCTCGGGCTCTAGTGTAGTTCCACGGACTCTGGTTTTGTTCCTCGGGCTCTTGTTTTGTTCCTCAGTCTCTGGTTTTGTTCCTTGAGCTCTGGTTTTGTTCCTTGACATCTGGTTTTATTCCTTGGGCTCTGGTTTTTTTCCTCGGACTCTGGTTTTGTTCCTCGACTCCTGGTTTTATTCCTCGGGCCCTCCTTTTGTTCCTCGGTCTCTGGTTTTGATCCTCAGCTCTGGTTTTCTTCCACGATATCTGGTTTTGTTCCTCCAGCTCTGGTTTTGTTCCTCGGGCTCTAGTTTTGTTCCTCGGGCTCTGGTTTTGTTCCTCAAGCTCTGTTTTTTTTCCTCAGGCTCTAGTGTAGTTCCAAGGCCTCTGGTTTTGTTCCTCGGGCTCTGGTTTTGTTCCTCTATCTCTGGTTTTATTACTTGGGCTCTGGTTTTGCTCCTCCAGCTCTGGTTTTATTCCTTGGGCTCTGGTTTTGTTCCTCGGGCTCTGGTTTAGTTACTCAGTCTCCGGTTTTCTTCCTCAGGCTGTGGTTTTGTTCCGCTGGCTCTGGTTTAATTCCTCGGATCCTGATTTATTCCCTCGGGCTCTGGGTTTGTTCCTCGAACTCTGGTTTTGTCCCTCGCACCCTCCTTTTGTTCCTCGGTCTATGGTTTTGTTCCTCAGGCTCTGGTTTTCTTCCTCGGGCTCTGGGTTTGTTACTTGGACTCTGGTTTTGTTCCTCGAGCTCTGGTTTTGTTCCTTAGGCTCTGGATTTGTTCCTTGGGCTCTGGTTTAGTTCCTCGGGCTCTGGTTTTGTTCCTCAGGCTCTAGTTTTGTTCCTCGGGCTCTGGTTTTGTTTCTCTAGCTCTCGTTTCATTCCTTGGGCACTGATTATTTTCCTCGGGCACTGGTTTTGTTCCTCTGGCTCTGGTTTTGTTCCTCGGACTCTGGTTTTGTTCCTCCACACTTGGTTTTATTCCTCGGGACCTCCTTTTGTTCCTCTGTCTCTGGTTTTGTTCCTTGACATCTGGTTTTGTTACTCATCCTCTGGTTTTGTTCCTCGGGCTCTGGTTTTCTCCCTCAGCTTCTGGTTTAATTCCTTGGGCTCTGGTTTTTTTCCTCTAACTCTGGTTTTATTACATGGGCTCTGGTTTTGCTCCTCTGGCTCTGGTTTTTTGCCTCCAGCTCTGGTTTTATTCCTTGGGCTCTGGTTTTGTTCCTTGGGCTCTGGTTTATTTTTTCAGTCTCCGGTTTTCTTCCTCGGGCTGTGGTTTTGTTCTGCAGGCTCTGGTTTAATTCCTCGGGTCCTGATTTATTCCCTCGGGCTCTGGGTTTGTTCCTCGGACTCTGGTTTTGTCCCTCGCGCCCTCCTTTTGTTCCTCGGTCTATGGTTTTGTTCCTCAGGCTCTGGTTTTCTTCCTCGGGCTCTGGGTTTGTTACTAGGGCTCTGGTTTTGTTCCTCGAGCTCTGGTTTTGTTCCTTAAGCTCTGGATTTGTTCCTTGGGCTCTGGTTTAGTTCCTCAGGTACTGGGTTTTTCCCTCAGACTCTGGTTTTTTTCCTCGGCCTCTGGTTTTGTTCCTTGAGCTCTGGTTTGTTCCTCGGGCTCTGGTTTTGTTCCTCCAGCTCTGGTTTTGTTCCTCAGGCACTGGTTTAGTGCCTGAGGTACTGGTTTTGTTTCTCAGACTCTGGTTTTGTTCCTCGGTCTCTTGTTTCTTTCCTCGACATCTGGTTTTGTTCCTTGGGCTCTGGTTTTGTTCCTCAGGCTCTGGTTTTCTTCCTTGCCCTCTGGTTTATTTCCTTGGGCTCTGGTTTTGTTCCTCGGGCTCTGGTTTTCTTCCTCGGCCTGTGTTTTTTTTCCTTGGGCTCTGGTTTTGTTCCTCGGGCTCTGGTTTCTTTCCTCAGTCTCTGTTTTTTTTCCTTGGGCTCTGGTGTAGTTTCTCGGGTCCTTTTTTAATTCCTCGGGGTCTGTTTTTTTTCCTAGGGCCCTGGTTTTCTTCCTCGAGCTCTGGTTTTGTTCCTCGGGCTCTGGTTTTGTTCCTCGAGCTCTGGTTTTGTTCCTCGGGCTCTTGTTTTGTTCCTCAGTCTCTGGTTTTGTTCCTTGAGCTCTGGTTTTGTTCCTCGACATCTGGTTTTATTCCTTGGGCTCTGGTTTTGTTCCTCGACTCCTGGTTTTATTCCTCGGGCCCTCCTTTTGTTCCTCGGTCTCTGGTTTTGATCCTCAGGCTCTGGTTTTGTTCCTCCAGCTCTGGTTTTGTTCCTCCAGCTCTGGTTTTGTTCCTCGGGGTCTGGTTTTGTTCCTCGGGCTCTGGTTTTGTTCCTCAAGCTCTGTTTTTTTTCCTCGGGCTCTAGTGTAGTTCCAAGGCCTCTGGTTTTGTTCCTCTAACTCTGGTTTTATTACTTGGGCTCTGGTTTTGTTCCTCCAGCTCTGGTTTTATTCCTTGGGCTCTGTTTTTTTTCCTCGGGCTCTGGTTTAGTTACTCAGTCTCCGGTTTTCTTCCTCGGGCTGTGGTTTTGTTCCGCTGGCTCTGGTTTAATTCCTCGGGTCCTGATTTATTCCCTCGGGCTCTGGGTTTGTTCCTCGAACTCTGGTTTTGTCCCTCGTGCCCTCCTTTTGTTCCTCGGTCTATGGTTTTGTTCCTCAGGCTCTGGTTTTCTTCCTCGGGCTCTGGGTTTGTTACTTGGGCTCTGGTTTTGTTCCTCGAGCTCTGGTTTTGTTCCTTAAGCTCTGGATTTGTTCCTTGGGCTCTGGTTTAGTTCCTCGGGCTCTGGTTTTGTTCCTCAGGCTCTAGTTTTGTTCCTCGGGCTCTGGTTTTATTTCTCTAGCTCTCGTTTCATTCCTTGGGCACTGATTATTTTCCTCGGGCACTGGTTTTGTTCCTCTGGCTCTGGTTTTGTTCCTCGGACTCTGGTTTTGTTCCTCCACACTTGGTTTTATTCCTCGGGACCTCCTTTTGTTCCTCTGTCTCTGGTTTTGTTCCTCGACATCTGGTTTTGTTACTCATCCTCTGGTTTTGTTCCTCGGGCTCTGGTTTTCTCCCTCAGCTTCTGGTTTAATTCCTTGGGCTCTGGTTTTTTTCCTCTAACTCTGGTTTTATTACATGGGCTCTGGTTTTGCTCCTCTGGCTCTGGTTTTTTGCCTCCAGCTCTGGTTTTATTCCTTGGGCTCTGGTTTTGTTCCTTGGGCTCTGGTTTATTTTTTCAGTCTCCGGTTTTCTTCCTCGGGCTGTGGTTTTGTTCTGCAGGCTCTGGTTTAATTCCTCGGGTCCTGATTTATTCCCTCGGGCTCTGGGTTTGTTCCTCGGACTCTGGTTTTGTCCCTCGCGCCCTCCTTTTGTTCCTCGGTCTATGGTTTTGTTCCTCAGGCTCTGGTTTTCTTCCTCGGGCTCTGGGTTTGTTACTAGGGCTCTGGTTTTGTTCCTCGAGCTCTGGTTTTGTTCCTTAAGCTCTGGATTTGTTCCTTGGGCTCTGGTTTAGTTCCTCAGGTACTGGGTTTTTCCCTCAGACTCTGGTTTTTTTCCTCGGCCTCTGGTTTTGTTCCTTGAGCTCTGGTTTGTTCCTCGGGCTCTGGTTTTGTTCCTCCAGCTCTGGTTTTGTTCCTCAGGCACTGGTTTAGTGCCTGAGGTACTGGTTTTGTTTCTCAGACTCTGGTTTTGTTCCTCGGTCTCTCGTTTTTTTCCTCGACATCTGGTTTTGTTCCTTGGGCTCTGGTTTTGTTCCTCAGGCTCTGGTTTTCTTCCTTGCCCTCTGGTTTATTTCCTTGGGCTCTGGTTTTGTTCCTCGGGCTCTGGTTTTGTTCCTCGGGCTCTGGTTTTGTTCCTCAAGCTCTGTTTTTTTTCCTCGGGCTCTAGTGTAGTTCCAAGGCCTCTGGTTTTGTTCCTCTAACTCTGGTTTTATTACTTGGGCTCTGGTTTTGTTCCTCCAGCTCTGGTTTTATTCCTTGGGCTCTGGTTTTTTTCCTCGGGCTCTGGTTTAGTTACTCAGTCTCCGGTTTTCTTCCTCGGGCTGTGGTTTTGTTCCGCTGGCTCTGGTTTAATTCCTCGGGTCCTGATTTATTCCCTCGGGCTCTGGGTTTGTTCCTCGAACTCTGGTTTTGTCCCTCGTGCCCTCCTTTTGTTCCTCGGTCTATGGTTTTGTTCCTCAGGCTCTGGTTTTCTTCCTCGGGCTCTGGGTTTGTTACTTGGGCTCTGGTTTTGTTCCTCGAGCTCTGGTTTTGTTCCTTAAGCTCTGGATTTGTTCCTTGGGCTCTGGTTTAGTTCCTCGGGCTCTGGTTTTGTTCCTCAGGCTCTAGTTTTGTTCCTCGGGCTCTGGTTTTGTTTCTCTAGCTCTCGTTTCATTCCTTGGGCACTGATTATTTTCCTCGGGCACTGGTTTTGTTCCTCTGGCTCTGGTTTTGTTCCTCGGACTCTGGTTTTGTTCCTCCACACTTGGTTTTATTCCTCGGGCCCTCCTTTTGTTCCTCTGTCTCTGGTTTTGTTCCTCGACATCTGGTTTTGTTACTCATCCTCTGGTTTTGTTCCTCGGGCTCTGGTTTTCTCCCTCAGCTTCTGGTTTAATTCCTTGGGCTCTGGTTTTTTTCCTCTAACTCTGGTTTTATTACTTGGGCTCTGGTTTTGCTCCTCTGGCTCTGGTTTTTTGCCTCCAGCTCTGGTTTTATTCCTTGGGCTCTGGTTTTGTTCCTTGGGCTCTGGTTTAGTTTTTCAGTCTCCGGTTTTCTTCCTCAGGCTGTGGTTTTGTTCTGCAGGCTCTGGTTTAATTCCTCGGGTCCTGATTTATTCCCTCGGGCTCTGGGTTTGTTCCTCGGACTCTGGTTTTGTCCCTCGCGCCCTCCTTTTGTTCCTCGGTCTATGGTTTTGTTCCTCAGGCTCTGGTTTTCTTCCTCGGGCTCTGGGTTTGTTACTTGGGCTCTGGTTTTGTTCCTCGAGCTCTGGTTTTGTTCCTTAAGCTCTGGATTTGTTCCTTGGGCTCTGGTTTAGTTCCTCAGGTACTGGGTTTTTCCCTCAGACTCTGGTTTTTTTCCTCGGCCTCTGGTTTTGTTCCTTGAGCTCTGATTTGTTCCTCTGGCTCTGGTTTTGTTCCTCCAGCTCTGGTTTTGTTCCTCAGGCACTGGTTTAGTGCCTCAGGTACTGGTTTTGTTTCTCAGACTCTGGTTTTGTTCCTCGGTCTCTCGTTTTTTTCCTCGACATCTGGTTTTGTTCCTTGGGCTCTGGTTTTGTTCCTCGGGCTCTGGTTTTCTTCCTCGGCCTGTGTTTTTTTTCCTGGTGCTCTAGATTTGTTCCTCGGGCTCTGGTTTCTTTCCTCAGTCTCTGGTTTTTTTCCATGGGCTCTGGTGTAGTTTCTCGCGTCCTTTTTTAATTCCTCGGGGTCTGTTTTTTTTCCTAGGGCCCTGGTTTTCTTCCTCGAGCTCTGGTTTTGTTCCTTGGGCTCTTATTTTGTTCCTCCAGCTCTGGTTTTGTTCCTCGGCCTCTAGTGTAGTTCCACGGACTCTGGTTTTGTTCCTCTGGCTCTTGTTTAGTTCCTCAATCTCTGGTTTTGTTCCTTGAGCTCTGGTTTTGTTCCTCCACATCTGGTTTTATTCCTTGGGCTCTGGTTTTTTTCCTCGGACTGTGGTTTTGTTCCTCGACACCTGGTTTTATTCCTCGGGCCCTCCTTTTGTTCCTCGGTCTCTGGTTTTGATCCTCAGGCTCTGGTTTTGATCCTCAGGCTCTGGTTTTGTTCCTCCAGCTCTGGTTTTGTTCCTCGAGCTCTGCTTTTGTTCCTCAAGCTCTGGTTTTGTTCCTCGGGCTCTAGTGTAGTTCCAAGGTCTCTGGTTTTGTTCCTCGGGCTCTGGTTTTCTTCCTCGGCCTCTGGTTTTAATCCTTGGGCTCTTGTTTTGTTCCTCCAGCTCTGGTTTTATTCCTTGGGCTCTGGTTTTGTTCCTCGGGCTCTGGTTTAGTTACCCAGTCTGCGGTTTTCTTCCTCGGGCTGTGGTTTTTTTCTGCTGCCTCTGGCTTAATTCCTCGGGTCCTGATTTATTCCCTCGGGCTCTGGGTTTGTTCCTCGGACTCTGGTTTTTTCCCTTGCGCACTGCTTTTGTTGCTCGGTCTATGGTTTTGTTCCTCAGGCTCTGGTTTTCTTCCTCTGGCTCTGGGTTTGTTCCTTGGGCTCTGGTTTCGTTCCTCGAGCTCTGGTTTTGTTCCTTAGGCTCTGGATTTGTTCCTCGGGCTCTGGTTTAGTTCCTCAGGTACTGGGTTTTTCCCTCAGACTCTGGTTTTCTTCCTCGGCCTCCGGTTTTTTTCCTCGGGCACTGGTTTTGTTCCTCTGGCTCTGGTTTTGTTCCTCGGACTCTGGTTTTCTCCCTCAGCTTCTGGTTTAATTCCTTGGGCTCTGGATTTGTTCCTCCAGCTCTGGTTTTATTCCTTGGGGTCTGGTTTTGTTCCTTGGGCTCTGGTTTAGTTACTCAGTCTCCGGTTTTCTTCCTCGGGCTGTGGTTTTGTTCCTCTGGCTCTGGTTTAATTCCTCGGGTCCTGATTTATTCCCTCGGGCTCTGGGTTTGTTTCTCCGACTCTGGTTTTGTCCCTCGCGCCCTCCTTTTGTTCCTCGGTCTATGGTTTTGTTCCTCAGGCTCTGGTTTTGTTCCTTAAGCTCTGGATTTGTTCCTTGGGCTCTGGTTTTGTTCCTCCAGCTCTGGTTTTGTTCCTCAGGCACTGGTTTAGTGCCTCAGGTACTGGTTTTGTTCCTCAGACTCTGGTTTTGTTCCTTGGTCTCTCGTTTTTTTCCTCGACATCTGGTTTTGTTCCTTGGGCTCTGGTTTTGTTCCTCAGGCTCTGGTTTTCTTCCTTGCCCTCTGGTTTAGTTCCTTGGGCTCTGGTTTTGTTCCTCAGGCTCTGGTTTTCTTCCTTGCCCTCTGGTTTTGTTCCTTGAGCTCTGGTTTGTTCCTCGGGCTCTGGTTTTGTTCCTCCAGCTCTGGTTTTGTTCCTCAGGCACTGGTTTAGTGCCTGAGGTACTGGTTTTGTTTCTCAGACTCTGGTTTTGTTCCTCGGTCTCTCGTTTCTTTCCTCGACATCTGGTTTTGTTCCTTGGGCTCTGGTTTTGTTCCTCAGGCTCTGGTTTTCTTCCTTGCCCTCTGGTTTATTTCCTTGGGCTCTGGTTTTGTTCCTCGGGCTCTGGTTTTCTTCCTCGGCCTGTGTTTTTTTTCCTTGGGCTCTGGTTTTGTTCCTCGGGCTCTGGTTTCTTTCCTCAGTCTCTGTTTTTTTTCCTTGGGCTCTGGTGTAGTTTCTCGGGTCCTTTTTTAATTCCTCGGGGTCTGTTTTTTTTCCTAGGGCCCTGGTTTTCTTCCTCGAGCTCTGGTTTTGTTCCTCGGGCTCTGGTTTTGTTCCTCGAGCTCTGGTTTTGTTCCTCGGGCTCTTGTTTTGTTCCTCAGTCTCTGGTTTGTTCCTTGAGCTCTGGTTTTGTTCCTCGACATCTGGTTTTATTCCTTGGGCTCTGGTTTTGTTCCTCGACTCCTGGTTTTATTCCTCGGGCCCTCCTTTTGTTCCTCGGTCTCTGGTTTTGATCCTCAGGCTCTGGTTTTGTTCCTCCAGCTCTGGTTTTGTTCCTCGGGGTCTGGTTTTGTTCCTCGGGCTCTGGTTTTGTTCCTCAAGCTCTGTTTTTTTTCCTCGGGCTCTAGTGTAGTTCCAAGGCCTCTGGTTTTATTCCTCTAACTCTGGTTTTATTACTTGGGCTCTGGTTTTGTTCCTCCAGCTCTGGTTTTATTCCTTGGGCTCTGGTTTTTTTCCTCGGGCTCTGGTTTAGTTACTCAGTCTCCGGTTTTCTTCCTCGGGCTGTGGTTTTGTTCCGCTGGCTCTGGTTTAATTCCTCGGGTCCTGATTTATTCCCTCGGGCTCTGGGTTTGTTCCTCGAACTCTGGTTTTGTCCCTCGTGCCCTCCTTTTGTTCCTCGGTCTATGGTTTTGTTCCTCAGGCTCTGGTTTTCTTCCTCGGGCTCTGGTTTTGTTACTTGGGCTCTGGTTTTGTTCCTCGAGCTCTGGTTTTGTTCCTTAAGCTCTGGATTTGTTCCTTGGGCTCTGGGTTAGTTCCTCGGGCTCTGGTTTTGTTCCTCAGGCTCTAGTTTTGTTCCTCGGGCTCTGGTTTTGTTTCTCTAGCTCTCGTTTCATTCCTTGGGCACTGATTATTTTCCTCGGGCACTGGTTTTGTTCCTCGGTCTATGGTTTTGTTCCTCGGACTCTGGTTTTGTTCCTCCACACTTGGTTTTATTCCTCGGGCCCTCCTTTTGTTCCTCTGTCTCTGGTTTTGTTCCTCGACATCTGGTTTTGTTACTCATCCTCTGGTTTTGTTCCTCGGGCTCTGGTTTTCTCCCTCAGCTTCTGGTTTAATTCCTTGGGCTCTGGTTTTTTTCCTCTAACTCTGGTTTTATTACTTGGGCTCTGGTTTTGCTCCGCTGGCTCTGGTTTTTTGCCTCCAGCTCTGGTTTTATTCCTTGGGCTCTGGTTTTGTTCCTTGGGCTCTGGTTTAGTTTTTCAGTCTCCGGTTTTCTTCCTCAGGCTGTGGTTTTGTTCTGCAGGCTCTGGTTTAATTCCTCGGGTCCTGATTTATTCCCTCGGGCTCTGGGTTTGTTCCTCGGACTCTGGTTTTGTCCCTCGCGCCCTCCTTTTGTTCCTCGGTCTATGGTTTTGTTCCTCAGGCTCTGGTTTTCTTCCTCGGGCTCTGGGTTTGTTCCTTGGGCTCTGGTTTTGTTCCTCGAGCTCTGGTTTTGTTCCTTAAGCTCTGGATTTGTTCCTTGGGCTCTGGTTTAGTTCCTCAGGTACTGGGTTTTTCCCTCAGACTCTGGTTTTTTTCCTCGGCCTCTGGTTTTGTTCCTTGAGCTCTGATTTGTTCCTCTGGCTCTGGTTTTGTTCCTCCAGCTCTGGTTTTGTTCCTCAGGCACTGGTTTAGTGCCTCAGGTACTGGTTTTGTTTCTCAGACTCTGGTTTTGTTCCTCGGTCTCTCGTTTTTTTCCTCGACATCTGGTTTTGTTCCTTGGGCTCTGGTTTTGTTCCTCGGGCTCTGGTTTTCTTCCTCGGCCTGTGTTTTTTTTCCTGGTGCTCTAGATTTGTTCCTCGGGCTCTGGTTTCTTTCCTCAGTCTCTGGTTTTTTTCCATGGGCTCTGGTGTAGTTTCTCGGGTCCTTTTTTAATTCCTCGGGGTCTGTTTTTTTTCCTAGGGCCCTGGTTTTCTTCCTCGAGCTCTGGTTTTGTTCCTTGGGCTCTTATTTTGTTCCTCCAGCTCTGGTTTTGTTCCTCGGCCTCTAGTGTAGTTCCACGGACTCTGGTTTTGTTCCTCTGGCTCTTGTTTAGTTCCTCAATCTCTGGTTTTGTTCCTTGAGCTCTGGTTTTGTTCCTCCACATCTGGTTTTATTCCTTGGGCTCTGGTTTTTTTCCTCGGACTGTGGTTTTGTTCCTCGACACCTGGTTTTATTCCTCGGGCCCTCCTTTTGTTCCTCGGTCTCTGGTTTTGATCCTCAGGCTCTGGTTTTGATCCTCAGGCTCTGGTTTTGTTCCTCCAGCTCTGGTTTTGTTCCTCGAGCTCTGCTTTTGTTCCTCAAGCTCTGGTTTTGTTCCTCGGGCTCTAGTGTAGTTCCAAGGTCTCTGGTTTTGTTCCTCGGGCTCTGGTTTTCTTCCTCGGCCTCTGGTTTTAATCCTTGGGCTCTTGTTTTGTTCCTCCAGCTCTGGTTTTATTCCTTGGGCTCTGGTTTTGTTCCTCGGGCTCTGGTTTAGTTACCCAGTCTGCGGTTTTCTTCCTCGGGCTGTGGTTTTTTTCTGCTGCCTCTGGCTTAATTCCTCGGGTCCTGATTTATTCCCTCGGGCTCTGGGTTTGTTCCTCGGACTCTGGTTTTTTCCCTTGCGCACTGCTTTTGTTCCTCGGTCTATGGTTTTGTTCCTCAGGCTCTGGTTTTCTTCCTCTGGCTCTGGGTTTGTTCCTTGGGCTCTGGTTTTGTTCCTCGAGCTCTGGTTTTGTTCCTTAGGCTCTGGATTTGTTCCTCGGGCTCTGGTTTAGTTCCTCAGGTACTGGGTTTTTCCCTCAGACTCTGGTTTTCTTCCTCGGCCTCCGGTTTTTTTCCTCGGGCACTGGTTTTGTTCCTCTGGCTCTGGTTTTGTTCCTCGGACTCTGGTTTTCTCCCTCAGCTTCTGGTTTAATTCCTTGGGCTCTGGATTTGTTCCTCCAGCTCTGGTTTTATTCCTTGGGGTCTGGTTTTGTTCCTTGGGCTCTGGTTTAGTTACTCAGTCTCCGGTTTTCTTCCTCGGGCTGTGGTTTTGTTCCTCTGGCTCTGGTTTAATTCCTCGGGTCCTGATTTATTCCCTCGGGCTCTGGGTTTGTTTCTCCGACTCTGGTTTTGTCCCTCGCGCCCTCCTTTTGTTCCTCGGTCTATGGTTTTGTTCCTCAGGCTCTGGTTTTGTTCCTTAAGCTCTGGATTTGTTCCTTGGGCTCTGGTTTTGTTCCTCCAGCTCTGGTTTTGTTCCTCAGGCACTGGTTTAGTGCCTCAGGTACTGGTTTTGTTCCTCAGACTCTGGTTTTGTTCCTTGGTCTCTCGTTTTTTTCCTCGACATCTGGTTTTGTTCCTTGGGCTCTGGTTTTGTTCCTCAGGCTCTGGTTTTCTTCCTTGCCCTCTGGTTTAGTTCCTTGGGCTCTGGTTTTGTTCCTCAGGCTCTGGTTTTCTTCCTTGCCCTCTGGTTTAGTTCCTTGGGCTCTGGTTTTGTTCCTCGGGCTCTGGTTTCTTTCCTCAGTCTCTGGTTTTTTTCCTTGGGCGCTGGTGTAGTTTCTCGGGTCCTTTTTTTCTTCCTCGGGGTCTGTTTTTTTTCCTAGGGCTCTGGTTTTCTTCCTCGAGCTCTGGTTTTGTTCCTCGGGCTCTTGTTTTGTTCCTCAGTCTCTGGTTTTGTTCCTTGAGCTCTGGTTTTGTTCCTCGACATCTGGTTTTATTCTTTGGGCTCTGGTTTTTTTCCTCGGACTCTGGTTTTGTTCCTCGACTCCTGGTTTTATTCCTCGGGCCCTCCTTTTGTTCCTCGGTCTCTGGTTTTGATCCTCAGGCTCTGGTTTTGTTCCTCCAGCTCTGGTTTTGTTCCTCCAGCTCTGGTTTTGTTCCTCGGGGTCTGGTTTTGTTCCTCGGGCTCTGGTTTTGTTCCTCAAGCTCTGTTTTTTTTCCTCGGGCTCTAGTGTAGTTCCTCGGCCTCTGTTTTTTTCCTCTAACTCTGGTTTTATTACTTGGGCTCTGGTTTTGTTCCTCCAGCTCTGGTTTTATTCCTTGGGCTCTGTTTTTTTTCCTCGGGCTCTGGTTTAGTTACTCAGTCTCCGGTTTTCTTCCTCGGGCTGTGGTTTTGTTCCGCTGGCTCTGGTTTAATTCCTCGGGTCCTGATTTATTCCCTCGGGCTCTGGGTTTGTTCCTCGAACTCTGGTTTTGTCCCTCGTGCCCTCCTTTTGTTCCTCGGTCTATGGTATTGTTCCTCAGGCTCTGGTTTTCTTCCTCGGGCTCTGGGTTTGTTACTTGGGCTCTGGTTTTGTTCCTCGAGCTCTGGTTTTGTTCCTTAAGCTCTGGATTTGTTCCTTGGGCTCTGGTTTAGTTCCTCGGGCTCTGGTTTTGTTCCTCAGGCTCTAGTTTTGTTCCTCGGGCTCTGGTTTTCTTCCTCGGCCTGTGTTTTTTTTCCTTGGGCTCTAGATTTGTTCCTCGGGCTCTGGTTTCTTTCCTCAGTCTCTGGTTTTTTTCCATGGGCTCTGGTGTAGTTTCTCGGGTCCTTTTTTAATTCCTCGGGGTCTGTTTTTTTTCCTAGGGCCCTGGTTTTCTTCCTCGAGCTCTGGTTTTGTTCCTTGGGCTCTTATTTTGTTCCTCCAGCTCTGGTTTTGTTCCTCGGCCTCTAGTGTAGTTCCACGGACTCTGGTTTTGTTCCTCTGGCTCTTGTTTAGTTCCTCAATCTCTGGTTTTGTTCCTTGAGCTCTGGTTTTGTTCCTCCACATCTGGTTTTATTCCTTGGGCTCTGGTTTTTTTCCTCGGACTGTGGTTTTGTTCCTCGACACCTGGTTTTATTCCTCGGGCCCTCCTTTTGTTCCTCGGTCTCTGGTTTTGATCCTCAGGCTCTGGTTTTGTTCCTCGGGCTCTGCTTTTGTTCCTCAAGCTCTGGTTTTGTTCCTCGGGCTCTAGTGTAGTTCCAAGGTCTCTGGTTTTGTTCCTCGGGCTCTGGTTTTCTTCCTCGGCCTCTGGTTTTAATCCTTGGGCTCTTGTTTTGTTCCTCCAGCTCTGGTTTTATTCCTTGGGCTCTGGTTTTGTTCCTCAGGCTCTGGTTTTGTTCCTTAAGCTCTGGATTTGTTCCTTGGGCTCTGGTTTTGTTCCTCCAGCTCTGGTTTTGTTCCTCAGGCACTGGTTTAGTGCCTCAGGTACTGGTTTTGTTCCTCAGACTCTGGTTTTGTTCCTTGGTCTCTCGTTTTTTTCCTCGACATCTGGTTTTGTTCCTTGGGCTCTGGTTTTGTTCCTCAGGCTCTGGTTTTCTTCCTTGCCCTCTGGTTTAGTTCCTTGGGCTCTGGTTTTCTTCCTCGGCCTGTGTTTTTTTTCCTTGGGCTCTGGTTTTGTTCCTCGGGCTCTGGTTTCTTTCCTCAGTCTCTGGTTTTTTTCCTTGGGCGCTGGTGTAGTTTCTCGGGTCCTTTTTTTCTTCCTCGGGGTCTGTTTTTTTTCCTAGGGCTCTGGTTTTCTTCCTCGAGCTCTGGTTTTGTTCCTCGGGCTCTTGTTTTGTTCCTCAGTCTCTGGTTTTGTTCCTTGAGCTCTGGTTTTGTTCCTCGACATCTGGTTTTATTCTTTGGGCTCTGGTTTTTTTCCTCGGACTCTGGTTTTGTTCCTCGACTCCTGGTTTTATTCCTCGGGCCCTCCTTTTGTTCCTCGGTCTCTGGTTTTGATCCTCAGGCTCTGGTTTTGTTCCTCCAGCTCTGGTTTTGTTCCTCCAGCTCTGGTTTTGTTCCTCGGGGTCTGGTTTTGTTCCTCGGGCTCTGGTTTTGTTCCTCAAGCTCTGTTTTTTTTCCTCGGGCTCTAGTGTAGTTCCAAGACCTCTGGTTTTGTTCCTCTAACTCTGGTTTTATTACTTGGGCTCTGGTTTTGTTCCTCCAGCTCTGGTTTTATTCCTTGGGCTCTGATTTTTTTCCTCGGGCTCTGGTTTAGTTACTCAGTCTCCGGTTTTCTTCCTCGGGCTGTGGTTTTGTTCCGCTGGCTCTGGTTTAATTCCTCGGGTCCTGATTTATTCCCTCGGGCTCTGGGTTTGTTCCTCGAACTCTGGTTTTGTCCCTCGTGCCCTCCTTTTGTTCCTCGGTCTATGGTTTTGTTCCTCAGGCTCTGGTTTTCTTCCTCGGGCTCTGGGTTTGTTACTTGGGCTCTGGTTTTGTTCCTCGAGCTCTGGTTTTGTTCCTTAAGCTCTGGATTTGTTCCTTGGGCTCTGGTTTAGTTCCTCGGGCTCTGGTTTTGTTCCTCAGGCTCTAGTTTTGTTCCTCGGGCTCTGGTTTTGTTTCTCTAGCTCTCGTTTCATTCCTTGGGCACTGATTATTTTCCTCGGGCACTGGTTTTGTTCCTCGGTCTATGGTTTTGTTCCTCGGACTCTGGTTTTGTTCCTCCACACTTGGTTTTATTCCTCGGGCCCTCCTTTTGTTCCTCTGTCTCTGGTTTTGTTCCTCGACATCTGGTTTTGTTACTCATCCTCTGGTTTTGTTCCTCGGGCTCTGGTTTTCTCCCTCAGCTTCTGGTTTAATTCCTTGGGCTCTGGTTTTTTTCCTCTAACTCTGGTTTTATTACATGGGGTCTGGTTTTGCTCCTCTGGCTCTGGTTTTTTGCCTCCAGCTCTGGTTTTATTCCTTGGGCTCTGGTTTTGTTCCTTGGGCTCTGGTTTATTTTTTCAGTCTCCGGTTTTCTTCCTCGGGCTGTGGTTTTGTTCTGCAGGCTCTGGTTTAATTCCTCGGGTCCTGATTTATTCCCTCGGGCTCTGGGTATGTTCCTCGGACTCTGGTTTTGTCCCTCGCGCCCTCCTTTTGTTCCTCGGTCTATGGTTTTGTTCCTCAGGCTCTGGTTTTCTTCCTCGGGCTCTGGGTTTGTTACTAGGGCTCTGGTTTTGTTCCTCGAGCTCTGGTTTTGTTCCTTAAGCTCTGGATTTGTTCCTTGGGCTCTGGTTTAGTTCCTCAGGTACTGGGTTTTTCCCTCAGACTCTGGTTTTTTTCCTCGGCCTCTGGTTTTGTTCCTTGAGCTCTGGTTTGTTCCTCGGGCTCTGGTTTTGTTCCTCCAGCTCTGGTTTTGTTCCTCAGGCACTGGTTTAGTGCCTGAGGTACTGGTTTTGTTTCTCAGACTCTGGTTTTGTTCCTCGGTCTCTCGTTTTTTTCCTCGACATCTGGTTTTGTTCCTTGGGCTCTGGTTTTGTTCCTCAGGCTCTGGTTTTCTTCCTTGCCCTCTGGTTTATTTCCTTGGGCTCTGGTTTTGTTCCTCGGGCTCTGGTTTTCTTCCTCGGCCTGTGTTTTTTTTCCTTGGGCTCTGGTTTTGTTCCTCGGGCTCTGGTTTCTTTCCTCAGTCTCTGGTTTTTTTCCTTGGGCTCTGGTGTAGTTTCTCGGGTCCTTTTTTAATTCCTCGGGGTCTGTTTTTTTTCCTAGGGCCCTGGTTTTCTTCCTCGAGCTCTGGTTTTGTTCCTCGGGCTCTGGTTTTGTTCCTCGAGCTCTGGTTTTGTTCCTCGGGCTCTTGTTTTGTTCCTCAGTCTCTGGTTTTTTTCCTTGAGCTCTGGTTTTGTTCCTCGACATCTGGTTTTATTCCTTGGGCTCTGGTTTTGTTCCTCGACTCCTGGTTTTATTCCTCGGGCCCTCCTTTTGTTCCTCGGTCTCTGGTTTTGATCCTCAGGCTCTGGTTTTGTTCCTCCAGCTCTGGTTTTGTTCCTCCAGCTCTGGTTTTGTTCCTCGGGGTCTGGTTTTGTTCCTCGGGCTCTGGTTTTGTTCCTCAAGCTCTGTTTTTTTTCCTCGGGCTCTAGTGTAGTTCCAAGGCCTCTGGTTTTGTTCCTCTAACTCTGGTTTTATTACTTGGGCTCTGGTTTTGTTCCTCCAGCTCTGGTTTTATTCCTTGGGCTCTGGTTTTTTTCCTCGGGCTCTGGTTTAGTTACTCAGTCTCCGGTTTTCTTCCTCGGGCTGTGGTTTTGTTCCGCTGGCTCTGGTTTAATTCCTCGGGTCCTGATTTATTCCCTCGGGCTCTGGGTTTGTTCCTCGAACTCTGGTTTTGTCCCTCGTGCCCTCCTTTTGTTCCTCGGTCTATGGTTTTGTTCCTCAGGCTCTGGTTTTCTTCCTCGGGCTCTGGGTTTGTTACTTGGGCTCTGGTTTTGTTCCTCGAGCTCTGGTTTTGTTCCTTAAGCTCTGGATTTGTTCCTTGGGCTCTGGTTTAGTTCCTCGGGCTCTGGTTTTGTTCCTCAGGCTCTAGTTTTGTTCCTCGGGCTCTGGTTTTGTTTCTCTAGCTCTCGTTTCATTCCTTGGGCACTGATTATTTTCCTCGGGCACTGGTTTTGTTCCTCTGGCTCTGGTTTTGTTCCTCGGACTCTGGTTTTGTTCCTCCACACTTGGTTTTATTCCTCGGGCCCTCCTTTTGTTCCTCTGTCTCTGGTTTTGTTCCTCGACATCTGGTTTTGTTACTCATCCTCTGGTTTTGTTCCTCGGGCTCTGGTTTTCTCCCTCAGCTTCTGGTTTAATTCCTTGGGCTCTGGTTTTTTTCCTCTAACTCTGGTTTTATTACTTGGGCTCTGGTTTTGCTCCTCTGGCTCTGGTTTTTTGCCTCCAGCTCTGGTTTTATTCCTTGGGCTCTGGTTTTGTTCCTTGGGCTCTGGTTTAGTTTTTCAGTCTCCGGTTTTCTTCCTCAGGCTGTGGTTTTGTTCTGCAGGCTCTGGTTTAATTCCTCGGGTCCTGATTTATTCCCTCGGGCTCTGGGTTTGTTCCTCGGACTCTGGTTTTGTCCCTCGCGCCCTCCTTTTGTTCCTCGGTCTATGGTTTTGTTCCTCAGGCTCTGGTTTTCTTCCTCGGGCTCTGGGTTTGTTACTTGGGCTCTGGTTTTGTTCCTCGAGCTCTGGTTTTGTTCCTTAAGCTCTGGATTTGTTCCTTGGGCTCTGGTTTAGTTCCTCAGGTACTGGGTTTTTCCCTCAGACTCTGGTTTTTTTCCTCGGCCTCTGGTTTTGTTCCTTGAGCTCTGGTTTGTTCCTCTGGCTCTGGTTTTGTTCCTCCAGCTCTGGTTTTGTTCCTCAGGCACTGGTTTAGTGCCTCAGGTACTGGTTTTGTTTCTCAGACTCTGGTTTTGTTCCTCGGTCTCTCGTTTTTTTCCTCGACATCTGGTTTTGTTTCTTGGGCTCTGGTTTTGTTCCTCGGGCTCTGGTTTTCTTCCTCGGCCTGTGTTTTTTTTCCTTGGGCTCTAGATTTGTTCCTCGGGCTCTGGTTTCTTTCCTCAGTCTCTGGTTTTTTTCCATGGGCTCTGGTGTAGTTTCTCGGGTCCTTTTTTAATTCCTCGGGGTCTGTTTTTTTTCCTAGGGCCCTGGTTTTCTTCCTCGAGCTCTGGTTTTGTTCCTTGGGCTCTTATTTTGTTCCTCCAGCTCTGGTTTTGTTCCTCGGCCTCTAGTGTAGTTCCACGGACTCTGGTTTTGTTCCTCTGGCTCTTGTTTAGTTCCTCAATCTCTGGTTTTGTTCCTTGAGCTCTGGTTTTGTTCCTCCACATCTGGTTTTATTCCTTGGGCTCTGGTTTTTTTCCTCGGACTGTGGTTTTGTTCCTCGACACCTGGTTTTATTCCTCGGGCCCTCCTTTTGTTCCTCGGTCTCTGGTTTTGATCCTCAGGCTCTGGTTTTCTTCCTCGGGCTCTGGTTTTGTTCCTCCAGCTCTGGTTTTGTTCCTCGGGCTCTGCTTTTGTTCCTCAAGCTCTGGTTTTGTTCCTCGGGCTCTAGTGTAGTTCCAAGGTCTCTGGTTTTGTTCCTCGGGCTCTGGTTTTCTTCCTCGGCCTCTGGTTTTAATCCTTGGGCTCTTGTTTTGTTCCTCCAGCTCTGGTTTTATTCCTTGGGCTCTGGTTTTGTTCCTCGGGCTCTGGTTTAGTTACCCAGTCTGCGGTTTTCTTCCTCGGGCTGTGGTTTTATTCTGCTGCCTCTGGCTTAATTCCTCGGGTCCTGATTTATTCCCTCGGGCTCTGGGTTTGTTCCTCGGACTCTGGTTTTGTCCCTTGCGCACTGCTTTTGTTGCTCGGTCTATGGTTTTGTTCCTCAGGCTCTGGTTTTCTTCCTCTGGCTCTGGGTTTGTTCCTTGGGCTCTGGTTTTGTTCCTCGAGCTCTGGTTTTGTTCCTTAGGCTCTGGATTTGTTCCTCGGGCTCTGGTTTAGTTCCTCAGGTACTGGGTTTTTCCCTCAGACTCTGGTTTTCTTCCTCGGCCTCCGGTTTTTTTCCTCGGGCACTGGTTTTGTTCCTCTGGCTCTGGTTTTGTTCCTCGGACTCTGGTTTTCTCCCTCAGCTTCTGGTTTAATTCCTTGGGCTCTGGATTTGTTCCTCCAGCTCTGGTTTTATTCCTTGGGGTCTGGTTTTGTTCCTTGGGCTATGGTTTAGTTACTCAGTCTCCGGTTTTCTTCCTCGGGCTGTGGTTTTGTTCCTCTGGCTCTGGTTTAATTCCTCGGGTCCTGATTTATTCCCTCGGGCTCTGGGTTTGTTTCTCCGACTCTGGTTTTGTCCCTCGCGCCCTCCTTTTGTTCCTCGGTCTATGGTTTTGTTCCTCAGGCTCTGGTTTTGTTCCTTAAGCTCTGGATTTGTTCCTTGGGCTCTGGTTTTGTTCCTCCAGCTCTGGTTTTGTTCCTCAGGCACTGGTTTAGTGCCTCAGGTACTGGTTTTGTTCCTCAGACTCTGGTTTTGTTCCTTGGTCTCTCGTTTTTTTCCTCGACATCTGGTTTTGTTCCTTGGGCTCTGGTTTTGTTCCTCAGGCTCTGGTTTTCTTCCTTGCCCTCTGGTTTATTTCCTTGGGCTCTGGTTTTCTTCCTCGGCCTGTGTTTTTTTTCCTTGGGCTCTGGTTTTGTTCCTCGGGCTCTGGTTCCTTTCCTCAGTCTCTGGTTTTTTTCCTTGGGCTCTGGTGTAGTTTCTCGGGTCCTTTTTTTCTTCCTCGGGGTCTGTTTTTTTTCCTAGGGCTCTGGTTTTCTTCCTCGAGCTCTGGTTTTGTTCCTCGGGCTTTTGTTTTGTTCCTCAGTCTCTGGTTTTGTTCCTTGAGCTCTGGTTTTGTTCCTCGACATCTGGTTTTATTCTTTGGGCTCTGGTTTTTTTTCTCGGACTCTGGTTTTGTTCCTCGGCTCCTGGTTTTATTCCTCGGGCCCTCCTTTTGTTCCTCGGTCTCTGGTTTTGATCCTCAGGCTCTGGTTTTCTTCCTCGGGATCTGGTTTTGTTCCTCCAGCTCTGGTTTTGTTCCTCGGGCTCTGGTTTTGTTCCTCAAGCTCTGGTTTTGTTCCTCGGGCTCTAGTGTAGTTCCAAGGTCTCTGGTTTTGTTCCTCGGGCTCTTGTTTTCTTCCTCGGCCTCTGGTTTTAATCCTTGGGCTCTTGTTTTGTTCCTCCAGCTCTGGTTTTATGCCTTGGGCTCTGGTTTTGTTCCTCGGGCTCTGGTTTAGTTCCTCAGTCTCCGGTTTTCTTCCTCGGGCTGTGGTTTTGTTCCGCTGGCTCTGGTTTAATTCCTCAGATCCTGATTTATTCCCTCGGGCTCTGGGTTTTTTCCTCGGACTCTGGTTTTGTCCCTTCGGCCCTCCTTTTGTTCCTCGGTCTATGGTTTTGTTCCTCAGGCTCTGGTTTTCTTCCTCTGGCTCTGGGTTTGTTCCTTGGGCTCTGGTTTTGTTCCTCGAGCTCTGGTTTTGTTCCTTAGGCTCTGGATTTCTTCCTCGAGCTCTGGATTAGTTCCTCAGGTACTGGGTTTTTCCCTCAGACTCTGGTTTTCTTCCTCGGCCTCTGGTTTTGTTCCTTGAGCTCTGGTTTTGTTCCTTGGGCTCTGGTTTTGTTCCTCGGACTCTGGTTTTATCCCTCGCACCCTCCTTTTGTTCCTCGGTCTATGGTTTTGTTCCTCAGGCTCTGGTTTTCTTCCTCGGGCTCTGGGTTTGTTTCTTGGGCTCTGGATTTGTTCCTCGGGCTCTGGTTTAGTTCCTCAGGTACCGGGTTTTTCCCTCAGACTCTGGTTTTCTTCCTCGGCCTCTGGTTTTTTTCCTCAAGCTCTAGTTTTGTTCCTCGGGCTCTGGTTTTGTTTCTCTAGCTCTCGTTTCATTCCTTGGGCACTGATTATTTTCCTCGGGCACTGGTTTTGTTCCTCTGGCTCTGGTTTTGTTCCTCGGACTCTGGTTTTGTTCCTCCACACTTGGTTTTATTCCTCGGGCCCTCCTTTTGTTCCTCTGTCTCTGGTTTTGTTCCTCGACGTCTGGTTTTGTTACCCATCCTCTGGTTTTGTTCCTCGGGCTTTGGTTTTCTCCCTCAGCTTCTGGTTTAATTCCTTGGGCTCTGGTTTTGTTCCTCTAACTCTGGTTTTATTACTTGGGCTCTGGTTTTGCTCCTGTGGCTCTGGTTTTATTCCTTGGGCTCTGGTTTTGTTCCTTGGGCTTTGGTTTAGTTTTTCAGTCTCCGGTTTTCTTCCTCGGGCTGTGGTTTTGTTCCTCTGGCTCTGGTTTAATTCCTCGGGTCCTGATTTATTCCCTCGGGCTCTGGGTTTGTTCCTCGGACTCTGGTTTTGTCCCTCGCGCCCTCCTTTTGTTCCTCGGTCTATGGTTTTGTTCCTCAGGCTCTGGTTTTCTTCCTCGGGCTCTGGGTTTGTTACTTGGGCTCTGGTTTTGTTCCTCGAGCTCTGGTTTTGTTCCTTAATCTCTGGATTTGTTCCTTGGGCTCTGGTTTAGTTCCTCAGGTACTGGGTTTTTCCCTCAGACCCTGGTTTTCTTCCTCGGCCTCTGGTTTTGTTCCTTGAGCTCTGGTTTGTTCCTCGGGCTCTGGTTTTGTTCCTCCAGCTCTGGTTTTGTTCCTCAGGCACTGGTTTAGTGCCTCAGGTACTCGTTTTGTTTCTCAGACTCTGGTTTTGTTCCTCGGTCTCTCGTTTTTTTCCTCGACATCTGGTTTAGTTCCTTGGGCTCTGGTTTTGTTCCTCAGGCTCTGGTTTTCTTCCTTGCCCTCTGGTTTATTTCCTTGGGCTCTGGTTTTGTTCCTCGGGCTCTGGTTTTCTTCCTCGGCCTGTGTTTTTTTTCCTTGGGCTCTGGTTTTGTTCCTCGGGCTCTGGTTTCTTTCCTCAGTCTCTGGTTTTTTTCCTTGGGCTCTGGTGTAGTTTCTCGGGTCCTTTTTTAATTCCTCGGGGTCTGTTTTTTTTCCTAGGGCCCTGGTTTTCTTCCTCGAGCTCTGGTTTTGTTCCTCGGGCTCTTATTTTGTTCCTCCAGCTCTGGTTTTGTTCCTCGGCCTCTAGTGTAGTTCCACGGACTCTGGTTTTGTTCCTCGGTCTCTGGTTTAGTTACTCAGTCTCCTGTTTTCTTCCTCGGGCTGTGGTTTTGTTCCACTGGCTCTGGTTTAATTCCTCGGGTCCTGATTTATTCCCTCGGACTCTGGGTTTGTTCCTCGGACTTTGGTTTTGTCCCTTGCACCCTCCTTTTGTTCCTCGGTCTATGGTTTTGTTCCTCAGGCTCTGGTTTACTTCCTCGGGCTCTGGGTTTGTTCCTTGGGCTCTGGTTTTGTTCCTCGAGCTCTGGTTTTGTTCCTTAGGCTCTGGATTTGTTCCTCGGGCTCTGGTTTCGTTCCTCAGGTACTGGGTTTTTCCCTCAGACCCTGGTTTTCTTCCTCGGCCTCTGGTTTTGTTCCTTGAGACTGGTTTTGTTCCTTGGGCTCTGGTTTTGTTCCTCGGGCTCTGGTTTTGTTCCTCGGGCGCTGGTTTTGTTCCTCAGGCTCTAGTTTTGTTCCTCGGGCGCTGGTTTTGTTCCTCCAGCTCTGGTTTTGTTTCTCGGGCTCTGGTTTTGTTCCTCGGGCGCTGGTTTTGTTCCTCAGGCACTGGTTTAGTGCCTCAGGTACTGGTTTTGTTCCTCAGACTCTGGTTTTGTTCCTCGGTCTCTTGTTTTTTTCCTCGACATCTGGTTTTGTTCCTTGGGCTCTGGTTTTGTTCCTCAGGCTCTGGTTTTCTTCCTTGCCCTCTGGTTTAGTTCCTTGGGTTCTGGTATTGTTCCTCGGGCTCTGGTTTTCTTCCTCGGCCTCTGTTTTTTTCCCTTGGGCTCTGGTTTTTTTCCTCGGGCTCTGGTTTCTTTCTTCCAGCTCTGTTTTTTTTCCTTGGGCTCTGGTGTAGTTTCTCGGGTCCTTTCTTTCTTCCTCGGGGTCTGTTTTTTTTCCTAGGGCTCTGGTTTTCTTCCTCGAGCTCTGGTTTTGTTCCTCGGGCTCTTATTTTGTTCCTCCAGCTCTGGTTTTGTTCCTCGGCCTCTAGTGTAGTTCAACGGACTCTGGTTTTGTTCCTCGGGCTCTTCTTTTGTTCCTCAGTCTCTGGTTTTGTTCCTTGAGCTCTGGTTTTGTTCCTCGACATCTGGTTTTATTCCTCGGGCTCTGGTTTTTTTCCTCGGACTCTGCTTTTGTTCCTCGACTCCTGGTTTTATTCCTCGGGCCCTCCTTTTGTTCCTCGGTCTCTGGTTTGGATCCTCAGGCTCTGGTTTTCTTCCTCGGGCTCTGGGTTTGTTCCTCCAGCTCTGGTTTTGTTCCTTGGGCTCTGGTTTTGTTCCTCAGGCTCTGGTTTTCTTCCTTGCCCTCTGGTTTAGTTCCTTGGGTTCTGGTATTGTTCCTCGGGCTCTGGTTTTCTTCCTCGGCCTCTGTTTTTTTCCCTTGGGCTCTGTTTTTTTTCCTCGGGCTCTGGTTTCTTTCTTCCAGCTCTGTTTTTTTTCCTTGGGCTCTGGTGTAGTTTCTCGGGTCCTTTCTTTCTTCCTCTGGGTCTGTTTTTTTTCCTAGGGCTCTGGTTTTCTTCCTCGAGCTCTGGTTTTGTTCCTCGGGCTCTTATTTTGTTCCTCCAGCTCTGGTTTTGTTCCTCGGCCTCTAGTGTATTTCCACGGACTCTGGTTTTGTTCCTCGGGCTCTTGTTTTGTTCCTCAGTCTCTGGTTTTGTTCCTTGAGCTCTGGTTTTGTTCCTCGACATCTGGTTTTATTCCTTGGGCTCTGGTTTTTTTCCTCGGACTCTGCTTTTGTTCCTCGACTCCTGGTTTTATTCCTCGGGCCCTCCTTTTGTTCCTCGGTCTCTGGTTTGGATCCTCAGGCTCTGGTTTTGTTCCTCGGGCTCTGAGTTTGTTCCTCCATTTCTGGTTTTGTTCCTTGGGCTCTGGTTTTGTTCCTCAGGCTCTGGTTTTCTTCCTTGCCCTCTGGTTTAGTTCCTTGGGCTCTGGTTTAGTTCCTTGGGCTCTGGTTTTGTTCCTCGGGCTCTGGTTTCTTTCCTCCAGCTCTGGTATTTTCCTCGGGCTCTGGTGTAGTTTCTCAGGTCCTTTTTTAATTCCTCGGGGTTTGTTTTTTTTCCTAGGGCTCTGGTTTTCTTCCTCGAGCTCTGGTTTTGTTCCTCGGGCTCTGATTTTGTTCCTCCAGCTCTGGTTTTGTTCCTCGGCCTCTAGAGTAGGTCGACGGAGTATGGTTTTGTTCCTCGGGCTCTTGTTTTGTTCCTCAGTCTCTGGTTTTGTTCCTTGAGCTCTGGTTTTGTTCCTCGGGCTCTGGTTTTATTCCTCGGGCTCTGGTTTTTTTCCTCGGACTCTGGTTTTGTTCCTCGACTCCTGGTTTTATTCCTCGGGCCCTCCTTTTGTTCCTCGATCTCTGGTTTTGATCCTCAGGCTCTGGCTTTCTTCCTCGGGCTCTGGTTTTGTTTCTCGGGCTCTGGTTTTCTTCCTCGGCCTCTGGTTTTAATCCTTGGGCTCTTGTTTTGTTCCTCCACTTCTGGTTTTATTCCTTGGGCTCTGGTTTTGTTCCTCGGGCTCTGGTTTAGTTACTCAGTCTCCTGTTTTCTTCCTCGGGCTGTGGTTTTGTTCCACTGGCTCTGGTTTAATTCCTCGGGTCCTGATTTATTCCCTCGGACTCTGGGTTTGTTCCTCGGACTCTGGTTTTGTCCCTTGCACCCTCCTTTTGTTCCTCGGTCTATGGTTTTGTTCCTCAGGCTCTGGTTTTCTTCCTCGGGCTCTGGGTTTGTTCCTTGGGCTCTGGTTTTGTTCCTCGAGCTCTGGTTTTGTTCCTTAGGCTCTGGATTTGTTCCTCGGGCTCTGGTTTCGTTCCTCAGGTACTGGGTTTTTCCCTCAGACCCTGGTTTTCTTCCTCGGCCTCTGGTTTTGTTCCTTGAGACTGGTTTTGTTCCTTGGGCTCTGGTTTTGTTCCTCGGGCTCTGGTTTTGTTCCTCGGGCGCTGGTTTTGTTCCTCAGGCTCTAGTTTTGTTCCTCGGGCTCTGGTTTTGTTCCTCGGGCGCTGGTTTTTTTCCTCAGGCTCTAGTTTTGTTCCTCAGACTCTGGTTTTGTTCCTCGGTCTCTCGTTTTTTTCCTCGACATCTGGTTTTGTTCCTTGGGCTCTGGTTTTGTTCCTCAGGCTCTGGTTTTCTTCCTTGCCCTCTGGTTTAGTTCCTTGGGTTCTGGTATTGTTCCTCGGGCTCTGGTTTTCTTCCTCGGCCTCTGTTTTTTTCCCTTGGGCTCTGGTTTTTTTCCTCGGGCTCTGGTTTCTTTCTTCCAGCTCTGTTTTTTTTCCTTGGGCTCTGGTGTAGTTTCTCGGGTCCTTTCTTTCTTCCTCGGGGTCTGTTTTTTTTCCTAGGGCTCTGGTTTTCTTCCTCGAGCTCTGGTTTTGTTCCTCGGGCTCTTATTTTGTTCCTCCAGCTCTGGTTTTGTTCCTCGGCCTCTAGTGTAGTTCCACGGACTCTGGTTTTGTTCCTCGGGCTCTTGTTTTGTTCCTCAGTCTCTGGTTTTGTTCCTTGAGCTCTGGTTTTGTTCCTCGACATCTGGTTTTATTCCTCGGGCTCTGGTTTTTTTCCTCGGACTCTGGTTTTGTTCCTCGACTCCTGGTTTTATTCCTCGGGCCCTCCTTTTGTTCCTCGGTCTCTGGTTTGGATCCTCAGGCTCTGGTTTTCTTCCTCGGGCTCTGGTTTTGTTCCTCCAGCTCTGGTTTTGTTCCTTGGGCTCTGGTTTTGTTCCTCAGGCTCTGGTTTTCTTCCTTGCCCTCTGGTTTAGTTCCTTGGGTTCTGGTATTGTTCCTCGGGCTCTGGTTTTCTTCCTCGGCCTCTGTTTTTTTTCCTTGGGCTCTGTTTTTTTTCCTCGGGCTCTGGTTTCTTTCTTCCAGCTCTGGTTTTTTTCCTTGGGCTCTGGTGTAGTTTCTCGGGTCCTTTCTTTCTTCCTCTGGGTCTGTTTTTTTTCCTAGGGCTCTGGTTTTCTTCCTCGAGCTCTGGTTTTGTTCCTCGGGCTCTTATTTTGTTCCTCCAGCTCTGGTTTTGTTCCTCGGCCTCTAGAGTAGGTCCACGGACTCTGGTTTTGTTCCTCGGGCTCCTGTTTTGTTCCTCAGTCTCTGGTTTTGTTCCTTGAGCTCTGGTTTTGTTCCTAGACATCTGGTTTTGTTCCTCGGGCTCTGGTTTTGTTCCTCGGACTCTGGTTTTGTTCCTCGACTCCTGGTTTTATTCCTCGGGCCCTCCTTTTGTTCCTCGGTCTCTGGTTTTGATCCTCAGGCTCTGGCTTTCTTCCTCGGGCTCTGGTTTTGTTCCTTGGGCTCTGGTTTTGTTCCTCCGGCTCTGGTTTTGTTCGTTGGGCGCTGGTTTTGTTCCTCAGGCTCTAGTTTTTTTCCTCGGGCTCTGGTTTTTTTCCTCGGGCTCTGGTTTCTTTCCTCCAGCTCTGGTATTTTCCTCGGGCTCTGGTGTAGTTTCTCAGGTCCTTTTTTAATTCCTCGGGGTCTGTTTTTTTTCCTAGGGCTCTGGTTTTCTTCCTCGAGCTCTGGTTTTGTTCCTCGGGCTCTGATTTTGTTCCTCCAGCTCTGGTTTTGTTCCTCGGCCTCTAGAGTAGGTCGACGGAGTATGGTTTTGTTCCTCGGGCTCTTGTTTTGTTCCTCAGTCCCTGGTTTTGTTCCTTGAGCTCTGGTTTTGTTCCTCGGGCTCTGGTTTTGTTCCTCGGGCTCTGGTTTTGTTCCTCGGACTCTGGTTTTGTTCCTCGACATCTGGTTTTATTCCTCGGGCTCTGGTTTTTTTCCTCGGACTCTGGTTTTGTTCCTCGACTCCTGGTTTTATTCCTCGGGCCCTCCTTTTGTTCCTCGATCTCTGGTTTTGATCCTCAGGCTCTGGCTTTCTTCCTCGGGCTCTGGTTTTGTTCCTCCAGCTCTGGTTTTGTTCCTCGGGCTCTGGTTTTGTTCCTCGGGCTCTGGTTTTGTTCCTCAAGCTCTGGTTTTGTTCCTCGGGCTCTAGTGTAGTTCCAAGGCCTCTGGTTTTGTTCCTCGGGCTCTGGTTTTCTTCCTCGGCCTCTGGTTTTAATCCTTGGGCTCTTGTTTTGTTCCTCCAGCTCTGGTTTTATTCCTTGGGCTCTGGTTTTGTTCCTCGGGCTCTGGTTTAGTTACTCAGTCTCCGGTTTTCTTCCTCGGGCTGTGGTTTTGTTCCACTGGCTCTGGTTTAATTCCTCGGGTCCTGATTTATTCCCTCGGACTCTGGGTTTGTTCCTCGGACTCTGGTTTTGTCCCTTGCACCCTCCTTTTATTCCTCGGTCTATGGTTTTGTTCCTCAGGCTCTGGTTTTCTTCCTCGGGCTCTGGGTTTGTTCCTTGGGCTCTGGTTTTGTTCCTCGAGCTCTGGTTTTGTTCCTTAGGCTCTGGATTTGTTCCTCGGGCTCTGGTTTCGTTCCTCAGGTACTGGGTTTTTCCCTCAGACCCTGGTTTTCTTCCTCGGCCTCTGGTTTTGTTCCTTGAGACTGGTTTTGTTCCTTGGGCTCTGGTTTTGTTCCTCGGGCTCTGGTTTTGTTCCTCGGGCGCTGGTTTTGTTCCTCAGGCTCTAGTTTTGTTCCTCGGGCTCTGGTTTTGTTCCTCGGGCGCTGGTTTTGTTCCTCAGGCACTGGTTTAGTGCCTCAGGTACTGGTTTTGTTCCTCAGACTCTGGTTTTGTTCCTCGGTCTCTCGTTTTTTTCCTCGACATCTGGTTTTGTTCCTTGGGCTCTGGTTTTGTTCCTCAGGCTCTGGTTTTCTTCCTTGCCCTCTGGTTTAGTTCCTTGGGTTCTGGTATTGTTCCTCGGGCTCTGGTTTTCTTCCTCGGCCTCTGTTTTTTTCCCTTGGGCTCTGGTTTTTTTCCTCGGGCTCTGGTTTCTTTCTTCCAGCTCTGTTTTTTTTCCTTGGGCTCTGGTGTAGTTTCTCGGGTCCTTTCTTTCTTCCTCGGGGTCTGTTTTTTTTCCTAGGACTCTGGTTTTCTTCCTCCAGCTCTGGTTTTGTTCCTCGGGCTCTAGTGTAGTTCCACGGACTCTGGTTTTGTTCCTCGGGCTCTTGTTTTGTTCCTCAGTCTCTGGTTTTGTTCCTTGAGCTCTGGTTTTGTTCCTCGACATCTGGTTTTATTCCTCGGGCTCTGGTTTTTTTCCTCGGACTCTGGTTTTGTTCCTCGACTCCTGGTTTTATTCCTCGGGCCCTCCTTTTGTTCCTCGGTCTCTGGTTTTGTTCCTCAGGCTCTGGTTTTCTTCCTCGGGCTCTGGGTTTGTTCCTCCAGCTCTGGTTTTGTTCCTTGGGCTCTGGTTTTGTTCCTCAGGCTCTGGTTTTCTTCCTTGCCCTCTGGTTTAGTTCCTTGGGTTCTGGTATTGTTCCTCGGGGTCTGGTTTTCTTCCTCGGCCTCTGTTTTTTTCCCTTGGGCTCTGGTTTTGTTCCTCGGGCTCTGGTTTTGTTCCTCAAGCTCTGGTTTTGTTCCTCGGGCTCTAGTGTAGTTCCAAGGCCTCTGGTATTGTTCCTCGGGCTCTGGTTTTCTTCCTCGGCCTCTGTTTTTTTTCCTAGGGCTCTGGTTTTCTTCCTCGGGCTCTGGTTTTGTTCCTTGGGCTCTGGTTTTGTTCCTCGGGCTCTGGTTTTGTTCCTTGGGCGCTGGTTTTGTTCCTCAGGCTCTAGTTTTGTTCCTCGGGCTCTGGTTTTGTTCCTCGGGCTCTGGTTTTGTTCCTCAGGCACTGGTTTAGGGCCTCAGGTACTGGTTTTGTTCCTCAGACTCTGGTTTTGTTCCTCGGTCTCTCGTTTTTTTCCTCGACATCTGGTTTTGTTCCTTGGGCTCTGGTTTTGTTCCTCAGGCTCTGGTTTTCTTCCTTGCCCTCTGGTTTAGTTCCTTGGGCTCTGGTTTTGTTCCTCGGGCTCTGGTTTTCTTCCTCGGCCTCTGTTTTTTTTCCTCGGGCTCTGGGTTTGTTCCTCGGACTCTGGTTTTGTTCCTCCACACCTGGTTTTATTCCTCGCGCCCTCCTTTTGTTCCTGGGTCTCTGGTTTTGTTACTCGACATCTGGTTTTGTTACTCATCCTCTGGTTTTGTTCCTCGGGCTCTGGTTTTCTCCCTCAGCTCCTGGTTTAATTCCTTGGGCTCTGGTTTTGTTCCTCTAACTCTGGTTTTATTACTTGGGCTCTGGTTTTGCTCCTCTGGCTCTGGTTTTGTTCCTCCAGCTGTGGTTTTATTCCTTGGGCTCTGGTTTTGTTCCTCGGGCTCTGGTTTTGTTCCTCAAGCTCTGGTTTTGTTCCTCGGGCTCTAGTGTAGTTCCAAGGCCTCTGGTTTTGTTCCTCGGGCTCTGGTTTTCTTCCTCGGCCTCTGGTTTTAACCCTTGGGCTCTTGTTTTGTTCCTCCACCTCTGGTTTTATTCCTTGGGCTCTGGTTTTGTTCCTCCAGCTCTGGTTTTATTCCTTGGGCTCTGGTTTTGTTCCTCGGGCTCTGGTTTAGTTACTCAGTCTCCAGTTTTCTTCCTCGGGCTCTGGTTTTGTTCCTCGGGCTCTGGTTTCTTTCCTCCAGCTCTGGTTTTTTTCCTTGGTCTCTGGTGTAGTTTCTCGGGTCCTTTTTTTCTTCCTCGGGGTCTGTCTTTTTTCCTAGGGCTCTGGTTTTCTTCCTCGAGCTCTGGTTTTGTTCCTCGGGCTCTTATTTTGTTCCTCCAGCTCTGGTTTTGTTCCTCGGCCTCTAGTGTAGTTCCACGGACTCTGGTTTTTTTCCTCGGGCTCTTGTTTTGTTCCTCAGTCTCTGGTTTTGTTCCTTGAGCTCTGGTTTTGTTCCTCGACATCTGGTTTTATTCCTTGGGCTCTGTTTTTTTTCCTCGGACTCTGCTTTTGTTCCTCGACTGCTGGTTTTATTCCTCGGGCCCTCCTTTTGTTCCTCGGTCTCTGGTTTTGATCCTCAGGCTCTGGTTTTCTTCCTCGGGCTCTGGTTTTGTTCCTCCAGCTCTGGTTTTGTTCCTCGGGCTCTGGTTTTGTTCCTCGGGCTCTGGTTTTGTTCCTCAAGCTCTGGTTTTGTTCCTCGACATCTGGTTTTATTCCTCGGGCTCTGGTTTTTTTCCTCGGACTCTGGTTTTGTTCCTCGACTCCTGGTTTTATTCCTCGGGCCCTCCTTTTGTTCCTCGGTCTCTGGTTTTGTTCCTCAGGCTCTGGTTTTCTTCCTCGGGCTCTGGGTTTGTTCCTCCAGCTCTGGTTTTGTTCCTTGGGCTCTGGTTTTGTTCCTCAGGCTCTGGTTTTCTTCCTTGCCCTCTGGTTTAGTTCCTTGGGTTCTGGTATTGTTCCTCGGGGTCTGGTTTTCTTCCTCGGCCTCTGTTTTTTTCCCTTGGGCTCTGGTTTTGTTCCTCGGGCTCTGGTTTTGTTCCTCAAGCTCTGGTTTTGTTCCTCGGGCTCTAGTGTAGTTCCAAGGCCTCTGGTATTGTTCCTCGGGCTCTGGTTTTCTTCCTCGGCCTCTGTTTTTTTTCCTAGGGCTCTGGTTTTCTTCCTCGGGCTCTGGTTTTGTTCCTTGGGCTCTGGTTTTGTTCCTCGGGCTCTGGTTTTGTTCCTTGGGCGCTGGTTTTGTTCCTCAGGCTCTAGTTTTGTTCCTCGGGCTCTGGTTTTGTTCCTCGGGCTCTGGTTTTGTTCCTCAGGCACTGGTTTAGGGCCTCAGGTACTGGTTTTGTTCCTCAGACTCTGGTTTTGTTCCTCGGTCTCTCGTTTTTTTCCTCGACATCTGGTTTTGTTCCTTGGGCTCTGGTTTTGTTCCTCAGGCTCTGGTTTTCTTCCTTGCCCTCTGGTTTAGTTCCTTGGGCTCTGGTTTTGTTCCTCGGGCTCTGGTTTTCTTCCTCGGCCTCTGTTTTTTTTCCTCGGGCTCTGGGTTTGTTCCTCGGACTCTGGTTTTGTTCCTCCACACCTGGTTTTATTCCTCGCGCCCTCCTTTTGTTCCTGGGTCTCTGGTTTTGTTACTCGACATCTGGTTTTGTTACTCATCCTCTGGTTTTGTTCCTCGGGCTCTGGTTTTCTCCCTCAGCTCCTGGTTTAATTCCTTGGGCTCTGGTTTTGTTCCTCTAACTCTGGTTTTATTACTTGGGCTCTGGTTTTGCTCCTCTGGCTCTGGTTTTGTTCCTCCAGCTGTGGTTTTATTCCTTGGGCTCTGGTTTTGTTCCTCGGGCTCTGGTTTTGTTCCTCAAGCTCTGGTTTTGTTCCTCGGGCTCTAGTGTAGTTCCAAGGCCTCTGGTTTTGTTCCTCGGGCTCTGGTTTTCTTCCTCGGCCTCTGGTTTTAACCCTTGGGCTCTTGTTTTGTTCCTCCACCTCTGGTTTTATTCCTTGGGCTCTGGTTTTGTTCCTCCAGCTCTGGTTTTATTCCTTGGGCTCTGGTTTTGTTCCTCGGGCTCTGGTTTAGTTACTCAGTCTCCAGTTTTCTTCCTCGGGCTCTGGTTTTGTTCCTCGGGCTCTGGTTTCTTTCCTCCAGCTCTGGTTTTTTTCCTTGGTCTCTGGTGTAGTTTCTCGGGTCCTTTTTTTCTTCCTCGGGGTCTGTCTTTTTTCCTAGGGCTCTGGTTTTCTTCCTCGAGCTCTGGTTTTGTTCCTCGGGCTCTTATTTTGTTCCTCCAGCTCTGGTTTTGTTCCTCGGCCTCTAGTGTAGTTCCACGGACTCTGGTTTTTTTCCTCGGGCTCTTGTTTTGTTCCTCAGTCTCTGGTTTTGTTCCTTGAGCTCTGGTTTTGTTCCTCGACATCTGGTTTTATTCCTTGGGCTCTGTTTTTTTTCCTCGGACTCTGCTTTTGTTCCTCGACTGCTGGTTTTATTCCTCGGGCCCTCCTTTTGTTCCTCGGTCTCTGGTTTTGATCCTCAGGCTCTGGTTTTCTTCCTCGGGCTCTGGTTTTGTTCCTCCAGCTCTGGTTTTGTTCCTCGGGCTCTGGTTTTGTTCCTCGGGCTCTGGTTTTGTTCCTCAAGCTCTGGTTTTGTTCCTCGGGCTCTAGTGTAGTTCCAAGGCCTCTGGTTTTATTCCTCGGGCTCTGGTTTTCTTCCTCGGCCTCTGGTTTTAATCCTTGGGCTCTTGTTTTGTTCCTCCAGCTCTGGTTTTATTCCTTGGGCTCTGGTTTTGTTCCTCGGGCTCTGGTTTAGTTACTCAGTCTCCGGTTTTCTTCCTCGGGCTGTGGTTTTGTTCCGCTGGCTCTGGGTTAATTCCTCGGGTCCTGATTTATTCCCTCGGGCTCTGGGTTTGTTCCTCGGACTCTGGTTTTGTCCCTCGCGCCCTCCTTTTGTTCCTCGGTCTATGGTTTTGTTCCTCAGGCTCTGGTTTTGTTCCTCGAGCTCTGGTTTTGTTCCTTAGGCTCTGGATTTGTTCCTTGGGCTCTGGTTTAGTTCTTCAGGTACTGGGTTTTTCCCTCAGACCCTGGTTTTCTTTCTCGGCCGCTGTTTTTGTTCCTTGGGCTCTGGTTTTGTTCCTCGGGCTCTGGTTTCTTTCCTCCAGCTCTGGTTTTTTTCCTTGGGCTCTGGTGTAGTTTCTCGGGTCCTTTCTTTCTTCCTCGGGGTCTGTTTTTTTTCCTAGGGCTCTGGTTTTCTTCCTCGAGCTCTGGTTTTGTTCCTCGGGCTCTGATTTTGTTCCTCCAGCTCTGGTTTTGTTCCTCGGCCTCTAGTGTAGGTCCACAGACTCTGGTTTTGTTCCTCGGGCTCTTGTTTTGTTCCTCAGTCTCTGGTTTTGTTCCTTGAGCTCTGGTTTTGTTCCTCGGGCTCTGGTTTTGTTCCTCGGGCCCTCCTTTTGTTCCTCGGTTTCTGGTTTGGATCCTCAGGCTCTGGTTTTGTTCCTCGGGCTCTTATTTTGTTCCTCCAGCTCTGGTTTTGTTCCTCGGGCTCTGGTTTTGTTCCTCGGGCTCTGGTTTTGTTCCTCAAGCTCTGGTTTTGTTCCTCGGGCTCTAGTGTAGTTCCAAAGCCTCTGGTTTTGTTCCTCGGGCTCTGGTTTTCTTCCTTGGCCTCTGGTTTTAATCCTTGGGCTCTTGTTTTGTTCCTCCAGCTCTGGTTTATTTACTCAGTCTCCAGTTTTCTTCCTCGGGCTGTGGTTTTGTTCCTCCAGCTCTGGTTTTGTTCCTCGGGCTCTGGTTTTGTTCCTCAAGCTCTGGTTTTGTTCCTCGGGCTCTAGTGTAGTTCCAAGGCCTCTGGTTTTGTTCCTCGGGCTCTGGTTTTCTTCCTCGGCCTCTGGTTTTAATCCTTGGGCTCTTGTTTTGTTCCTCCACCTCTCGTTTTATTCCTTGGGCTCTGGTTTTGTTCCTCGGGCTCTGGTTTAGTTACTCAGTCTCCGGTTTTCTTCCTCGGGCTGTGGTTTTGTTCCGCTGGCTCTGGGTTAATTCCTCGGGTCCTGATTTATTCCCTCGGGCTCTGGGTTTGTTCCTCGGACTCTGGTTTTGTCCCTCGCGCCCTCCTTTTGTTCCTCGGTCTATGGTTTTGTTCCTCAGGCTCTGGTTTTGTTCCTCGAGCTCTGGTTTTGTTCCTTAGGCTCTGGATTTGTTCCTCGGGCTCTGGTTTAGTTCTTCAGGTACTGGGTTTTTCCCTCAGACCCTGGTTTTCTTTCTCGGCCGCTGTTTTTGTTCCTTGGGCTCTGGTTTTGTTCCTCCAGCTCTGGTTTTGTTCCTCGGGCTCTGGTTTTGTTCCTCAAGCTCTGGTTTTGTTCCTCGGGCTCTAGTGTAGTTCCAAAGCCTCTGGTTTTGTTCCTCGGGCTCTGGTTTTCTTCCTTGGCCTCTGGTTTTAATCCTTGGGCTCTTGTTTTGTTCCTCCAGCTCTGGTTTATTTACTCAGTCTCCAGTTTTCTTCCTCGGGCTGTGGTTTTGTTCCGCTGGCTCTGGTTTAATTCCTCGGGTCCTGATTTATTCCCTCGGGCTCTGGGTTTGTTCCTCGGACTCTGGTTTTGTTCCTCCACACCTGGTTTTATTCCTCGCGCCCTCCTTTTGTTCCTGTGTCTCTGGTTTTGTTACTCGACATCTGGTTTTGTTACTCATCCTCTGGTTTTGTTCCTCGGGCTCTGGTTTTCTCCCTCAGCTCCTGGTTTAATTCCTTGGGCTCTGGTTTTGTTCCTCCAGCTGTGGTTTTATTCCTTGGGCTCTGGTTTTGTTCCTCGGGCTCTGGTTTAGTTACTCAGTCTCCGGTTTTCTTCCTCGGGCTGTGGTTTTGTTCCGCTGGCTCTGGTTTAATTCCTCGGGACCTGATTTATTCCTTCGGGCTCTGGGTTTGTTCCTCGGACTCTGGTTTTGTCCCTCGTGCCCTCCTTTTGTTCCTCGGTCTATGGTTTTGTTCCTCAGGCTCTGGTTTTCTTCCTCGGGCTCTGGGTTTGTTCCTTGGGCTCTGGTTTTGTTCCTCGAGCTCTGGTTTTGTTCCTCAGGCTCTGTATTTGTTCCTCGGGCTCTGGTTTAGTTCTTCAGGTACTGGGTTTTTCCCTCAGACCCTGGTTTTCTTCCTCGGCCTCTGTTTTTGTTCCTTGGGCTCTGGTTTTGTTCCTCGGGCTCTGGTTTCTTTCCTCCAGCTCTGGTTTTTTTCCTCGGGCTCTGGTGTAGTTTCTCGGGTCCTTTCTTTCTTCCTCGGGGTCTGTTTTTTTTCCTAGGGCTCTGGTTTTCTTCCTCGAGCTCTGGTTTTGTTCCTCGGGCTCTGATTTTGTTCCTCCAGCTCTGGTTTTGTTCCTCGGCCTCTAGAGTAGGTCGACGGAGTATGGTTTTGTTCCTCGGGCTCTTGTTTTGTTCCTCAGTCCCTGGTTTTGTTCCTTGAGCTCTGGTTTTGTTCCTCGGGCTCTGGTTTTGTTCCTCGGACTCTGGTTTTGTTCCTCGGGCTCTGGTTTTGTTCCTCAAGCTCTGGTTTTGTTCCTCGGGCTCTAGTGTAGTTCCAAGGCCTCTGGTTTTGTTCCTCGGGCTCTGGTTTTCTTCCTCGGCCTCTGGTTTTAATCCTTGGGCTCTTGTTTTGTTCCTCCAGCTCTGGTTTTATTCCTTGGGCTCTGGTTTTGTTCCTCCAGCTCTGGTTTTATTCCTTGGGCTCTGGTTTTGTTCCTCGGGCTCTGGTTTAGTTACTCAGTCTCCAGTTTTCTTCCTCGGGCTCTGGTTTTGTTCCTCGGGCTCTGGTTTCTTTCCTCCAGCTCTGGTTTTTTTCCTTGGTCTCTGGTGTAGTTTCTCGGGTCCTTTTTTTCTTCCTCGGGGTCTGTCTTTTTTCCTAGGGCTCTGGTTTTCTTCCTCGAGCTCTGGTTTTGTTCCTCGGGCTCTTATTTTGTTCCTCCAGCTCTGGTTTTGTTCCTCGACCTCTAGTGTAGTTCCACGGACTCTGGTTTTGTTCCTCGGGCTCTTGTTTTGTTCCTCAGTCTCTGGTTTTGTTCCTTGAGCTCTGGTTTTGTTCCTCGACATCTGGTTTTATTCCTCGGGCTCTGGTTTTTTTCCTCGGACTCTGCTTTTGTTCCTCGACTCCTGGTTTTATTCCTCGGAACCTCCTTTTGTTCCTCGGTCTCTGGTTTTGATCCTCAGGCTCTGGCTTTCTTCCTCGGGCTCTGGTTTGTTCCTCGGGCTCTAGTGTAGTTCCAAGGCCTCTGGATTTGTTCCTCGGGCTCTGGTTTTCTTCCTCGGCCTCTGGTTTTAATCCTTGGGCTCTTGTTTTATTCCTCCAACTCTGGTTTTGTTCCTCAGTCTCTGGTTTTGTTCCTTGAGCTCTGGTTTTGTTCCTCGACATCTGGTTTTATTCCTCGGGCTCTGGTTTTGTTCCTCGACTCCTGGTTTTATTCCTCGGGCCCTCCTTTTGTTCCTCGGTCTCTGGTTTTGATCCTCAGGATCTGGTTTTCTTCCTCGGGCTCTGGTTTTGTTCCTCCAGCTCTGGTTTTGTTCCTCCAGCTCTGGTTTTGTTCCTCGGGCTCTGGTTTTGTTCCTCAAGCTCTGGTTTTGTTCCTCGGGCTCTGGTTTTGTTCCTCAAGCTCTGGTTTTGTTCCTCGGGCTCTAGTGTAGTTCCAAGGCCTCTGGTTTTGTTCCTCGGGCTCTGGTTTTCTTCCTCGGCCTCTGGTTTTAATCCTTGGGCTCTTGTTTTGTTCCTCCAGCTCTGGTTTTATTCCTTGGGCTCTGGTTTTGTTCCTCGGGCTCTGGTTTAGTTTCTCAGTCTCCGGTTTTCTTCCTCGGGCTGTGGTTTTGTTCCACTGGCTCTGGTTTAATTCCTCGGGTCCTGATTTATTCCCTCGGACTCTGGGTTTGTTCCTCGGACTCTGGTTTTGTCCCTTGCACCCTCCTTTTATTCCTCGGTCTATGGTTTTGTTCCTCAGGCTCTGGTTTTCTTCCTCGGGCTCTGGGTTTGTTCCTTGGGCTCTGGTTTTGTTCCTCGAGCTCTGGTTTTGTTCCTTAGGCTCTGGATTTGTTCCTCGGGCTCTGGTTTCGTTCCTCAGGTACTGGGTTTTTCCCTCAGACCCTGGTTTTCTTCCTCGGCCTCTGGTTTTGTTCCTTGAGACTGGTTTTGTTCCTTGGGCTCTGGTTTTGTTCCTCGGGCTCTGGTTTTGTTCCTCGGGCGCTGGTTTTGTTCCTCAGGCTCTAGTTTTGTTCCTCGGGCTCTGGTTTTGTTCCTCGGGCGCTGGTTTTGTTCCTCAGGCACTGGTTTAGTGCCTCAGGTACTGGTTTTGTTCCTCAGACTCTGGTTTTGTTCCTCGGTCTCTCGTTTTTTTCCTCGACATCTGGTTTTGTTCCTTGGGCTCTGGTTTTGTTCCTCAGGCTCTGGTTTTCTTCCTTGCCCTCTGGTTTAGTTCCTTGGGTTCTGGTATTGTTCCTCGGGCTCTGGTTTTCTTCCTCGGCCTCTGTTTTTTTCCCTTGGGCTCTGGTTTTTTTCCTCGGGCTCTGGTTTCTTTCTTCCAGCTCTGTTTTTTTTCCTTGGGCTCTGGTGTAGTTTCTCGGGTCCTTTCTTTCTTCCTCGGGGTCTGTTTTTTTTCCTAGGGCTCTGGTTTTCTTCCTCCAGCTCTGGTTTTGTTCCTCGGGCTCTAGTGTAGTTCCACGGACTCTGGTTTTGTTCCTCGGGCTCTTGTTTTGTTCCTCAGTCTCTGGTTTTGTTCCTTGAGCTCTGGTTTTGTTCCTCGACATCTGGTTTTATTCCTCGGGCTCTGGTTTTTTTCCTCGGACTCTGCTTTTGTTCCTCGACTCCTGGTTTTATTCCTCGGGCCCTCCTTTTGTTCCTCGGTCTCTGGTTTTGTTCCTCAGGCTCTGGTTTTCTTCCTCGGGCTCTGGGTTTGTTCCTCCAGCTCTGGTTTTGTTCCTTGGGCTCTGGTTTTGTTCCTCAGGCTCTGGTTTTCTTCCTTGCCCTCTGGTTTAGTTCCTTGGGTTCTGGTATTGTTCCTCGGGGTCTGGTTTTCTTCCTCGGCCTCTGTTTTTTTCCCTTGGGCTCTGGTTTTGTTCCTCGGGCTCTGGTTTTGTTCCTCAAGCTCTGGTTTTGTTCCTCGGGCTCTAGTGTAGTTCCAAGGCCTCTGGTATTGTTCCTCGGGCTCTGGTTTTCTTCCTCGGCCTCTGTTTTTTTTCCTAGGGCTCTGGTTTTCTTCCTCGGGCTCTGGTTTTGTTCCTTGGGCTCTGGTTTTGTTCCTCGGGCTCTGGTTTTGTTCCTTGGGCGCTGGTTTTGTTCCTCAGGCTCTAGTTTTGTTCCTCGGGCTCTGGTTTTGTTCCTCGGGCTCTGGTTTTGTTCCTCAGGCACTGGTTTAGGGCCTCAGGTACTGGTTTTGTTCCTCAGACTCTGGTTTTGTTCCTCGGTCTCTCGTTTTTTTCCTCGACATCTGGTTTTGTTCCTTGGGCTCTGGTTTTGTTCCTCAGGCTCTGGTTTTCTTCCTTGCCCTCTGGTTTAGTTCCTTGGGCTCTGGTTTTGTTCCTCGGGCTCTGGTTTTCTTCCTCGGCCTCTGTTTTTTTTCCTCGGGCTCTGGGTTTGTTCCTCGGACTCTGGTTTTGTTCCTCCACACCTGGTTTTATTCCTCGCGCCCTCCTTTTGTTCCTGGGTCTCTGGTTTTGTTACTCGACATCTGGTTTTGTTACTCATCCTCTGGTTTTGTTCCTCGGGCTCTGGTTTTCTCCCTCAGCTCCTGGTTTAATTCCTTGGGCTCTGGTTTTGTTCCTCTAACTCTGGTTTTATTACTTGGGCTCTGGTTTTGCTCCTCTGGCTCTGGTTTTGTTCCTCCAGCTGTGGTTTTATTCCTTGGGCTCTGGTTTTGTTCCTCGGGCTCTGGTTTTGTTCCTCAAGCTCTGGTTTTGTTCCTCGGGCTCTAGTGTAGTTCCAAGGCCTCTGGTTTTGTTCCTCGGGCTCTGGTTTTCTTCCTCGGCCTCTGGTTTTAACCCTTGGGCTCTTGTTTTGTTCCTCCACCTCTGGTTTTATTCCTTGGGCTCTGGTTTTGTTCCTCCAGCTCTGGTTTTATTCCTTGGGCTCTGGTTTTGTTCCTCGGGCTCTGGTTTAGTTACTCAGTCTCCAGTTTTCTTCCTCGGGCTCTGGTTTTGTTCCTCGGGCTCTGGTTTCTTTCCTCCAGCTCTGGTTTTTTTCCTTGGTCTCTGGTGTAGTTTCTCGGGTCCTTTTTTTCTTCCTCGGGGTCTGTCTTTTTTCCTAGGGCTCTGGTTTTCTTCCTCGAGCTCTGGTTTTGTTCCTCGGGCTCTTATTTTGTTCCTCCAGCTCTGGTTTTGTTCCTCGGCCTCTAGTGTAGTTCCACGGACTCTGGTTTTTTTCCTCGGGCTCTTGTTTTGTTCCTCAGTCTCTGGTTTTGTTCCTTGAGCTCTGGTTTTGTTCCTCGACATCTGGTTTTATTCCTTGGGCTCTGTTTTTTTTCCTCGGACTCTGCTTTTGTTCCTCGACTGCTGGTTTTATTCCTCGGGCCCTCCTTTTGTTCCTCGGTCTCTGGTTTTGATCCTCAGGCTCTGGTTTTCTTCCTCGGGCTCTGGTTTTGTTCCTCCAGCTCTGGTTTTGTTCCTCGGGCTCTGGTTTTGTTCCTCGGGCTCTGGTTTTGTTCCTCAAGCTCTGGTTTTGTTCCTCGGGCTCTAGTGTAGTTCCAAGGCCTCTGGTTTTATTCCTCGGGCTCTGGTTTTCTTCCTCGGCCTCTGGTTTTAATCCTTGGGCTCTTGTTTTGTTCCTCCAGCTCTGGTTTTATTCCTTGGGCTCTGGTTTTGTTCCTCGGGCTCTGGTTTAGTTACTCAGTCTCCGGTTTTCTTCCTCGGGCTGTGGTTTTGTTCCGCTGGCTCTGGTTTAATTCCTCGGGTCCTGATTTATTCCCTCGGGCTCTGGGTTTGTTCCTCGGACTCTGGTTTTGTCCCTCGCGCCCTCCTTTTGTTCCTCGGTCTATGGTTTTGTTCCTCAGGCTCTGGTTTTGTTCCTCGAGCTCTGGTTTTGTTCCTTAGGCTCTGGATTTGTTCCTTGGGCTCTGGTTTAGTTCTTCAGGTACTGTGTTTTTCCCTCAGACCCTGGTTTTCTTTCTCGGCCGCTGTTTTTGTTCCTTGGGCTCTGGTTTTGTTCCTCGGGCTCTGGTTTCTTTCCTCCAGCTCTGGTTTTTTTCCTTGGGCTCTGGTGTAGTTTCTCGGGTCCTTTCTTTCTTCCTCGGGGTCTGTTTTTTTTCCTAGGGCTCTGGTTTTCTTCCTCGAGCTCTGGTTTTGTTCCTCGGGCTCTGATTTTGTTCCTCCAGCTCTGGTTTTGTTCCTCGGCCTCTAGTGTAGGTCCACAGACTCTGGTTTTGTTCCTCGGGCTCTTGTTTTGTTCCTCAGTCTCTGGTTTTGTTCCTTGAGCTCTGGTTTTGTTCCTCGGGCTCTGGTTTTGTTCCTCGGGCCCTCCTTTTGTTCCTCGGTTTCTGGTTTGGATCCTCAGGCTCTGGTTTTGTTCCTCGGGCTCTTATTTTGTTCCTCCAGCTCTGGTTTTGTTCCTCGGGCTCTGGTTTTGTTCCTCGGGCTCTGGTTTTGTTCCTCAAGCTCTGGTTTTGTTCCTCGGGCTCTAGTGTAGTTCCAAAGCCTCTGGTTTTGTTCCTCGGGCTCTGGTTTTCTTCCTTGGCCTCTGGTTTTAATCCTTGGGCTCTTGTTTTGTTCCTCCAGCTCTGGTTTATTTACTCAGTCTCCAGTTTTCTTCCTCGGGCTGTGGTTTTGTTCCTCCAGCTCTGGTTTTGTTCCTCGGGCTCTGGTTTTGTTCCTCGGGCTCTGGTTTTGTTCCTCAAGCTCTGGTTTTGTTCCTCGGGCTCTAGTGTAGTTCCAAGGCCTCTGGTTTTGTTCCTCGGGCTCTGGTTTTCTTCCTCGGCCTCTGGTTTTAATCCTTGGGCTCTTGTTTTGTTCCTCCACCTCTCGTTTTATTCCTTGGGCTCTGGTTTTGTTCCTCGGGCTCTGGTTTAGTTACTCAGTCTCCGGTTTTCTTCCTCGGGCTGTGGTTTTGTTCCGCTGGCTCTGGTTTAATTCCTCGGGTCCTGATTTATTCCCTCGGGCTCTGGGTTTGTTCCTCGGACTCTGGTTTTGTCCCTCGCGCCCTCCTTTTGTTCCTCGGTCTATGGTTTTGTTCCTCAGGCTCTGGTTTTGTTCCTCGAGCTCTGGTTTTGTTCCTTAGGCTCTGGATTTGTTCCTCGGGCTCTGGTTTAGTTCTTCAGGTACTGGGTTTTTCCCTCAGACCCTGGTTTTCTTTCTCGGCCGCTGTTTTTGTTCCTTGGGCTCTGGTTTTGTTCCTCCAGCTCTGGTTTTGTTCCTCGGGCTCTGGTTTTGTTCCTCAAGCTCTGGTTTTGTTCCTCGGGCTCTAGTGTAGTTCCAAAGCCTCTGGTTTTGTTCCTCGGGCTCTGGTTTTCTTCCTTGGCCTCTGGTTTTAATCCTTGGGCTCTTGTTTTGTTCCTCCAGCTCTGGTTTATTTACTCAGTCTCCAGTTTTCTTCCTCGGGCTGTGGTTTTGTTCCGCTGGCTCTGGTTTAATTCCTCGGGTCCTGATTTATTCCCTCGGGCTCTGGGTTTGTTCCTCGGACTCTGGTTTTGTTCCTCCACACCTGGTTTTATTCCTCGCGCCCTCCTTTTGTTCCTGTGTCTCTGGTTTTGTTACTCGACATCTGGTTTTGTTACTCATCCTCTGGTTTTGTTCCTCGGGCTCTGGTTTTCTCCCTCAGCTCCTGGTTTAATTCCTTGGGCTCTGGTTTTGTTCCTCCAGCTGTGGTTTTATTCCTTGGGCTCTGGTTTTGTTCCTCGGGCTCTGGTTTAGTTACTCAGTCTCCGGTTTTCTTCCTCGGGCTGTGGTTTTGTTCCGCTGGCTCTGGTTTAATTCCTCGGGACCTGATTTATTCCTTCGGGCTCTGGGTTTGTTCCTCGGACTCTGGTTTTGTCCCTCGTGCCCTCCTTTTGTTCCTCGGTCTATGATTTTGTTCCTCAGGCTCTGGTTTTCTTCCTCGGGCTCTGGGTTTGTTCCTTGGGCTCTGGTTTTGTTCCTCGAGCTCTGGTTTTGTTCCTCAGGCTCTGTATTTGTTCCTCGGGCTCTGGTTTAGTTCTTCAGGTACTGGGTTTTTCCCTCAGACCCTGGTTTTCTTCCTCGGCCTCTGTTTTTGTTCCTTGGGCTCTGGTTTTGTTCCTCGGGCTCTGGTTTCTTTCCTCCAGCTCTGGTTTTTTTCCTCGGGCTCTGGTGTAGTTTCTCGGGTCCTTTCTTTCTTCCTCGGGGTCTGTTTTTTTTCCTAGGGCTCTGGTTTTCTTCCTCGAGCTCTGGTTTTGTTCCTCGGGCTCTGATTTTGTTCCTCCAGCTCTGGTTTTGTTCCTCGGCCTCTAGAGTAGGTCGACGGAGTATGGTTTTGTTCCTCGGGCTCTTGTTTTGTTCCTCAGTCCCTGGTTTTGTTCCTTGAGCTCTGGTTTTGTTCCTCGGGCTCTGGTTTTGTTCCTCGGACTCTGGTTTTGTTCCTCGGGCTCTGGTTTTGTTCCTCAAGCTCTGGTTTTGTTCCTCGGGCTCTAGTGTAGTTCCAAGGCCTCTGGTTTTGTTCCTCGGGCTCTGGTTTTCTTCCTCGGCCTCTGGTTTTAATCCTTGGGCTCTTGTTTTGTTCCTCCAGCTCTGGTTTTATTCCTTGGGCTCTGGTTTTGTTCCTCCAGCTCTGGTTTTATTCCTTGGGCTCTGGTTTTGTTCCTCGGGCTCTGGTTTAGTTACTCAGTCTCCAGTTTTCTTCCTCGGGCTCTGGTTTTGTTCCTCGGGCTCTGGTTTCTTTCCTCCAGCTCTGGTTTTTTTCCTTGGTCTCTGGTGTAGTTTCTCGGGTCCTTTTTTTCTTCCTCGGGGTCTGTCTTTTTTCCTAGGGCTCTGGTTTTCTTCCTCGAGCTCTGGTTTTGTTCCTCGGGCTCTTATTTTGTTCCTCCAGCTCTGGTTTTGTTCCTCGACCTCTAGTGTAGTTCCACGGACTCTGGTTTTGTTCCTCGGGCTCTTGTTTTGTTCCTCAGTCTCTGGTTTTGTTCCTTGAGCTCTGGTTTTGTTCCTCGACATCTGGTTTTATTCCTCGGGCTCTGGTTTTTTTCCTCGGACTCTGCTTTTGTTCCTCGACTCCTGGTTTTATTCCTCGGACCCTCCTTTTGTTCCTCGGTCTCTGGTTTTGATCCTCAGGCTCTGGCTTTCTTCCTCGGGCTCTGGTTTGTTCCTCGGGCTCTAGTGTATTTCCAAGGCCTCTGGATTTGTTCCTCGGGCTCTGGTTTTCTTCCTCGGCCTCTGGTTTTAATCCTTGGGCTCTTGTTTTATTCCTCCAACTCTGGTTTTGTTCCTCAGTCTCTGGTTTTGTTCCTTGAGCTCTGGTTTTGTTCCTCGACATCTGGTTTTATTCCTCGGGCTCTGGTTTTGTTCCTCGACTCCTGGTTTTATTCCTCGGGCCCTCCTTTTGTTCCTCGGTCTCTGGTTTTGATCCTCAGGATCTGGTTTTCTTCCTCGGGCTCTGGTTTTGTTCCTCCAGCTCTGGTTTTGTTCCTCCAGCTCTGGTTTTGTTCCTCGGGCTCTGGTTTTGTTCCTCAAGCTCTGGTTTTGTTCCTCGGGCTCTAGTGTAGTTCCAAGGCCTCTGGTTTTGTTCCTCGGGCTCTGGTTTTGTCCCTCGCGCCCTCCTTTTGTTCCTCGGTCTATGGTTTTGTTCCTCAGGCTCTGGTTTTGTTCCTCGAGCTCTGGTTTTGTTCCTTAGGCTCTGGATTTGTTCCTCGGGCTCTGGTTTAGTTCTTCAGGTACTGGGTTTTTCCCTCAGACCCTGGTTTTCTTTCTCGGCCGCTGTTTTTGTTCCTTGGGCTCTGGTTTTGTTCCTCCAGCTCTGGTTTTGTTCCTCGGGCTCTGGTTTTGTTCCTCAAGCTCTGGTTTTGTTCCTCGGGCTCTAGTGTAGTTCCAAAGCCTCTGGTTTTGTTCCTCGGGCTCTGGTTTTCTTCCTTGGCCTCTGGTTTTAATCCTTGGGCTCTTGTTTTGTTCCTCCAGCTCTGGTTTATTTACTCAGTCTCCAGTTTTCTTCCTCGGGCTGTGGTTTTGTTCCGCTGGCTCTGGTTTAATTCCTCGGGTCCTGATTTATTCCCTCGGGCTCTGGGTTTGTTCCTCGGACTCTGGTTTTGTTCCTCCACACCTGGTTTTATTCCTCGCGCCCTCCTTTTGTTCCTGTGTCTCTGGTTTTGTTACTCGACATCTGGTTTTGTTACTCATCCTCTGGTTTTGTTCCTCGGGCTCTGGTTTTCTCCCTCAGCTCCTGGTTTAATTCCTTGGGCTCTGGTTTTGTTCCTCCAGCTGTGGTTTTATTCCTTGGGCTCTGGTTTTGTTCCTCGGGCTCTGGTTTAGTTACTCAGTCTCCGGTTTTCTTCCTCGGCCTGTGGTTTTGTTCCGCTGGCTCTGGTTTAATTCCTCGGGTCCTGATTTATTCCTTCGGGCTCTGGGTTTGTTCCTCGGACTCTGGTTTTGTCCCTCGCGCCCTCCTTTTGTTCCTCGGTCTATGGTTTTGTTCCTCAGGCTCTGGTTTTCTTCCTCGGGCTCTGGGTTTGTTCCTTGGGCTCTGCTTTTGTTCCTCAAGCTCTGGTTTTGTTCCTCAGGCTCTGGATTTGTTCCTCGGGCTCTGGTTTAGTTCTTCAGGTACTGGGTTTTTCCCTCAGACCCTGGTTTTCTTCCTCGGCCTCTGTTTTTGTTCCTTGGGCTCTGGTTTTGTTCCTCGGGCTCTGGTTTCTTTCCTCCAGCTCTGGTTTTTTTCCTCGGGCTCTGGTGTAGTTTCTCGGGTCCTTTCTTTCTTCCTCGGGGTCTGTTTTTTTTCCTAGGGCTCTGGTTTTCTTCCTCGAGCTCTGGTTTTGTTCCTCGGGCTCTGATTTTGTTCCTCCAGCTCTGGTTTTGTTCCTCGGCCTCTAGAGTAGGTCGACGGAGTATGGTTTTGTTCCTCGGGCTCTTGTTTTGTTCCTCAGTCCCTGGTTTTGTTCCTTGAGCTCTGGTTTTGTTCCTCGGGCTCTGGTTTTGTTCCTCGGACTCTGGTTTTGTTCCTCGGGCTCTGGTTTTGTTCCTCAAGCTCTGGTTTTGTTCCTCAGGCTCTAGTGTAGTTCCAAGGCCTCTGGTTTTGTTCCTCGGGCTCTGGTTTTCTTCCTCGGCCTCTGGTTTTAATCCTTGGGCTCTTGTTTTGTTCCTCCAGCTCTGGTTTTATTCCTTGGGCTCTGGTTTTGTTCCTCCAGCTCTGGTTTTATTCCTTGGGCTCTGGTTTTGTTCCTCGGGCTCTGGTTTAGTTACTCAGTCTCCAGTTTTCTTCCTCGGGCTCTGGTTTTGTTCCTCGGGCTCTGGTTTCTTTCCTCCAGCTCTGGTTTTTTTCCTTGGTCTCTGGTGTAGTTTCTCGGGTCCTTTTTTTCTTCCTCGGGGTCTGTCTTTTTTCCTAGGGCTCTGGTTTTCTTCCTCGAGCTCTGGTTTTGTTCCTCGGGCTCTTATTTTGTTCCTCCAGCTCTGGTTTTGTTCCTCGACCTCTAGTGTAGTTCCACGGACTCTGGTTTTGTTCCTCGGGCTCTTGTTTTGTTCCTCAGTCTCTGGTTTTGTTCCTTGAGCTCTGGTTTTGTTCCTCGACATCTGGTTTTATTCCTGGGGCTCTGGTTTTGTTCCTCCAGCTCTGGTTTTGTTCCTCGGGCTCTGGTTTTGTTCCTCGAGCTCTGGTTTTGTTCCTCAAGCTCTGTTTTTTTTCCTCGGGCTCTAGTGTAGTTCCAAGGCCTCTGGTTTTGTTCCTCGGGCTCTGGTTTCTTTCCTCAGTCTCTGGTTTTTTTCCTTGGGCTCTGGTGTAGTTTCTCGGGTCCTTTTTTAATTCCTCGGGGTCTGTTTTTTTTCCTAGGGCCCTGGTTTTCTTCCTCGAGCTCTGGTTTTGTTCCTTGGGCTCTTATTTTGTTCCTCCAGCTCTGGTTTTGTTCCTCGGGCTCTAGTGTAGTTCCACGGACTCTGGTTTTCTTCCTCGGGCTCTTGTTTTGTTCCTCAGTCTCTGGTTTTGTTCCTTGAGCTCTGGTTTTGTTCCTCGACATCTGGTTTTATTCCTGGGGCTCTGGTTTTGTTCCTCCAGCTCTGGTTTTGTTCCTCGGGCTCTGGTTTTGTTCCTCGGGCTCTGGTTTTGTTCCTCAAGCTCTGTTTTTTTTCCTCGGGCTCTAGTGTAGTTCCAAGGCCTCTGGTTTTGTTCCTCGGGCTCTGGTTTTGTTCCTCTAACTCTGGTTTTATTACTTGGCCTCTTGTTTTGTTCCTCCAGCTCTGGTTTTATTCCTTGGGCTCTGGTTTTGTTCCTCGGGCTCTGGTTTAGTTACTCAGTCTCCGGTTTTCTTCCTCGGGCTGTGGTTTTGTTCCGCTGGCTCTGGTTTAATTCCTCGGGTCCTGATTTATTCCCTCGGGCTCTGGGTTTGTTCCTCGAACTCTGGTTTTGTCCCTCGTGCCCTCCTTTTTTTCCTCGGTCTATGGTTTTGTTCCTCAGGCTCTGGTTTTCTTCCTCGGGCTCTGGTTTTGTTCCTTAGGCTCTGGATTTGTTCCTTGGGCTCTGGTTTAGTTCCTCGGGCTCTGGTTTTGTTCCTCAGGCTCTAGTTTTGTTCCTCGGGCTCTGGTTTTGTTTCTCTAGCTCTCGTTTCATTCCTTGGGCACTGATTATTTTCCTCGGGCACTGGTTTTGTTCCTCTGGCTCTGGTTTTGTTCCTCGGACTCTGGTTTTGTTCCTCCACACTTGGTTTTATTCCTCGGCCCTCCTTTTGTTCCTCTGTCTCTGGTTTTGTTCCTCGACATCTGGTTTTGTTACTCATCCTCTGGTTTTGTTCCTCGGGCTCTGGTTTTCTCCCTCAGCTTCTGGTTTAATTCCTTGGGCTCTGGTTTTGTTCCTCTAACTCTGGTTTTATTACTTGGGCTCTGGTTTTGCTCCTCTGGCTCTGGTTTTTTGCCTCCAGCTCTGGTTTTATTCCTCGGGCTCTGGTTTTGTTCCTCGGGCTCTGGTTTAGTTACTCAGTCTCCGGTTTTCTTCCTCGGGCTGTGGTTTTGTTCTTCTGGCTCTGGTTTAATTCCTCGGGTCCTGATTTATTGCCTCGGGTCTGGGTTTTTTTCTCAGACTCTGGTTTTGTCCCTCGCGCCCTCCTTTTGTTCCTCGGTCTATGGTTTTGTTCCTCAGGCTCTGGTTTTGTTCCTTAAGCTCTGGATTTGTTCCTTGGGCTCTGGTTTAGTTCCTCAGGTACCGGGGTTTTCCCTCAGACCCTGGTTTTCTTCCTCGGCTTCTGGTTTTGTTCCTTGAGCTCTGGTTTTGTTCCTTGGGCTCTGGTTTTGTTCCTCCAGCTCTGGTTTTGTTCCGCAGGCACTGGTTTAGTGCCTCAGGTACTGGTTTTGTTCCTCAGACTCTGGTTTTGTTCCTTGGTCTCTCGTTTTTTTCCTCGACATCTGGTTTTGTTCCTTGGGCTCTGGTTTTGTTCCTCAGGCTCTGGTTTTGTTCCTTGCCCTCTGGTTTAGTTCCTTGGGCTCTGGTTTTCTTCCTCGGCCTGTGTTTTTTTTCCTTGGGCTCTGGTTTTGTTCCTCGGGCTCTGGTTTCTTTCCTCAGTCTCTGTTTTTTTTCCTTGGGCTCTGGTGTAGTTTCTCGGGTCCTTTTTTTCTTCCTCGGGGTCTGTTTTTTTTCCTAGGGCTCTGGTTTTCTTCCTCGAGCTCTGGTTTTGTTCCTCGGGCTCTTATTTTGTTCCTGTAGCTCTGGTTTTGTTCCTCGGGCTCTAGTGTAGTTCCACGGACTCTGGTTTTGTTCCTCGGGCTCTTGTTTTGTTCCTCAGTCTCTGGTTTTGTTCCTTGAGCTCTGGTTTTGTTCCTCGACATCTGGTTTTATTCCTTGGGCTCTGGTTTTTTTCCTCGGACTCTGGTTTTGTTCCTCGACTCCTGGTTTTATTCCTCGGGCCCTCCTTTTGTTCCTCGGTCTCTGGTTTTGATCCTCAGGCTCTGGTTTTCTTCCTCGGGATCTGGTTTTGTTCCTCCAGCTCTGGTTTTGTTCCTCGGGCTCTTATTTTGTTCCTCCAGCTCTGGTTTTGTTCCTCGGGCTCTAGTGTAGTTCCAAAGCCTCTGGTTTTGTTCCTCGGGCTCTGGTTTTCTTCCTCGGCCTCTGGTTTTAATCCTTGGGCTCTTGTTTTGTTCCTCCAGCTCTGGTTTTATTCCTTGGGCTCTGGTTTTGTTCCTCTGGCTGTGGTTTAGTTACTCAGTCTCCGGTTTTCTTCCTCGGGCTGTGGTTTTGTTCCGCTGGCTCTGGTTTAATTCCTCAGATCCTGATTTATTCCCTCGGGCTCTGGGTTTTTTCCTCGGACTATGGTTTTGTCCCTTCGGCCCTCCTTTTGTTCCTCGGTCTATGGTTTTGTTCCTCAGGCTCTGGTTTTCTTCCTCGGGCTCTGGGTTTGTTCCTTGGGCTCTGGTTTTGTTCCTCGAGCTCTGGTTTTGTTCCTTAGGCTCTGGATTTCTTCCTCGAGCTCTGGATTAGTTCCTCAGATACTGGGTTTTTCTCTCAGACTCTGGTTTTCTTCCTCGGCCTCTGGTTTTGTTCCTTGAGCTCTGGTTTTGTTCCTTGGGCTCTGGTTTTGTTCCTCGGACTCTGGTTTTATCCCTCGCACCCTCCTTTTGTTCCTCGGTCTATGGTTTTGTTCCTCGGGCTCTGGTTTTCTTCCTCTGGCTCTGGGTTTGTTCCTTGGGCTCTGGTTTTGTTCCTCGAGCTCTGGCTTTGTTCCTTGGGCTCTGGATTTGTTCCTCGGGCTCTGGTTTAGTTCCTCAGGTACCGGGTTTTTCCCTCAGACTCTGGTTTTCTTCCTCGGCCTCTGGTTTTGTTCCTCAAGCTCTAGTTTTGTTCCTCGGGCTCTGGTTTTGTTTCTCTAGCTCTCGTTTCATTCCTTGGGCACTGATTATTTTCCTCGGGCACTGGTTTTGTTCCTCTGGCTCTGGTTTTGTTCCTCGGACTCTGGTTTTGTTCCTCCACACTTGGTTTTATTCCTCGGGCCCTCCTTTTGTTCCTCTGTCTCTGGTTTTGTTCCTCGACATCTGGTTTTGTTACCCATCCTCTGGTTTTGTTCCTCGGGCTTTGGTTTTCTCCCTCAGCTTCTGGTTTAATTCCTTGGGCTCTGGTTTTGTTCCTCTAACTCTGGTTTTATTACTTGGGCTCTGGTTTTGCTCCTCTGGCTCTGTTTTTTTGCCTCCAGCTCTGGTTTTATTCCTTGGGCTCTGGTTTAATTTTTCAGTCTCCGGTTTTCTTCCTCGGGCTGTGGTTTTTTTCTGCAGGCTCTGGTTTAATTCCTCGGGTCCTGATTTATTCCCTCGGGCTCTGGGTTTGTCCCTCGGACTCTGGTTTTGTCCCTCGCGCCCTCCTTTTGTTCCTCGGTCTATCGTTTTGTTCCTCAGGCTCTGGTTTTCTTCCTCGGGCTCTGGGTTTGTTACTTGGGCTCTGGTTTTGTTCCTCGAGCTCTGGTTTTGTTCCTTAAGCTCTGGATTTGTTCCTTGGGCTCTGGTTTAGTTCCTCAGGTACTGGGTTTTTCCCTCAGACTCTGGTTTTTTTCCTCGGCCTCTGGTTTTGTTCCTTGAGCTCTGGTTTGTTCCTCGGGCTCTGGTTTTGTTCCTCCAGCTCTGGTTTTGTTCCTCAGGCACTGGTTTAGTGCCTCAGGTACTGGTTTTGTTTCTCAGACTCTGGTTTTGTTCCTCGGTCTCTCGTTTTTTTCCTCGACATCTGGTTTAGTTCCTTGGGCTCTGGTTTTGTTCCTCAGGCTCTGGTTTTCTTCCTTGCCCTCTGGTTTATTTCCTTGGGCTCTGGTTTTGTTCCTCGGGCTCTGGTTTTCTTCCTCGGCCTGTGTTTTTTTTCCTTGGGCTCTGGTTTTGTTCCTCGGGCTCTGGTTTCTTTCCTCAGTCTCTGTTTTTTTTCCTTGGGCTCTGGTGTAGTTTCTCGGGTCCTTTTTTAATTCCTCGGGGTCTGTTTTTTTTCCTAGGGCCCTGGTTTTCTTCCTCGAGCTCTGGTTTTGTTCCTCGGGCTCTTATTTTGTTCCTCCAGCTCTGGTTTTGTTCCTCGGGCTCTAGTGGAGTTCCACGGACTCTGGTTTTGTTCCTCGGGCTCTTGTTTTGTTCCTCAGTCTCTGGTTTTGTTCCTTGAGCTCTGGTTTTGTTCCTCGACATCTGGTTTTATTCCTTGGGCTCTGGTTTTGTTCCTCCAGCTCTGGTTTTGTTCCTCGGGCTCTGGTTTTGTTCCTCGAGCTCTGGTTTTGTTCCTCAAGCTCTGTTTTTTTTCCTCGGGCTCTAGTGTAGTTCCAAGGCCTCTGGTTTTGTTCCTCGGGCTCTGGTTTCTTTCCTCAGTCTCTGGTTTTTTTCCTTGGGCTCTGGTGTAGTTTCTCGGGTCCTTTTTTAAATCCTCGGGGTCTGTTTTTTTTCCTAGGGCCCTGGTTTTCTTCCTCGAGCTCTGGTTTTCTTCCTTGGGCTCTTATTTTGTTCCTCCAGCTCTGGTTTTGTTCCTCGGGCTCTTGTTTTGTTCCTCAGTCTCTGGTTTTGTTCCTTGAGCTCTGGTTTTGTTCCTCGACATCTGGTTTTATTCCTGGGGCTCTGGTTTTGTTCCTCCAGCTCTGGTTTTGTTCCTCGGGCTCTGGTTTTGTTCCTCGGGCTCTGGTTTTGTTCCTCTAACTCTGGTTTTATTACTTGGGCTCTTGTTTTGTTCCTCGGGCTCTGGTTTTGTTCCTCAGGCTCTAGTTTTGTTCCTCGGGCTCTGGTTTTGTTTCTCTAGCTCTCGTTTCATTCCTTGGGCACTGATTATTTTCCTCGGGCACTGGTTTTGTTCCTCTGGCTCTGGTTTTGTTCCTCGGACTCTGGTTTTGTTCCTCCACACTTGGTTTTATTCCTCGGGCCCTCCTTTTGTTCCTCTGTCTCTGGTTTTTTTCGTCGACATCTGGTTTTGTTACTCATCCTCTGGTTTTGTTCCTCGGGCTCTGGTTTTCTCCCTCAGCTTCTGGTTTAATTCCTTGGGCTCTGGTTTTGTTCCTCTAACTCTGGTTTTATTACTTGGGCTCTGGTTTTGCTCCTCTGGCTCTGGTTTTTTGCCTCCAGCTCTGGTTTTATTCCTTGGGCTCTGGTTTTGTTCCTCGGGCTCTGGTTTAGTTACTCAGTCTCCGGTTTTCTTCCTCGGGCTGTGGTTTTGTTCCTCTGGCTCTGGTTTAATTCCTCGGGTCCTGATTTATTGCGTCGGGCTCTGGGTTTGTTTCTCCGACTCTGGTTTTGTCCCTCGCGCCCTCCTTTTGTTCCTCGGTCTATGGTTTTGTTCCTCAGGCTCTGGTTTTGTTCCTTAAGCTCTGGATTTGTTCCTTGGGCTCTGGTTTAGTTCCTCAGGTACTGGGTTTTTCCCTCAGACCCTGGTTTTCTTCCTCGGCCTCTGGTTTTGTTCCTTGAGCTCTTGTTTTGTTCCTCGGGCTCTGGTTTTGTTCCTCCAGCTCTGGTTTTGTTCCTCAGGCACTGGTTTAGTGCCTCAGGTACTGGTTTTGTTCCTCAGACTCTGGTTTTGTTCCTTGGTCTCTCGTTTTTTTCCTCGACATCTGGTTTTGTTCCTTGGGCTCTGGTTTTGTTCCTCAGGCTCTGGTTTTCTTCCTTGCCCTCTGGTTTAGTTCCTTGGGCTCTGGTTTTCTTCCTCGGCCTGTGTTTTTTTTCCTTGGGCTCTGCTTTTGTTCCTCGGGCTCTGGTTTCTTTCCTCAGTCTCTGGTTTTTTTCCTTGGGCTCTGGTGTAGTTTCTCGGGTCCTTTTTTTCTTCCTCGGGGTCTGTTTTTTTTCCTAGGGCTCTGGTTTTCTTCCTCGAGCTCTGGTTTTGTTCCTCGGGCTCTTATTTTGTTCCTCCAGCTCTGGTTTTGTTCCTCGGCCTCTAGTGTAGTTCCACGGACTCTGGTTTTGTTCCTCGGGCTCTTGTTTTGTTCCTCAGTCTCTGGTTTTGTTCCTTGAGCTCTGGCTTTGTTCCTCGACATCTGGTTTTATTCCTTGGGCTCTGGTTTTTTTCCTCGGACTCTGGTTTTGTTCCTCGACTCCTGGTTTTATTCCTCGGGCCCTCCTTTTGTTCCTCGGTCTCTTGTTTTGATCGTCAGGCTCTGGTTTTCTTCCTCGGGCTCTGGTTTTGTTCCTCCATCTCTGGTTTTGTTCCTCGGGCTCTGGTTTTGTTCCTCGGGCTCTGGTTTTGTTCCTCCAGCTGTGGTTTTGTTCCTCGGGCTCTAGTGTAGTTCCAAGGTCTCTGGTTTTGTTCCTTGGGCTCTGGTTTTCTTCCTCGGCCTCTGGTTTTAATCCTCGGGCTCTGGTTTTGTTCCTCCAGCTCTGGTTTTATTCCTTGGGCTCTGGTTTTGTTCCTCGGGCTCTGGTTTAGTTACTCAGTCTCCGGTTTTCTTCCTCGGGCTGTGGTTTTGTTCCGCTGGCTCTGGTTTAATTCCTCGGGTCCTGATTTATTCCCTCGGGCTCTGGGTTTGTTCCTCGAACTCTGGTTTTGTCCCTCGTGCCCTCCTTTTTTTCCTCGGTCTATGGTTTTGTTCCTCAGGCTCTGGTTTTCTTCCTCGGGCTCTGGTTTTGTTCCTTAGGCTCTGGATTTGTTCCTTGGGCTCTGGTTTAGTTCCTCGGGCTCTGGTTTTTTTCCTCAGGCTCTAGTTTTGTTCCTCGGGCTCTGGTTTTGTTTCTCTAGCTCTCGTTTCATTCCTTGGGCACTGATTATTTTCCTCGGGCACTGGTTTTGTTCCTCTGGCTCTGGTTTTGTTCCTCGGACTCTGGTTTTGTTCCTCCACACTTGGTTTTATTCCTCGGGCCCTCCTTTTGTTCCTCTGTCTCTGGTTTTGTTCCTCGACATCTGGTTTTGTTACTCATCCTCTGGTTTTGTTCCTCGGGCTCTGGTTTTCTCCCTCAGCTTCTGGTTTAATTCCTTGGGCTCTGGTTTTGTTCCTCTAACTCTGGTTTTATTACTTGGGCTCTGGTTTTGCTCCTCTGGCTCTGGTTTTTTGCCTCCAGCTCTGGTTTTATTCCTCGGGCTCTGGTTTTGTTCCTCGGGCTCTGGTTTAGTTACTCAGTCTCCGGTTTTCTTCCTCGGGCTGTGGTTTTGTTCTTCTGGCTCTGGTTTAATTCCTCGGGTCCTGATTTATTGCCTCGGGTGTGGGTTTTTTTCTCGGATTCTGGTTTTGTCCCTCGCGCCCTCCTTTTGTTCCTCGGTCTATGGTTTTGTTCCTCAGGCTCTGGTTTTGTTCCTTAAGCTCTGGATTTGTTCCTTGGGCTCTGGTTTAGTTCCTCAGGTACCGGGGTTTTCCCTCAGACCCTGGTTTTCTTCCTCGGCTTCTGGTTTTGTTCCTTGAGCTCTGGTTTTGTTCCTTGGGCTCTGGTTTTGTTCCTCCAGCTCTGGTTTTGTTCCGCAGGCACTGGTTTAGTGCCTCAGGTACTGGTTTTGTTCCTCAGACTCTGGTTTTGTTCCTTGGTCTCTCGTTTTTTTCCTCGACATCTGGTTTTGTTCCTTGGGCTCTGGTTTTGTTCCTCAGGCTCTGGTTTTGTTCCTTGCCCTCTGGTTTAGTTCCTTGGGCTCTGGTTTTCTTCCTCGGCCTGTGTTTTTTTTCCTTGGGCTCTGGTTTTGTTCCTCGGGCTCTTGTTTTGTTCCTCAGTCTCTGGTTTTGTTCCTTGAGCTCTGGTTTTGTTCCTCGACATCTGGTTTTATTCCTTGGGCTCTGGTTTTTTTCCTCGGACTCTGGTTTTGTTCCTCGACTCCTGGTTTTATTCCTCGGGCCCTCCTTTTGTTCCTCGGTCTCTGGTTTTGATCCTCAGGCTCTGGTTTTCTTCCTCGGGATCTGGTTTTGTTCCTCCAGCTCTGGTTTTGTTCCTCGGGCTCTTATTTTGTTCCTCCAGCTCTGGTTTTGTTCCTCGGGCTCTAGTGTAGTTCCAAGGCCTCTGGTTTTGTTCCTCGGGCTCTGGTTTTCTTCCTCGGCCTCTGGTTTTAATCCTTGGGCTCTTGTTTTGTTCCTCCAGCTCTGGTTTTATTCCTTGGGCTCTGGTTTTGTTCCTCGGGCTGTGGTTTTGTTCCGCTGGCTCTGGTTTAATTCCTCAGATCCTGATTTATTCCCTCGGGCTCTGGGTTTTTTCCTCGGACTATGGTTTTGTCCCTTCGGCCCTCCTTTTGTTCCTCGGTCTATGGTTTTGTTCCTCAGGCTCTGGTTTTCTTCCTCTGGCTCTGGGTTTGTTCCTTGGGCTCTGGTTTTGTTCCTCGAGCTCTTGTTTTGTTCCTTAGGCTCTGGATTTCTTCCTCGAGCTCTGGATTAGTTCCTCAGATACTGGGTTTTTCCCTCAGACTCTGGTTTTCTTCCTCGGCCTCTGGTTTTGTTCCTTGAGCTCTGGTTTTGTTCCTTGGGCTCTGGTTTTGTTCCTCGGACTCTGGTTTTATCCCTCGCACCCTCCTTTTGTTCCTCGGTCTATGGTTTTGTTCCTCGGGCTCTGGTTTTCTTCCTCTGGCTCTGGGTTTGTTCCTCGGACTCTGGTTTTGTTCCTCGAGCTCTGGCTTTGTTCCTTGGGCTCTGGATTTGTTCCTCGGGCTCTGGTTTAGTTCCTCAGGTACCGGGTTTTTCCCTCAGACTCTGGTTTTCTTCCTCGGCCTCTGGTTTTGTTCCTCAAGCTCTAGTTTTGTTCCTCGGGCTCTGGTTTTGTTTCTCTAGCTCTCGTTTCATTCCTTGGGCACTGATTATTTTCCTCGGGCACTGGTTTTGTTCCTCTGGCTCTGGTTTTGTTCCTCGGACTCTGGTTTTGTTCCTCCACACTTGGTTTTATTCCTCGGGCCCTCCTTTTGTTCCTCTGTCTCTGGTTTTGTTCCTCGACATCTGGTTTTGTTACCCATCCTCTGGGTTTGTTCCTCGGGCTTTGGTTTTCTCCCTCAGCTTCTGGTTTAATTCCTTGGGCTCTGGTTTTGTTCCTCTAACTCTGGTTTTATTACTTGGGCTCTGGTTTTGCTCCTCTGGCTCTGTTTTTTTGCCTCCAGCTCTGGTTTTATTCCTTGGGCTCTGGTTTAATTTTTCAGTCTCCGGTTTTCTTCCTCGGGCTGTGGTTTTTTTCTGCAGGCTCTGGTTTAATTCCTCGGGTCCTGATTTATTCCCTCGGGCTCTGGGTTTGTCCCTCGGACTCTGGTTTTGTCCCTCGCGCCCTCCTTTTGTTCCTCGGTCTATGGTTTTGTTCCTCAGGCTCTGGTTTTCTTCCTCGGGCTCTGGGTTTGTTACTTGGGCTCTGGTTTTGTTCCTCGAGCTCTGGTTTTGTTCCTTAAGCTCTGGATTTGTTCCTTGGGCTCTGGTTTAGTTCCTCAGGTACTGGGTTTTTCCCTCAGACTCTGGTTTTTTTCCTCGGCCTCTGGTTTTGTTCCTTGAGCTCTGGTTTGTTCCTCGGGCTCTGGTTTTGTTCCTCCAGCTCTGGTTTTGTTCCTCAGGCACTGGTTTAGTGCCTCAGGTACTGGTTTTGTTTCTCAGACTCTGGTTTTGTTCCTCGGTCTCTCGTTTTTTTCCTCGACATCTGGTTTAGTTCCTTGGGCTCTGGTTTTGTTCCTCAGGCTCTGGTTTTCTTCCTTGCCCTCTGGTTTATTTCCTTGGGCTCTGGTTTTGTTCCTCGGGCTCTGGTTTTCTTCCTCGGCCTGTGTTTTTTTTCCTTGGGCTCTGGTTTTGTTCCTCGGGCTCTGGTTTCTTTCCTCAGTCTCTGTTTTTTTTCCTTGGGCTCTGGTGTAGTTTCTCGGGTCCTTTTTTAATTCCTCGGGGTCTGTTTTTTTTCCTAGGGCCCTGGTTTTCTTCCTCGAGCTCTGGTTTTGTTCCTCGGGCTCTTATTTTGTTCCTCCAGCTCTGGTTTTGTTCCTCGGGCTCTAGTGTAGTTCCACGGACTCTGGTTTTGTTCCTCGGGCTCTTGTTTTGTTCCTCAGTCTCTGGTTTTGTTCCTTGAGCTCTGGTTTTGTTCCTCGACATCTGGTTTTATTCCTTGGGCTCTGGTTTTGTTCCTCCAGCTCTGGTTTTGTTCCTCGGGCTCTGGTTTTGTTCCTCGAGCTCTGGTTTTGTTCCTCAAGCTCTGTTTTTTTTCCTCGGGCTCTAGTGTAGTTCCAAGGCCTCTGGTTTTGTTCCTCGGGCTCTGGTTTCTTTCCTCAGTCTCTGGTTTTTTTCCTTGGGCTCTGGTGTAGTTTCTCGGGTCCTTTTTTAATTCCTCGGGGTCTGTTTTTTTTCCTAGGGCCCTGGTTTTCTTCCTCGAGCTCTGGTTTTGTTCCTCGGGCTCTTATTTTGTTCCTCCAGCTCTGGTTTTGTTCCTCGGGCTCTAGTGTAGTTCCACGGACTCTGGTTTTGTTCCTCGGGCTCTTGTTTTGTTCCTCAGTCTCTGGTTTTGTTCCTTGAGCTCTGGTTTTGTTCCTCGACATCTGGTTTTATTCCTGGGGCTCTGGTTTTGTTCCTCCAGCTCTGGTTTTGTTCCTCGGGCTCTGGTTTTGTTCCTCGGGCTCTGGTTTTGTTCCTCAAGCTCTGTTTTTTTTCCTCGGGCTCTAGTGTAGTTCCAAGGCCTCTGGTTTTGTTCCTTGGGCTCTGGTTTTGTTCCTCTAACTCTGGTTTTATTACTTGGGCTCTTGTTTTGTTCCTCCAGCTCTGGTTTTATTCCTTGGGCTCTGGTTTTGTTCCTCGGGCTCTGGTTTAGTTACTCAGTCTCCGGTTTTCTTCCTCGGGCTGTGGTCTTGTTCCGCTGGCTCTGGTTTAATTCCTCGGGTCCTGATTTATTCCCTCGGGCTCTGGGTTTGTTCCTCGAACTCTGGTTTTGTCCCTCGTGCCCTCCTTTTTTTCCTCGGTCTATGGTTTTGTTCCTCAGGCTCTGGTTTTCTTCCTCGGGCTCTGGGTTTGTTCCTTGGGCTCTGGTTTTGTTCCTCGAGCTCTGGTTTTGTTCCTTAGGCTCTGGATTTGTTCCTTGGGCTCTGGTTTTGTTCCTCGGGCTCTGGTTTTGTTCCTCAGGCTCTAGTTTTGTTCCTCGGACTCTGGTTTTGTTTCTCTAGCTCTCGTTTCATTCCTTGGGCACTGATTATTTTCCTCGGGCTCTGGTTTTGTTCCTCTGGCTCTGGTTTTGTTCCTCGGACTCTGGTTTTGTTCCTCCACACTTGGTTTTTATTCCTCCGGACCTCCTTTTGTTCCTCTGTCTCTGGTTTTGTTCCTCGACATCTGGTTTTGTTACTCATCCTCTGGTTTTGTTCCTCGGGCTCTGGTTTTCTTCCTCAGCTTCTGGTTTAATTCCTTGGGCTCTGGTTTTGTTCCTCTAACTCTGGTTTTATTCCTTGGGCTCTGGTTTTGTTCCTTGGGCTCTGGTTTAGTTTTTCAATCTCCGGTTTTCTTCCTCGGGCTGTGGTTTTGTTCTGCAGGCTCTGGTTTAATTCCTCGGGTCCTGATTTATTCCCTCGGGCTCTGGGTTTGTTCCTCGGACTCTGGTTTTGTCCCTCGCGCCCTCCTTTTGTTCCTCGGTCTATGGTTTTGTTCCTCAGGCTCTGGTTTTCTTCCTCGGGCTCTGGGTTTGTTACTTGGGCTCTGGTTTTGTTCCTCGAGCTCTGGTTTTGTTCCTTAAGCTCTGGATTTGTTCCTCGGGCTGTGGTTTAGTTCCTCAGGTACTGGGTTTTTCCCTCAGACTCTGGTTTTTTTCCTCGGCCTCTGGTTTTGTTCCTTGAGCTCTGGTTTGTTCCTCGGGCTCTGGTTTTGTTCCTCCAGCTCTGGTTTTGTTCCTCAGGCACTGGTTTAGTGCCTGAGGTACTGGTTTTGTTTCTCAGACTCTGGTTTTGTTCCTCGGTCTCTCGTTTTTTTCCTCGACATCTGGTTTAGTTCCTTGAGCTCGGGTTTTGTTCCTCGACATCTGGTTTTATTCCTGGGGCTCTGGTTTTGTTCCTCCAGCTCTGGTTTTGTTCCTCGGGCTCTGGTTTTGTTCCTCCGGCTCTGGTTTTGTTCCTCAAGCTCTGTTTTTTTTCCTCGGGCTCTAGTGTAGTTCCAAGGCCTCTGGTTTTCTTCCTCGGGCTCTGGTTTTGTTCCTCTAACTCTGGTTTTATTACTTGGGCTCTTGTTTTGTTCCTCCAGCTCTGGTTTTATTCCTTGGGCTCTGGTTTTGTTCCTCGGGCTCTGGTTTAGTCACTCAGTCTCCGGTTTTCTTCCTCGGGCTGTGGTTTTGTTCCGCTGGCTCTGGTTTAATTCCTCGGGTCCTGATTTATTCCCTCGGGCTCTGGGTTTGTTCCTCGAACTCTGGTTTTGTCCCTCGTGCCCTCCTTTTTTTCCTCGGTCTATGGTTTTGTTCCTCAGGCTCTGGTTTTCTTCCTCGGGCTCTGGGTTTGTTCCTTGGGCTCTGGTTTTGTTCCTCGGGCTCTGGTTTAGTTACTCAGTCACCGGTTTTCTTCCTCGGGCTGTGGTTTTGTTCCGCTGGCTCTGGTTTAATTCCTCAGATCCTGATTTATTCCCTCGGGCTCTGGGTTTTTTCCTCGGACTCTGGTTTTGTCCCTTCGGCCCTCCGTTTGTTCCTCGGTCTATGGTTTTGTTCCTCAGGCTCTGGTTTTCTTCCTCTGGCTCTGGGTTTGTTCCTTGGGCTCTGGTTTTGTTCCACGAGCTCTGGTTTTGTTCCTTAGGCTCTGGATTTCTTCCTCGAGCTCTGGTTTAGTTCCTCAGGTACTGGGTTTTTCCCTCAGCCTCTGGTTTTCTTCCTCGCCCTCTGGTTTTGTTTTTTGAGCTCTGGGTTTGTTCCTTGGGCTCTGGATTTGTTCCTCGGGCTCTGGTTTATTTCCTCAGGTACTGGGTTTTTCCCTCAGACTCTGGTTTTCTTCCTCGGCGTCTAATTTTGTTCCTTGAGCTCTGGTTTTGTTCCTTGGGCTCTGGTTTTGTTCCTCGACATCTGGTTTTGTTACTTATCCTCTGGTTTTGTTCCTCGGGCTCTGGTTTTCTCCCTCAGCTTCTGGTTTAATACCTTGGGCTCTGGTTTTGTTCCTCTAACTCTGGTTTTATTACTCGGGCTCTGTTTTTGTTCCTCATGCTCTGTTTTTGTTCCTCCAGATCTGGTTTTATTCCTTGGGCTCTGGTTTTCTTCCTCTGGCGCTGGTTTGGTTCCTCGGACTCCGGTTTTGTTCCTCGGGCTCTGGTTTTATTCTTCAGGCTCTGGATTTGTTCCTCGGGCTCTGGTTTTGTTCCTCGGGCTCTCGTTTTGTTCCTCAGGCACTGGTTTAGTGCCTGAGGTACTGGTTTTGTTCCTCAGACTCTGGTTTTGTTCCTCGGTCTCTCGTTTTTTTCCTCGACATCTGGTTTTGTTCCTTGGGCCCTGGTTTAGTTACTCAGTCTCCGGTTTTCTTCCTCGGGCTGTGGGTTTGTTCCGTTGGCTCTGGTTTTACTCCTCGGGTCCTGATTTATTCCCTCGGGCTCTGGGTTTGTTCCTCGGAGTCTGGTTTTGTTCCTCCACACCTGGTTTTATTCCTCGCGCCCTCCTTTTGTTCCTCGGTCTCTGGTTTTGTTCCTCGACATCTGGTTTTGTTACTCATCCTCTGGTTTTGTTCCTCGGGCTCTGGTTTTCTCCCTCAGCTTCTGGTTTAATTCCTTGGGCTCTGGTTTTGTTCCTCTAACTCTGGTTTTATTACTTGGGCTCTGGTTTTGCTCCTCGGGCTCTGGTTTTGTTCCTCCAGCTGTGGTTTTATTCCTTGGGCTCTGGATTTCTTCCTCGAGCTCTGTTTTAGTTACTCAGCCTCCAGTTTTCTTCCTCGGGCTGTGGTTTTCTTCCTCTGGCTCTGGTTTAATTCCTCGGGTCCTGATTTATTCCCTCGGGCTCTGGGTTTGTTCCTCGGACTCTGGTTTTGTCCCTCGCGCCCTCCTTTTGTTCCTCGGTCTATGGTTTTGTTCCTCAGGTTCTGGTTTTCTTCCTCGGGCTCTGGGTTTGTTCCTTGGGCTCTGGTTTTGTTCCTCGAGCTCTGGTTTTGTTCCTCGGGCTCTGGTTTTGTTCCTCTGGCTCTGGTTTTGTTCATCAGACACTGCTTAAGTGCCTCAGGTACTGGTTTTGTTCCTCAGACTCTGGTTTTGTTCCTCGGTCTCTCGTTTTTTTCCTTGACATCTGGTTTTGTTCCTTGGGCTCTGGTTTTGTTCCTCAGGCTCTGGTTTTCTTCCTTGCCCTCTGGTTTATTTCCTTGGGCTCTGGTTTTGTTCCTCGGGCTCTGGTTTTCTTCCTCGGCCTCTGTTTTTTTTCCTTGGGCTCTGGTTTTGTTCCTCGGGCTCTGGTTCCTTTCCTCCAGCTCTGGTTTTTTTCCTCGGTCTCTGGTGTAGTTTCTCAGGTCCTTTTTTTCTTCCTCGGGGTCTGTTTTTTTTCCTCCAGCTCTGGTTTTGTTCCTCGGGCTCTAGTGTAGTTCCACGGTCTCTGGTTTTGTTTCTCGGGCTCTTGTTTGTTCCTCAGTCTCTGGTTTTGTTCCTTGAGCTCTGGTTTTGTTCCTCGACACCTGGTTTTATTCCTCGGGCCCACCTTTTGTTCCTCGGTCTCTGGTTTTGTTCCTCAGGCTCTGGTTTTCTTCCTCGGGCTCTGGTTTTGTTCCTCCAACTCTGTTTTTTTTCCTCGGGCTCTGGTTTTGCTCCTCGGGCTCTGGTTTTATTCCTTGGGCTCTGGTTTTGTTCCTCGGGCTGTGGTTTAATTACTCAGTCTCCGGTTTTCTTCCTCGGGCTGTGGTTTTGTTCCACTGGCTCTGGTTTAATTCCTCGGGTCCTGATTTATTCCCTCAGGCTCTGGGTTTGTTCCTCGGACTCTGGTTTTGTCCCTCGCGCCCTCCTTTTGTTTCTCGGTCTATGGTTTTGTTCCTCAGGCTCTGGTTTTCTTCCTCGGGCTCTGGGTTTGTTCCTTGGGCTCTGGTTTTGTTCCTCGAGCTCTGGTTTTGTTCCTTAGGCTCTGGATTTGTTCCTCGGGCTCTGGTTTAGTTCCTCAGGTACTGGGTTTTTCCCTCAGACTCTGGTTTTCTTCCTCGGCCTCTGGTTTTGTTCCTTGAGCTCTGGTTTTGTTCCTTGGGCTCTGGTTTTGTTCCACGGACTCTGGTTTTGTTCCTCGGGCTCTGGTTTTGTTCCTCAGGCTCTAGTTTTGTTATCAGGCTCTGGTTTTGTTTCTCTAGGTCTCCTTTTATTCCTCAGGCACTGATTATTTTCCTTGGGCACTGGTTTTGTTCTTTGGGCTCTGGTTTTATTCTTCAGGCTCTGGATTTGTTCCTTGGTCTCTGGTTTTGTTCCTCGGGCTCTGGTTTTGTTCATCAGGCACTGGTATAGTGCCTCAGGTACTGGTTTTGTTCCTCAGACTCTGGTTTTGTTCCTCGGTCTCTCGTTTTTTTCCTCCAGCTCTGGTTTTGTTCCTTGGGCTCTGGTTTTGTTCCTCAGGCTCTGGTTTCCTTCCTTGCCCTCTGGTTTAGTTCCTTGGGCTCTGGTTTTGTTCCTCGGGCTCTGGGTTTGTTCCTTGGGCTCTGGATTTGTTCCTCGGGCTCTGGTTTAGTTCCTCAGGTACTGGGTTTTTCCCTCAGACTCTGGTTTTCTTCCTCGGCGTCTAATTTTGTTCCTTGAGCTCTGGTTTTGTTCCTTGGGCTCTGGTTTTGTTCCTCGGGCTCTGGTTTTGTTCCTCAAGCTCTAGTTTTGTTCCTCGGGCTCTGGTTTTGTTTCTCTAGCTCTCGTTTCATTCCTCGGGCACTGATTATTTTCCTCGGGCACTGGTTTTGTTCCTCTGGCTCTGGTTTTGTTCCTGGGTCTCTTGTTTCGTTCCTCGACATCTGGTTTTGTTACTTATCCTCTGGTTTTGTTCCTCGGGCTCTGGTTTTCTCCCTCAGCTTCTGGTTTAATACCTTGGGCTCTGGTTTTGTTCCTCTAACTCTGGTTTTATTACTCGGGCTCTGTTTTTGTTCCTCATGCTCTGTTTTTGTTCCTCCAGATCTGGTTTTATTCCTTGGGCTCTGGTTTTCTTCCTCTGGCGCTGGTTTGGTTCCTCGGACTCCGGTTTTGTTCCTCGGGCTCTGGTTTTATTCTTCAGGCTCTGGATTTGTTCCTCGGGCTCTGGTTTTGTTCCTCGGGCTCTGGTTTTGTTCCTCAGGCACTGGTTTAGTGCCTGAGGTACTGGTTTTGTTCCTCAGACTCTGGTTTTGTTCCTCGGTCTCTCGTTTTTTTCCTCGACACCTGGTTTTGTTCCTTGGGCCCTGGTTTAGTTACTCAGTCTCCGGTTTTCTTCCTCGGGCTGTGGGTTTGTTCCGTTGGCTCTGGTTTAACTCCTCGGGTCCTGATTTATTCCCTCGGGCTCTGGGTTTGTTCCTCGGAGTCTGGTTTTGTTCCTCCACACCTGGTTTTATTCCTCGCGCCCTCCTTTTGTTCCTCGGTCTCTGGTTTTGTTCCTCGACATCTGGTTTTGTTACTCATCCTCTGGTTTTGTTCCTCGGGCTCTGGTTTTCTCCCTCAGCTTCTGGTTTAATTCCTTGGGCTCTGGTTTTGTTCCTCTAACTCTGGTTTTATTACTTGGGCTCTGGTTTTGCTCCTCGGGCTCTGGTTTTGTTCCTCCAGCTGTGGTTTTATTCCTTGGGCTCTGGATTTCTTCCTCGAGCTCTGTTTTAGTTACTCAGCCTCCAGTTTTCTTCCTCGGGCTGTGGTTTTCTTCCTCTGGCTCTGGTTTAATTCCTCGGGTCCTGATTTATTCCCTCGGGCTCTGGGTTTGTTCCTCGGACTCTGGTTTTATCCCTCGCGCCCTCCTTTTGTTCCTCGGTCTATGGTTTTGTTCCTCAGGCTCTGGTTTTCTTCCTCGGGCTCTGGGTTTGTTCCTTGGGCTCTGGTTTTGTTCCTCGAGCTCTGGTTTTGTTCCTCGGGCTCTGGTTTTGTTCCTCTGGCTCTGGTTTTGTTCCTCAGACACTGCTTAAGTGCCTCAGGTACTGGTTTTGTTCCTCAGACTCTGGTTTTGTTCCTCGGTCTCTCGTTTTTTTCCTTGACATCTGGTTTTGTTCCTTGGGCTCTGGTTTTGTTCCTCAGGCTCTGGTTTTCTTCCTTGCCCTCTGGTTTATTTCCTTGGGCTCTGGTTTTGTTCCTCGGGCTCTGGTTTTCTTCCTCGGCCTCTGTCTTTTTTTCCTTGGGCTCTGGTTTTGTTCCTCGGGCTCTGGTTCCTTTCCTCCAGCTCTGGTTTTTTTCCTCGGTCTCTGGTGTAGTTTCTCAGGTCCTTTTTTTCTTCCTCGGGGTCTGTTTTTTTTCCTCCAGCTCTGGTTTTGTTCCTCGGGCTCTAGTGTAGTTCCACGGTCTCTGGTTTTGTTTCTCGGGCTCTTGTTTGTTCCTCAGTCTCTGGTTTTGTTCCTTGAGCTCTGGTTTTGTTCCTCGACACCTGGTTTTATTCCTCGGGCCCACCTTTTGTTCCTCGGTCTCTGGTTTTGTTCCTCAGGCTCTGGATTTCTTCCTCGGGCTCTGGTTTTGTTCCTCCAACTCTGTTTTTTTTCCTCGGGCTCTGGTTTTGCTCCTCGGGCTCTGGTTTTATTCCTTGGGCTCTGGTTTTGTTCCTCGGGCTGTGGTTTAATTACTCAGTCTCCGGTTTTCTTCCTCGGGCTGTGGTTTTGTTCCGCTGGCTCTGGTTTAATTCCTCGGGTCCTGATTTATTCCCTCAGGCTCTGGGTTTGTTCCTCGGACTCTGGTTTTGTCCCTCGCGCCCTCCTTTTGTTTCTCGGTCTATGGTTTTGTTCCTCAGGCTCTGGTTTTCTTCCTCGGGCTCTGGGTTTGTTCCTTGGGCTCTGGTTTTGTTCCTCGAGCTCTGGTTTTGTTCCTTAGGCTCTGGATTTGTTCCTCGGGCTCTGGTTTAGTTCCTCAGGTACTGGGTTTTTCCCTCAGACTCTGGTTTTCTTCCTCGGCCTCTGGTTTTGTTCCTTGAGCTCTGGTTTTGTTCCTTGGGCTCTGGTTTTGTTCCACGGACTCTGGTTTTGTTCCTCGGGCTCTGGTTTTGTTCCTCAGGCTCTAGTTTTGTTATCAGGCTCTGGTTTTGTTTCTCTAGGTCTCCTTTTATTCCTCAGGCACTGATTATTTTCCTTGGGCACTGGTTTTGTTCCTCCAGCTCTGGTTTTATTCTTCAGGCTCTGGATTTGTTCCTTGGTCTCTGGTTTTGTTCCTCGGGCTCTGGTTTTGTTCATCAGGCACTGGTATAGTGCCTCAGGTACTGGTTTTGTTCCTCAGACTGTGGTTTTGTTCCTCGGTCTCTCGTTTTTTTCCTCCAGCTCTGGTTTTGTTCCTTGGGCTCTGGTTTTGTTCCTCAGGCTCTGGTTTCCTTCCTTGCCCTCTGGTTTAGTTCCTTGGGCTCTGGTTTTGTTCCTCGGGCTCTGGTTTTCTTCCTCGGCCTCTGTTTTTTTTCCTTGGGCTCTGGTTTTGTTCCTCGGGCTCTGGTTTCTTTCCTCCAGCTCTGCTTTTTTTCTTGGGCTCTGGTGTAGTTTCTCGGGTCTTTTTTTTCTTCCTCGGGGTCTGTTTTTTTTCCTAGGGCTCTGGTTTTCTTCCTCGAGCTCTGGTTTTCTTCCTCGGGCTCTGGTTTTGTTCCTCCAGCTCTGGTTTTGTTCCTCGGGCTCTGTTTTTGTTCCTCGGGCTCTGTTTTTGTTCCTCCAGCTCTGGTTTTATTTGTTGGGCTCTGGTTTTCTTCCTCTGGCGCTGGTTTGGTTCCTCGGACTCTGTTTTTTTTCCTCGGGCTCTGGATTTGTTCCTTGGGCTCTGGATTTGTTCCTCGGGCTCTGGTTTTGTTCCTCGGTCTCTCGTTTTTTTCCTCGACATCTCGTTTTGTTCCTTGGGCTCTGGTTTTGTTCTTCAGGCTCTGGTTTTCTTCCTTGCCCTCTGGTTTAGTTTCTAGGGCTCTGGTTTTGTTCCTCGGGCTCTGGTTTTCTTCCTCGGCCTCTGTTTTTTTTCCTTGGGCTCTGTTTTTTTTCCTCGGGCTCTGGTTTCTTTCCTCCAGCTCTGGTTTTTTTCCTTGGGCTCTGGTGTAGTTTCTCGGGTCCTTTTTTTCTTCCTCGGGGTCTGTTTTTTTTCCTAGGGCCCTGGTTTTCTTCCTCGAGCTCTGGTTTTGTTCCTCGGGCTCTTATTTTGTTCCTCCAGCTCTGGTTTTGTTCCTCGGGCTCTAGTGTAGTTCCACGGACTCTGGTTTTGTTCCTCGGGCTCTTGTTTTGTTCCTCAGTCTCTGGATTTGTTCCTTGAGCTCGGGTTTTGTTCCTCGACATCTGGTTTTATTCCTGGGGCTCTGGTTTTGTTCCTCCAGCTCTGGTTTTGTTCCTCGGGCTCTGGTTTTGTTCCTCGGGCTCTGGTTTTGTTCCTCAAGCTCTGTTTTTTTTCCTCGGGCTCTAGTGTAGTTCCAAGGCCTCTGGTTTTGTTCCTCGGGCTCTGGTTTCTTTCCTCAGTCTCTGTTTTTTTTCCTTGGGCTCTGGTGTAGTTTCTCGGGTCCTTTTTTAATTCCTCGGGGTCTGTTTTTTTTCCTAGGGCCCTGGTTTTCTTCCTCGAGCTCTGGTTTTGTTCCTCGGGCTCTTATTTTGTTCCTCCAGCTCTGGTTTTGTTCCTCGGGCTCTGGTTTTGTTCCTCAAGCTCTGTTTTTTTTCCTCGGGCTCTAGTGTAGTTCCAAGGCCTCTGGTTTTGTTCCTCGGGCTCTGGTTTCTTTCCTCAGTCTCTGGTTTTTTTCCTGGGCTCTGGTGTAGTTTCTCGGGTCCTTTTTTAATTCCTCGGGGTCTGTTTTTTTTTCTAGGGCCCTGGTTTTCTTCCTCCAGCTCTGGTTTTGTTCCTCGGCCTCTAGTGTAGTTCCACGGACTCTGGTTTTGTTCCTCGGGCTCTTGTTTTGTTCCTCAGTCTCTGGTTTTGTTCCTTGAGCTCTGGTTTATTTCCTCGACATCTGGTTTTATTCCTGGGGCTCTGGTTTTGTTCCTCCAGCTCTGGTTTTGTTCCTCGGGCTCTGGTTTTGTTCCTAGGGCTCTGGTTTTGTTCCTCAAGCTCTGTTTTTTTTCCTCGGGCTCTAGTGGAGTTCCAAGGCCTCTGGTTTTGTTCCTCGGGCTCTGGTTTTGTTCCTCTAACTCTGGTTTTATTACTTGGGCTCTTGTTTTGTTCCTCCAGCTCTGGGTTTATTCCTTGGGCTCTGGTTTTGTTCCTCGGGCTCTGGTTTAGTTACTCAGTCTCCGGTTTTCTTCCTCGGGCTGTGGTTTTGTTCCGCTGGCTCTGGTTTAATTCCTCGGGTCCTGATTTATTCCCTCGGGCTCTGGGTTTGTTCCTCGAACTCTGGTTTTGTCCCTCGTGCCCTCCTTTTTTTCCTCGGTCTATGGTTTTGTTCCTCAGGCTCTGGTTTTCTTCCTCGGGCTCTGGGTTTGTTCCTTGGGCTCTGGTTTTGTTCCTCGAGCTCTGGTTTTGTTCCTTAGGCTCTGGATTTGTTCCTCGGGCTCTGGTTTTGTTCCTCGGGCTCTGGTTTTGTTCCTCAGGCTCTAGTTTTGTTCCTCGGGCTCTGGTTTTGTTTCTCTAGCTCTCGTTTCATTCCTTGGGCACTGATTATTTTCCTCGGGCTCTGGGTTTGTTCCTCGGACTCTGGTTTTGTCCCTCGCGCCCTCCTTTTGTTCCTCGGTCTATGGTTTTGTTCCTCAGGCTCTGGTTTTCTTCCTCGGGCTCTGGGTTTGTTCCTTGGGCTCTGGTTTTGTTCCTCGAGCTCTGGTTTTGTTCCTCGGGCTCTGGTTTCTTTCCTCCAGCTCTGTTTTTATTCCTTGGGCTCTGGTGTAGTTTCTCGGGTCCTTTGTTTCTTCCTCTGGGTCTGTTTTTTTTCCTACGGCTCTGGTTTTCTTCCTCGAGCTCTGGTTTTGTTCCTCGGGCTCTTATTTTGTTCCTCCAGCTCTGGTTTTGTTCCTCGGCCTCTAGTGTATTTCCACGGACTCTGGTTTTGTTCCTCGGGCTCTTCTTTTGTTCCTCAGTCTCTGGTTTTGTTCCTTGAGCTCTGGTTTTGTTCCTCGACATCTGGTTTTATTCCTTGGGCTCTGGTTTTTTTCCTCGGACTCTGGTTTTGTTCCTCGACTCCTGGTTTTATTCCTCGGGCCCTCCTTTTGTTCCTCGGTCTCTGGTTTGGATCCTCAGGCTCTGGTTTTCTTCCTCGGGCTCTGGTTTTGTTCCTTGGGCTCTGGTTTTGTTCCTCAGCCTCTGGTTTTCTTCCTTGCCCTCTGGTTTAGTTCCTTGGGCTCTGGTTTTGTTCCTCGGGCTCTGGTTTTCTTCCTCGGCCTCTGTTTTTTTTCCTTGGGCTCTGGTTTTGTTCCTCGGGCTCTGGTTTCTTTCCTCCAGCTCTGGTATTTTCCTCGGTTCTGGTGTAGTTTCTCAGGTCCTTTTTTAATTCCTCGGGGTCTGTTTTTTTTCCTAGGGCTCTGGTTTTCTTCCTCGAGCTCTGGTTTTGTTCCTCGGGCTCTTATTTTGTTCCTCCAGCTCTGGTTTTGTTCCTCGGCCTCTAGAGTAGGTCCACGGAGTCTGGTTTTGTTCCTCGGGCTCTTGTTTTGTTCCTCAGTCTCTGGTTTTGTTCCTTGAGCTCTGGTTTTGTTCCTCGGGCTCTGGTTTTTTTCCTCGGACTCTGGTTTTGTTCCGCGACATCTGGTTTTATTCCTCGGGCTCTGTTTTTTTTCCTCGGACTCTGGTTTTGTTCCTCGACTCCTGGTTTTATTCCTCGGGCCCTCCTTTTGTTCCTCGATCTCTGGTTTTGATCCTCAGGCTCTGGCTTTCTTCCTCGGGGTCTGGTTTTGTTCCTCGGGCTCTGGTTTTGTTCCTCGGGCTCTGGTTTTGTTCCTCAAGCTCTGGTTTTGTTCCTCGGGCTCTGGTTTTCTTCCTCGGCCTCTGGTTTTAATCCTTGGGCTCTTGTTTTGTTCCTCCAGCTCTGGTTTTATTCCTTGGGCTCTGGTTTTGTTCCTCGGGCTCTGGTTTAGTTACTCAGTCTCCTGTTTTCTTCCTCGGGCTGTGGTTTTGTTCCACTGGCTCTGGTTTAATTCCTCGGGTCCTGATTTATTCCCTCGGGCTCTGGGTTTGTTCCTCGGACTCTGGTTTTGTCCCTCGCGCCCTCCTTTTGTTCCTCGGTCTATGGTTTTGTTCCTCAGGCTCTGGTTTTCTTCCTCGGGCTCTGGGTTTGTTCCTTGGGCTCTGGTTTTGTTCCTCGAGCTCTGGTTTTGTTCATTAGGCTCTGGATTTGTTCCTCGGGCTCTGGTTTAGTTCCTCAGGTACTGGGTTTTTCCCTCAGATCCTGGTTTTCTTCCTCGGCCTCTGGTTTTGTTCCTTGAGCTCTGGTTTTGTTCCTTGGGCTCTGGTTTTGTTCCTCGGGCTCTGGTTTTGTTCCTCGGGCGCTGGTTTTGTTCCTCAGGCTCTAGTTTTGTTCCTCGGGCTCTGGTTTTGTTCCTCGGGCTCTGGTTTTGTTCCTCAGGCACTGGTTTAGTGCCTCAGGTACTGGTTTTGATCCTCAGACTCTGGTTTTGTTCCTCGGTCTCTTGTTTTTTTCCTCCAGCTCTGGTTTTGTTCCTTGGGCTCTGGTTTTGTTCCTCGACATCTGGTTTTATTCCTTGGGCTCTGGTTTTTTTCCTCGGACTCTGGTTTTGTTCCTCGACTCCTGGTTTTATTCCTCGGGCCCTCCTTTTGTTCCTCGGTCTCTGGTTTGGATCCTCAGGCTCTGGTTTTCTTCCTCGGGCTCTGGTTTTGTTCCTTGGGCTCTGGTTTTGTTCCTCAGGCTCTGGTTTTCTTCCTTGCCCTCTGGTTTAGTTCCTTGGGCTCTGGTTTTGTTCCTCGGGCTCTGGTTTTCTTCCTCGGCCTCTGTTTTTTTTCCTTGGGCTCTGGTTTTGTTCCTCGGGCTCTGGTTTCTTTCCTCCAGCTCTGGTATTTTCCTCGGTTCTGGTGTAGTTTCTCAGGTCCTTTTTTAATTCCTCGGGGTCTGTTTTTTTTCCTAGGGCTCTGGTTTTCTTCCTCGAGCTCTGGTTTTGTTCCTCGGGCTCTTATTTTGTTCCTCCAGCTCTGGTTTTGTTCCTCGGCCTCTAGAGTAGGTCCACGGAGTCTGGTTTTGTTCCTCGGGCTCTTGTTTTGTTCCTCAGTCTCTGGTTTTGTTCCTTGAGCTCTGGTTTTGTTCCTCGGGCTCTGGTTTTTTTCCTCGGACTCTGGTTTTGTTCCGCGACATCTGGTTTTATTCCTCGGTCTCTGTTTTTTTTCCTCGGACTCTGGTTTTGTTCCTCGACTCCTGGTTTTATTCCTCGGGCCCTCCTTTTGTTCCTCGATCTCTGGTTTTGATCCTCAGGCTCTGGCTTTCTTCCTCGGGCTCTGGTTTTGTTCCTCGGGCTCTGGTTTTGTTCCTCGGGCTCTGGTTTTGTTCCTCAAGCTCTGGTTTTGTTCCTCGGGCTCTGGTTTTCTTCCTCGGCCTCTGGTTTTAATCCTTGGGCTCTTGTTTTGTTCCTCCAGCTCTGGTTTTATTCCTTGGGCTCTGGTTTTGTTCCTCGGGCTCTGGTTTAGTTACTCAGTCTCCTGTTTTCTTCCTCGGGCTGTGGTTTTGTTCCACTGGCTCTGGTTTAATTCCTCGGGTCCTGATTTATTCCCTCGGGCTCTGGGTTTGTTCCTCGGACTCTGGTTTTGTCCCTCGCACCCTCCTTTTGTTCCTCGGTCTATGGTTTTGTTCCTCAGGCTCTGGTTTTCTTCCTCGGGCTCTGGGTTTGTTCCTTGGGCTCTGGTTTTGTTCCTCGAGCTCTGGTTTTGTTCCTCAGGCTCTGTATTTGTTCCTCGGGCTCTGGTTTAGTTCCTCAGGTACTGGGTTTTTCCCTCAGACCCTGGTTTTCTTCCTCGGCCTCTGGTTTTGTTCCTTGAGCTCTGGTTTTGTTCCTCGGGCTCTGGTTTTGTTCCTCGGGCGCTGGTTTTGTTCCTCAGGCTCTAGTTTTGTTCCTCGGGCTCTGGTTTTGTTCCTCGGGCTCTGGTTTTGTTCCTCAGGCACTGGTTTAGTGCCTCAGGTACTGGTTTTGTTCCTCAGACTCTGGTTTTGTTCCTCGGTCTCTCGTTTTTTTCCTCCAGCTCTGGTTTTGTTCCTTGGGCTCTGGTTTTGTTCCTCAGGCTCTGGTTTTCTTCCTTGCCCTCTGGTTTAGTTCCTTGGGCTCTGGTATTGTTCCTCGAGCTCTGGTTTTCTTCCTCGGCCTCTGTTTTTTTCCCTTGGGCTCTGGTTTTCTTCCTCGGGCTCTGGTTTTGTTCCTCGGGCTCTGATTTTGTTCCTCCAGCTCTGGTTTTGTTCCTCGGCCTCTAGTGTAGTTCCACGGACTCTGGTTTTGTTCCTCGGGCTCTTGTTTTGTTCCTCAGTCTCTGGATTTGTTCCTTGAGCTCGGGTTTTGTTCCTCGACATCTGGTTTTATTCCTGGGGCTCTGGTTTTGTTCCTCCAGCTCTGGTTTTGTTCCTCGGGCTCTGGTTTTGTTCCTCGGGCTCTGGTTTTGTTCCTCAAGCTCTGTTTTTTTTCCTCGGGCTCTAGTGTAGTTCCAAGGCCTCTGGTTTTGTTCCTCGGGCTCTGGTTTCTTTCCTCAGTCTCTGTTTTTTTTCCTTGGGCTCTGGTGTAGTTTCTCGGGTCCTTTTTTAATTCCTCGGGGTCTGTTTTTTTTCCTAGGGCCCTGGTTTTCTTCCTCGAGCTCTGGTTTTGTTCCTCGGGCTCTTATTTTGTTCCTCCAGCTCTGGTTTTGTTCCTCGGGCTCTGGTTTTGTTCCTCAAGCTCTGTTTTTTTTCCTCGGGCTCTAGTGTAGTTCCAAGGCCTCTGGTTTTGTTCCTCGGGCTCTGGTTTCTTTCCTCAGTCTCTGGTTTTTTTCCTGGGCTCTGGTGTAGTTTCTCGGGTCCTTTTTTAATTCCTCGGGGTCTGTTTTTTTTTCTAGGGCCCTGGTTTTCTTCCTCCAGCTCTGGTTTTGTTCCTCGGCCTCTAGTGTAGTTCCACGGACTCTGGTTTTGTTCCTCGGGCTCTTGTTTTGTTCCTCAGTCTCTGGTTTTGTTCCTTGAGCTCTGGTTTATTTCCTCGACATCTGGTTTTATTCCTGGGGCTCTGGTTTTGTTCCTCCAGCTCTGGTTTTGTTCCTCGGGCTCTGGTTTTGTTCCTAGGGCTCTGGTTTTGTTCCTCAAGCTCTGTTTTTTTTCCTCGGGCTCTAGTGGAGTTCCAAGGCCTCTGGTTTTGTTCCTCGGGCTCTGGTTTTCTTCCTCTAACTCTGGTTTTATTACTTGGGCTCTTGTTTTGTTCCTCCAGCTCTGGGTTTATTCCTTGGGCTCTGGTTTTGTTCCTCGGGCTCTGGTTTAGTTACTCAGTCTCCGGTTTTCTTCCTCGGGCTGTGGTTTTGTTCCGCTGGCTCTGGTTTAATTCCTCGGGTCCTGATTTATTCCCTCGGGCTCTGGGTTTGTTCCTCGAACTCTGGTTTTGTCCCTCGTGCCCTCCTTTTTTTCCTCGGTCTATGGTTTTGTTCCTCAGGCTCTGGTTTTCTTCCTCGGGCTCTGGGTTTGTTCCTTGGGCTCTGGTTTTGTTCCTCGAGCTCTGGTTTTGTTCCTTAGGCTCTGGATTTGTTCCTCGGGCTCTGGTTTTGTTCCTCGGGCTCTGGTTTTGTTCCTCAGGCTCTAGTTTTGTTCCTCGGGCTCTGGTTTTGTTTCTCTAGCTCTCGTTTCATTCCTTGGGCACTGATTATTTTCCTCGGGCTCTGGGTTTGTTCCTCGGACTCTGGTTTTGTCCCTCGCGCCCTCCTTTTGTTCCTCGGTCTATGGTTTTGTTCCTCAGGCTCTGGTTTTCTTCCTCGGGCTCTGGGTTTGTTCCTTGGGCTCTGGTTTTGTTCCTCGAGCTCTGGTTTTGTTCCTCGGGCTCTGGTTTCTTTCCTCCAGCTCTGTTTTTATTCCTTGGGCTCTGGTGTAGTTTCTCGGGTCCTTTGTTTCTTCCTCTGGGTCTGTTTTTTTTCCTACGGCTCTGGTTTTCTTCCTCGAGCTCTGGTTTTGTTCCTCGGGCTCTTATTTTGTTCCTCCAGCTCTGGTTTTGTTCCTCGGCCTCTAGTGTATTTCCACGGACTCTGGTTTTTTTCCTCGGGCTCTTCTTTTGTTCCTCAGTCTCTGGTTTTGTTCCTTGAGCTCTGGTTTTGTTCCTCGACATCTGGTTTTATTCCTTGGGCTCTGGTTTTTTTCCTCGGACTCTGGTTTTGTTCCTCGACTCCTGGTTTTATTCCTCGGGCCCTCCTTTTGTTCCTCGGTCTCTGGTTTGGATCCTCAGGCTCTGGTTTTCTTCCTCGGGCTCTGGTTTTGTTCCTTGGGCTCTGGTTTTGTTCCTCAGCCTCTGGTTTTCTTCCTTGCCCTCTGGTTTAGTTCCTTGGGCTCTGGTTTTGTTCCTCGGGCTCTGGTTTTCTTCCTCGGCCTCTGTTTTTTTTCCTTGGGCTCTGGTTTTGTTCCTCGGGCTCTGGTTTCTTTCCTCCAGCTCTGGTATTTTCCTCGGTTCTGGTGTAGTTTCTCAGGTCCTTTTTTAATTCCTCGGGGTCTGTTTTTTTTCCTAGGGCTCTGGTTTTCTTCCTCGAGCTCTGGTTTTGTTCCTCGGGCTCTTATTTTGTTCCTCCAGCTCTGGTTTTGTTCCTCGGCCTCTAGAGTAGGTCCACGGAGTCTGGTTTTGTTCCTCGGGCTCTTGTTTTGTTCCTCAGTCTCTGGTTTTGTTCCTTGAGCTCTGGTTTTGTTCCTCGGGCTCTGGTTTTTTTCCTCGGACTCTGGTTTTGTTCCGCGACATCTGGTTTTATTCCTCGGGCTCTGTTTTTTTTCCTCGGACTCTGGTTTTGTTCCTCGACTCCTGGTTTTATTCCTCGGGCCCTCCTTTTGTTCCTCGATCTCTGGTTTTGATCCTCAGGCTCTGGCTTTCTTCCTCGGGGTCTGGTTTTGTTCCTCGGGCTCTGGTTTTGTTCCTCGGGCTCTGGTTTTGTTCCTCAAGCTCTGGTTTTGTTCCTCGGGCTCTGGTTTTCTTCCTCGGCCTCTGGTTTTAATCCTTGGGCTCTTGTTTTGTTCCTCCAGCTCTGGTTTTATTCCTTGGGCTCTGGTTTTGTTCCTCGGGCTCTGGTTTAGTTACTCAGTCTCCTGTTTTCTTCCTCGGGCTGTGGTTTTGTTCCACTGGCTCTGGTTTAATTCCTCGGGTCCTGATTTATTCCCTCGGGCTCTGGGTTTGTTCCTCGGACTCTGGTTTTGTCCCTCGCGCCCTCCTTTTGTTCCTCGGTCTATGGTTTTGTTCCTCAGGCTCTGGTTTTCTTCCTCGGGCTCTGGGTTTGTTCCTTGGGCTCTGGTTTTGTTCCTCGAGCTCTGGTTTTGTTCATTAGGCTCTGGATTTGTTCCTCGGGCTCTGGTTTAGTTCCTCAGGTACTGGGTTTTTCCCTCAGATCCTGGTTTTCTTCCTCGGCCTCTGGTTTTGTTCCTTGAGCTCTGGTTTTGTTCCTTGGGCTCTGGTTTTGTTCCTCGGGCTCTGGTTTTGTTCCTCGGGCGCTGGTTTTGTTCCTCAGGCTCTAGTTTTGTTCCTCGGGCTCTGGTTTTGTTCCTCGGGCTCTGGTTTTGTTCCTCAGGCACTGGTTTAGTGCCTCAGGTACTGGTTTTGATCCTCAGACTCTGGTTTTGTTCCTCGGTCTCTTGTTTTTTTCCTCCAGCTCTGGTTTTGTTCCTTGGGCTCTGGTTTTGTTCCTCGACATCTGGTTTTATTCCTTGGGCTCTGGTTTTTTTCCTCGGACTCTGGTTTTGTTCCTCGACTCCTGGTTTTATTCCTCGGGCCCTCCTTTTGTTCCTCGGTCTCTGGTTTGGATCCTCAGGCTCTGGTTTTCTTCCTCGGGCTCTGGTTTTGTTCCTTGGGCTCTGGTTTTGTTCCTCAGGCTCTGGTTTTCTTCCTTGCCCTCTGGTTTAGTTCCTTGGGCTCTGGTTTTGTTCCTCGGGCTCTGGTTTTCTTCCTCGGCCTCTGTTTTTTTTCCTTGGGCTCTGGTTTTGTTCCTCGGGCTCTGGTTTCTTTCCTCCAGCTCTGGTATTTTCCTCGGTTCTGGTGTAGTTTCTCAGGTCCTTTTTTAATTCCTCGGGGTCTGTTTTTTTTCCTAGGGCTCTGGTTTTCTTCCTCGAGCTCTGGTTTTGTTCCTCGGGCTCTTATTTTGTTCCTCCAGCTCTGGTTTTGTTCCTCGGCCTCTAGAGTAGGTCCACGGAGTCTGGTTTTGTTCCTCGGGCTCTTGTTTTGTTCCTCAGTCTCTGGTTTTGTTCCTTGAGCTCTGGTTTTGTTCCTCGGGCTCTGGTTTTTTTCCTCGGACTCTGGTTTTGTTCCGCGACATCTGGTTTTATTCCTCGGTCTCTGTTTTTTTTCCTCGGACTCTGGTTTTGTTCCTCGACTCCTGGTTTTATTCCTCGGGCCCTCCTTTTGTTCCTCGATCTCTGGTTTTGATCCTCAGGCTCTGGCTTTCTTCCTCGGGCTCTGGTTTTGTTCCTCGGGCTCTGGTTTTGTTCCTCGGGCTCTGGTTTTGTTCCTCAAGCTCTGGTTTTGTTCCTCGGGCTCTGGTTTTCTTCCTCGGCCTCTGGTTTTAATCCTTGGGCTCTTGTTTTGTTCCTCCAGCTCTGGTTTTATTCCTTGGGCTCTGGTTTTGTTCCTCGGGCTCTGGTTTAGTTACTCAGTCTCCTGTTTTCTTCCTCGGGCTGTGGTTTTGTTCCACTGGCTCTGGTTTAATTCCTCGGGTCCTGATTTATTCCCTCGGGCTCTGGGTTTGTTCCTCGGACTCTGGTTTTGTCCCTCGCACCCTCCTTTTGTTCCTCGGTCTATGGTTTTGTTCCTCAGGCTCTGGTTTTCTTCCTCGGGCTCTGGGTTTGTTCCTTGGGCTCTGGTTTTGTTCCTCGAGCTCTGGTTTTGTTCCTCAGGCTCTGTATTTGTTCCTCGGGCTCTGGTTTAGTTCCTCAGGTACTGGGTTTTTCCCTCAGACCCTGGTTTTCTTCCTCGGCCTCTGGTTTTGTTCCTTGAGCTCTGGTTTTGTTCCTCGGGCTCTGGTTTTGTTCCTCGGGCGCTGGTTTTGTTCCTCAGGCTCTAGTTTTGTTCCTCGGGCTCTGGTTTTGTTCCTCGGGCGCTGGTTTTGTTCCTCAGGCACTGGTTTAGTGCCTCAGGTACTGGTTTTGTTCCTCAGACTCTGGTTTTGTTCCTCGGTCTCTCGTTTTTTTCCTCCAGCTCTGGTTTTGTTCCTTGGGCTCTGGTTTTGTTCCTCAGGCTCTGGTTTTCTTCCTTGCCCTCTGGTTTAGTTCCTTGGGCTCTGGTATTGTTCCTCGAGCTCTGGTTTTCTTCCTCGGCCTCTGTTTTTTTCCCTTGGGCTCTGGTTTTCTTCCTCGGGCTCTGGTTTCTTTCCTCCAGCTCTTTTTTTTTTCCTTGGGCTCTGGTGTAGTTTCTCGGGTCCTTTGTTTCTTCCTCTGGGTCTGTTTTTTTTCCTACGGCTCTGGTTTTCTTCCTCGAGCTCTGGTTTTGTTCCTCGGGCTCTGATTTTGTTCCTCCAGCTCTGGTTTTGTTCCTCGGCCTCTAGTGTAGTTCCACGGCCTCTGGTTTTGTTCCGTGGGCTCTGGTTTTGTTCCTCAGTCTCTGGTTTTGTTCCTTGAGCTCTGCTTTTGTTCCTCGACATCTGGTTTTATTCCTTGGGCTCTGTTTTTTTTCCTCGGACTCTGGTTTTGTTCCTCGACTCCTGGTTTTATTCCTCAGGCCCTCCTTTTGTTCCTCGGTCTCTGGTTTGGATCCTCAGGCTCTGGTTTTCTTCCTCGGGCTCTGGGTTTGTTCCTCCAGCTGTGGTTTTGTTCCTTGGGCTCTGGTTTTGTTCCTCGGACTCTGGTTTTCTTCCTCGGCCTCTGTTTTTTTCCCTTGGGCTCTGGTTTTGTTCCTCGGGCTCTGGTTTATTTCCTCCAGCTCTGGTATTTGCCTCGGGCTCTGGTGTAGTTTCTCAGGTCCTTTTTTAATTCCTCGGGGTCTGTTTTTTTTCCTAGGGCTCTGGTTTTCTTCCTCGAGCTCTGGTTTTTTTCCTCGGGCTCTGATTTTGTTCCTCCAGCTCTGGTTTTTTTCCTCGGCCTCTAGAGTAGGTCCACGGACTCTGGTTTTGTTCCTCGGGCTCTTGTTTTGTTCCTCAGTCTCTGGTTTTGTTCCTCGGACTCTGGTTTTGTTCCGCGACATCTGGTTTTATTCCTCGGGCTCTGTTTTTTTCCTCGGACTCTGGTTTTGTTCCTCCACACTTGGTTTTATTCCTCGGGCCCTCCTTTTGTTCCTCGGTCTCTGGTTTTGATCCTCAGGCTCTGGCTTTCTTCCTCGGGCTCTGGTTTTGTTCCTCCAGCTCTGGTTTTGTTCCTCGGGCTCTGGTTTTGTTCCTCAAGCTCTGGTTTTGTTCCTCGGGCTCTGGTTTTCTTCCTCGGCCTCTGGTTTTAATCCTTGGGCTCTTGTTTTTTTCCTCCAGCTCGGGTTTTATTCCTTGGGCTCTGGTTTTGTTCCTCGGGCTCTGGTTTATTTACTCAGTCTCCAGTTTTCTTCCTCGGGCTGTGGTTTTGTTCTGCTGGCTCTGGTTTAATTCCTCGGGTCCTGATTTATTCCCTCGGGCTCTGGGTTTGTTCCTCGGACTCTGGTTTTGTCCCTCGCGCCCTCCTTTTGTTCCTCGGTCTATGGTTTTGTTCCTCAGGCTCTGGTTTTCTTCCTCGGGCTCTGGGTTTGTTCCTTGGGCTCTGGTTTTGTTCCTCGAGCTCTGGTTTTGTTCCTTAGGCTCTGGATTTGTTCCTCGGGCTCTGGTTTAGTTCCTCAGGTACTGGGTTTTTCCCTCAGACCCTGGTTTTCTTCCTCGTCCTCTGGTTTTGTTCCTTGAGCTCTGGTTTTGTTCCTTGGGCTCTGGTTTTGTTCCTCGGGCTCTGGTTTTGTTCCTCGGGCACTGGTTTTGTTCCTCAGGCTCTAGTTTTGTTCCTCGGGCTCTGGTTTTGTTCCTCGGGCTCTGGTTTTGTTCCTCAGGCACTGGTTTAGTGCCTCAGGTACTGGTTTTGTTCCTCAGACTCTGGTTTTGTTCCTCGGTCTCTCGTTTTTTTCCTCCAGCTCTGGCTTTGTTCCTTGGGCTCTGGTTTTGTTCCTCAGGCTCTGGTTTTCTTCCTTGCCCTCTGGTTTAGTTCCTTGGGCTCTGGTATTGTTCCTCGGGCTGTGGTTTTCTTCCTCGGCCTCTGTTTTTTTCCCTTGGGCTCTGGTTTTTTTCCTCGGGCTGTGGTTTCTTTCCTCCAGCTCTGTTTTTTTTCCTTGGGCTCTGGTGTAGTTTCTCGGGTCCTTTGTTTCTTCCTCTGGGTCTGTTTTTTTTCCTAGGGCTCTGGTTTTCTTCCTCGAGCTCTGGTTTTGTTCCTCGGGCTCTTATTTTGTTCCTCGGACTCTGGTTTTGTTCCTCGGCCTCTAGTGTAGTTCCACGGACTCTGGTTTTGTACCTCGGGCTCTTGTTTTGTTCCTCAGTCTCTGGTTTTGTTCCTTGAGCTCTGGTTTTGTTCTTCGACATCTGGTTTTATTCCTTGGGCTCTGGTTTTTTTCCTCGGATTCTGGTTTTGTTCCTCGACTCCTGGTTTTATTCCTCAGGCCCTCCTTTTGTTCCTCGGTCTCTGGTTTGGATCCTCAGGCTCTGGTTTTCTTCCTCGGGCTCTGGGTTTGTTCCTCCAGCTCTGGTTTTGTTCCTTGGGCTCTGGTTTTGTTCCTCGGGCTCTGGTTTTCTTCCTCGGCCTCTGTTTTTTTTCCTTGGGCTCTGGTTTTGTTCCTCGGGCTCTGGTTTCTTTCCTCCAGCTCTGGTATTTTCCTCGGGCTCTGGTGTAGTTTCTCAGGTCCTTTTTTAATTCCTCGGGGTCTGTTTTTTTTCCTAGGGCTCTGGTTTTCTTCCTCGAGCTCTGGTTTTGTTCCTCGGGCTCTGATTTTGTTCCTCCAGCTCTGGTTTTGTTCCTCGGCCTCTAGTGTAGTTCCACGGACTCTGGTTTTTTTCCTCGGACTCTGGTTTTGTTCCTCGACTCCTGGTTTTATTCCTCGGGCCCTCCTTTTGTTCCTTGGTCTCTGGTTTGGATCCTCAGGCTCTGGTTTTCTTCCTCGGGCTCTGGGTTTGTTCCTCCAGCTCTGGTTTTGTTCCTTGGGCTCTGGTTTTGTTCCTCAGCCTCTGGTTTTCTTCCTTGCCCTCTGGTTTAGTTCCTTGGGCTCTGGTTTTGTTCCTCGGGCTCTGGTTTTCTTCCTCGGCCTCTGTTTTTTTTCCTTGGGCTCTGGTTTTGTTCCTCGGGCTCTGGTTTCTTTCCTCCAGCTCTGGTATTTTCCTCGGGCTCTGGTGTAGTTTCTCAGGTCCTTTTTTAATTCCTCGGGGTCTGTTTTTTTTCCTAGGGCTCTGGTTTTCTTCCTCGAGCTCTGGTTTTGTTCCTCGGGCTCTGATTTTGTTCCTCCAGCTCTGGTTTTGTTCCTCGGCCTCTAGAGTAGGTCCACGGAGTCTGGTTTTGTTCCTCGGGCACTTGTTTTGTTCCTCAGTCTCTGGTTTTGTTCCTTGAGCTCTGGTTTTGTTCCTCGGGCTCTGGTTTTGTTCCTCGGACTCTGGTTTTGTTCCTCGACATCTGGTTTTTTTCCCCGGGCTCTGTTTTTTTTCCTCGGACTCCGGTTTTGTTCCTCGACTCCTGGTTTTATTCCTCGGGCCCTCCTTTTGTTCCTCGGTCTCTGGTTTTGATCCTCAGGCTCTGGCTTTCTTCCTCGGGCTCTGGTTTTGTTCCTCGGGCTCTGGTTTTGTTCCTCAAGCTCTGGTTTTGTTCCTCGGGCTCTGGTTTTCTTCCTCGGCCTCTGGTTTTAATCCTTGGGCTCTTGTTTTGTTCCTCCACCTCTGGTTTTATTCCTTGGGCTCTGGTTTTGTTCCTCGGGCTCTGGTTTATTTACTCAGTCTCCAGTTTTCTTCCTCGGGCTGTGGTTTTGTTCTGCTGGCTCTGGTTTAATTCCTCGGGTCCTGATTTATTCCCTCGGGCTCTGGGTTTGTTCCTCGGACTCTGGTTTTGTCCCTCGCGCCCTCCTTTTGTTCCTCGGTCTATGGTTTTGTTCCTCAGGCTCTGGTTTTCTTCCTTGGGCTCTGGGTTTGTTCCTTGGGCTCTGGTTTTGTTCCTCGAGCTCTGGTTTTGTTTCTTAGGCTCTGGATTTGTTCCTCGGGCTCTGGTTTCGTTCCTCAGGTACTGGGTTTTTCCCTCAGACCCTGGTTTTCTTCCTCGGCCTCTGGTTTTGTTCCTTGAGCTCTGGTTTTGTTCCTCTGGCTCTGGTTTTGTTCCTCGGGCTCTGGTTTTGTTCCTCGGGCGCTGGTTTTGTTCCTCAGACTCTGGTATTGTTCCTCGGGGTCTGGTTTTCTTCCTCGGCCTCTGTTTTTTTCCCTTGGGCTCTGGTTTTTTTCCTCGGGCTCTGGTTTCTTTCCTCCAGCTCTTTTTTTTTTCCTTGGGCTCTGGTGTAGTTTCTCGGGTCCTTTGTTTCTTCCTCTGGGTCTGTTTTTTTTCCTACGGCTCTGGTTTTCTTCCTCGAGCTCTGGTTTTGTTCCTCGGGCTCTTATTTTGTTCCTCCAGCTCTGGTTTTGTTCCTCGGCCTCTAGTGTAGTTCCACGGACTCTGGTTTTGTTCCGTGGGCTCTGGTTTTGTTCCTCAGTCTCTGGTTTTGTTCCTTGAGCTCTGCTTTTGTTCCTCGACATCTGGTTTTATTCCTTGGGCTCTGGTTTTTTTCCTCGGACTCTGGTTTTGTTCCTCGACTCCTGGTTTTATTCCTCAGGCCCTCCTTTTGTTCCTCGGTCTATGGTTTTGTTCCTCAGGCTCTGGTTTTCTTCCTCGGGCTCTGGGTTTGTTCCTTGGGCTCTGGTTTTGTTCCTCGAGCTCTGGCTTTGTTCCTTAGGCTCTGGATTTGTTCCTCGGGCTCTGGTTTTGTTCCTTGGGCTCTGGTTTTGTTCCTCGGGCTCTGGTTTCTTTCCTCCAGCTCTGCTTTTTTTCTTGGGCTCTGGTGTAGTTTCTCGGGTCTTTTTTTTCTTCCTCGGGGTCTGTTTTTTTTCCTAGGGCTCTGGTTTTCTTCCTCGAGCTCTGGTTTTCTTCCTCGGGCTCTGGTTTTGTTCCTCCAGCTCTGGTTTTGTTCCTTGGGCTCTGGTTTTGTTCCTCGGGCTCTGGTTTTGTTCCTCCAGCTCTGGTTTTATTTGTTGGGCTCTGGTTTTCTTCCTCTGGCGCTGGTTTGGTTCCTCGGACTCTGTTTTTTTTCCTCGGGCTCTGGATTTGTTCCTTGGGCTCTGGATTTGTTCCTCGGGCTCTGGTTTTGTTCCTCGGTCTCTCGTTTTTTTCCTCGACATCTCGTTTTGTTCCTTGGGCTCTGGTTTTGTTCTTCAGGCTCTGGTTTTCTTCCTTGCCCTCTGGTTTAGTTTCTAGGGCTCTGATTTTGTTCCTCGGGCTCTGGTTTTCTTCCTCGGCCTGTGTTTTTTTTCCTTGGGCTCTGGTTTTGTTCCTCGGGCTCTGGTTTCTTTCCTCCAGCTCTGGTTTTTTTCCTTGGGCTCTGGTGTAGTTTCTCGGGTCCTTTTTTTCTTCCTCGGGGTCTGTTTTTTTTCCTAGGGCCCTGGTTTTCTTCCTCGAGCTCTGGTTTTGTTCCTCGGGCTCTTATTTTGTTCCTCCAGCTCTGGTTTTGTTCCTCGGCCTCTAGTGTAGTTCCACGGACTCTGGTTTTGTTCCTCAGGCTCTTGTTTTGTTCCTCAGTCTCTGGATTTGTTCCTTGAGCTCGGGTTTTGTTCCTCGACATCTGGTTTTATTCCTGGGGCTCTGGTTTTGTTCCTCCAGCTCTGGTTTTATTCCTCGGGCTCTGGGTTTGTTCCTCCAGCTCTGGTTTTGTTCCTTGGGCTCTGGTTTTGTTCCTCAGCCTCTGGTTTTCTTCCTTGCCCTCTGGTTTAGTTCCTTGGGCTCTGGTTTTGTTCCTCGGGCTCTGGTTTTCTTCCTCGGCCTCTGTTTTTTTTCCTTGGGCTCTGGTTTTGTTCCTCGGGCTCTGGTTTCTTTCCTCCAGCTCTGGTATTTTCCTCGGGCTCTGGTGTAGTTTCTCAGGTCCTTTTTTAATTCCTCGGGGTCTGTTTTTTTTCCTAGGGCTCTGGTTTTCTTCCTCGAGCTCTGGTTTTGTTCCTCGGGCTCTGATTTTGTTCCTCCAGCTCTGGTTTTGTTCCTCGGCCTCTAGAGTAGGTCCACGGAGTCTGGTTTTGTTCCTCGGGCACTTGTTTTGTTCCTCAGTCTCTGGTTTTGTTCCTTGAGCTCTGGTTTTGTTCCTCGGGCTCTGGTTTTGTTCCTCGGACTCTGGTTTTGTTCCTCGACATCTGGTTTTTTTCCCCGGGCTCTGTTTTTTTTCCTCGGACTCCGGTTTTGTTCCTCGACTCCTGGTTTTATTCCTCGGGCCCTCCTTTTGTTCCTCGGTCTCTGGTTTTGATCCTCAGGCTCTGGCTTTCTTCCTCGGGCTCTGGTTTTGTTCCTCGGGCTCTGGTTTTGTTCCTCAAGCTCTGGTTTTGTTCCTCGGGCTCTGGTTTTCTTCCTCGGCCTCTGGTTTTAATCCTTGGGCTCTTGTTTTGTTCCTCCACCTCTGGTTTTATTCCTTGGGCTCTGGTTTTGTTCCTCGGGCTCTGGTTTATTTACTCAGTCTCCAGTTTTCTTCCTCGGGCTGTGGTTTTGTTCTGCTGGCTCTGGTTTAATTCCTCGGGTCCTGATTTATTCCCTCGGGCTCTGGGTTTGTTCCTCGGACTCTGGTTTTGTCCCTCGCGCCCTCCTTTTGTTCCTCGGTCTATGGTTTTGTTCCTCAGGCTCTGGTTTTCTTCCTTGGGCTCTGGGTTTGTTCCTTGGGCTCTGGTTTTGTTCCTCGAGCTCTGGTTTTGTTTCTTAGGCTCTGGATTTGTTCCTCGGGCTCTGGTTTCGTTCCTCAGGTACTGGGTTTTTCCCTCAGACCCTGGTTTTCTTCCTCGGCCTCTGGTTTTGTTCCTTGAGCTCTGGTTTTGTTCCTCTGGCTCTGGTTTTGTTCCTCGGGCTCTGGTTTTGTTCCTCGGGCGCTGGTTTTGTTCCTCAGACTCTGGTATTGTTCCTCGGGGTCTGGTTTTCTTCCTCGGCCTCTGTTTTTTTCCCTTGGGCTCTGGTTTTTTTCCTCGGGCTCTGGTTTCTTTCCTCCAGCTCTTTTTTTTTTCCTTGGGCTCTGGTGTAGTTTCTCGGGTCCTTTGTTTCTTCCTCTGGGTCTGTTTTTTTTCCTACGGCTCTGGTTTTCTTCCTCGAGCTCTGGTTTTGTTCCTCGGGCTCTTATTTTGTTCCTCCAGCTCTGGTTTTGTTCCTCGGCCTCTAGTGTAGTTCCACGGACTCTGGTTTTGTTCCGTGGGCTCTGGTTTTGTTCCTCAGTCTCTGGTTTTGTTCCTTGAGCTCTGCTTTTGTTCCTCGACATCTGGTTTTATTCCTTGGGCTCTGGTTTTTTTCCTCGGACTCTGGTTTTGTTCCTCGACTCCTGGTTTTATTCCTCAGGCCCTCCTTTTGTTCCTCGGTCTATGGTTTTGTTCCTCAGGCTCTGGTTTTCTTCCTCGGGCTCTGGGTTTGTTCCTTGGGCTCTGGTTTTGTTCCTCGAGCTCTGGCTTTGTTCCTTAGGCTCTGGATTTGTTCCTCGGGCTCTGGTTTTGTTCCTTGGGCTCTGGTTTTGTTCCTCGGGCTCTGGTTTCTTTCCTCCAGCTCTGCTTTTTTTCTTGGGCTCTGGTGTAGTTTCTCGGGTCTTTTTTTTCTTCCTCGGGGTCTGTTTTTTTTCCTAGGGCTCTGGTTTTCTTCCTCGAGCTCTGGTTTTCTTCCTCGGGCTCTGGTTTTGTTCCTCCAGCTCTGGTTTTGTTCCTTGGGCTCTGGTTTTGTTCCTCGGGCTCTGGTTTTGTTCCTCCAGCTCTGGTTTTATTTGTTGGGCTCTGGTTTTCTTCCTCTGGCGCTGGTTTGGTTCCTCGGACTCTGTTTTTTTTCCTCGGGCTCTGGATTTGTTCCTTGGGCTCTGGATTTGTTCCTCGGGCTCTGGTTTTGTTCCTCGGTCTCTCGTTTTTTTCCTCGACATCTCGTTTTGTTCCTTGGGCTCTGGTTTTGTTCTTCAGGCTCTGGTTTTCTTCCTTGCCCTCTGGTTTAGTTTCTAGGGCTCTGGTTTTGTTCCTCGGGCTCTGGTTTTCTTCCTCGGCCTGTGTTTTTTTTCCTTGGGCTCTGGTTTTGTTCCTCGGGCTCTGGTTTCTTTCCTCCAGCTCTGGTTTTTTTCCTTGGGCTCTGGTGTAGTTTCTCGGGTCCTTTTTTTCTTCCTCGGGGTCTGTTTTTTTTCCTAGGGCCCTGGTTTTCTTCCTCGAGCTCTGGTTTTGTTCCTCGGGCTCTTATTTTGTTCCTCCAGCTCTGGTTTTGTTCCTCGGCCTCTAGTGTAGTTCCACGGACTCTGGTTTTGTTCCTCAGGCTCTTGTTTTGTTCCTCAGTCTCTGGATTTGTTCCTTGAGCTCGGGTTTTGTTCCTCGACATCTGGTTTTATTCCTGGGGCTCTGGTTTTGTTCCTCCAGCTCTGGTTTTGTTCCTCGGGCTCTGGTTTTGTTCCTCGGGCTCTGGTTTTGTTCCTCAAGCTCTGTTTTTTTTCCTCGGGCTCTAGTGTAGTTCCAAGGCCTCTGGTTTTGTTCCTCGGGCTCTGGTTTCTTTCCTCAGTCTCTGGTTTTTTTCCTTGGGCTCTGGTGTAGTTTCTCGGGTCCTTTTTTAATTCCTCGGGGTCTGTTTTTTTTCCTAGGGCCCTGGTTTTCTTCCTCGAGCTCTGGTTTTGTTCCTCGGGCTCTTATTTTGTTCCTCCAGCTCTGGTTTTGTTCCTCGGGCTCTGGTTTTGTTCCTCGGGCTCTGGTTTTGTTCCTCAAGCTCTGTTTTTTTTCCTCGGGCTCTAGTGTAGTTCCAAGGCCTCTGGTTTTGTTCCTCGGGCTCTGGTTTCTTTCCTCAGTCTCTGGTTTTTTTCCTGGGCTCTGGTGTAGTTTCTCGGGTCCTTTTTTAATTCCTCGGGGTCTGTTTTTTTTTCTAGGGCCCTGGTTTTCTTCCTCCAGCTCTGGTTTTGTTCCTCGGGCTCTAGTGTAGTTCCACGGATTCTGGTTTTGTTCCTCGTGCTCTTGTTTTGTTCCTCAGTCTCTGGTTTTGTTCCTTGAGCTCTGGTTTATTTCCTCGACATCTGGTTTTATTCCTGGGGCTCTGGTTTTGTTCCTCCAGCTCTGGTTTTGTTCCTCGGGCTCTGGTTTTGTTCCTCGGGCTCTGGTTTTGTTCCTCAAGCTCTGTTTTTTTTCCTCGGGCTCTAGTGTAGTTCCAAGGCCTCTGGTTTTGTTCCTCGGGCTCTGGTTTTGTTCCTCTAACTCTGGTTTTATTACTTGGGCTCTTGTTTTGTTCCTCCAGCTCTGGTTTTATTCCTTGGGCTCTGGTTTTGTTCCTCGGGCTCTGGTTTAGTTACTCAGTCTCCGGTTTTCTTCCTCGGGCTGTGGTTTTGTTCCGCTGGCTCTGGTTTAATTCCTCGGGTCCTGTTTTATTCCCTCGGGCTCTGGGTTTGTTCCTTGAACTCTGGTTTTGTCCCTCGTGCCCTCCTTTTTTTCCTCGGTCTATGGTTTTGTTCCTCAGGCTCTGGTTTTCTTCCTCGGGCTCTGGGTTTGTTCCTTGGGCTCTGGTTTTGTTCCTCGAGCTCTGGTTTTGTTCCTTAGGCTCTGGATTTGTTCCTTGGGCTCTGGTTTTGTTCCTCGGGCTCTGGTTTTGTTCCTCAGGCTCTAGTTTTGTTCCTCGGGCTCTGGTTTTGTTTCTCTAGCTCTCGTTTCATTCCTTGGGCACTGATTATTTTCCTCGGGCTCTGGGTTTGTTCCTCGGACTCTGGTTTTGTCCCTCGCGCCCTCCTTTTGTTCCTCGGTCTATGGTTTTGTTCCTCAGGCTCTGGTTTTCTTCCTCGGGCTCTGGGTTTGTTCCTTGGGCTCTGGTTTTGTTCCTCGAGCTCTGGTTTTATTCCTCGGGCTCTGGTTTTGTTCCTCAGACACTGCTTAAGTGCCTCAGGTACTGGTTTTGTTCCTCAGACTCTGGTTTAGTTCCTCGGTCTCTCGTTTTTTTCCTTGACATCTGGTTTTGTTCCTCGGGCTCTGGTTTTGTTCCTCAGGCTCTGGTTTTCTTCCTTGCCCTCTGGTTTATTTCCTTGGGCTCTGGTTTTGTTCCTCGGGCTCTGGTTTTCTTCCTCGGCCTCTGTTTTTTTTCCTTGGGCTCTGGTTTTGTTCCTCGGGCTCTGGTTCCTTTCCTCCAGCTCTGGTTTTTTTCCTCGGTCTCTGGTGTAGTTTCTCAGGTCCTTTTTTTCTTCCTCGGGGTCTGTTTTTTTTCCTCCAGCTCTGGTTTTGTTCCTCGGGCTCTAGTGTAGTTCCACGGTCTCTGGTTTTGTTCCTCGGGCTCTTGTTTGTTCCTCAGTCTCTGGTTTTGTTCCTTGAGCTCTCGTTTTGTTCCTCGACACCTGGTTTTATTCCTCGGGCCCACCTTTTGTTCCTCGGTCTCTGGTTTTGTTCCTCAGGCTCTGGATTTCTTCCTCGGGCTCTGGTTTTGTTCCTCCAATTCTGTTTTTTTTCCTCGGGCTCTGGTTTTGCTCCTCGGGCTCTGGTTTTATTCCTTGGGCTCTGGTTTTGTTCCTCGGGCTCTGGTTTAATTACTCAGTCTCCGGTTTTCTTCCTCGGGCTGTGGTTTTGTTCCGCTGGCTCTGGTTTAATTCCTCGGGTCCTGATTTATTCCCTCAGGCTCTGGGTTTGTTCCTCGGACTCTGGTTTTGTCCCTCGCGCCCTCCTTTTGTTTCTCGGTCTATGGTTTTGTTCCTCAGGCTCTGGTTTTCTTCCTCGGGCTCTGGGTTTGTTCCTCGGGCTCTGGTTTTCTTCCTCGGCCTCTGTTTTTTTTCCTTGGGCTCTGGTTTTGTTCCTCGGGCTCTGGTTTCTTTCCTCCAGCTCTGGTATTTTCCTCGGGCTCTGGTGTAGTTTCTCAGGTCCTTTTTTAATTCCTTGGGGTCTGTTTTTTTTCCTAGGGCTCTGGTTTTCTTCCTCGAGCTCTGGTTTTGTTCCTCGGGCTCTGATTTTGTTCCTCCAGCTCTGGTTTTGTTCCTCGGCCTCTAGTGTAGTTCCACGGACTCTGGTTTTTTTCCTCGGACTCTGGTTTTGTTCCTCGACTCCTGGTTTTATTCCTCGGGCCCTCCTTTTGTTCCTTGGTCTCTGGTTTGGATCCTCAGGCTCTGGTTTTCTTCCTCGGGCTCTGGGTTTGTTCCTCCAGCTCTGGTTTTGTTCCTTGGGCTCTGGTTTTGTTCCTCAGCCTCTGGTTTTCTTCCTTGCCCTCTGGTTTAGTTCCTTGGGCTCTGGTTTTGTTCCTCGGGCTCTGGTTTTCTTCCTCGGCCTCTGTTTTTTTTCCTTGGGCTCTGGTTTTGTTCCTCGGGCTCTGGTTTCTTTCCTCCAGCTCTGGTATTTTCCTCGGGCTCTGGTGTAGTTTCTCAGGTCCTTTTTTAATTCCTCGGGGTCTGTTTTTTTTCCTAGGGCTCTGGTTTTCTTCCTCGAGCTCTGGTTTTGTTCCTCGGGCTCTGATTTTGTTCCTCCAGCTCTGGTTTTGTTCCTCGGCCTCTAGAGTAGGTCCACGGAGTCTGGTTTTGTTCCTCGGGCACTTGTTTTGTTCCTCAGTCTCTGGTTTTGTTCCTTGAGCTCTGGTTTTGTTCCTCGGGCTCTGGTTTTGTTCCTCGGACTCTGGTTTTGTTCCTCGACATCTGGTTTTTTTCCCCGGGCTCTGTTTTTTTTCCTCGGACTCCGGTTTTGTTCCTCGACTCCTGGTTTTATTCCTCGGGCCCTCCTTTTGTTCCTCGGTCTCTGGTTTTGATCCTCAGGCTCTGGCTTTCTTCCTCGGGCTCTGGTTTTGTTCCTCGGGCTCTGGTTTTGTTCCTCAAGCTCTGGTTTTGTTCCTCGGGCTCTGGTTTTCTTCCTCGGCCTCTGGTTTTAATCCTTGGGCTCTTGTTTTGTTCCTCCACCTCTGGTTTTATTCCTTGGGCTCTGGTTTTGTTCCTCGGGCTCTGGTTTATTTACTCAGTCTCCAGTTTTCTTCCTCGGGCTGTGGTTTTGTTCTGCTGGCTCTGGTTTAATTCCTCGGGTCCTGATTTATTCCCTCGGGCTCTGGGTTTGTTCCTCGGACTCTGGTTTTGTCCCTCGCGCCCTCCTTTTGTTCCTCGGTCTATGGTTTTGTTCCTCAGGCTCTGGTTTTCTTCCTTGGGCTCTGGGTTTGTTCCTTGGGCTCTGGTTTTGTTCCTCGAGCTCTGGTTTTGTTTCTTAGGCTCTGGATTTGTTCCTCGGGCTCTGGTTTCGTTCCTCAGGTACTGGGTTTTTCCCTCAGACCCTGGTTTTCTTCCTCGGCCTCTGGTTTTGTTCCTTGAGCTCTGGTTTTGTTCCTCTGGCTCTGGTTTTGTTCCTCGGGCTCTGGTTTTGTTCCTCGGGCGCTGGTTTTGTTCCTCAGACTCTGGTATTGTTCCTCGGGGTCTGGTTTTCTTCCTCGGCCTCTGTTTTTTTCCCTTGGGCTCTGGTTTTTTTCCTCGGGCTCTGGTTTCTTTCCTCCAGCTCTTTTTTTTTTCCTTGGGCTCTGGTGTAGTTTCTCGGGTCCTTTGTTTCTTCCTCTGGGTCTGTTTTTTTTCCTACGGCTCTGGTTTTCTTCCTCGAGCTCTGGTTTTGTTCCTCGGGCTCTTATTTTGTTCCTCCAGCTCTGGTTTTGTTCCTCGGCCTCTAGTGTAGTTCCACGGACTCTGGTTTTGTTCCGTGGGCTCTGGTTTTGTTCCTCAGTCTCTGGTTTTGTTCCTTGAGCTCTGCTTTTGTTCCTCGACATCTGGTTTTATTCCTTGGGCTCTGGTTTTTTTCCTCGGACTCTGGTTTTGTTCCTCGACTCCTGGTTTTATTCCTCAGGCCCTCCTTTTGTTCCTCGGTCTATGGTTTTGTTCCTCAGGCTCTGGTTTTCTTCCTCGGGCTCTGGGTTTGTTCCTTGGGCTCTGGTTTTGTTCCTCGAGCTCTGGCTTTGTTCCTTAGGCTCTGGATTTGTTCCTCGGGCTCTGGTTTTGTTCCTTGGGCTCTGGTTTTGTTCCTCGGGCTCTGGTTTCTTTCCTCCAGCTCTGCTTTTTTTCTTGGGCTCTGGTGTAGTTTCTCGGGTCTTTTTTTTCTTCCTCGGGGTCTGTTTTTTTTCCTAGGGCTCTGGTTTTCTTCCTCGAGCTCTGGTTTTCTTCCTCGGGCTCTGGTTTTGTTCCTCCAGCTCTGGTTTTGTTCCTTGGGCTCTGGTTTTGTTCCTCGGGCTCTGGTTTTGTTCCTCCAGCTCTGGTTTTATTTCTTGGGCTCTGGTTTTCTTCCTCTGGCGCTGGTTTGGTTCCTCGGACTCTGTTTTTTTTCCTCGGGCTCTGGATTTGTTCCTTGGGCTCTGGATTTGTTCCTCGGGCTCTGGTTTTGTTCCTCGGTCTCTCGTTTTTTTCCTCGACATCTCGTTTTGTTCCTTGGGCTCTGGTTTTGTTCTTCAGGCTCTGGTTTTCTTCCTTGCCCTCTGGTTTAGTTTCTAGGGCTCTGGTTTTGTTCCTCGGGCTCTGGTTTTCTTCCTCGGCCTCTGTTTTTTTTCCTTGGGCTCTGGTTTTGTTCCTCGGGCTCTGGTTTCTTTCCTCCAGCTCTGGTTTTTTTCCTTGGGCTCTGGTGTAGTTTCTCGGGTCCTTTTTTTCTTCCTCGGGGTCTGTTTTTTTTCCTAGGGCCCTGGTTTTCTTCCTCGAGCTCTGGTTTTGTTCCTCGGGCTCTTATTTTGTTCCTCCAGCTCTGGTTTTGTTCCTCGGCCTCTAGTGTAGTTCCACGGACTCTGGTTTTGTTCCTCAGGCTCTTGTTTTGTTCCTCAGTCTCTGGATTTGTTCCTTGAGCTCGGGTTTTGTTCCTCGACATCTGGTTTTATTCCTGGGGCTCTGGTTTTGTTCCTCCAGCTCTGGTTTTGTTCCTCGGGCTCTGGTTTTGTTCCTCGGGCTCTGGTTTTCTTCCTCGGCCTCTGTTTTTTTTCCTCGGGCTCTAGTGTAGTTCCAAGGCCTCTGGTTTTGTTCCTCGGGCTCTGGTTTCTTTCCTCAGTCTCTGGTTTTTTTCCTTGGGCTCTGGTGTAGTTTCTCGGGTCCTTTTTTAATTCCTCGGGGTCTGTTTTTTTTCCTAGGGCCCTGGTTTTCTTCCTCGAGCTCTGGTTTTGTTCCTCGGGCTCTTATTTTGTTCCTCCAGCTCTGGTTTTGTTCCTCGGGCTCTGGTTTTGTTCCTCGGGCTCTGGTTTTGTTCCTCAAGCTCTGTTTTTTTTCCTCGGGCTCTAGTGTAGTTCCAAGGCCTCTGGTTTTGTTCCTCGGGCTCTGGTTTCTTTCCTCAGTCTCTGGTTTTTTTCCTGGGCTCTGGTGTAGTTTCTCGGGTCCTTTTTTAATTCCTCGGGGTCTGTTTTTTTTTCTAGGGCCCTGGTTTTCTTCCTCCAGCTCTGGTTTTGTTCCTCGGGCTCTAGTGTAGTTCCACGGATTCTGGTTTTGTTCCTCGTGCTCTTGTTTTGTTCCTCAGTCTCTGGTTTTGTTCCTTGAGCTCTGGTTTATTTCCTCGACATCTGGTTTTATTCCTGGGGCTCTGGTTTTGTTCCTCCAGCTCTGGTTTTGTTCCTCGGGCTCTGGTTTTGTTCCTCGGGCTCTGGTTTTGTTCCTCAAGCTCTGTTTTTTTTCCTCGGGCTCTAGTGTAGTTCCAAGGCCTCTGGTTTTGTTCCTCGGGCTCTGGTTTTGTTCCTCTAACTCTGGTTTTATTACTTGGGCTCTTGTTTTGTTCCTCCAGCTCTGGTTTTATTCCTTGGGCTCTGGTTTTGTTCCTCGGGCTCTGGTTTAGTTACTCAGTCTCCGGTTTTCTTCCTCGGGCTGTGGTTTTGTTCCGCTGGCTCTGGTTTAATTCCTCGGGTCCTGTTTTATTCCCTCGGGCTCTGGGTTTGTTCCTTGAACTCTGGTTTTGTCCCTCGTGCCCTCCTTTTTTTCCTCGGTCTATGGTTTTGTTCCTCAGGCTCTGGTTTTCTTCCTCGGGCTCTGGGTTTGTTCCTTGGGCTCTGGTTTTGTTCCTCGAGCTCTGGTTTTGTTCCTTAGGCTCTGGATTTGTTCCTTGGGCTCTGGTTTTGTTCCTCGGGCTCTGGTTTTGTTCCTCAGGCTCTAGTTTTGTTCCTCGGGCTCTGGTTTTGTTTCTCTAGCTCTCGTTTCATTCCTTGGGCACTGATTATTTTCCTCGGGCTCTGGGTTTGTTCCTCGGACTCTGGTTTTGTCCCTCGCGCCCTCCTTTTGTTCCTCGGTCTATGGTTTTGTTCCTCAGGCTCTGGTTTTCTTCCTCGGGCTCTGGGTTTGTTCCTTGGGCTCTGGTTTTGTTCCTCGAGCTCTGGTTTTATTCCTCGGGCTCTGGTTTTGTTCCTCAGACACTGCTTAAGTGCCTCAGGTACTGGTTTTGTTCCTCAGACTCTGGTTTAGTTCCTCGGTCTCTCGTTTTTTTCCTTGACATCTGGTTTTGTTCCTCGGGCTCTGGTTTTGTTCCTCAGGCTCTGGTTTTCTTCCTTGCCCTCTGGTTTATTTCCTTGGGCTCTGGTTTTGTTCCTCGGGCTCTGGTTTTCTTCCTCGGCCTCTGTTTTTTTTCCTTGGGCTCTGGTTTTGTTCCTCGGGCTCTGGTTCCTTTCCTCCAGCTCTGGTTTTTTTCCTCGGTCTCTGGTGTAGTTTCTCAGGTCCTTTTTTTCTTCCTCGGGGTCTGTTTTTTTTCCTCCAGCTCTGGTTTTGTTCCTCGGGCTCTAGTGTAGTTCCACGGTCTCTGGTTTTGTTCCTCGGGCTCTTGTTTGTTCCTCAGTCTCTGGTTTTGTTCCTTGAGCTCTCGTTTTGTTCCTCGACACCTGGTTTTATTCCTCGGGCCCACCTTTTGTTCCTCGGTCTCTGGTTTTGTTCCTCAGGCTCTGGATTTCTTCCTCGGGCTCTGGTTTTGTTCCTCCAATTCTGTTTTTTTTCCTCGGGCTCTGGTTTTGCTCCTCGGGCTCTGGTTTTATTCCTTGGGCTCTGGTTTTGTTCCTCGGGCTCTGGTTTAATTACTCAGTCTCCGGTTTTCTTCCTCGGGCTGTGGTTTTGTTCCGCTGGCTCTGGTTTAATTCCTCGGGTCCTGATTTATTCCCTCAGGCTCTGGGTTTGTTCCTCGGACTCTGGTTTTGTCCCTCGCGCCCTCCTTTTGTTTCTCGGTCTATGGTTTTGTTCCTCAGGCTCTGGTTTTCTTCCTCGGGCTCTGGGTTTGTTCCTTGGGCTCTGGTTTTGTTCCTCGAGCTCTGGTTTTGTTCCTTAGGCTCTGGATTTGTTCCTCGGGCTCTGGTTTAGTTCCTCAGGTACTGGGTTTTTCCCTCAGACTCTGGTTTTCTTCCTCGGCCTCTGGTTTTGTTCCTTGAGCTCTGGTTTTGTTCCTTGGGCTCTGGTTTTGTTCCTCGGGCTCTGGTTTTGTTCCTCGGGCTCTGGTTTTGTTCCTCAGGCTCTAGTTTTGTTATCAGGCTCTGGTTTTGTTTCTCTAGGTCTTCTTTTATTCCTCAGGCACTGATTATTTTCCTTGGGCACTGGTTTTGTTCTTTGGGCTCTGGTTTTGTTCCTCGAACTCTGGTTTTGTTCCTCGACACCTGGTTTTATTCCTCGGGCCCTCCTTTTGTTCCTCTGTCTCTGGTTTTGTTACTCGACATTTGGTTTTGTTACTCATCCTCTGGTTTTGTTCGTCGGGCTCTGGTTTTCTCCCTCAGCTTCTGGTTTAATTCCTTGGGCTCTGGTTTTGTTCCTCTGGCGCTGGTTTGGTTCCTCGGACTCTGGTTTTGTTCCTCCAGCTCTGGTTTTATTCTTCAGGCTCTGGATTTGTTCCTTGGGCTCTGGTTTTGTTCCTCGGGCTCTGGTTTTGTTCATCAGGCACTGGTATAGTGCCTCAGGTACTGGTTTTGTTCCTCAGACTGTGGTTTTGTTCCTCGGTCTCTCGTTTTTTTCCTCGACATCTGGTTTTGTTCTTTGGGCTCTGGTTTTGTTCCTGAGGCTCTGGTTTCCTTCCTTGCCCTCTGGTTTAGTTCCTTGGGCTCTGGTTTTGTTCCTCGGGCTCTGGTTTTCTTCCTCGGCCTCTGTTTTTTTTCCTTGGGCTCTGGTTTTGTTCCTCGGGCTCTGGTTTCTTTCCTCCAGCTCTGCTTTTTTTCTTGGGCTCTGGTGTAGTTTCTCGGGTCTTTTTTTTCTTCCTCGGGGTCTGTTTTTTTTCCTAGGGCTCTGGTTTTCTTCCTCGAGCTCTGGTTTTCTTCCTCGGGCTCTGGTTTTGTTCCTCCAGCTCTGGTTTTGTTCCTCGGGCTCTGTTTTTGTTCCTCGGGCTCTGTTTTTGTTCCTCCAGCTCTGGTTTTATTTCTTGGGCTCTGGTTTTCTTCCTCTGGCGCTGGTTTGGTTCCTCGGACTCTGTTTTTTTTCCTCGGGATCTGGATTTGTTCCTTGGGCTCTGGATTTGTTCCTCGGGCTCTGGTTTTGTTCCTCGGTCTCTCGTTTTTTTCCTCGACATCTCGTTTTGTTCCTTGGGCTCTGGTTTTGTTCTTCAGGCTCTGGTTTTCTTCCTTGCCCTCTGGTTTAGTTTCTTGGGCTCTGGTTTTGTTCCTCGGGCTCTGGTTTTCTTCCTCGGCCTCTGTTTTTTTTCCTTGGGCTCTGGTTTTGTTCCTCGGGCTCTGGTTTCTTTCCTCCAGCTCTGGTTTTTTTCCTTGGGCTCTGGTGTAGTTTCTCGGGTCCTTTTTTTCTTCCTCGGGGTCTGTTTTTTTTCCTAGGGCCCTGGTTTTCTTCCTCAAGCTCTGGTTTTGTTCCTCGGGCTCTTATTTTGTTCCTCCAGCTCTGGTTTTGTTCCTCGGGCTCTAGTGTAGTTCCACGGACTCTGGTTTTGTTCCTCGGGCTCTTGTTTTGTTCCTCAGTCTCTGGATTTGTTCCTTGAGCTCGGGTTTTGTTCCTCGACATCTGGTTTTATTCCTGGGGCTCTGGTTTTGTTCCTCCAGCTCTGGTTTTGTTCCTCGGGCTCTGGTTTTGTTCCTCGGGCTCTGGTTTTGTTCCTCAAGCTCTGTTTTTTTTCCTCGGGCTCTAGTGTAGTTCCAAGGCCTCTGGTTTTGTTCCTCGGGCTCTGGTTTCTTTCCTCAGTCTCTGGTTTTTTTCCTTGGGCTCTGGTGTAGTTTCTCGGGTCCTTTTTTAATTCCTCGGGGTCTGTTTTTTTTCCTAGGGCCCTGGTTTTCTTCCTCGAGCTCTGGTTTTGTTCCTCGGGCTCTTATTTTGTTCCTCCAGCTCTGGTTTTGTTCCTCGGGCTCTGGTTTTCTTCCTCGGGCTCTGGTTTTGTTCCTTGAGCTCTGGTTTATTTCCTCGACATCTGGTTTTATTCCTGGGGCTCTGGTTTTGTTCCTCCAGCTCTGGTTTTGTTCCTCGGGCTCTGGTTTTGTTCCTCGGGCTCTGGTTTTGTTCCTCAAGCTCTGTTTTTTTTCCTCGGGCTCTAGTGTAGTTCCAAGGCCTCTGGTTTTGTTCCTCGGGCTCTGGTTTTGTTCCTCTAACACTGGTTTTATTACTTGGGCTCTTGTTTTGTTCCTCCAGCTCTGGTTTTATTCCTTGGGCTCTGGTTTTGTTCCTCGGGCTCTGGTTTAGTTACTCAGTCTCCGGTTTTCTTCCTCGGGCTGTGGTTTTGTTCCGCTGGCTCTGGTTTAATTCCTCGGGTCCTGTTTTATTCCCTCGGGCTCTGGGTTTGTTCCTTGAACTCTGGTTTTGTCCCTCGTGCCCTCCTTTTTTTCCTCGGTCTATGGTTTTGTTCCTCAGGCTCTGGTTTTCTTCCTCGGGCTCTGGGTTTGTTCCTTGGGCTCTGGTTTTGTTCCTCGAGCTCTGGTTTTGTTCCTTAGGCTCTGGATTTGTTCCTTGAGCTCTGGTTTTGTTCCTTGGGCTCTGGTTTTGTTCCTCGGGCTCTGGTTTTGTTCCTCGGGCTCTGGTTTTGTTCCTCAGGCTCTAGTTTTGTTATCAGGCTCTGGTTTTGTTTCTCTAGGTCTTCTTTTATTCCTCAGGCACTGATTATTTTCCTTGGGCACTGGTTTTGTTCTTTGGGCTCTGGTTTTGTTCCTCGAACTCTGGTTTTGTTCCTCGACACCTGGTTTTATTCCTCGGGCCCTCCTTTTGTTCCTCTGTCTCTGGTTTTGTTACTCGACATTTGGTTTTGTTACTCATCCTCTGGTTTTGTTCGTCGGGCTCTGGTTTTCTCCCTCAGCTTCTGGTTTAATTCCTTGGGCTCTGGTTTTGTTCCTCTGGCGCTGGTTTGGTTCCTCGGACTCTGGTTTTGTTCCTCCAGCTCTGGTTTTATTCTTCAGGCTCTGGATTTGTTCCTTGGGCTCTGGTTTTGTTCCTCGGGCTCTGGTTTTGTTCATCAGGCACTGGTATAGTGCCTCAGGTACTGGTTTTGTTCCTCAGACTGTGGTTTTGTTCCTCGGTCTCTCGTTTTTTTCCTCGACATCTGGTTTTGTTCTTTGGGCTCTGGTTTTGTTCCTGAGGCTCTGGTTTCCTTCCTTGCCCTCTGGTTTAGTTCCTTGGGCTCTGGTTTTGTTCCTCGGGCTCTGGTTTTCTTCCTCGGCCTCTGTTTTTTTTCCTTGGGCTCTGGTTTTGTTCCTCGGGCTCTGGTTTCTTTCCTCCAGCTCTGCTTTTTTTCTTGGGCTCTGGTGTAGTTTCTCGGGTCTTTTTTTTCTTCCTCGGGGTCTGTTTTTTTTCCTAGGGCTCTGGTTTTCTTCCTCGAGCTCTGGTTTTCTTCCTCGGGCTCTGGTTTTGTTCCTCCAGCTCTGGTTTTGTTCCTCGGGCTCTGTTTTTGTTCCTCGGGCTCTGTTTTTGTTCCTCCAGCTCTGGTTTTATTTCTTGGGCTCTGGTTTTCTTCCTCTGGCGCTGGTTTGGTTCCTCGGACTCTGTTTTTTTTCCTCGGGATCTGGATTTGTTCCTTGGGCTCTGGATTTGTTCCTCGGGCTCTGGTTTTGTTCCTCGGTCTCTCGTTTTTTTCCTCGACATCTCGTTTTGTTCCTTGGGCTCTGGTTTTGTTCTTCAGGCTCTGGTTTTCTTCCTTGCCCTCTGGTTTAGTTTCTTGGGCTCTGGTTTTGTTCCTCGGGCTCTGGTTTTCTTCCTCGGCCTCTGTTTTTTTTCCTTGGGCTCTGGTTTTGTTCCTCGGGCTCTGGTTTCTTTCCTCCAGCTCTGGTTTTTTTCCTTGGGCTCTGGTGTAGTTTCTCGGGTCCTTTTTTTCTTCCTCGGGGTCTGTTTTTTTTCCTAGGGCCCTGGTTTTCTTCCTCAAGCTCTGGTTTTGTTCCTCGGGCTCTTATTTTGTTCCTCCAGCTCTGGTTTTGTTCCTCGGGCTCTAGTGTAGTTCCACGGACTCTGGTTTTGTTCCTCGGGCTCTTGTTTTGTTCCTCAGTCTCTGGATTTGTTCCTTGAGCTCGGGTTTTGTTCCTCGACATCTGGTTTTATTCCTGGGGCTCTGGTTTTGTTCCTCCAGCTCTGGTTTTGTTCCTCGGGCTCTGGTTTTGTTCCTCGGGCTCTGGTTTTGTTCCTCAAGCTCTGTTTTTTTTCCTCGGGCTCTAGTGTAGTTCCAAGGCCTCTGGTTTTGTTCCTCGGGCTCTGGTTTCTTTCCTCAGTCTCTGGTTTTTTTCCTTGGGCTCTGGTGTAGTTTCTCGGGTCCTTTTTTAATTCCTCGGGGTCTGTTTTTTTTCCTAGGGCCCTGGTTTTCTTCCTCGAGCTCTGGTTTTGTTCCTCGGGCTCTTATTTTGTTCCTCCAGCTCTGGTTTTGTTCCTCGGGCTCTGGTTTTCTTCCTCGGGCTCTGGTTTTGTTCCTTGAGCTCTGGTTTATTTCCTCGACATCTGGTTTTATTCCTGGGGCTCTGGTTTTGTTCCTCCAGCTCTGGTTTTGTTCCTCGGGCTCTGGTTTTGTTCCTCGGGCTCTGGTTTTGTTCCTCAAGCTCTGTTTTTTTTCCTCGGGCTCTAGTGTAGTTCCAAGGCCTCTGGTTTTGTTCCTCGGGCTCTGGTTTTGTTCCTCTAACACTGGTTTTATTACTTGGGCTCTTGTTTTGTTCCTCCAGCTCTGGTTTTATTCCTTGGGCTCTGGTTTTGTTCCTCGGGCTCTGGTTTAGTTACTCAGTCTCCGGTTTTCTTCCTCGGGCTGTGGTTTTGTTCCGCTGGCTCCGGTTTAATTCCTCGGGTCCTGTTTTATTCCCTCGGGCTCTGGGTTTGTTCCTTGAACTCTGGTTTTGTCCCTCGTGCCCTCCTTTTTTTCCTCGGTCTATGGTTTTGTTCCTCAGGCTCTGGTTTTCTTCCTCGGGCTCTGGGTTTGTTCCTTGGGCTCTGGTTTTGTTCCTCGAGCTCTGGTTTTGTTCCTTAGGCTCTGGATTTGTTCCTTGGGCTCTGGTTTTGTTCCTCGGGCTCTGGTTTTGTTCCTCAGGCTCTAGTTTTGTTCCTCGGGCTCTGGTTTTGTTTCTCTAGCTCTCGTTTCATTCCTTGGGCACTGATTATTTTCCTCGGGCTCTGGGTTTGTTCCTCGGACTCTGGTTTTGTCCCTCGCGCCCTCCTTTTGTTCCTCGGTCTATGGTTTTGTTCCTCAGGCTCTGGTTTTCTTCCTCGGGCTCTGGGTTTGTTCCTCGGTCTCTCGTTTTTTTCCTTGACATCTGGTTTTGTTCCTTGGGCTCTGGTTTTGTTCCTCAGGCTCTGGTTTTCTTCCTTGCCCTCTGGTTTATTTCCTTGGGCTCTGGTGTAGTTTCTCAGGTTCTTTTTTTCTTCCTCGGGGTCTGTTTTTTTTCCTCCAGCTCTGGTTTTGTTCCTCGGGCTCTAGTGTAGTTCCACGGTCTCTGGTTTTGTTCCTCGGGCTCTTGTTTGTTCCTCAGTCTCTGGTTTTGTTCCTTGAGCTCTGGTTTTGTTCCTCGACACCTGGTTTTATTCCTCGGGCCCACCTTTTGTTCCTCGGTCTCTGGTTTTGTTCCTCAGGCTCTGGATTTCTTCCTCGGGCTCTGGTTTTGTTCCTCCAACTCTGTTTTTTTTCCTCGGGCTCTGGTTTTGTTCCTCGGCCTCTGGTTTTTTCCCTCGGACTCTGGTTTTGTTCCTCGACTCCTGGTTTTATTCCTCAGGCCCTCCTTTTGTTCCTCGGTCTATGGTTTTGTTCCTCAGGCTCTGGTTTTCTTCCTCGGGCTCTGGGTTTGTTCCTCGGGCGCTGGTTTTGTTCCTCGAGCTCTGGTTTTGTTCCTTAGGCTCTGGATTTGTTCCTCGGGCTCTGGTTTAGTTCCTCAGGTATTGGATTTTTCCCTCAGACCCTGGTTTTCTTCCTCGGCCTCTGGTTTTGTTCCTTGAGCTCTGGTTTTGTTCCTTGGGCTCTGGTTTTGTTCCTCGGGCTCTGGTTTTGTTCCTCGGGCGCTGGTTTTGTTCCTCAGGCTCTAGTTTTGTTCCTCGGGCTCTGGTTTTGTTCCTCGGGCTCTGGTTTTGTTCCTCAGGCACTGGTTTAGTGCCTCAGGTACTGGTTTTGTTCCTCAGACTCTGGTTTTGTTCCTCAGTCTCTCGTTTTTTTCCTCCAGCTCTGGTTTTGTTCCTTGGGCTCTGGTTTTGTTCCTCGGGCTCTGGTTTCTTTCCTCCAGCTCTGCTTTTTTTCTTGGGCTCTGGTGTACTTTCTCGGGTCTTTTTTTTCTTCCTCGGGGTCTCTTTTTTTTCCTAGGGCTCTGGTTTTGTTCCTCGGGCTCTGGTTTCTTTCCTCCAGCTCTGGTTTTTTTCCTTGGGCTCTGGTGTAGTTTCTCGGGTCCTTTTTTTCTTCCTCGGGGTCTGTTTTTTTTCCTAGGGCCCTGGTTTTCTTCCTCGAGCTCTGGTTTTGTTCCTCGGGCTCTTATTTTGTTCCTCCAGCTCTGGTTTTGTTCCTCGGGCTCTAGTGTAGTTCCACGGACTCTGGTTTTGTTCCTCAGGCTCTTGTTTTGTTCCTCAGTCTCTGGATTTGTTCCTTGAGCTCGGGTTTTGTTCCTCGACATCTGGTTTTATTCCTGGGGCTCTGGTTTTGTTCCTCCAGCTCTGGTTTTGTTCCTCGGGCTCTGGTTTTGTTCCTCGGGCTCTGGTTTTGTTCCTCAAGCTCTGTTTTTTTTCCTCGGGCTCTAGTGTAGTTCCAAGGCCTCTGGTTTTGTTCCTCGGGCTCTGGTTTCTTTCCTCAGTCTCTGGTTTTTTTCCTTGGGCTCTGGTGTAGTTTCTCGGGTCCTTTTTTAATTCCTCGGGGTCTGTTTTTTTTCCTAGGGCCCTGGTTTTCTTCCTCGAGCTCTGGTTTTGTTCCTCGGGCTCTTATTTTGTTCTTCCAGCTCTGGTTTTGTTCCTCGGGCTCTGGTTTTGTTCCTCGGGCTCTGGTTTTGTTCCTCAAGCTCTGTTTTTTTTCCTCGGGCTCCAGTGTAGTTCCAAGGCCTCTGGTTTTGTTCCTCGGGCTCTGGTTTCTTTCCTCAGTCTCTGGTTTTTTTCCTGGGCTCTGGTGTAGTTTCTCGGGTCCTTTTTTAATTCCTCGGGGTCTGTTTTTTTTTCTAGGGCCCTGGTTTTCTTCCTCCAGCTCTGGTTTTGTTCCTCGGGCTCTAGTGTAGTTCCACGGATTCTGGTTTTGTTCCTCGTGCTCTTGTTTTGTTCCTCAGTCTCTGGTTTTGTTCCTTGAGCTCTGGTTTATTTCCTCGACATCTGGTTTTATTCCTGGGGCTCTGGTTTTGTTCCTCCAGCTCTGGTTTTGTTCCTCGGGCTCTGGTTTTGTTCCTTGGGCTCTGGTTTTGTTCCTCCGGCTCTGGTTTAGTTACTCAGTCTCCGGTTTTCTTCCTCGGGCTGTGGTTTTGTTCCGCTGGCTCTGGTTTAATTCCTCGGGTCCTGTTTTATTCCCTCGGGCTCTGGGTTTGTTCCTTGAACTCTGGTTTTGTCCCTCGTGCCCTCCTTTTTTTCCTCGGTCTATGGTTTTGTTCCTCAGGCTCTGGTTTTCTTCCTCGGGCTCTGGGTTTGTTCCTTGGGCTCTGGTTTTGTTCCTCGAGCTCTGGTTTTGTTCCTTAGGCTCTGGATTTGTTCCTTGGGCTCTGGTTTTGTTCCTCGGGCTCTGGTTTTGTTCCTCAGGCTCTAGTTTTGTTCCTCGGGCTCTGGTTTTGTTTCTCTAGCTCTCGTTTCATTCCTTGGGCACTGATTATTTTCCTCGGGCTCTGGGTTTGTTCCTCAGACTCTGGTTTTGTCCCTCGCGCCCTCCTTTTGTTCCTCGGTCTATGGTTTTGTTCCTCAGGCTCTGGTTTTCTTCCTCGGGCTCTGGGTTTGTTCCTTGGGCTCTGGTTTTGTTCCTCGGGCTCTGGTTTTCTTCCTCGGCCTCTGTTTTTTTTCCTTGGGCTCTGGTTTTGTTCCTCGGGCTCTGGTTTCTTTCCTCCAGCTCTGGTATTTTCCTCGGGCTCTGGTGTAGTTTCTCAGGTCCTTTTTTAATTCCTCGGGGTCTGTTTTTTTTCCTAGGGCTCTGGTTTTCTTCCTCGAGCTCTGGTTTTGTTCCTCGGGCTCTGATTTTGTTCCTCCAGCTCTGGTTTTGTTCCTCGGCCTCTAGAGTAGGTCCATGGAGTCTGGTTTTGTTCCTCGGGCACTTGTTTTGTTCCTCAGTCTCTGGTTTTGTTCCTTGAGCTCTGGTTTTGTTCCTCGGGCTCTGGTTTTGTTCCTCGGACTCTGGTTTTGTTCCTCGACATCTGGTTTTTTTCCCCGGGCTCTGTTTTTTTTCCTCGGACTCCGGTTTTGTTCCTCGACTCCTGGTTTTATTCCTCGGGCCCTCCTTTTGTTCCTCGGTCTCTGGTTTTGATCCTCAGGCTCTGGCTTTCTTCCTCGGGCTCTGGTTTTGTTCCTCGGGCTCTGGTTTTGTTCCTCAAGCTCTGGTTTTGTTCCTCGGGCTCTGGTTTTCTTCCTCGGCCTCTGGTTTTAATCCTTGGGCTCTTGTTTTGTTCCTCCACCTCTGGTTTTATTCCTTGGGCTCTGGTTTTGTTCCTCGGGCTCTGGTTTATTTACTCAGTCTCCAGTTTTCTTCCTCGGGCTGTGGTTTTGTTCTGCTGGCTCTGGTTTAATTCCTCGGGTCCTGATTTATTCCCTCGGGCTCTGGGTTTGTTCCTCGGACTCTGGTTTTGTCCCTCGCGCCCTCCTTTTGTTCCTCGGTCTATGGTTTTGTTCCTCAGGCTCTGGTTTTCTTCCTTGGGCTCTGGGTTTGTTCCTTGGGCTCTGGTTTTGTTCCTCGAGCTCTGGTTTTGTTTCTTAGGCTCTGGATTTGTTCCTCGGGCTCTGGTTTCGTTCCTCAGGTACTGGGTTTTTCCCTCAGACCCTGGTTTTCTTCCTCGGCCTCTGGTTTTGTTCCTTGAGCTCTGGTTTTGTTCCTCTGGCTCTGGTTTTGTTCCTCGGGCTCTGGTTTTGTTCCTCGGGCGCTGGTTTTGTTCCTCAGACTCTGGTATTGTTCCTCGGGGTCTGGTTTTCTTCCTCGGCCTCTGTTTTTTTCCCTTGGGCTCTGGTTTTTTTCCTCGGGCTCTGGTTTCTTTCCTCCAGCTCTTTTTTTTTTCCTTGGGCTCTGGTGTAGTTTCTCGGGTCCTTTGTTTCTTCCTCTGGGTCTGTTTTTTTTCCTACGGCTCTGGTTTTCTTCCTCGAGCTCTGGTTTTGTTCCTCGGGCTCTTATTTTGTTCCTCCAGCTCTGGTTTTGTTCCTCGGCCTCTAGTGTAGTTCCACGGACTCTGGTTTTGTTCCGTGGGCTCTGGTTTTGTTCCTCAGTCTCTGGTTTTGTTCCTTGAGCTCTGCTTTTGTTCCTCGACATCTGGTTTTATTCCTTGGGCTCTGGTTTTTTTCCTCGGACTCTGGTTTTGTTCCTCGACTCCTGGTTTTATTCCTCAGGCCCTCCTTTTGTTCCTCGGTCTATGGTTTTGTTCCTCAGGCTCTGGTTTTCTTCCTCGGGCTCTGGGTTTGTTCCTTGGGCTCTGGTTTTGTTCCTCGAGCTCTGGCTTTGTTCCTTAGGCTCTGGATTTGTTCCTCGGGCTCTGGTTTTGTTCCTTGGGCTCTGGTTTTGTTCCTCGGGCTCTGGTTTCTTTCCTCCAGCTCTGCTTTTTTTCTTGGGCTCTGGTGTAGTTTCTCGGGTCTTTTTTTTCTTCCTCGGGGTCTGTTTTTTTTCCTAGGGCTCTGGTTTTCTTCCTCGAGCTCTGGTTTTCTTCCTCGGGCTCTGGTTTTGTTCCTCCAGCTCTGGTTTTGTTCCTTGGGCTCTGGTTTTGTTCCTCGGGCTCTGGTTTTGTTCCTCCAGCTCTGGTTTTATTTCTTGGGCTCTGGTTTTCTTCCTCTGGCGCTGGTTTGGTTCCTCGGACTCTGTTTTTTTTCCTCGGGCTCTGGATTTGTTCCTTGGGCTCTGGATTTGTTCCTCGGGCTCTGGTTTTGTTCCTCGGTCTCTCGTTTTTTTCCTCGACATCTCGTTTTGTTCCTTGGGCTCTGGTTTTGTTCTTCAGGCTCTGGTTTTCTTCCTTGCCCTCTGGTTTAGTTTCTAGGGCTCTGGTTTTGTTCCTCGGGCTCTGGTTTTCTTCCTCGGCCTCTGTTTTTTTTCCTTGGGCTCTGGTTTTGTTCCTCGGGCTCTGGTTTCTTTCCTCCAGCTCTGGTTTTTTTCCTTGGGCTCTGGTGTAGTTTCTCGGGTCCTTTTTTTCTTCCTCGGGGTCTGTTTTTTTTCCTAGGGCCCTGGTTTTCTTCCTCGAGCTCTGGTTTTGTTCCTCGGGCTCTTATTTTGTTCCTCCAGCTCTGGTTTTGTTCCTCGGCCTCTAGTGTAGTTCCACGGACTCTGGTTTTGTTCCTCAGGCTCTTGTTTTGTTCCTCAGTCTCTGGATTTGTTCCTTGAGCTCGGGTTTTGTTCCTCGACATCTGGTTTTATTCCTGGGGCTCTGGTTTTGTTCCTCCAGCTCTGGTTTTGTTCCTCGGGCTCTGGTTTTGTTCCTCGGGCTCTGGTTTTGTTCCTCAAGCTCTGTTTTTTTTCCTCGGGCTCTAGTGTAGTTCCAAGGCCTCTGGTTTTGTTCCTCGGGCTCTGGTTTCTTTCCTCAGTCTCTGGTTTTTTTCCTTGGGCTCTGGTGTAGTTTCTCGGGTCCTTTTTTAATTCCTCGGGGTCTGTTTTTTTTCCTAGGGCCCTGGTTTTCTTCCTCGAGCTCTGGTTTTGTTCCTCGGGCTCTTATTTTGTTCCTCCAGCTCTGGTTTTGTTCCTCGGGCTCTGGTTTTGTTCCTCGGGCTCTGGTTTTGTTCCTTAAGCTCTGTTTTTTTTCCTCGGGCTCTAGTGTAGTTCCAAGGCCTCTGGTTTTGTTCCTCGGGCTCTGGTTTCTTTCCTCAGTCTCTGGTTTTTTTCCTGGGCTCTGGTGTAGTTTCTCGGGTCCTTTTTTAATTCCTCGGGGTCTGTTTTTTTTTCTAGGGCCCTGGTTTTCTTCCTCCAGCTCTGGTTTTGTTCCTCGGGCTCTAGTGTAGTTCCACGGATTCTGGTTTTGTTCCTCGTGCTCTTGTTTTGTTCCTCAGTCTCTGGTTTTGTTCCTTGAGCTCTGGTTTATTTCCTCGACATCTGGTTTTATTCCTGGGGCTCTGGTTTTGTTCCTCCAGCTCTGGTTTTGTTCCTCGGGCTCTGGTTTTGTTCCTCGGGCTCTGGTTTTGTTCCTCAAGCTCTGTTTTTTTTCCTCGGGCTCTAGTGTAGTTCCAAGGCCTCTGGTTTTGTTCCTCGGGCTCTGGTTTTGTTCCTCTAACTCTGGTTTTATTACTTGGGCTCTTGTTTTGTTCCTCCAGCTCTGGTTTTATTCCTTGGGCTCTGGTTTTGTTCCTCGGGCTCTGGTTTAGTTACTCAGTCTCCGGTTTTCTTCCTCGGGCTGTGGTTTTGTTCCGCTGGCTCTGGTTTAATTCCTCGGGTCCTGTTTTATTCCCTCGGGCTCTGGGTTTGTTCCTTGAACTCTGGTTTTGTCCCTCGTGCCCTCCTTTTTTTCCTCGGTCTATGGTTTTGTTCCTCAGGCTCTGGTTTTCTTCCTCGGGCTCTGGGTTTGTTCCTTGGGCTCTGGTTTTGTTCCTCGAGCTCTGGTTTTGTTCCTTAGGCTCTGGATTTGTTCCTTGGGCTCTGGTTTTGTTCCTCGGGCTCTGGTTTTGTTCCTCAGGCTCTAGTTTTGTTCCTCGGGCTCTGGTTTTGTTTCTCTAGCTCTCGTTTCATTCCTTGGGCACTGATTATTTTCCTCGGGCTCTGGGTTTGTTCCTCGGACTCTGGTTTTGTCCCTCGCGCCCTCCTTTTGTTCCTCGGTCTATGGTTTTGTTCCTCAGGCTCTGGTTTTCTTCCTCGGGCTCTGGGTTTGTTCCTTGGGCTCTGGTTTTGTTCCTCGAGCTCTGGTTTTATTCCTCGGGCTCTGGTTTTGTTCCTCAGACACTGCTTAAGTGCCTCAGGTACTGGTTTTGTTCCTCAGACTCTGGTTTAGTTCCTCGGTCTCTCGTTTTTTTCCTTGACATCTGGTTTTGTTCCTCGGGCTCTGGTTTTGTTCCTCAGGCTCTGGTTTTCTTCCTTGCCCTCTGGTTTATTTCCTTGGGCTCTGGTTTTGTTCCTCGGGCTCTGGTTTTCTTCCTCGGCCTCTGTTTTTTTTCCTTGGGCTCTGGTTTTGTTCCTCGGGCTCTGGTTCCTTTCCTCCAGCTCTGGTTTTTTTCCTCGGTCTCTGGTGTAGTTTCTCAGGTCCTTTTTTTCTTCCTCGGGGTCTGTTTTTTTTCCTCCAGCTCTGGTTTTGTTCCTCGGGCTCTAGTGTAGTTCCACGGTCTCTGGTTTTGTTCCTCGGGCTCTTGTTTGTTCCTCAGTCTCTGGTTTTGTTCCTTGAGCTCTCGTTTTGTTCCTCGACACCTGGTTTTATTCCTCGGGCCCACCTTTTGTTCCTCGGTCTCTGGTTTTGTTCCTCAGGCTCTGGATTTCTTCCTCGGGCTCTGGTTTTGTTCCTCCAATTCTGTTTTTTTTCCTCGGGCTCTGGTTTTGCTCCTCGGGCTCTGGTTTTATTCCTTGGGCTCTGGTTTTGTTCCTCGGGCTCTGGTTTAATTACTCAGTCTCCGGTTTTCTTCCTCGGGCTGTGGTTTTGTTCCGCTGGCTCTGGTTTAATTCCTCGGGTCCTGATTTATTCCCTCAGGCTCTGGGTTTGTTCCTCGGACTCTGGTTTTGTCCCTCGCGCCCTCCTTTTGTTTCTCGGTCTATGGTTTTGTTCCTCAGGCTCTGGTTTTCTTCCTCGGGCTCTGGGTTTGTTCCTTGGGCTCTGGTTTTGTTCCTCGAGCTCTGGTTTTGTTCCTTAGGCTCTGGATTTGTTCCTCGGGCTCTGGTTTAGTTCCTCAGGTACTGGGTTTTTCCCTCAGACTCTGGTTTTCTTCCTCGGCCTCTGGTTTTGTTCCTTGAGCTCTGGTTTTGTTCCTTGGGCTCTGGTTTTGTTCCTCGGGCTCTGGTTTTGTTCCTCGGGCTCTGGTTTTGTTCCTCAGGCTCTAGTTTTGTTATCAGGCTCTGGTTTTGTTTCTCTAGGTCTTCTTTTATTCCTCAGGCACTGATTATTTTCCTTGGGCACTGGTTTTGTTCTTTGGGCTCTGGTTTTGTTCCTCGAACTCTGGTTTTGTTCCTCGACACCTGGTTTTATTCCTCGGGCCCTCCTTTTGTTCCTCTGTCTCTGGTTTTGTTACTCGACATTTGGTTTTGTTACTCATCCTCTGGTTTTGTTCGTCGGGCTCTGGTTTTCTCCCTCAGCTTCTGGTTTAATTCCTTGGGCTCTGGTTTTGTTCCTCTGGCGCTGGTTTGGTTCCTCGGACTCTGGTTTTGTTCCTCCAGCTCTGGTTTTATTCTTCAGGCTCTGGATTTGTTCCTTGGGCTCTGGTTTTGTTCCTCGGGCTCTGGTTTTGTTCATCAGGCACTGGTATAGTGCCTCAGGTACTGGTTTTGTTCCTCAGACTGTGGTTTTGTTCCTCGGTCTCTCGTTTTTTTCCTCGACATCTGGTTTTGTTCTTTGGGCTCTGGTTTTGTTCCTGAGGCTCTGGTTTCCTTCCTTGCCCTCTGGTTTAGTTCCTTGGGCTCTGGTTTTGTTCCTCGGGCTCTGGTTTTCTTCCTCGGCCTCTGTTTTTTTTCCTTGGGCTCTGGTTTTGTTCCTCGGGCTCTGGTTTCTTTCCTCCAGCTCTGCTTTTTTTCTTGGGCTCTGGTGTAGTTTCTCGGGTCTTTTTTTTCTTCCTCGGGGTCTGTTTTTTTTCCTAGGGCTCTGGTTTTCTTCCTCGAGCTCTGGTTTTCTTCCTCGGGCTCTGGTTTTGTTCCTCCAGCTCTGGTTTTGTTCCTCGGGCTCTGTTTTTGTTCCTCGGGCTCTGTTTTTGTTCCTCCAGCTCTGGTTTTATTTCTTGGGCTCTGGTTTTCTTCCTCTGGCGCTGGTTTGGTTCCTCGGACTCTGTTTTTTTTCCTCGGGATCTGGATTTGTTCCTTGGGCTCTGGATTTGTTCCTTGGGCTCTGGTTTTGTTCCTCGGTCTCTCGTTTTTTTCCTCGACATCTCGTTTTGTTCCTTGGGCTCTGGTTTTGTTCTTCAGGCTCTGGTTTTCTTCCTTGCCCTCTGGTTTAGTTTCTTGGGCTCTGGTTTTGTTCCTCGGGCTCTGGTTTTCTTCCTCGGCCTCTGTTTTTTTTCCTTGGGCTCTGGTTTTGTTCCTCGGGCTCTGGTTTCTTTCCTCCAGCTCTGGTTTTTTTCCTTGGGCTCTGGTGTAGTTTCTCGGGTCCTTTTTTTCTTCCTCGGGGTCTGTTTTTTTTCCTAGGGCCCTGGTTTTCTTCCTCAAGCTCTGGTTTTGTTCCTCGGGCTCTTATTTTGTTCCTCCAGCTCTGGTTTTGTTCCTCGGGCTCTAGTGTAGTTCCACGGACTCTGGTTTTGTTCCTCGGGCTCTTGTTTTGTTCCTCAGTCTCTGGATTTGTTCCTTGAGCTCGGGTTTTGTTCCTCGACATCTGGTTTTATTCCTGGGGCTCTGGTTTTGTTCCTCCAGCTCTGGTTTTGTTCCTCGGGCTCTGGTTTTGTTCCTCGGGCTCTGGTTTTGTTCCTCAAGCTCTGTTTTTTTTCCTCGGGCTCTAGTGTAGTTCCAAGGCCTCTGGTTTTGTTCCTCGGGCTCTGGTTTCTTTCCTCAGTCTCTGGTTTTTTTCCTTGGGCTCTGGTGTAGTTTCTCGGGTCCTTTTTTAATTCCTCGGGGTCTGTTTTTTTTCCTAGGGCCCTGGTTTTCTTCCTCGAGCTCTGGTTTTGTTCCTCGGGCTCTTATTTTGTTCCTCCAGCTCTGGTTTTGTTCCTCGGGCTCTGGTTTTCTTCCTCGGGCTCTGGTTTTGTTCCTTGAGCTCTGGTTTATTTCCTCGACATCTGGTTTTATTCCTGGGGCTCTGGTTTTGTTCCTCCAGCTCTGGTTTTGTTCCTCGGGCTCTGGTTTTGTTCCTCGGGCTCTGGTTTTGTTCCTCAAGCTCTGTTTTTTTTCCTCGGGCTCTAGTGTAGTTCCAAGGCCTCTGGTTTTGTTCCTCGGGCTCTGGTTTTGTTCCTCTAACACTGGTTTTATTACTTGGGCTCTTGTTTTGTTCCTCCAGCTCTGGTTTTATTCCTTGGGCTCTGGTTTTGTTCCTCGGGCTCTGGTTTAGTTACTCAGTCTCCGGTTTTCTTCCTCGGGCTGTGGTTTTGTTCCGCTGGCTCTGGTTTAATTCCTCGGGTCCTGTTTTATTCCCTCGGGCTCTGGGTTTGTTCCTTGAACTCTGGTTTTGTCCCTCGTGCCCTCCTTTTTTTCCTCGGTCTATGGTTTTGTTCCTCAGGCTCTGGTTTTCTTCCTCGGGCTCTGGGTTTGTTCCTTGGGCTCTGGTTTTGTTCCTCGAGCTCTGGTTTTGTTCCTTAGGCTCTGGATTTGTTCCTTGGGCTCTGGTTTTGTTCCTCGGGCTCTGGTTTTGTTCCTCAGGCTCTAGTTTTGTTCCTCGGGCTCTGGTTTTGTTTCTCTAGCTCTCGTTTCATTCCTTGGGCACTGATTATTTTCCTCGGGCTCTGGGTTTGTTCCTCGGACTCTGGTTTTGTCCCTCGCGCCCTCCTTTTGTTCCTCGGTCTATGGTTTTGTTCCTCAGGCTCTGGTTTTCTTCCTCGGGCTCTGGGTTTGTTCCTCGGTCTCTCGTTTTTTTCCTTGACATCTGGTTTTGTTCCTTGGGCTCTGGTTTTGTTCCTCAGGCTCTGGTTTTCTTCCTTGCCCTCTGGTTTATTTCCTTGGGCTCTGGTGTAGTTTCTCAGGTCCTTTTTTTCTTCCTCGGGGTCTGTTTTTTTTCCTCCAGCTCTGGTTTTGTTCCTCGGGCTCTAGTGTAGTTCCACGGTCTCTGGTTTTGTTCCTCGGGCTCTTGTTTGTTCCTCAGTCTCTGGTTTTGTTCCTTGAGCTCTGGTTTTGTTCCTCGACACCTGGTTTTATTCCTCGGGCCCACCTTTTGTTCCTCGGTCTCTGGTTTTGTTCCTCAGGCTCTGGATTTCTTCCTCGGGCTCTGGTTTTGTTCCTCCAACTCTGTTTTTTTTCCTCGGGCTCTGGTTTTGTTCCTCGGCCTCTGGTTTTTTCCCTCGGACTCTGGTTTTGTTCCTCGACTCCTGGTTTTATTCCTCAGGCCCTCCTTTTGTTCCTCGGTCTATGGTTTTGTTCCACAGGCTCTGGTTTTCTTCCTCGGGCTCTGGGTTTGTTCCTCGGGCGCTGGTTTTGTTCCTCGAGCTCTGGTTTTGTTCCTTAGGCTCTGGATTTGTTCCTCGGGCTCTGGTTTAGTTCCTCAGGTATTGGATTTTTCCCTCAGACCCTGGTTTTCTTCCTCGGCCTCTGGTTTTGTTCCTTGAGCTCTGGTTTTGTTCCTTGGGCTCTGGTTTTGTTCCTCGGGCTCTGGTTTTGTTCCTCGGGCGCTGGTTTTGTTCCTCAGGCTCTAGTTTTGTTCCTCGGGCTCTGGTTTTGTTCCTCGGGCTCTGGTTTTGTTCCTCAGGCACTGGTTTAGTGCCTCAGGTACTGGTTTTGTTCCTCAGACTCTGGTTTTGTTCCTCAGTCTCTCGTTTTTTTCCTCCAGCTCTGGTTTTGTTCCTTGGGCTCTGGTTTTGTTCCTCGGGCTCTGGTTTCTTTCCTCCAGCTCTGCTTTTTTTCTTGGGCTCTGGTGTACTTTCTCGGGTCTTTTTTTTCTTCCTCGGGGTCTCTTTTTTTTCCTAGGGCTCTGGTTTTGTTCCTCGGGCTCTGGTTTCTTTCCTCCAGCTCTGGTTTTTTTCCTTGGGCTCTGGTGTAGTTTCTCGGGTCCTTTTTTTCTTCCTCGGGGTCTGTTTTTTTTCCTAGGGCCCTGGTTTTCTTCCTCGAGCTCTGGTTTTGTTCCTCGGGCTCTTATTTTGTTCCTCCAGCTCTGGTTTTGTTCCTCGGGCTCTAGTGTAGTTCCACGGACTCTGGTTTTGTTCCTCAGGCTCTTGTTTTGTTCCTCAGTCTCTGGATTTGTTCCTTGAGCTCGGGTTTTGTTCCTCGACATCTGGTTTTATTCCTGGGGCTCTGGTTTTGTTCCTCCAGCTCTGGTTTTGTTCCTCGGGCTCTGGTTTTGTTCCTCGGGCTCTGGTTTTGTTCCTCAAGCTCTGTTTTTTTTCCTCGGGCTCTAGTGTAGTTCCAAGGCCTCTGGTTTTGTTCCTCGGGCTCTGGTTTCTTTCCTCAGTCTCTGGTTTTTTTCCTTGGGCTCTGGTGTAGTTTCTCGGGTCCTTTTTTAATTCCTCGGGGTCTGTTTTTTTTCCTAGGGCCCTGGTTTTCTTCCTCGAGCTCTGGTTTTGTTCCTCGGGCTCTTATTTTGTTCTTCCAGCTCTGGTTTTGTTCCTCGGGCTCTGGTTTTGTTCCTCGGGCTCTGGTTTTGTTCCTCAAGCTCTGTTTTTTTTCCTCGGGCTCTAGTGTAGTTCCAAGGCCTCTGGTTTTGTTCCTCGGGCTCTGGTTTCTTTCCTCAGTCTCTGGTTTTTTTCCTGGGCTCTGGTGTAGTTTCTCGGGTCCTTTTTTAATTCCTCGGGGTCTGTTTTTTTTTCTAGGGCCCTGGTTTTCTTCCTCCAGCTCTGGTTTTGTTCCTCGGGCTCTAGTGTAGTTCCACGGATTCTGGTTTTGTTCCTCGTGCTCTTGTTTTGTTCCTCAGTCTCTGGTTTTGTTCCTTGAGCTCTGGTTTATTTCCTCGACATCTGGTTTTATTCCTGGGGCTCTGGTTTTGTTCCTCCAGCTCTGGTTTTGTTCCTCGGGCTCTGGTTTTGTTCCTTGGGCTCTGGTTTTGTTCCTCCGGCTCTGGTTTAGTTACTCAGTCTCCGGTTTTCTTCCTCGGGCTGTGGTTTTGTTCCGCTGGCTCTGGTTTAATTCCTCGGGTCCTGTTTTATTCCCTCGGGCTCTGGGTTTGTTCCTTGAACTCTGGTTTTGTCCCTCGTGCCCTCCTTTTTTTCCTCGGTCTATGGTTTTGTTCCTCAGGCTCTGGTTTTCTTCCTCGGGCTCTGGGTTTGTTCCTTGGGCTCTGGTTTTGTTCCTCGAGCTCTGGTTTTGTTCCTTAGGCTCTGGATTTGTTCCTTGGGCTCTGGTTTTGTTCCTCGGGCTCTGGTTTTGTTCCTCAGGCTCTAGTTTTGTTCCTCGGGCTCTGGTTTTGTTTCTCTAGCTCTCGTTTCATTCCTTGGGCACTGATTATTTTCCTCGGGCTCTGGGTTTGTTCCTCAGACTCTGGTTTTGTCCCTCGCGCCCTCCTTTTGTTCCTCGGTCTATGGTTTTGTTCCTCAGGCTCTGGTTTTCTTCCTCGGGCTCTGGGTTTGTTCCTTGGGCTCTGGTTTTGTTCCTCGAGCTCTGGTTTTATTCCTCGGGCTCTGGTTTTGTTCCTCTGGCTCTGGTTTTGTTCCTCAGACACTGCTTAAGTGCCTCAGGTACTGGTTTTGTTCCTCAGACTCTGGTTTAGTTCCTCGGTCTCTCGTTTTTTTCCTTGACATCTGGTTTTGTTCCTTGGGCTCTGGTTTTGTTCCTCAGGCTCTGGTTTTCTTCCTTGCCCTCTGGTTTATTTCCTTGGGCTCTGGTTTTGTTCCTCGGGCTCTGGTTTTCTTCCTCGGCCTCTGTTTTTTTTCCTTGGGCTCTGGTTTTGTTCCTCGGGCTCTGGTTCCTTTCCTCCAGCTCTGGTTTTTTTCCTCGGTCTCTGGTGTAGTTTCTCAGGTCCTTTTTTTCTTCCTCGGGGTCTGTTTTTTTTCCTCCAGCTCTGGTTTTGTTCCTCGGGCTCTAGTGTAGTTCCACGGTCTCTGGTTTTGTTCCTCGGGCTCTTGTTTGTTCCTCAGTCTCTGGTTTTGTTCCTTGAGCTCTCGTTTTGTTCCTCGACACCTGGTTTTATTCCTCGGGCCCACCTTTTGTTCCTCGGTCTCTGGTTTTGTTCCTCAGGCTCTGGATTTCTTCCTCGGGCTCTGGTTTTGTTCCTCCAATTCTGTTTTTTTTCCTCGGGCTCTGGTTTTGCTCCTCGGGCTCTGGTTTTATTCCTTGGGCTCTGGTTTTGTTCCTCGGGCTCTGGTTTAATTACTCAGTCTCCGGTTTTCTTCCTCGGGCTGTGGTTTTGTTCCGCTGGCTCTGGTTTAATTCCTCGGGTCCTGATTTATTCCCTCAGGCTCTGGGTTTGTTCCTCGGACTCTGGTTTTGTCCCTCGCGCCCTCCTTTTGTTTCTCGGTCTATGGTTTTGTTCCTCAGGCTCTGGTTTTCTTCCTCTAGCTCTGGGTTTGTTCCTTGGGCTCTGGTTTTGTTCCTCGAGCTCTGGTTTTGTTCCTTAGGCTCTGGATTTGTTCCTCGGGCTCTGGTTTAGTTCCTCAGGTACTGGGTTTTTCCCTCAGACTCTGGTTTTCTTCCTCGGCCTCTGGTTTTGTTCCTTGAGCTCTGGTTTTGTTCCTTGGGCTCTGGTTTTGTTCCTCGGGCTCTGGTTTTGTTCCTCGGGCTCTGGTTTTGTTCCTCAGGCTCTAGTTTTGTTATCAGGCTCTGGTTTTGTTTCTCTAGGTCTCCTTTTATTCCTCAGGCACTGATTATTTTCCTTGGGCACTGGTTTTGTTCTTTGGGCTCTGGTTTTGTTCCTCGAACTCTGGTTTTGTTCCTCGACACCTGGTTTTATTCCTCGGGCCCTCCTTTTGTTCCTCTGTCTCTGGTTTTGTTACTCGACATTTGGTTTTGTTACTCATCCTCTGGTTTTGTTCGTCGGGCTCTGGTTTTCTCCCTCAGCTTCTGGTTTAATTCCTTGGGCTCTGGTTTTGTTCCTCTGGCGCTGGTTTGGTTCCTCGGACTCTTTTTTTTGTTCCTCCAGCTCTGGTTTTATTCTTCAGGCTCTGGATTTGTTCCTTGGGCTCTGGTTTTGTTCCTCGGGCTCTGGTTTTGTTCATCAGGCACTGGTATAGTGCCTCAGGTACTGGTTTTGTTCCTCAGACTGTGGTTTTGTTCCTCGGTCTCTCGTTTTTTTCCTCGACATCTGGTTTTGTTCCTTGGGCTCTGGTTTTGTTCCTCAGGCTCTGGTTTCCTTCCTTGCCCTCTGGTTTAGTTCCTTGGGCTCTGGTTTTGTTCCTCGGGCTCTGGTTTTCTTCCTCGGCCTCTGTTTTTTTTCCTTGGGCTCTGGTTTTGTTCCTCGGGCTCTGGTTTCTTTCCTCCAGCTCTGCTTTTTTTCTTGGGCTCTGGTGTAGTTTCTCGGGTCTTTTTTTTCTTCCTCGGGGTCTGTTTTTTTTCCTAGGGCTCTGGTTTTCTTCCTCGAGCTCTGGTTTTCTTCCTCGGGCTCTGGTTTTGTTCCTCCAGCTCTGGTTTTGTTCCTCGGGCTCTGTTTTTGTTCCTCCAGCTCTGGTTTTATTTCTTGGGCTCTGGTTTTCTTCCTCTGGCGCTGGTTTGGTTCCTCGGACTCTGTTTTTTTTCCTCGGGCTCTGGATTTGTTCCTTGGGCTCTGGATTTGTTCCTCGGGCTCTGGTTTTGTTCCTCGGTCTCTCGTTTTTTTCCTCGACATCTCGTTTTGTTCCTTGGGCTCTGGTTTTGTTCTTCAGGCTCTGGTTTTCTTCCTTGCCCTCTGGTTTAGTTTCTTGGGCTCTGGTTTTGTTCCTCGGGCTCTGGTTTTCTTCCTCGGCCTCTGTTTTTTTTCCTTGGGCTCTGGTTTTGTTCCTCGGGCTCTGGTTTCTTTCCTCCAGCTCTGGTTTTTTTCCTTGGGCTCTGGTGTAGTTTCTCGGGTCCTTTTTTTCTTCCTCGGGGTCTGTTTTTTTTCCTAGGGCCCTGGTTTTCTTCCTCAAGCTCTGGTTTTGTTCCTCGGGCTCTTATTTTGTTCCTCCAGCTCTGGTTTTGTTCCTCGGGCTCTAGTGTAGTTCCACGGACTCTGGTTTTGTTCCTCGGGCTCTTGTTTTGTTCCTCAGTCTCTGGATTTGTTCCTTGAGCTCGGGTTTTGTTCCTCGACATCTGGTTTTATTCCTGGGGCTCTGGTTTTGTTCCTCCAGCTCTGGTTTTGTTCCTCGGGCTCTGGTTTCTTTCCTCAGTCTCTGGTTTTTTTCCTTGGGCTCTGGTGTAGTTTCTCGGGACTTTTTTAATTCCTCGGGGTCTGTTTTTTTTCCTAGGGCCCTGGTTTTCTTCCTCGAGCTCTGGTTTTGTTCCTCGGGCTCTTATTTTGTTCCTCCAGCTCTGGTTTTGTTCCTCGGGCTCTGGTTTTGTTCCTCGGGCTCTGGTTTTGTTCCTCAAGCTCTGCTTTTTTTCCTCGGGCTCTAGTGTAGTTCCAAGGCCTCTGGTTTTGTTCCTCGGGCTCTGGTTTGGATCCTCAGGCTCTGGTTTTTTTCCTGGCCTCTGGTGTAGTTTCTCGGGTCCTTTTTTAATTCCTCGGGGTCTGTTTTTTTTTCTAGGGCCCTGGTTTTCTTCCTCCAGCTCTGGTTTTGTTCCTCGGGCTCTAGTGTAGTTCCACGGACTCTGGTTTTGTTCCTCGGGCTCTTGTTTTGTTCCTCAGTCTCTGGTTTTGTTCCTTGAGCTCTGGTTTATTTCCTCGACATCTGGTTTTATTCCTGGGGCTCTGGTTTTGTTCCTCCAGCTCTGGTTTTGTTCCTCGGGCTCTGGTTTTGTTCCTCGGGCTCTGGTTTTGTTCCTCAAGCTCTGTTTTTTTTCCTCGGGCTCTAGTGTAGTTCCAAGGCCTCTGGTTTTGTTCCTCGGGCTCTGGTTTTGTTCCTCTAACTCTGGTTTTATTACTTGGGCTCTTGTTTTGTTCCTCCAGCTCTGGTTTTATTCCTTGGGCTCTGGTTTTGTTCCTCGGGCTCTGGTTTAGTTACTCAGTCTCCGGTTTTCTTCCTCGGGCTGTGGTTTTGTTCCGCTGGCTCTGGTTTAATCCCTCGTGTCCTGATTTATTCCCTCGGGCTCTGGGTTTGTTCCTCGAACTCTGGTTTTGTCCCTCGTGCCCTCCTTTTTTTCCTCGGTCTATGGTTTTGTTCCTCAGGCTCTGGTTTTCTTCCTCGGGCTCTGGGTTTGTTCCTTGGGCTCTGGTTTTGTTCCTCGAGCTCTGGTTTTGTTCCTTAGGCTCTGGATTTGTTCCTCGGGCTCTGGTTTTGTTCCTCGGGCTCTGGTTTTGTTCCTCAGGCTCTAGTTTTGTTCCTCGGGCTCTGGTTTTGTTTCTCTAGCTGTCGTTTCATTCCTTGGGCACTGATTATTTTCCTCGGGCTCTGGGTTTGTTCCTCAGACTCTGGTTTTGTCCCTCGCGCCCTCCTTTTGTTCCTCGGTCTATGGTTTTGTTCCTCAGGCTCTGGTTTTCTTCCTCGGGCTCTGGGTTTGTTCCTTGGGCTCTGGTTTTGTTCCTCGAGCTCTGGTTTTGTTCCTCGGGCTCTGGTTTCTTTCCTCCAGCTCTGTTTTTATTCCTTGGGCTCTGGTGTAGTTTCTCGGGTCCTTTCTTTCTTCCTCGGGGTCTGTTTTTTTTCCTACGGCTCTGGTTTTCTTCCTCGAGCTCTGGTTTTGTTCCTTGGGCTCTTATTTTGTTCCTCCAGCTCTGGTTTTGTTCCTCGGCCTCTAGTGTATTTCCACGGACTCTGGTTTTGTTCCTCGGGCTCTTGTTTTGTTCCTCAGTCTCTGGTTTTGTTCCTTGAGCTCTGGTTTTGTTCCTCGACATCTGGTTTTATTCCTTGGGCTCTGGTTTTTTTCCTCGGACTCTGGTTTTGTTCCTCGACTCCTGGTTTTATTCCTCGGGCCCTCCTTTTGTTCCTCGGTCTCTGGTTTGGATCCTCAGGCTCTGGTTTTGTTCCTCGACATCTGGTTTTGTTCCTTGGGCTCTGGTTTTGTTCCTCAGCCTCTGGTTTTCTTCCTTGCCCTCTGGTTTAGTTCCTTGGGCTCTGGTTTTGTTCCTCGGGCTCTGGTTTCTTTCCTCCAGCTCTGGTATTTTCCTTGGCTCTGGTGTAGTTTCTCAGGTCCTTTTTTAATTCCTCGGGGTCTGTTTTTTTTCCTAGGGCTCTGGTTTTCTTCCTCGAGCTCTGGTTTTGTTCCTCGGGCTCTTATTTTGTTCCTCCAGCTCTGGTTTTGTTCCTCGGCCTCTAGAGTAGGTCCACGGAGTCTGGTTTTGTTCCTCGGGCTCTTGTTTTGTTCCTCAGTCTCTGGTTTTGTTCCTTGAGCTCTGGTTTTGTTCCTCGGGCTCTGGTTTTGCTCCTCGGGCTCTGGTTTTATTCCTTGGGCTCTGGTTTTGTTCCTCGGGCTCTGGTTTAATTACTCAGTCTCCGGTTTTCTTCCTCGGGCTGTGGTTTTGTTCCGCTGGCTCTGGTTTAATTCCTCGGGTCCTGATTTATTCCCTCAGGCTCTGGGTTTGTTCCTCGGACTCTGGTTTTGTCCCTCGCGCCCTCCTTTTGTTTCTCGGTCTATGGTTTTGTTCCTCAGGCTCTGGTTTTCTTCCTCTGGCTCTGGGTTTGTTCCTTGGGCTCTGGTTTTGTTCCTCGAGCTCTGGTTTTGTTCCTTAGGCTCTGGATTTGTTCCTCGGGCTCTGGTTTAGTTCCTCAGGTACTGGGTTTTTCCCTCAGACTCTGGTTTTCTTCCTCGGCCTCTGGTTTTGTTCCTTGAGCTCTGGTTTTGTTCCTTGGGCTCTGGTTTTGTTCCTCGGGCTCTGGTTTTGTTCCTCGGGCTCTGGTTTTGTTCCTCAGGCTCTAGTTTTGTTATCAGGCTCTGGTTTTGTTTCTCTAGGTCTCCTTTTATTCCTCAGGCACTGATTATTTTCCTTGGGCACTGGTTTTGTTCTTTGGGCTCTGGTTTTGTTCCTCGAACTCTGGTTTTGTTCCTCGACACCTGGTTTTATTCCTCGGGCCCTCCTTTTGTTCCTCTGTCTCTGGTTTTGTTACTCGACATTTGGTTTTGTTACTCATCCTCTGGTTTTGTTCGTCGGGCTCTGGTTTTCTCCCTCAGCTTCTGGTTTAATTCCTTGGGCTCTGGTTTTGTTCCTCTGGCGCTGGTTTGGTTCCTCGGACTCTTTTTTTTGTTCCTCCAGCTCTGGTTTTATTCTTCAGGCTCTGGATTTGTTCCTTGGGCTCTGGTTTTGTTCCTCGGGCTCTGGTTTTGTTCATCAGGCACTGGTATAGTGCCTCAGGTACTGGTTTTGTTCCTCAGACTGTGGTTTTGTTCCTCGGTCTCTCGTTTTTTTCCTCGACATCTGGTTTTGTTCCTTGGGCTCTGGTTTTGTTCCTCAGGCTCTGGTTTCCTTCCTTGCCCTCTGGTTTAGTTCCTTGGGCTCTGGTTTTGTTCCTCGGGCTCTGGTTTTCTTCCTCGGCCTCTGTTTTTTTTCCTTGGGCTCTGGTTTTGTTCCTCGGGCTCTGGTTTCTTTCCTCCAGCTCTGCTTTTTTTCTTGGGCTCTGGTGTAGTTTCTCGGGTCTTTTTTTTCTTCCTCGGGGTCTGTTTTTTTTCCTAGGGCTCTGGTTTTCTTCCTCGAGCTCTGGTTTTCTTCCTCGGGCTCTGGTTTTGTTCCTCCAGCTCTGGTTTTGTTCCTCGGGCTCTGTTTTTGTTCCTCCAGCTCTGGTTTTATTTCTTGGGCTCTGGTTTTCTTCCTCTGGCGCTGGTTTGGTTCCTCGGACTCTGTTTTTTTTCCTCGGGCTCTGGATTTGTTCCTTGGGCTCTGGATTTGTTCCTCGGGCTCTGGTTTTGTTCCTCGGTCTCTCGTTTTTTTCCTCGACATCTCGTTTTGTTCCTTGGGCTCTGGTTTTGTTCTTCAGGCTCTGGTTTTCTTCCTTGCCCTCTGGTTTAGTTTCTTGGGCTCTGGTTTTGTTCCTCGGGCTCTGGTTTTCTTCCTCGGCCTCTGTTTTTTTTCCTTGGGCTCTGGTTTTGTTCCTCGGGCTCTGGTTTCTTTCCTCCAGCTCTGGTTTTTTTCCTTGGGCTCTGGTGTAGTTTCTCGGGTCCTTTTTTTCTTCCTCGGGGTCTGTTTTTTTTCCTAGGGCCCTGGTTTTCTTCCTCAAGCTCTGGTTTTGTTCCTCGGGCTCTTATTTTGTTCCTCCAGCTCTGGTTTTGTTCCTCGGGCTCTAGTGTAGTTCCACGGACTCTGGTTTTGTTCCTCGGGCTCTTGTTTTGTTCCTCAGTCTCTGGATTTGTTCCTTGAGCTCGGGTTTTGTTCCTCGACATCTGGTTTTATTCCTGGGGCTCTGGTTTTGTTCCTCCAGCTCTGGTTTTGTTCCTCGGGCTCTGGTTTCTTTCCTCAGTCTCTGGTTTTTTTCCTTGGGCTCTGGTGTAGTTTCTCGGGACTTTTTTAATTCCTCGGGGTCTGTTTTTTTTCCTAGGGCCCTGGTTTTCTTCCTCGAGCTCTGGTTTTGTTCCTCGGGCTCTTATTTTGTTCCTCCAGCTCTGGTTTTGTTCCTCGGGCTCTGGTTTTGTTCCTCGGGCTCTGGTTTTGTTCCTCAAGCTCTGCTTTTTTTCCTCGGGCTCTAGTGTAGTTCCAAGGCCTCTGGTTTTGTTCCTCGGGCTCTGGTTTGGATCCTCAGGCTCTGGTTTTTTTCCTGGCCTCTGGTGTAGTTTCTCGGGTCCTTTTTTAATTCCTCGGGGTCTGTTTTTTTTTCTAGGGCCCTGGTTTTCTTCCTCCAGCTCTGGTTTTGTTCCTCGGGCTCTAGTGTAGTTCCACGGACTCTGGTTTTGTTCCTCGGGCTCTTGTTTTGTTCCTCAGTCTCTGGTTTTGTTCCTTGAGCTCTGGTTTATTTCCTCGACATCTGGTTTTATTCCTGGGGCTCTGGTTTTGTTCCTCCAGCTCTGGTTTTGTTCCTCGGGCTCTGGTTTTGTTCCTCGGGCTCTGGTTTTGTTCCTCAAGCTCTGTTTTTTTTCCTCGGGCTCTAGTGTAGTTCCAAGGCCTCTGGTTTTGTTCCTCGGGCTCTGGTTTTGTTCCTCTAACTCTGGTTTTATTACTTGGGCTCTTGTTTTGTTCCTCCAGCTCTGGTTTTATTCCTTGGGCTCTGGTTTTGTTCCTCGGGCTCTGGTTTAGTTACTCAGTCTCCGGTTTTCTTCCTCGGGCTGTGGTTTTGTTCCGCTGGCTCTGGTTTAATCCCTCGTGTCCTGATTTATTCCCTCGGGCTCTGGGTTTGTTCCTCGAACTCTGGTTTTGTCCCTCGTGCCCTCCTTTTTTTCCTCGGTCTATGGTTTTGTTCCTCAGGCTCTGGTTTTCTTCCTCGGGCTCTGGGTTTGTTCCTTGGGATCTGGTTTTGTTCCTCGAGCTCTGGTTTTGTTCCTTAGGCTCTGGATTTGTTCCTCGGGCTCTGGTTTTGTTCCTCGGGCTCTGGTTTTGTTCCTCAGGCTCTAGTTTTGTTCCTCGGGCTCTGGTTTTGTTTCTCTAGCTGTCGTTTCATTCCTTGGGCACTGATTATTTTCCTCGGGCTCTGGGTTTGTTCCTCAGACTCTGGTTTTGTCCCTCGCGCCCTCCTTTTGTTCCTCGGTCTATGGTTTTGTTCCTCAGGCTCTGGTTTTCTTCCTCGGGCTCTGGGTTTGTTCCTTGGGCTCTGGTTTTGTTCCTCGAGCTCTGGTTTTGTTCCTCGGGCTCTGGTTTCTTTCCTCCAGCTCTGTTTTTATTCCTTGGGCTCTGGTGTAGTTTCTCGGGTCCTTTCTTTCTTCCTCGGGGTCTGTTTTTTTTCCTACGGCTCTGGTTTTCTTCCTCGAGCTCTGGTTTTGTTCCTTGGGCTCTTATTTTGTTCCTCCAGCTCTGGTTTTGTTCCTCGGCCTCTAGTGTATTTCCACGGACTCTGGTTTTGTTCCTCGGGCTCTTGTTTTGTTCCTCAGTCTCTGGTTTTGTTCCTTGAGCTCTGGTTTTGTTCCTCGACATCTGGTTTTATTCCTTGGGCTCTGGTTTTTTTCCTCGGACTCTGGTTTTGTTCCTCGACTCCTGGTTTTATTCCTCGGGCCCTCCTTTTGTTCCTCGGTCTCTGGTTTGGATCCTCAGGCTCTGGTTTTGTTCCTCGACATCTGGTTTTGTTCCTTGGGCTCTGGTTTTGTTCCTCAGCCTCTGGTTTTCTTCCTTGCCCTCTGGTTTAGTTCCTTGGGCTCTGGTTTTGTTCCTCGGGCTCTGGTTTCTTTCCTCCAGCTCTGGTATTTTCCTTGGCTCTGGTGTAGTTTCTCAGGTCCTTTTTTAATTCCTCGGGGTCTGTTTTTTTTCCTAGGGCTCTGGTTTTCTTCCTCGAGCTCTGGTTTTGTTCCTCGGGCTCTTATTTTGTTCCTCCAGCTCTGGTTTTGTTCCTCGGCCTCTAGAGTAGGTCCACGGAGTCTGGTTTTGTTCCTCGGGCTCTTGTTTTGTTCCTCAGTCTCTGGTTTTGTTCCTTGAGCTCTGGTTTTGTTCCTCGGGCTCTGGTTTTGTTCCTCGGACTCTGGTTTTGTTCCTCGACATCTGGTTTTATTCCTCGGGCTCTGTTTTTTTTCCTTGGACTCTGGTTTTGTTCCTCGACTCCTGGTTTTATTCCTCGGGCCCTCCTTTTGTTCCTCGATCTCTGGTTTTGATCCTCAGGCTCTGGCTTTCTTCCTCGGGCTCTGGTTTTGTTCCTCGGGTTCTGGTTTTGTTCCTCGGGCTCTGGTTTTGTTCCTCGGGCTCTGGTTTTGTTCCTCAAGCTCTGGTTTTGTTCCTCGGGCTCTGGTTTTCTTCCTCGGCCTCTGGTTTTAATCCTTGGGCTCTGGTTTTGCTCCTCCAGCTCTGGTTTTATTCCTTGGGCTCTGGTTTTGTTCCTCGGGCTCTGGTTTAGTTACTCAGTCTCCTGTTTTCTTCCTCGGGCTGTGGTTTTGTTCCACTGGCTCTGGTTGAATTCCTCGGGTCCTGATTTATTCCCTCGGGCTCTGGGTTTGTTCCTCGGACTCTGGTTTTGTCCCTCGCGCCCTCCTTTTGTTCCTCGGTCTATGGTTTTGTTCCTCAGGCTCTGGTTTTCTTCCTCGGGCTCTGGGTTTGTTCCTCGGGCTCTGGTTTTGTTCCTCGAGCTCTGGTTTTGTTCATTAGGCTCTGGATTTGTTCCTCGGGCTCTGGTTTAGTTCCTCGGGCGCTGGTTTTGTTCCTCAGGCTCTAGTTTTGTTCCTCGAGCTCTGGTTTTGTTCCTTGGGCTCTTATTTTGTTCCTCCAGCTCTGGTTTTGTTCCTCGGCCTCTAGTGTAGTTCCACGGACTCTGGTTTTGTACCTCGGGCTCTTGTTTTGTTCCTCAGTCTCTGGTTTTGTTCCTTGAGCTCTGCTTTTGTTCCTCGACATCTGGTTTTATTCCTTGGGCTCTGGTTTTTTTCCTCGGACTCTGGTTTTGTTCCTCGACTCCTGGTTTTATTCCTCAGGCCCTCCTTTTGTTCCTCGGTCTCTGGTTTGGATCCTCAGGCTCTGGTTTTCTTCCTCGGGCTCTGGGTTTGTTCCTCCAGCTCTGGTTTTGTTCCTTGGGCTCTGGTTTTGTTCCTCGGGCTCTGGTTTTCTTCCTCGGCCTCTGTTGTTTTTCCTTGGGCTCTGGTTTTGTTCCTCGGGCTCTGGTTTCTTTCCTCCAGCTCTGGTATTTTCCTCGGGCTCTGGTGTAGTTTCTCAGGTCCTTTTTTAATTCCTCGGGGTCTGTTTTTTTTCCTAGGGCTCTGGTTTTCTTCCTCGAGCTCTGGTTTTGTTCCTCGGGCTCTGATTTTGTTCCTCCAGCTCTGGTTTTGTTCCTCGGCCTCTAGTGTAGTTCCACGGACTCTGGTTTTGTTCCTCGGGCTCTTGTTTTTTTCCTCGGACTCTGGTTTTGTTCCTAGAACTCTGGTTTTGTTCCTCAACATCTGGTTTTATTCCTTGGGCTCTGGTTTTTTTCCTCGGACTCTGGTTTTGTTCCTCGACTCCTGGTTTTATTCCTCGGGCCCTCCTTTTGTTCCTCGGTCTCTGGTTTGGATCCTCAGGCTCTGGTTTTCTTCCTCGGGCTCTGGTTTTGTTCCTCCAGCTCTGGTTTTGTTCCTTGGGCTCTGGTTTTGTTCCTCAGGCTCTGGTTTTCTTCCTTGCCCTCTGCTTTAGTTCCTTGGGCTCTGGTATTGTTCCTCAGGCTCCGGTTTTCTTCCTCGGCCTCTGTTTTTTTCCCTTGGGCTCTGGTTTTTTTCCTCGGGCTCTGGTTTCTTTCCTCCAGCTCTGTTTTTTTACCTTGGGCTCTGGTGTAGTTTCTCAGGTCCTTTGCTTCTTCCTCTGGGTCTCTTTTTTTTCCTACGGCTCTGGTTTTCTTCCTCGAGCTCTGGTTTTCTTCCTCGGGCTCTGGTTTTGTTCCTCGGGCTCTGGTTTTGTTCCTCAGCCTCTGGTTTTCTTCCTTGCCCTCTGGTTTAGTTCCTTGGGCTCTGGTTTTGTTCCTCGGGCTCTGGTTTTCTTCCTCGGCCTCTGTTTTTTTTCCTTGGGCTCTGGTTTTGTTCCTCGGGCTCTGGTTTCTTTCCTCCAGCTCTGGTATTTTCCTCGGGCTCTGGTGTAGTTTCTCAGGTCCTTTTTTAATTCCTCGGGGTCTGTTTTTTTTCCTAGGGCTCTGGTTTTCTTCCTCGAGCTCTGGTTTTGTTCCTCGGGCTCTTATTTTGTTCCTCCAGCTCTGGTTTTGTTCCTCGGCCTCTAGAGTAGGTCCACGGAGTCTGGTTTTGTTCCTCGGGCTCTTGTTTTGTTCCTCAGTCTCTGGTTTTGTTCCTTGAGCTCTGGTTTTGTTCCTCCGGCTCTGGTTTTGTTCCTCGGACTCTGGTTTTGTTCCTCGACATCTGGTTTTATTCCTCGGGCTCTGTTTTTTTTCCTCGGACTCTGGTTTTGTTCCTCGACTCCTGGTTTTATTCCTCGGGCCCTCCTTTTGTTCCTCGGTCTCTGGTTTTGATCCTCAGGCTCTGGCTTTCTTCCTCGGGCTCTGGTTTTGTTCCTCCAGCTCAGGTTTTGTTCCTCGGGCTCTGGTTTTGTTCCTCGGGCTCTGGTTTTGTTCCTCAATCTCTGGTTTTGTTCCTCAGGCTCTGGTTTTCTTCCTCGGCCTCTGGTTTTAATCCTTGGGCTCTTGTTTTGTTCCTCTAACTCTGGTTTTATTCCTTGGGCTCTGGTTTTGTTCCTCGGGCTCTGGTTTATTTACTCAGTCTCCAGTTTTCTTCCTCGGGCTGTGGTTTTGTTCTGCTGGCTCTGGTTTAATTCCTCGGGTCCTGATTTATTCCCTCGGGCTCTGGGTTTGTTCCTCGGACTCTGGTTTTGTCCCTCGCGCCCTCCTTTTGTTCCTCGGTCTATGGTTTTGTTCCTCAGGCTCTGGTTTTCTTCCTCGGGCTCTGGGTTTGTTCCTTGGGCTCTGCTTTTGTTCCTCGAGCTCTGGTTTTGTTCCTTAGACTCTGGATTTGTTCCTCGGGCTCTGGTTTAGTTCCTCAGGTACTGGGTTTTTCCCTCAGACTCTGGTTTTCTTCCTCGGGCTCTGGGTTTGTACCTTGAGCTCTGGTTTTGTTCCTTGGGCTCTGGTTTTGTTCCTCGGGCTCTGGTTTTGTTCCTCGGGCGCTGGTTTTGTTCCTCAGGCTCTAGTTTTGTTCCTCGGGCTCTGGTTTTGTTCCTCGGGCTCTGGTTTTGTTCCTCAGGCACTGGTTTAGTGCCTCAGGTACTGGTTTTGTTCCTCAGACTCTGGTTTTGTTCCTCGGTGTCTCGTTCTTTTCCTCGACATCTGGTTTAGTTATTTGGGCTCTGGTTTTGTTCCTCAGGCTCTGGTTTTCTTCCTTGCCCTCTGGTTTAGTTCCTTGGTCTCTGGTTTTGTTCCTCGGGCTCTGGTTTTCTTCCTCGGCCTCTGTTTTTTTCCCTTGGGCTCTGGTTTTGTTCCTCGGGCTCTGCTTTCTTTCCTCCAGCTCTGTTTTTTTTCCTTGGGCTCTGGTGTAGTTTCTCGGGTCCTTTGTTTCTTCCTCTGTGTCTGTTTTTTTTCCTAGGGATCTGGTTTTCTTCCTCGAGCTCTGGTTTGTTCCTCGGGCTCTGATTTTGTTCCTCCAGCTCTGGTTTTGTTTCTCGGCCTCTAGTGTAGTTCCACGGACTCTGGTTTTGTTCCTCGGGCTCTTGTTTTGTTCCTCAGTCTCTGGTTTTGTTCCTTGAGCTCTGGTTTTGTTCCTCGACATCTGGTTTTATTCCTCGGGCTCTGTTTTTTTTCCTCGGACTCTGGTTTTGTTCCTCGACTCCTGGTTTTATTCCTCGGGCCCTCCTTTTGTTCCTCGGTCTCTGGTTTGGATCCTCAGGCTCTGGTTTTCTTCCTCGGGCTCTGGGTTTGTTCCTCCAGCTGTGGTTTTGTTCCTTGGGCTCTGGTTTTGTTCCTCAGGCTCTGGTTTTCTTCCTTGCCCTCTGGTTTAGTTCCTCGGGCTCTGGTTTTGTTCCTCGGGCTCTGGTTTCTTTCCTCCAGCTCTGGTATTTTCCTCGGGCTCTGGTGTAGTTTCTCAGGTCCTTTTTTAATTCCTCGGGGTCTGTTTTTTTTCCTAGGGCTCTGGTTTTCTTCCTCGAGCTCTGGTTTTGTTCCTCGGGCTCTGATTTTGTTCCTCCAGCTCTGGTTTTGTTCCTCGGCCTCTAGAGTAGGTTGACGGAGTATGGTTTTGTTCCTCAGGCTCTTGTTTTGTTCCTCAGTCTCTGGTTTTGTTCCTTGAGCTCTGGTTTTGTTCCTCGGGCTCTGGTTTTGTTCCTCGGACTCTGGTTTTGTTCCTCGACATCTGGTTTTATTCCTCGGGCTCTGTTTTTTTTCCTCGGACTCTGGTTTTGTTCCTCGACTCCTGGTTTTATTCCTCGGGCCCTCCTTTTGTTCCTCGATCTCTGGTTTGGATCATCAGTCTCCGGTTTTCTTCCTCGGGCTCTGGGTTTGTTCCTCCAGCTCTGGTTTTGTTCCTCGGGCTCTGGTTTTGTTCCTCGGGCTCTGTTTTTTTTCCTCAGGCACTGGTTTAGTGCCTCAGGTACTGGTTTTGTTCCTCAGACTGTGGTTTTGTTCCTCGGTCTCTCGTTTTTTTCCTCGACATCTGGTTTAGTTCCTTGGGCTCTGGTTTTGTTCCTCAGGCTCTGGTTTTCTTCCTTGCCGTCTGGTTTAGTTCCTTGGGCTCTGGTTTTGTTCCTCGGGCTCTGGTTTTCTTCCTCGGCCTCTGTTTTTTTCCCTTGGGCTCTGGTTTTGTTCCTCGGGCTCTGGTTTCTTTCCTCCAGCTCTGTTTTTTTTCCTTGGGCTCTGGTGTAGTTTCTCGGGTCCTTTGTTTCTTCCTCTGGGTCTCTTTTTTTTCCTACGGCTCTGGTTTTCTTCCTCGAGCTCTGGTTTTGTTCCTCGGGCTCTTATTTTGTTCCTCCAGCTCTGGTTTTGTTCCTCGGCCTCTAGTGTAGTTCCACGGACTCTGGTTTTGTTCCTCGGGCTCTTGTTTTGTTCCTCAGTCTCTGGTTTTGTTCCTTGAGCTCTGGTTTTGTTCCTCGACATCTGGTTTTATTCCTCGGGCTCTGGTTTTTTTCCTCGGACTCTGGTTTTGTTCCTCGACTCCTGGTTTTATTCCTCGGGCCCTCCTTTTGTTCCTCGGTCTCTGGTTTGGATCCTCAGGCTCTGGTTTTCTTCCTCGGGATCTGGGTTTGTTCCTCCAGCTCTGGTTTTGTTCCTCGGGCTCTGGTTTTGTTCCTCAAGCTCTGGTTTTGTTCCTCGGGATCCAGTGTAGTTCCAAAGCCTCTGGTTTTGTTCCTCGGGTTCTGGTTTTCTTCCTTGGCCTCTGGTTTTAATCCTTGGGCTCTTGTTTTGTTCCTCCAGCTCTGGTTTTATTCCTTGGGCTCTGGTTTTGTTCCTCGGGCTCTGGTTTATTTACTCAGTCTCCAGTTTTCTTCCTCGGGCTGTGGTTTTGTTCCGCTGGCTCTGGTTTAATTCCTCGGGTCCTGATTTATTCCCTCGGGCTCTGGGTTTGTTCCTCGGAGTCTGGTTTTGTTCCTCCACACCTGTTTTTATTCCTCGCGCCCTCCTTTTGTTCCTGTGTCTCTGGTTTTGTTACTCAACATCTGGTTTTGTTACTCATCCTCTGGTTTTGTTCCTCGGGCTCTGGTTTTCTCCCTCAGCTCCTGGTTTAAATCCTTGGGCTCTTGTTTTGTTCCTCCACCTCTGGTTTTATTACTTGGGCTCTGGTTTTGCTCCTTGGGCTCTGGTTTTGTTCCTCCAGCTGTGGTTTTATTCCTTGGGCTGTGGTTTTGTTCCTCGGGCTCTGGTTTAGTTACTCAGTCTCCAGTTTTCTTCCTCGGGCTGTGGTTTTGTTCCTCGGGCTCTGGTTTCTTTCCTCCAGCTCTGTTTTTTTTCCTTGGGCTCTGGTGTAGTTTCTCGGGTCCTTTGTTTCTTCCTCTGGGTCTGTTTTTTTTCCTACGGCTCTGGTTTTCTTCCTCGAGCTCTGGTTTTGTTCCTCGGGCTCTTATTTTGTTCCTCCAGCTCTGGTTTTGTTCCTCGGCCTCTAGTGTAGTTCCACGGACTCTGTTTTTTTTCCTCGGGCTCTTGTTTTGTTCCTCAGTCTCTGGTTTTGTTCCTTGAGGTCTGGTTTTGTTCCTCGACATCTGGTTTTATTCCTTGGGCTCTGTTTTTTTTCCTCGGACTCTGGTTTTGTTCCTCGACTCCTGGTTTTATTCCTCAGGCTCTGGTTTTCTTCCTCGGGCTCTGGTTTTGTTCCTCCAGCTCTGGTTTTGTTCTTCGGGCTCTGGTTTTGTTCCTCGGGCTCTGGTTTTGTTCCTCAAGCTCTGGTTTTGCTCCTCGGAATCTAGTGTAGTTCCAAAGCCTCTGGTTTTGTTCCTCGACTCCTGGTTTTATTCCTCGGGCCCTCCTTTTGTTCCTCGGTCTCTGGTTTGGATCCTCAGGCTCTGGTTTTCTTCCTCGGGCTCTGGTTTTGTTCCTCCAGCTCTGGTTTTGTTCCTTGGGCTCTGGTTTTGTTCCTCAGCCTCTGGTTTTCTTCCTTGCCCTCTGGTTTAGTTCCTTGGGCTCTGGTTTTGTTCCTCGGGCTCTGGTTTTCTTCCTCGGCCTCTGTTTTTTTTCCTTGGGCTCTGGTTTTGTTCCTCGGGCTCTGGCTTCTTTCCTCTAGCTCTGGTATTTTCCTCGGGCTCTGGTGTAGTTTCTCAGGTCCTTTTTTAATTCCTCGGGGTCTGTTTTTTTTCCTAGGGCTCTGGTTTTCTTCCTCGAGCTCTGGTTTTGTTCCTCGGGCTCTGATTTTGTTCCTCAGGCTCTGGTTTTGTTCCTCGGCCTCTAGAGTAGGTCGACGGAGTATGGTTTTGTTCCTCAGTCTCTGGTTTTGTTCCTTGAGCTCTGGTTTTGTTCCTTGAGCTCTGGTTTTGTTCCTCGGGCTCTGGTTTTGTTCCTTAGGCTCTGGATTTGTTCCTCGGGCTCTGGTTTAGTTTCTCAGGTACTGGGTTTTTCCCTCAGACACTGGTTTTCTTCCTCGGCCTCTGGTTTTGTTCCTTGAGCTCTGGTTTTGTTCCTTGGGCTCTGGTTTTGTTCCTCCGGCTCTGGTTTTGTTCCTTGGGCTCTGGTTTTGTTCCTCAGCCTCTGGTTTTCTTCCTTGCCCTCTGGTTTAGTTCCTTTGGCTCTGGTATTGTTCCTCGGGCTCTGGTTTTCTTCCTCGGCCTCTGTTTTTTTCCCTTGGGCTCTGGTTTTTTTCCTCGGGCTCTGGTTTCTTTCCTCCAGCTCTGTTTTTTTTTCCCTTGGGCTCTGGTGTAGTTTCTCGGGTCCTTTGTTTCTTCCTCTGGGACTCTTTTTTTTCCTACGGCTCTGGTTTTCTTCCTCGAGCTCTGGTTTTGTTCCTCGGGCTCTTATTTTGTTCCTCCAGCTCTGGTTTTGTTCCTCGGCCTCTAGTGTAGTTCCACGGACTCTGGTTTTGTTCCTCGGGCTCTTGTTTTGTTCCTCAGTCTCTGGTTTTGTTCCTTGAGCTCTGGTTTTGTTCCTCGACATCTGGTTTTATTCCTTGGGCTCTGGTTTTTTTCCTCGGACTCTGGTTTTGTTCCTCGACTCCTGGTTTTATTCCTCGGGCCCTCCTTTTGTTCCTCGGTCTCTGGTTTGGATCCTCAGGCTCTGGTTTTGTTCCTCGGGCTCTTGTTTTGTTCCTCAGTCTCTGGTTTTGTTCCTTGAGCTCTGGTTTTGTTCCTCAGGCTCTGGTTTTCTTCCTTGCCCTCTGGTTTAGTTCCTTGGGCTCTGGTTTTGTTCCTCGGGCTCTGGTTTTCTTCCTCGGCCTCTGTTTTTTTTCCTTGGGCTCTGGTTTTGTTCCTCGGGCTCTGGTTTCTTTCCTCCAGCTCTGTTTTTTTTCCTTGGGCTCTGGTGTAGTTTCTCGGGTCCTTTGTTTCTTCCTCTGGGTCTCTTTTTTTTCCTACGGCTCTGGTTTTCTTCCTCGAGCTCTGGTTTTGTTCCTCGGGCTCTTATTTTGTTCCTCCAGCTCTGGTTTTGTTCCTCGGCCTCTAGTGTAGTTCCACGGACTCTGGTTTTGTTCCTCGGGCTCTTGTTTTGTTCCTCAGTCTCTGGTTTTGTTCCTCGGACTCTGGTTTTGTTCCTCGACTCCTGGTTTTATTCCTCGGGCCCTCCTTTTGTTCCTCGGTCTCTGGTTTGGATCCTCAGGCTCTGGTTTTGTTCCTCGGGCTCTGGTTTTGTTCCTCCAGCTCTGGTTTTGTTCCTTGGGCTCTGGTTTTGTTCCTTGAGCTCTAGTTTTGTTCCTCAGGCTCTGGTTTTCTTCCTTGCCCTCTGGTTTAGTTCCTTGGGCTCTGGTTTTGTTCCTCGGGCTCTGGTTTTCTTCCTCGGCCTCTGTTTTTTTTCCTTGGGCTCTGGTTTTGTTCCTCGGGCTCTGGTTTCTTTCCTCCAGCTCTGGTATTTTCCTCGGGCTCTGGTGTAGTTTCTCGGGTCCTTTGTTTCTTCCTCTGGGTCTCTTTTTTTTCCTACGGCTCTGGTTTTCTTCCTCGAGCTCTGGTTTTGTTCCTCGGGTTCTTATTTTGTTCCTCCAGCTCTGGTTTTGTTCCTCGGCCTCTAGTGTAGTTCCACGGACTCTGGTTTTGTTCCTCGGGCTCTTGTTTTGTTCCTCAGTCTCTGGTTTTGTTCCTTGAGCTCTGGTTTTGTTCCTCGACATCTGGTTTTATTCCTTGGGCTCTGGTTTTTTTCCTCGGACTCTGGTTTTGTTCCTCGACTCCTGGTTTTATTCCTCGGGCCCTCCTTTTGTTCCTCGGTCTCTGGTTTGGATCCTCAGGCTCTGGTTTTCTTCCTCGGGCTCTGGTTTTGTTCCTCCAGCTCTGGTTTTGTTCCTTGGGCTCTGGTTTTGTTCCTTGAGCTCTGGTTTTGTTCCTCAGGCTCTGGTTTTCTTCCTTGCCCTCTGGTTTTGTTCCTTGGGCTCTGGTTTTGTTCCTCCAGCTCTGGTTTTCTTCCTCGGCCTCTGTTTTTTTTCCTTGGGCTCTGGTTTTGTTCCTCGGGCTCTGGTTTCTTTCCTCCAGCTCTGGTATTTTCCTCGGGCTCTGGTGTAGTTTCTCAGGTCCTTTTTTAATTCCTCAGGGTCTGTTTTTTTTCCTAGGGCTCTGGTTTTCTTCCTCGAGCTCTGGTTTTGTTCCTCGGGCTCTGATTTTGTTCCTCCAGCTCTGGTTTTGTTCCTCGGCCTCTAAAGTAGGTCGACGGAGTATGGTTTTGTTCCTCGGGCTCTTGTTTTGTTCCTCAGTCTCTGGTTTTGTTCCTTGAGCTCTGGTTTTGTTCCTCGGGCTCTGGTTTTGTTCCTTAGGCTCTGGATTTGTTCCTCGGGCTCTGGTTTAGTTCCTCAGGTACTGGGTTTTTCCCTCAGACACTGGTTTTCTTCCTCGGCCTCTGGTTTTGTTCCTTGAGCTCTGGTTTTGTTCCTTGGGCTCTGGTTTTGTTCCTCCGGCTCTGGTTTTGTTCCTTGGGCTCTGGTTTTGTTCCTCAGCCTCTGGTTTTCTTCCTTGCCCTCTGGTTTAGTTCCTTGGGCTCTGGTTTTGTTCCTCGGGCTCTGGTTTTCTTCCTCGGCCTCTGTTTTTTTCCCTTGGGCTCTGGTTTTTTTCCTCGGGCTCTGGTTTCTTTCCTCCAGCTCTGTTTTTTTTTCCCTTGGGCTCTGGTGTAGTTTCTCGGGTCCTTTGTTTCTTCCTCTGGGACTCTTTTTTTTCCTACGGCTCTGGTTTTCTTCCTCGAGCTCTGGTTTTGTTCCTCGGGCTCTTATTTTGTTCCTCCAGCTCTGGTTTTGTTCCTCGGCCTCTAGTGTAGTTCCACGGACTCTGGTTTTGTTCCTCGGGCTCTTGTTTTGTTCCTCAGTCTCTGGTTTTGTTCCTTGAGCTCTGGTTTTGTTCCTCGACATCTGGTTTTATTCCTTGGGCTCTGGTTTTTTTCCTCGGACTCTGGTTTTGTTCCTCGACTCCTGGTTTTATTCCTCGGGCCCTCCTTTTGTTCCTCGGTCTCTGGTTTGGATCCTCAGGCTCTGGTTTTGTTCCTCGGGCTCTTGTTTTGTTCCTCAGTCTCTGGTTTTGTTCCTTGAGCTCTGGTTTTGTTCCTCAGGCTCTGGTTTTCTTCCTTGCCCTCTGGTTTAGTTCCTTGGGCTCTGGTTTTGTTCCTCGGGCTCTGGTTTTCTTCCTCGGCCTCTGTTTTTTTTCCTTGGGCTCTGGTTTTGTTCCTTGGGCTCTGGTTTCTTTCCTCCAGCTCTGTTTTTTTTCCTTGGGCTCTGGTGTATTTTCTCGGGTCCTTTGTTTCTTCCTCTGGGTCTCTTTTTTTTCCTACGGCTCTGGTTTTCTTCCTCGAGCTCTGGTTTTGTTCCTCGGGCTCTTATTTTGTTCCTCCAGCTCTGGTTTTGTTCCTCGGCCTCTAGTGTAGTTCCACGGACTCTGGTTTTGTTCCTCGGGCTCTTGTTTTGTTCCTCAGTCTCTGGTTTTGTTCCTCGGACTCTGGTTTTGTTCCTCGACTCCTGGTTTTATTCCTCGGGCCCTCCTTTTGTTCCTCGGTCTCTGGTTTGGATCCTCAGGCTCTGGTTTTGTTCCTCGGGCTCTGGTTTTGTTCCTCCAGCTCTGGTTTTGTTCCTTGGGCTCTGGTTTTGTTCCTTGAGCTCTAGTTTTGTTCCTCAGGCTCTGGTTTTCTTCCTTGCCCTCTGGTTTAGTTCCTTGGGCTCTGGTTTTGTTCCTCGGGCTCTGGTTTTCTTCCTCGGCCTCTGTTTTTTTTCCTTGGGCTCTGGTTTTGTTCCTCGGGCTCTGGTTTCTTTCCTCCAGCTCTGGTATTTTCCTCGGGCTCTGGTGTAGTTTCTCGGGTCCTTTGTTTCTTCCTCTGGGTCTCTTTTTTTTCCTACGGCTCTGGTTTTCTTCCTCGAGCTCTGGTTTTGTTCCTCGGGTTCTTATTTTGTTCCTCCAGCTCTGGTTTTGTTCCTCGGCCTCTAGTGTAGTTCCACGGACTCTGGTTTTGTTCCTCGGGCTCTTGTTTTGTTCCTCAGTCTCTGGTTTTGTTCCTTGAGCTCTGGTTTTGTTCCTCGACATCTGGTTTTATTCCTTGGGCTCTGGTTTTTTTCCTCGGACTCTGGTTTTGTTCCTCGACTCCTGGTTTTATTCCTCGGGCCCTCCTTTTGTTCCTCGGTCTCTGGTTTGGATCCTCAGGCTCTGGTTTTCTTCCTCGGGCTCTGGTTTTGATCCTCCAGCTCTGGTTTTGTTCCTTGGGCTCTGGTTTTGTTCCTTGAGCTCTGGTTTTGTTCCTCAGGCTCTGGTTTTCTTCCTTGCCCTCTGGTTTTGTTCCTTGGGCTCTGATTTTGTTTCTCCAGCTCTGGTTTTCTTCCTCGGCCTCTGTTTTTTTTCCTTGGGCTCTGGTTTTGTTCCTCGGGCTCTGGTTTCTTTCCTCCAGCTCTGGTATTTTCCTCGGGCTCTGGTGTAGTTTCTCAGGTCCTTTTTTAATTCCTCAGGGTCTGTTTTTTTTCCTAGGGCTCTGGTTTTCTTCCTCGAGCTCTGGTTTTGTTCCTCGGGCTCTGATTTTGTTCCTCCAGCTCTGGTTTTGTTCCTCGGCCTCTAAAGTAGGTCGACGGAGTATGGTTTTGTTCCTCGGGCTCTTGTTTTGTTCCTCAGTCTCTGGTTTTGTTCCTTGAGCTCTGGTTTTGTTCCTCGGGCTCTGGTTTTGTTCCTCGGGCTCTGGTTTTGTTCCTTAGGCTCTGGATTTGTTCCTCGGGCTCTGGTTTAGTTCCTCAGGTACTGGGTTTTTCCCTCAGACACTGGTTTTCTTCCTCGGCCTCTGGTTTTGTTCCTTGAGCTCTGGTTTTGTTCCTTGGGCTCTGGTTTTGTTCCTCCGGCTCTGGTTTTGTTCCTTGGGCTCTGGTTTTATTCCTCAGCCTCTGGTTTTCTTCCTTGCCCTCTGGTTTAGTTCCTTTGGCTCTGGTATTGTTCCTCGGGCTCTGGTTTTCTTCCTCGGCCTCTGTTTTTTTCCCTTGGGCTCTGGTTTTTTTCCTCGGGCTCTGGTTTCTTTCCTCCAGCTCTGTTTTTTTTTCCCTTGGGCTCTGGTGTAGTTTCTCGGGTCCTTTGTTTCTTCCTCTGGGTCTCTTTTTTTTCCTACGGCTCTGGTTTTCTTCCTCGAGCTCTGGTTTTGTTCCTCGGGCTCTTATTTTGTTCCTCCAGCTCTGGTTTTGTTCCTCGGCCTCTAGTGTAGTTCCACGGACTCTGGTTTTGTTCCTCGGGCTCTTGTTTTGTTCCTCAGTCTCTGGTTTTGTTCCTTGAGCTCTGGTTTTGTTCCTCGACATCTGGTTTTATTCCTTGGGCTCTGGTTTTTTTCCTCGGACTCTGGTTTTGTTCCTCGACTCCTGGTTTTATTCCTCGGGCCCTCCTTTTGTTCCTCGGTCTCTGGTTTGGATCCTCAGGCTCTGGTTTTGTTCCTCGGGCTCTTGTTTTGTTCCTCAGTCTCTGGTTTTGTTCCTTGAGCTCTGGTTTTGTTCCTCAGGCTCTGGTTTTCTTCCTTGCCCTCTGGTTTAGTTCCTTGGGCTCTGGTTTTGTTCCTCGGGCTCTGGTTTTCTTCCTCGGCCTCTGTTTTTTTTCCTTGGGCTCTGGTTTTGTTCCTCGGGCTCTGGTTTCTTTCCTCCAGCTCTGTTTTTTTTCCTTGGGCTCTGGTGTAGTTTCTCGGGTCCTTTGTTTCTTCCTCTGGGTCTCTTTTTTTTCCTAGGGCTCTGGTTTTCTTCCTCGAGCTCTGGTTTTGTTCCTCGGGCTCTTATTTTGTTCCTCCAGCTCTGGTTTTGTTCCTCGGCCTCTAGTGTAGTTCCACGGACTCTGGTTTTGTTCCTCGGGCTCTTGTTTTGTTCCTCAGTCTCTGGTTTTGTTCCTCGGACTCTGGTTTTGTTCCTCGACTCCTGGTTTTATTCCTCGGGCCCTCCTTTTGTTCCTCGGTCTCTGGTTTGGATCCTCAGGCTCTGGTTTTGTTCCTCGGGCTCTGGTTTTGTTCCTCCAGCTCTGGTTTTGTTCCTCGGGCTCTGGTTTTGTTCCTTAGGCTCTGGATTTGTTCCTCGGGCTCTGGTTTAGTTCCTCAGGTACTGGGTTTTTCCCTCAGACACTGGTTTTCTTCCTCGGCCTCTGGTTTTGTTCCTTGAGCTCTGGTTTTGTTCCTTGGGCTCTGGTTTTGTTCCTCTGGCTCTGGTTTTGTTCCTTGGGCTCTGGTTTTGTTCCTCAGCCTCTGGTTTTCTTCCTTGCCCTCTGGTTTAGTTCCTTTGGCTCTGGTATTGTTCCTCGGGCTCTGGTTTTCTTCCTCGGCCTCTGTTTTTTTCCCTTGGGCTCTGGTTTTTTTCCTCGGGCTCTGGTTTCTTTCCTCCAGCTCTGTTTTTTTTTCCCTTGGGCTCTGGTGTAGTTTCTCGGGTCCTTTGTTTCTTCCTCTGGGTCTCTTTTTTTTCCTACGGCTCTGGTTTTCTTCCTCGAGCTCTGGTTTTGTTCCTCGGGCTCTTATTTTGTTCCTCCAGCTCTGATTTTGTTCCTCGGCCTCTAGTGTAGTTCCACGGACTCTGGTTTTGTTCCTCGGGCTCTTGTTTTGTTCCTCAGTCTCTGGTTTTGTTCCTTGAGCTCTGGTTTTGTTCCTCGACATCTGGTTTTATTCCTTGGGCTCTGGTTTTTTTCCTCGGACTCTGGTTTTGTTCCTCGACTCCTGGTTTTATTCCTCGGGCCCTCCTTTTGTTCCTCGGTCTCTGGTTTGGATCCTCAGGCTCTGGTTTTCTTCCTCGGGCTCTGGTTTTCTTCCTCGGGCTCTGGTTTTGTTCCTCCAGCTCTGGTTTTGTTCCTTGGGCTCTGGTTTTGTTCCTTGAGCTCTGGTTTTGTTCCTCAGGCTCTGGTTTTCTTCCTTGCCCTCTGGTTTTGTTCCTTGGGCTCTGGTTTTGTTCCTCCAGCTCTGGTTTTCTTCCTCGGCCTCTGTTTTTTTTCCTTGGGCTCTGGTTTTGTTCCTCGGGCTCTGGTTTCTTTCCTCCAGCTCTGGTATTTTCCTCGGGCTCTGGTGTAGTTTCTCAGGTCCTTTTTTAATTCCTCAGGGTCTGTTTTTTTTCCTAGGGCTCTGGTTTTCTTCCTCGAGCTCTGGTTTTGTTCCTCGGGCTCTGATTTTGTTCCTCCAGCTCTGGTTTTGTTCCTCGGCCTCTAAAGTAGGTCGACGGAGTATGGTTTTGTTCCTCGGGCTCTTGTTTTGTTCCTCAGTCTCTGGTTTTGTTCCTTGAGCTCTGGTTTTGTTCCTCGGGCTCTGGTTTTGTTCCTCGGGCTCTGGTTTTGTTCCTTGAGCTCTGGTTTTGTTCCTCGACATCTGGTTTTATTCCTTGGGCTCTGGTTTTTTTCCTCGGACTCTGGTTTTGTTCCTCGACTCCTGGTTTTATTCCTCGGGCCCTCCTTTTGTTCCTCGGTCTCTGGTTTGGATCCTCAGGCTCTGGTTTTGTTCCTCGGGCTCTTGTTTTGTTCCTCAGTCTCTGGTTTTGTTCCTTGAGCTCTGGTTTTGTTCCTCAGGCTCTGGTTTTCTTCCTTGCCCTCTGGTTTAGTTCCTTGGGCTCTGGTTTTGTTCCTCGGGCTCTGGTTTTCTTCCTCGGCCTCTGTTTTTTTTCCTTGGGCTCTGGTTTTGTTCCTCGGGCTCTGGTTTCTTTCCTCCAGCTCTGTTTTTTTTCCTTGGGCTCTGGTGTAGTTTCTCGGGTCCTTTGTTTCTTCCTCTGGGTCTCTTTTTTTTCCTAGGGCTCTGGTTTTCTTCCTCGAGCTCTGGTTTTGTTCCTCGGGCTCTTATTTTGTTCCTCCAGCTCTGGTTTTGTTCCTCGGCCTCTAGTGTAGTTCCACGGACTCTGGTTTTGTTCCTCGGGCTCTTGTTTTGTTCCTCAGTCTCTGGTTTTGTTCCTCGGACTCTGGTTTTGTTCCTCGACTCCTGGTTTTATTCCTCGGGCCCTCCTTTTGTTCCTCGGTCTCTGGTTTGGATCCTCAGGCTCTGGTTTTGTTCCTCGGGCTCTGGTTTTGTTCCTCCAGCTCTGGTTTTGTTCCTTGGGCTCTGGTTTTGTTCCTTGAGCTCTGGTTTTGTTCCTCAGGCTCTGGTTTTCTTCCTTGCCCTCTGGTTTAGTTCCTTGGGCTCTGGTTTTGTTCCTCGGGCTCTGGTTTTCTTCCTCGGCCTCTGTTTTTTTTCCTTGGGCTCTGGTTTTGTTCCTCGGGCTCTGGGTTCTTTCCTCCAGCTCTGGTATTTTCCTCGGGCTCTGGTGTAGTTTCTCGGGTCCTTTGTTTCTTCCTCTGGGTCTCTTTTTTTTCCTAGGGCTCTGGTTTTCTTCCTCGAGCTCTGGTTTTGTTCCTCGGGTTCTTATTTTGTTCCTCCAGCTCTGGTTTTGTTCCTCGGCCTCTAGTGTAGTTCCACGGACTCTGGTTTTGTTCCTCGGGCTCTTGTTTTGTTCCTCAGTCTCTGGTTTTGTTCCTTGAGCTCTGGTTTTGTTCCTCGACATCTGGTTTTATTCCTTGGGCTCTGGTTTTTTTCCTCGGACTCTGGTTTTGTTCCTCGACTCCTGGTTTTATTCCTCGGGCCCTCCTTTTGTTCCTCGGTCTCTGGTTTGGATCCTCAGGCTCTGGTTTTCTTCCTCGGGCTCTGGTTTTGTTCCTCCAGCTCTGGTTTTGTTCCTTGGGCTCTGGTTTTGTTCCTTGAGCTCTGGTTTTGTTCCTCAGGCTCTGGTTTTCTTCCTTGCCCTGTGGTTTAGTTCCTTGGGCTCTGGTTTTGTTCCTCGGGCTCTGGTTTTCTTCCTCGGCCTCTGTTTTTTTTCCTTGGGCTCTGGTTTTGTTCCTCGGGCTCTGGTTTCTTTCCTCCAGCTCTGGTATTTTCCTCGGGCTCTGGTGTAGTTTCTCAGGTCCTTTTTTAATTCCTCAGGGTCTGTTTTTTTTCCTAGGGCTCTGGTTTTCTTCCTCGAGCTCTGGTTTTGTTCCTCGGGCTCTGATTTTGTTCCTCCAGCTCTGGTTTTGTTCCTCGGCCTCTAAAGTAGGTCGACGGAGTATGGTTTTGTTCCTCGGGCTCTTGTTTTGTTCCTCAGTCTCTGGTTTTGTTCCTTGAGCTCTGGTTTTGTTCCTCGGGCTCTGGTTTTGTTCCTCGGGCTCTGGTTTTGTTCCTTAGGCTCTGGATTTGTTCCTCGGGCTCTGGTTTAGTTCCTCAGGTACTGGGTTTTTCCCTCAGACACTGGTTTTCTTCCTCGGCCTCTGGTTTTGTTCCTTGAGCTCTGGTTTTGTTCCTTGGGCTCTGGTTTTGTTCCTCCGGCTCTGGTTTTGTTCCTTGGGCTCTGGTTTTGTTCCTCAGCCTCTGGTTTTCTTCCTTGCCCTCTGGTTTAGTTCCTTTGGCTCTGGTATTGTTCCTCGGGCTCTGGTTTTCTTCCTCGGCCTCTGTTTTTTTTCCTTGGGCTCTGGTTTTTTTCCTCGGGCTCTGGTTTCTTTCCTCCAGCTCTGTTTTTTTTTCCCTTGGGCTCTGGTGTAGTTTCTCGGGTCCTTTGTTTCTTCCTCTGGGTCTCTTTTTTTTCCTACGGCTCTGGTTTTCTTCCTCGAGCTCTGGTTTTGTTCCTCGGGCTCTTATTTTGTTCCTCCAGCTCTGATTTTGTTCCTCGGCCTCTAGTGTAGTTCCACGGACTCTGGTTTTGTTCCTCGGGCTCTTGTTTTGTTCCTCAGTCTCTGGTTTTGTTTATTGAGCTCTGGTTTTGTTCCTCGACATCTGGTTTTATTCCTTGGGCTCTGGTTTTTTTCCTCGGACTCTGGTTTTGTTCCTCGACTCCTGGTTTTATTCCTCGGGCCCTCCTTTTGTTCCTCGGTCTCTGGTTTGGATCCTCAGGCTCTGGTTTTGTTCCTCGGGCTCTTGTTTTGTTCCTCAGTCTCTGGTTTTGTTCCTTGAGCTCTGGTTTTGTTCCTCAGGCTCTGGTTTTCTTCCTTGCCCTCTGGTTTAGTTCCTTGGGCTCTGGTTTTGTTCCTCGGGCTCTGGTTTTCTTCCTCGGCCTCTGTTTTTTTTCCTTGGGCTCTGGTTTTGTTCCTCGGGCTCTGGTTTCTTTCCTCCAGCTCTGTTTTTTTCCCTTGGGCTCTGGTGTATTTTCTCGGGTCCTTTGTTTCTTCCTCTGGGTCTCTTTTTTTTCCTAGGGCTCTGGTTTTCTTCCTCGAGCTCTGGTTTTGTTCCTCGGGCTCTTATTTTGTTCCTCCAGCTCTGGTTTTGTTCCTCGGCCTCTAGTGTAGTTCCACGGACTCTGGTTTTGTTCCTCGGGCTCTTGTTTTGTTCCTCAGTCTCTGGTTTTGTTCCTCGGACTCTGGTTTTGTTCCTCAACTCCTGGTTTTATTCCTCGGGCCCTCCTTTTGTTCCTCGGTCTCTGGTTTGGATCCTCAGGCTCTGGTTTTTTTCCTCGGGCTCTGGTTTTGTTCCTCCAGCTCTGGTTTTGTTCCTTGGGCTCTGGTTTTGTTCCTTGAGCTCTGGTTTTGTTCCTCAGGCTCTGGTTTTCTTCCTTGCCCTCTGGTTTAGTTCGTTGGGCTCTGGTTTTGTTCCTCGGGCTCTGGTTTTCTTCCTCGGCCTCTGTTTTTTTTCCTTGGGCTCTGGTTTTGTTCCTCGGGCTCTGGGTTCTTTCCTCCAGCTCTGGTATTTTCCTCGGGCTCTGGTGTAGTTTCTCGGGTCCTTTGTTTCTTCCTCTGGGTCTCTTTTTTTTCCTAGGGCTCTGGTTTTCTTCCTCGAGCTCTGGTTTTGTTCCTCGGGTTCTTATTTTGTTCCTCCAGCTCTGGTTTTGTTCCTCGGCCTCTAGTGTAGTTCCACGGACTCTGGTTTTGTTCCTCGGGCTCTTGTTTTGTTCCTCAGTCTCTGGTTTTGTTCCTTGAGCTCTGGTTTTGTTCCTCGACATCTGGTTTTATTCCTTGGGCTCTGGTTTTTTTCCTCGGACTCTGGTTTTGTTCCTCGACTCCTGGTTTTATTCCTCGGGCCCTCCTTTTGTTCCTCGGTCTCTGGTTTTGATCCTCAGACTCTGGTTTTCTTCCTCGGGCTCTGGTTTTGATCCTCCAGCTCTGGTTTTGTTCCTTGGGCTCTGGTTTTGTTCCTTGAGCTCTGGTTTTGTTCCTCAGGCTCTGGTTTTCTTCCTTGCCCTCTGGTTTAGTTCCTTGGGCTCTGGTTTTGTTCCTCGGGCTCTGGTTTTCTTCCTCGGCCTCTGTTTTTTTTCCTTGGGCTCTGGTTTTGTTCCTCGGGCTCTGGGTTCTTTCCTCCAGCTCTGGTATTTGCCTCGGGCTCTGGTGTAGTTTCTCAGGTCCTTTTTTAATTCCTCAGGGTCTGTTTTTTTTCCTAGGGCTCTGGTTTTCTTCCTCGAGCTCTGGTTTTTTTCCTCGGGCTCTGATTTTGTTCCTCCAGCTCTGGTTTTGTTCCTCGGCCTCTAGAGTAGGTCGACGGAGTATGGTTTTGTTCCTCGGGCTCTTGTTTTGTTCCTCAGTCTCTGGTTTTGTTCCTTGAGCTCTGGTTTTGTTCCTCGGGCTCTGGTTTTGTTCCTCGGACTCTGGTTTTGTTCCTCGACATCTGGTTTTATTCCTCGGGCTCTTTTTTTTTTCCTCGGACTCTGGTTTTGTTCCTCGACTCCTGGTTTTATTCCTCGGGCCCTCCTTTTGTTCCTCGATCTCTGGTTTTGTTCCTCGGGCTCTGGTTTTGTTCCTCAAGCTCTGGTTTTGTTCCTCGGGCTCTAGTGTAGTTCCAAGGCCTCTGGTTTTGTTCCTCGGGCTCTGGTTTTCTTCTTCGGCCTCTTCTTTTAATCCTTGGGCTCTTGTTTTGTTCCTCCAGCTCTGGTTTTATTCCTTGGGCTCTGGTTTTGTTCCTCGGGCTCTGGTTTATTTACTCAGTCTCCAGTTTTCTTCCTCGGGCTGTGGTTTTGTTCCGCTGGCTCTGGTTTAATTCCTCGGGTCCTGATTTATTCCCTCGGGCTCTGGGTTTGTTCCTCGGACTCTGGTTTTGTCCCTCGCGCCCTCCTTTTGTTCCTCGGTCTATGGTTTTGTTCCTCAGGCTCTGGGTTTCTTCCTCGGGCTCTGGGTTTGTTCCTTGGGCTCTGGTTTTGTTCCTCGAGCTCTGGTTTTGTTCCTTAGGCTCTGGTTTTGTTTCTCGGGCTCTGGTTTTGTTCCTCAGGCACTGGTTTAGTGCCTCAGGTACTGGTTTTGTTCCTCAGACTCTGGTTTTGTTCCTCGGTCTCTCGTTCTTTTCCTCGACATCTGGTTTAGTTCCTTGGGCTCTGGTTTTGTTCCTCAGGCTCTGGTTTTCTTCCTTGCCCTCTGGTTTATTTCCTTGGGCTCTGGTTTTGTTCCTCGGGCTCTGGTTTCTTTCCTCCAGCTCTGTTTTTTTTCCTTGGGTTCTGGTGTATTTTCTCGGGTCCTTTGTTTCTTCCTCTGGGTCTGTTTTTTTTCCTAGGGCTCTGGTTTTCTTCCTCGAGCTCTGGTTTTGTTCCTCGGGCTCTTATTTTGTTCCTCCAGCTCTGGTTTTGTTCCTCGGCCTCTAGTGTAGTTCCACGGACTCTGGTTTTGTTCCTCGGGCTCTTCTTTTCTTCCTCAGTCTCTGGTTTTGTTCCTTGAGCTCTGGTTTTGTTCCTCGACATCTGTTTTTATTCCTTCGGCTCTGGTTTTTTTCCTCGGACTCTGGTTTTGTTCCTCGACTCCTGGTTTTATTCCTCGGGCCCTCCTTTTGTTCCTCGGTCTCTGGTTTGGATCCTCAGGCTCTGGTTTTCTTCCTCGCGCTCTGGGTTTGTTCCTCGAGCTCTGGTTTTGTTCCTTGGGCTCTGGTTTTGTTCCTCAGGCTCTGGTTTTCTTCCTTGCCCTCTGGTTTAGTTCCTTGGGCTCTGGTTTTGTTCCTCGGGCTCTGGTTTTCTTCCTCGGCCTCTGTTTTTTTTCCTTGCGCTCTGGCTTTGTTCCTCGGGCTCTGGTTTCTTTCCTCCAGCTCTGGTTTTGTTCCTCGGGCTCTGGTTTTGTTCCTCCAGCTCTGGTTTTGTTCCTCAAGCTCTGGTTTTGTTCCTCGGGCTCTAGTGTAGTTCCAAGGCCTCTGGTTTTGTTCCTCGGGCTCTGGTTTCCTTCCTTGGCCTCTGGTTTTAATCCTTGGGCTCTTGTTTTGTTCCTCCAGCTCTGGTTTTATTCCTTGGGCTCTGGTTTTGTTCCTCGGGCTCTGGTTTAGTTACTCAGTCTCCAGTTTTCTTCCTCGGGCTGTGGTTTTGTTTCGCTGGCTCTGGTTGAATTCCTCGGGTCCTGATTTATTCCCTCGGGCTCTGGGTTTGTTCCTCGGACTCTGGTTTTGTCCCTCGCGCCCTCCTTTTGTTCCTCGGTCTATGGTTTTGTTCCTCAGGCTCTGGTTTTCTTCCTCGGGCTCTGGGTTTGTTCCTTGAGCTCTGGTTTTGTTCCTTGGGCTCTGGTTTTGTTCCTCGGGCTCTGGTTTTGTTCCTCGGGCGCTGGTTTTGTTCCTCAGACTCTAGTTTTGTTCCTCGGGCTCCGGTTTTGTTCCTCGGGCTCTGGTTTTGTTCCTCGGACTCTGGTTTAGTGCCTCAGGTACTGGTTTTGTTCCTCAGACTCTGGTTTTGTTCCTCGGTCTCTCGTTTTTTTCCTCGACATCTGGTTTTGTTCCTTGGGCTCTGGTTTTGTTCCTCAGGCTCTGGTTTTCTTCCTTGCCCTCTGGTTTAGTTCCTTGGGCTCTGGTTTTGTTCCTCAGGCTCTGGTTTTCTTCCTCGGCCTCTGTTTTTTTTCCTTGGGCTCTGGTTTTGTTCCTCGGGCTCTGGTTTCTTTCCTCCAGCTCTGGTTTTTTTCCTTGGGCTCTGGTGTAGTTTCTCGGGTCCTTTCTTTCTTCCTCGGGGTCTGTTTTTTTTCCTAGGGCTCTGGTTTTCTTCCTCGAGCTCTGGTTTTGTTCCTCGGGCTCTTATTTTGTTCCTCCAGCTCTGGTTTTGTTCCTCGGCCTCTAGTGTAGTTCCACGGACTCTGTTTTTTTTCCTCGGGCTCTTGTTTTGTTCCTCAGTCTCTGGTTTTGTTCCTTGAGCTCTGGTTTTGTTCCTCGACATCTGGTTTTATTCCTTGGGCTCTGGTTTTTTTCCTCGGATTCTGGTTTTGTTCCTCGACTCCTGGTTTTATTCCTCGGGCCCTCCTTTTGTTCCTCGGTCTCTGGTTTTGATCCTCAGGCTCTGGTTTTCTTCCTCGGGCTCTGGTTTTGTTCCTCCAGCTCTGTTTTTTTTCCTTGTGCTCTGGTGTAGTTTCTCGGGTCCTTTGTTTCTTCCTCTGGGTCTGTTTTTTTTCCTACGGCTCTGGTTTTCTTCCTCGTGCTCTGGTTTTGTTCCTCGGGCTCTTATTTTGTTCCTCCAGCTCTGGTTTTGTTCCTCGGCCTCTAGTGTAGTTCCACGGACTCTGGTTTTGTTCCTCGGGCTCTTGTTTTGTTCCTCAGTCTCTGGTTTTGTTCCTTGAGCTCTGGTTTTGTTCCTCGACATCTGGTTTTATTCCTTGGGCTCTGGTTTTTTTCCTCGGACTCTGGTTTTGTTCCTCGACTCCTGGTTTTATTCCTCGGGCCCTCCTTTTGTTCCTCGGTCTCTGGTTTGGATCCTCAGGCTCTGGTTTTCTTCCTCGGGCTCTGGGTTTGTTCCTCCAGCTCTGGTTTTGTTCCTCGGGCTCTGGTTTTGTTCCTCAAGCTCTGGTTTTGTTCCTCGGGATCCAGTGTAGTTCCAAAGCCTCTGGTTTTGTTCCTCGGGCTCTGGTTTTCTTCCTTGGCCTCTGGTTTTAATCCTTGGGCTCTGGTTTTCTTCCTCCAGCTCTGTTTTTTTTCCTTGGGCTCTGGTTTTGTTCCTCGGGCTCTGGTTTAGTTACTCAGTCTCCAGTTTTCTTCCTCGGGCTGTGGTTTTGTTCCACTGGCTCTGGTTTAATTCCTCGGGTCCTGATTTATTCCCTCGGGCTCTGGGTTTGTTCCTCGGAGTCTGGTTTTGTTCCTCCACACCTGGTTTTATTCCTCGCGCCCTCCTTTTGTTCCTGTGTCTCTGGTTTTGTTACTCGACATCTGGTTTTGTTACTCATCCTCTGGTTTTGTTCCTCGGGCTCTGGTTTTCTCCCTCAGCTCCTGGTTTAAATCCTTGGGCTCTGGTTTTGTTCCTCTAACTCTGGTTTTATTACTTGGGCTCTGGTTTTGCTCCTTGGGCTCTGGTTTTGTTCCTCCAGCTGTGGTTTTATTCCTTGGGCTCTGGTTTTGTTCCTCGGGCTCTGGTTTAGTTACTCAGTCTCCAGTTTTCTTCCTCGGGCTGTGGTTTTGTTCCTCGGTCTCTGGTTTCTTTCCTCCAGCTCTGTTTTTTTTCCTTGGGCTCTGGTGTAGTTTCTCGGGTCCTTTGTTTCTTCCTCTGGGTCTGTTTTTTTTCCTACGGCTCTGGTTTTCTTCCTCGAGCTCTGGTTTTGTTCCTCGGGCTCTTATTTTGTTCCTCCAGCTCTGGTTTTGTTCCTCAGCCTCTAGTGTAGTTCCACGGACTCTGTTTTTTTTCCTCGGGCTCTTGTTTTGTTCCTCAGTCTCTGGTTTTGTTCCTTGAGCTCTGGTTTTGTTCCTCGACATCTGGTTTTATTCCTTGGGCTCTGGTTTTTTTCCTCGGACTCTGGTTTTGTTCCTCGACTCCTGGTTTTATTCCTCGGGCTCTGTTTTTTTTCCTCGGACTCTGGTTTTGATCCTCAGGCTCTGGTTTTCTTCCTCGGGCTCTGGTTTTGTTCCTCCAGCTCTGGTTTTGTTCCTCGGGCTCTTGTTTTGTTCCTCAGTCTCTGGTTTTGTTCCTCAAGCTCTGGTTTTGTTCCTCGGGATCTAGTGTAGTTCCAAAGCCTCTGGTTTTGTTCCTCGGGCTCTGGTTTTCTTCCTTGGCCTCTGGTTTTAATCCTTGGGCTCTTGTTTTGTTCCTCCAGCTCTGGTTTTATTCCTTGGGCTCTGGTTTTGTTCCTCGGGCTCTGGTTTAGTTACTCAGTCTCCAGTTTTCTTCCTCGGGCTGTGGTTTTGTTCCGCTGGCTCTGGTTTAATTCCTCGGGTCCTGATTTATTCTCTCGGGCTCTGGGTTTGTTCCTCGGAGTCTGGTTTTGTTCCTCCACACCTGGTTTTATTCCTCGCGCCCTCCTTTTGTTCCTGTGTCTCTGGTTTTGTTACTCGACATCTGGTTTTGTTACTCATCCTCTGGTTTTGTTCCTCGGGCTCTGGTTTTCTCCCTCAGCTCCTGGTTTAAATCCTTGGGCTCTGGTTTTGTTCCTCTAACTCTGGTTTTATTACTTGGGCTCTGGTTTTGCTCCTTGGGCTCTGGTTTTGTTCCTCCAGCTGTGGTTTTATTCCTTGGGCTCTGGTTTTGTTCCTCGGGCTCTGGTTTAGTTACTCAGTCTCCAGTTTTCTTCCTCGGGCTGTGGTTTTGTTCCTCGGGCTCTGGTTTCTTTCCTCCAGCTCTGTTTTTTTTCCTTGGGCTCTGGTGTAGTTTCTCGGGTCCTTTGTTTCTTCCTCTGGGTCTGTTTTTTTTCCTACGGCTCTGGTTTTCTTCCTCGAGCTCTGGTTTTGTTCCTCGGGCTCTTGTTTTGTTCCTCCAGCTCTGGTTTTGTTCCTCGGCCTCTAGTGTAGTTCCACGGACTCTGTTTTTTTTCCTCGGGCTCTTGTTTTGTTCCTCAGTCTCTGGTTTTGTTCCTTGAGCTCTGGTTTTGTTCCTCGACATCTGGTTTTATTCCTTGGGCTCTGGTTTTTTTCCTCGGACTCTGGTTTTGTTCCTCGACTCCTGGTTTTATTCCTCGGGCCCTCCTTTTGTTCCTCGGTCTCTGGTTTGGATCCTCAGGCTCTGGTTTTGTTCCTCGGGCTCTGGTTTTGTTCCTCCAGCTCTGGTTTTGTTCCTTGGGCTCTGGTTTTGTTCCTCAGGCTCTGGTTTTCTTCCTTGCCCTCTGGTTTAGTTCCTTGGGCTCTGGTTTTGTTCCTCGGGCTCTGATTTTCTTCCTCGGCCTCTGTTTTTTTTCCTTGGGCTCTGGTTTTGTTCCTCGGGCTCTGGTTTTGTTCCTCAAGCTCTGGTATTTTCCTCGGGCTCTGGTGTAGTTTCTCAGGTCCTTTTTTAATTCCTCGGGGTCTGTTTTTTTTCCTAGGGCTCTGGTTTTCTTCCTCGAGCTCTGGTTTTGTTCCTCGGGCTCTGATTTTGTTCCTCAGGCTCTGGTTTTGTTCCTCAGCCTCTAGAGTAGGTCGACGGAGTATGGTTTTGTTCCTCGGGCTCTTGTTTTGTTCCTCAGTCTCTGGTTTTGTTCCTTGAGCTCTGGTTTTGTTCCTCGGGCTCTGGTTTTGTTCCTCGGCCTCTAGTGTAGTTCCACGGACTCTGGTTTTGTTCCTCGGGCTCTTGTTTTGTTCCTCAGTCTCTGGTTTTGTTCCTCGGACTCTGGTTTTGTTCCTCAACTCCTGGTTTTATTCCTCGGGCCCTCCTTTTGTTCCTCGGTCTCTGGTTTGGATCCTCAGGCTCTGGTTTTTTTCCTCGGGCTCTGGTTTTGTTCCTCCAGCTCTGGTTTTGTTCCTTGGGCTCTGGTTTTGTTCCTTGAGCTCTGGTTTTGTTCCTCAGGCTCTGGTTTTCTTCCTTGCCCTCTGGTTTAGTTCCTTGGGCTCTGGTTTTGTTCCTCGGGCTCTGGTTTTCTTCCTCGGCCTCTGTTTTTTTTCCTTGGGCTCTGGTTTTGTTCCTCGGGCTCTGGGTTCTTTCCTCCAGCTCTGGTATTTTCCTCGGGCTCTGGTGTAGTTTCTCGGGTCCTTTGTTTCTTCCTCTGGGTCTCTTTTTTTTCCTAGGGCTCTGGTTTTCTTCCTCGAGCTCTGGTTTTGTTCCTCGGGTTCTTATTTTGTTCCTCCAGCTCTGGTTTTGTTCCTCGGCCTCTAGTGTAGTTCCACGGACTCTGGTTTTGTTCCTCGGGCTCTTGTTTTGTTCCTCAGTCTCTGGTTTTGTTCCTTGAGTTCTGGTTTTGTTCCTCGACATCTGGTTTTATTCCTTGGGCTCTGGTTTTTTTCCTCGGACTCTGGTTTTGTTCCTCGACTCCTGGTTTTATTCCTCGGGCCCTCCTTTTGTTCCTCGGTCTCTGGTTTTGATCCTCAGACTCTGGTTTTCTTCCTCGGGCTCTGGTTTTGTTCCTCCAGCTCTGGTTTTGTTCCTTGGGCTCTGGTTTTGTTCCTTGAGCTCTGGTTTTGTTCCTCAGGCTCTGGTTTTCTTCCTTGCCCTCTGGTTTAGTTCCTTGGGCTCTGGTTTTGTTCCTCGGGCTCTGGTTTTCTTCCTCGGCCTCTGTTTTTTTTCCTTGGGCTCTGGTTTTTTTCCTCGGGCTCTGGGTTCTTTCCTCCAGCTCTGGTATTTGCCTCGGGCTCTGGTGTAGTTTCTCAGGTCCTTTTTTAATTCCTCAGGGTCTGTTTTTTTTCCTAGGGCTCTGGTTTTCTTCCTCGAGCTCTGGTTTTTTTCCTCGGGCTCTGATTTTGTTCCTCCAGCTCTGGTTTTGTTCCTCGGCCTCTAGAGTAGGTCGACGGAGTATGGTTTTGTTCCTCGGGCTCTTGTTTTGTTCCTCAGTCTCTGGTTTTGTTCCTTGAGCTCTGGTTTTGTTCCTCGGGCTCTGGTTTTGTTCCTCGGACTCTGGTTTTGTTCCTCGACATCTGGTTTTATTCCTCGGGCTCTTTTTTTTTTCCTCGGACTCTGGTTTTGTTCCTCGACTCCTGGTTTTATTCCTCGGGCCCTCCTTTTGTTCCTCGATCTCTGGTTTTGTTCCTCGGGCTCTGGTTTTGTTCCTCAAGCTCTGGTTTTGTTCCTCGGGCTCTAGTGTAGTTCCAAGGCCTCTGGTTTTGTTCCTCGGGCTCTGGTTTTCTTCTTCGGCCTCTTCTTTTAATCCTTGGGCTCTTGTTTTGTTCCTCCAGCTCTGGTTTTATTCCTTGGGCTCTGGTTTTGTTCCTCGGGCTCTGGTTTATTTACTCAGTCTCCAGTTTTCTTCCTCGGGCTGTGGTTTTGTTCCGCTGGCTCTGGTTTAATTCCTCGGGTCCTGATTTATTCCCTCGGGCTCTGGGTTTGTTCCTCGGACTCTGGTTTTGTCCCTCGCGCCCTCCTTTTGTTCCTCGGTCTATGGTTTTGTTCCTCAGGCTCTGGGTTTCTTCCTCGGGCTCTGGGTTTGTTCCTTGGGCTCTGGTTTTGTTCCTCGAGCTCTGGTTTTGTTCCTTAGGCTCTGGTTTTGTTCCTCGGGCTCTGGTTTTGTTCCTCAGGCACTGGTTTAGTGCCTCAGGTACTGGTTTTGTTCCTCAGACTCTGGTTTTGTTCCTCGGTCTCTCGTTCTTTTCCTCGACATCTGGTTTAGTTCCTTGGGCTCTGGTTTTGTTCCTCAGGCTCTGGTTTTCTTCCTTGCCCTCTGGTTTATTTCCTTGGGCTCTGGTTTTGTTCCTCGGGCTCTGGTTTCTTTCCTCCAGCTCTGTTTTTTTTCCTTGGGTTCTGGTGTAGTTTCTCGGGTCCTTTGTTTCTTCCTCTGGGTCTGTTTTTTTTCCTAGGGCTCTGGTTTTCTTCCTCGAGCTCTGGTTTTGTTCCTCGGGCTCTTATTTTGTTCCTCCAGCTCTGGTTTTGTTCCTCGGCCTCTAGTGTAGTTCCACGGACTCTGGTTTTGTTCCTCGGGCTCTTCTTTTCTTCCTCAGTCTCTGGTTTTGTTCCTTGAGATCTGGTTTTGTTCCTCGAGCTCTGGTTTTGTTCCTCGACATCTGTTTTTATTCCTTCGGCTCTGGTTTTTTTCCTCGGACTCTGGTTTTGTTCCTCGACTCCTGGTTTTATTCCTCGGGCCCTCCTTTTGTTCCTCGGTCTCTGGTTTGGATCCTCAGGCTCTGGTTTTCTTCCTCGGGCTCTGGGTTTGTTCCTCCAGCTCTGGTTTTGTTCCTTGGGCTCTGGTTTTGTTCCTCAGGCTCTGGTTTTCTTCCTTGCCCTCTGGTTTAGTTCCTTGGGCTCTGGTTTTGTTCCTCGGGCTCTGGTTTTCTTCCTCGGCCTCTGTTTTTTTTCCTTGGGCTCTGGCTTTGTTCCTCGGGCTCTGGTTTCTTTCCTCCAGCTCTGGTTTTGTTCCTCGGGCTCTGGTTTTGTTCCTCCAGCTCTGGTTTTGTTCCTCAAGCTCTGGTTTTGTTCCTCGGGCTCTAGTGTAGTTCCAAGGCCTCTGGTTTTGTTCCTCGGGCTCTGGTTTCCTTCCTTGGCCTCTGGTTTTAATCCTTGGGCTCTTGTTTTGTTCCTCCAGCTCTGGTTTTATTCCTTGGGCTCTGGTTTTGTTCCTCGGGCTCTGGTTTAGTTACTCAGTCTCCAGTTTTCTTCCTCGGGCTGTGGTTTTGTTTCGCTGGCTCTGGTTGAATTCCTCGGGTCCTGATTTATTCCCTCGGGCTCTGGGTTTGTTCCTCGGACTCTGGTTTTGTCCCTCGCGCCCTCCTTTTGTTCCTCGGTCTATGGTTTTGTTCCTCAGGCTCTGGTTTTCTTCCTCGGGCTCTGGGTTTGTTCCTTGAGCTCTGGTTTTGTTCCTTGGGCTCTGGTTTTGTTCCTCGGGCTCTGGTTTTGTTCCTCGGGCGCTGGTTTTGTTCCTCAGGCTCTAGTTTTGTTCCTCGGGCTCTGGTTTTGTTCCTCGGGCTCTGGTTTTGTTCCTCGGACTCTGGTTTAGTGCCTCAGGTACTGGTTTTGTTCCTCAGACTCTGGTTTTGTTCCTCGGTCTCTCGTTTTTTTCCTCGACATCTGGTTTTGTTCCTTGGGCTCTGGTTTTGTTCCTCAGGCTCTGGTTTTCTTCCTTGCCCTCTGGTTTAGTTCCTTGGGCTCTGGTTTTGTTCCTCAGGCTCTGGTTTTCTTCCTCGGCCTCTGTTTTTTTTCCTTGGGCTCTGGTTTTGTTCCTCGGGCTCTTGTTTTGTTCCTCCAGCTCTGGTTTTGTTCCTCGGCCTCTAGTGTAGTTCCACGGACTCTGTTTTTTTTCCTCGGGCTCTTGTTTTGTTCCTCAGTCTCTGGTTTTGTTCCTTGAGCTCTGGTTTTGTTCCTCGACATCTGGTTTTATTCCTTGGGCTCTGGTTTTTTTCCTCGGACTCTGGTTTTGTTCCTCGACTCCTGGTTTTATTCCTCGGGCCCTCCTTTTGTTCCTCGGTCTCTGGTTTGGATCCTCAGGCTCTGGTTTTGTTCCTCGGGCTCTGGTTTTGTTCCTCCAGCTCTGGTTTTGTTCCTTGGGCTCTGGTTTTGTTCCTCAGGCTCTGGTTTTCTTCCTTGCCCTCTGGTTTAGTTCCTTGGGCTCTGGTTTTGTTCCTCGGGCTCTGATTTTCTTCCTCGGCCTCTGTTTTTTTTCCTTGGGCTCTGGTTTTGTTCCTCGGGCTCTGGTTTTGTTCCTCAAGCTCTGGTATTTTCCTCGGGCTCTGGTGTAGTTTCTCAGGTCCTTTTTTAATTCCTCGGGGTCTGTTTTTTTTCCTAGGGCTCTGGTTTTCTTCCTCGAGCTCTGGTTTTGTTCCTCGGGCTCTGATTTTGTTCCTCAGGCTCTGGTTTTGTTCCTCAGCCTCTAGAGTAGGTCGACGGAGTATGGTTTTGTTCCTCGGGCTCTTGTTTTGTTCCTCAGTCTCTGGTTTTGTTCCTTGAGCTCTGGTTTTGTTCCTCGGGCTCTGGTTTTGTTCCTCGGCCTCTAGTGTAGTTCCACGGACTCTGGTTTTGTTCCTCGGGCTCTTGTTTTGTTCCTCAGTCTCTGGTTTTGTTCCTCGGACTCTGGTTTTGTTCCTCAACTCCTGGTTTTATTCCTCGGGCCCTCCTTTTGTTCCTCGGTCTCTGGTTTGGATCCTCAGGCTCTGGTTTTTTTCCTCGGCTCTGGTTTTGTTCCTCCAGCTCTGGTTTTGTTCCTTGGGCTCTGGTTTTGTTCCTTGAGCTCTGGTTTTGTTCCTCAGGCTCTGGTTTTCTTCCTTGCCCTCTGGTTTAGTTCCTTGGGCTCTGGTTTTGTTCCTCGGGCTCTGGTTTTCTTCCTCGGCCTCTGTTTTTTTTCCTTGGGCTCTGGTTTTGTTCCTCGGGCTCTGGGTTCTTTCCTCCAGCTCTGGTATTTTCCTCGGGCTCTGGTGTAGTTTCTCGGGTCCTTTGTTTCTTCCTCTGGGTCTCTTTTTTTTCCTAGGGCTCTGGTTTTCTTCCTCGAGCTCTGGTTTTGTTCCTCGGGTTCTTATTTTGTTCCTCCAGCTCTGGTTTTGTTCCTCGGCCTCTAGTGTAGTTCCACGGACTCTGGTTTTGTTCCTCGGGCTCTTGTTTTGTTCCTCAGTCTCTGGTTTTGTTCCTTGAGTTCTGGTTTTGTTCCTCGACATCTGGTTTTATTCCTTGGGCTCTGGTTTTTTTCCTCGGACTCTGGTTTTGTTCCTCGACTCCTGGTTTTATTCCTCGGGCCCTCCTTTTGTTCCTCGGTCTCTGGTTTTGATCCTCAGACTCTGGTTTTCTTCCTCGGGCTCTGGTTTTGTTCCTCCAGCTCTGGTTTTGTTCCTTGGGCTCTGGTTTTGTTCCTTGAGCTCTGGTTTTGTTCCTCAGGCTCTGGTTTTCTTCCTTGCCCTCTGGTTTAGTTCCTTGGGCTCTGGTTTTGTTCCTCGGGCTCTGGTTTTCTTCCTCGGCCTCTGTTTTTTTTCCTTGGGCTCTGGTTTTTTTCCTCGGGCTCTGGGTTCTTTCCTCCAGCTCTGGTATTTGCCTCGGGCTCTGGTGTAGTTTCTCAGGTCCTTTTTTAATTCCTCAGGGTCTGTTTTTTTTCCTAGGGCTCTGGTTTTCTTCCTCGAGCTCTGGTTTTTTTCCTCGGGCTCTGATTTTGTTCCTCCAGCTCTGGTTTTGTTCCTCGGCCTCTAGAGTAGGTCGACGGAGTATGGTTTTGTTCCTCGGGCTCTTGTTTTGTTCCTCAGTCTCTGGTTTTGTTCCTTGAGCTCTGGTTTTGTTCCTCGGGCTCTGGTTTTGTTCCTCGGACTCTGGTTTTGTTCCTCGACATCTGGTTTTATTCCTCGGGCTCTTTTTTTTTTCCTCGGACTCTGGTTTTGTTCCTCGACTCCTGGTTTTATTCCTCGGGCCCTCCTTTTGTTCCTCGATCTCTGGTTTTGTTCCTCGGGCTCTGGTTTTGTTCCTCAAGCTCTGGTTTTGTTCCTCGGGCTCTAGTGTAGTTCCAAGGCCTCTGGTTTTGTTCCTCGGGCTCTGGTTTTCTTCTTCGGCCTCTTCTTTTAATCCTTGGGCTCTTGTTTTGTTCCTCCAGCTCTGGTTTTATTCCTTGGGCTCTGGTTTTGTTCCTCGGGCTCTGGTTTATTTACTCAGTCTCCAGTTTTCTTCCTCGGGCTGTGGTTTTGTTCCGCTGGCTCTGGTTTAATTCCTCGGGTCCTGATTTATTCCCTCGGGCTCTGGGTTTGTTCCTCGGACTCTGGTTTTGTCCCTCGCGCCCTCCTTTTGTTCCTCGGTCTATGGTTTTGTTCCTCAGGCTCTGGGTTTCTTCCTCGGGCTCTGGGTTTGTTCCTTGGGCTCTGGTTTTGTTCCTCGAGCTCTGGTTTTGTTCCTTAGGCTCTGGTTTTGTTCCTCGGGCTCTGGTTTTGTTCCTCAGGCACTGGTTTAGTGCCTCAGGTACTGGTTTTGTTCCTCAGACTCTGGTTTTGTTCCTCGGTCTCTCGTTCTTTTCCTCGACATCTGGTTTAGTTCCTTGGGCTCTGGTTTTGTTCCTCAGGCTCTGGTTTTCTTCCTTGCCCTCTGGTTTATTTCCTTGGGCTCTGGTTTTGTTCCTCGGGCTCTGGTTTCTTTCCTCCAGCTCTGTTTTTTTTCCTTGGGTTCTGGTGTAGTTTCTCGGGTCCTTTGTTTCTTCCTCTGGGTCTGTTTTTTTTCCTAGGGCTCTGGTTTTCTTCCTCGAGCTCTGGTTTTGTTCCTCGGGCTCTTATTTTGTTCCTCCAGCTCTGGTTTTGTTCCTCGGCCTCTAGTGTAGTTCCACGGACTCTGGTTTTGTTCCTCGGGCTCTTCTTTTCTTCCTCAGTCTCTGGTTTTGTTCCTTGAGATCTGGTTTTGTTCCTCGAGCTCTGGTTTTGTTCCTCGACATCTGTTTTTATTCCTTCGGCTCTGGTTTTTTTCCTCGGACTCTGGTTTTGTTCCTCGACTCCTGGTTTTATTCCTCGGGCCCTCCTTTTGTTCCTCGGTCTCTGGTTTGGATCCTCAGGCTCTGGTTTTCTTCCTCGGGCTCTGGGTTTGTTCCTCCAGCTCTGGTTTTGTTCCTTGGGCTCTGGTTTTGTTCCTCAGGCTCTGGTTTTCTTCCTTGCCCTCTGGTTTAGTTCCTTGGGCTCTGGTTTTGTTCCTCGGGCTCTGGTTTTCTTCCTCGGCCTCTGTTTTTTTTCCTTGGGCTCTGGCTTTGTTCCTCGGGCTCTGGTTTCTTTCCTCCAGCTCTGGTTTTGTTCCTCGGGCTCTGGTTTTGTTCCTCCAGCTCTGGTTTTGTTCCTCAAGCTCTGGTTTTGTTCCTCGGGCTCTAGTGTAGTTCCAAGGCCTCTGGTTTTGTTCCTCGGGCTCTGGTTTCCTTCCTTGGCCTCTGGTTTTAATCCTTGGGCTCTTGTTTTGTTCCTCCAGCTCTGGTTTTATTCCTTGGGCTCTGGTTTTGTTCCTCGGGCTCTGGTTTAGTTACTCAGTCTCCAGTTTTCTTCCTCGGGCTGTGGTTTTGTTTCGCTGGCTCTGGTTGAATTCCTCGGGTCCTGATTTATTCCCTCGGGCTCTGGGTTTGTTCCTCGGACTCTGGTTTTGTCCCTCGCGCCCTCCTTTTGTTCCTCGCTCTATGGTTTTGTTCCTCAGGCTCTGGTTTTCTTCCTCGGGCTCTGGGTTTGTTCCTTGAGCTCTGGTTTTGTTCCTTGGGCTCTGGTTTTGTTCCTCGGGCTCTGGTTTTGTTCCTCGGGCGCTGGTTTTGTTCCTCAGGCTCTAGTTTTGTTCCTCGGGCTCTGGTTTTGTTCCTCGGGCTCTGGTTTTGTTCCTCGGACTCTGGTTTAGTGCCTCAGGTACTGGTTTTGTTCCTCAGACTCTGGTTTTGTTCCTCGGTCTCTCGTTTTTTTCCTCGACATCTGGTTTTGTTCCTTGGGCTCTGGTTTTGTTCCTCAGGCTCTGGTTTTCTTCCTTGCCCTCTGGTTTAGTTCCTTGGGCTCTGGTTTTGTTCCTCAGGCTCTGGTTTTCTTCCTCGGCCTCTGTTTTTTTTCCTTGGGCTCTGGTTTTGTTCCTCGGGCTCTGGTTTCTTTCCTCCAGCTCTGGTTTTTTTCCTTGGGCTCTGGTGTAGTTTCTCGGGTCCTTTCTTTCTTCCTCGGGGTCTGTTTTTTTTCCTAGGGCTCTGGTTTTCTTCCTCAAGCTCTGGTTTTGTTCCTCGGGCTCTTATTTTGTTCCTCCAGCTCTGGTTTTGTTCCTCGGCCTCTAGTGTAGTTCCACGGACTCTGTTTTTTTTCCTCGGGCTCTTGTTTTGTTCCTCAGTCTCTGGTTTTGTTCCTTGAGCTCTGGTTTTGTTCCTCGACATCTGGTTTTATTCCTTGGGCTCTGGTTTTTTTCCTCGGATTCTGGTTTTGTTCCTCGACTCCTGGTTTTATTCCTCGGGCCCTCCTTTTGTTCCTCGGTCTCTGGTTTTGATCCTCAGGCTCTGGTTTTCTTCCTCGGGCTCTGGTTTTGTTCCTCCAGCTCTGTTTTTTTTCCTTGGGCTCTGGTGTAGTTTCTCGGGTCCTTTGTTTCTTCCTCTGGGTCTGTTTTTTTTCCTACGGCTCTGGTTTTCTTCCTCGTGCTCTGGTTTTGTTCCTCGGGCTCTTATTTTGTTCCTCCAGCTCTGGTTTTGTTCCTCGGCCTCTAGTGTAGTTCCACGGACTCTGGTTTTGTTCCTCGGGCTCTTGTTTTGTTCCTCAGTCTCTGGTTTTGTTCCTTGAGCTCTGGTTTTGTTCCTCGACTCCTGGTTTTATTCCTCGGGCCCTCCTTTTGTTCCTCGGTCTCTGGTTTGGATCCTCAGGCTCTGGTTTTCTTCCTCGGGCTCTGGGTTTGTTCCTCCAGCTCTGGTTTTGTTCCTCGGGCTCTGGTTTTGTTCCTCAAGCTCTGGTTTTGTTCCTCGGGATCCAGTGTAGTTCCAAAGCCTCTGGTTTTGTTCCTCGGGCTCTGGTTTTCTTCCTTGGCCTCTGGTTTTAATCCTTGGGCTCTGGTTTTCTTCCTCCAGCTCTGTTTTTTTTCCTTGGGCTCTGGTTTTGTTCCTCGGGCTCTGGTTTAGTTACTCAGTCTCCAGTTTTCTTCCTCGGGCTGTGGTTTTGTTCCACTGGCTCTGGTTTAATTCCTCGGGTCCTGATTTATTCCCTCGGGCTCTGGGTTTGTTCCTCGGAGTCTGGTTTTGTTCCTCCACACCTGGTTTTATTCCTCGCGCCCTCCTTTTGTTCCTGTGTCTCTGGTTTTGTTACTCGACATCTGGTTTTGTTACTCATCCTCTGGTTTTGTTCCTCGGGCTCTGGTTTTCTCCCTCAGCTCCTGGTTTAAATCCTTGGGCTCTGGTTTTGTTCCTCTAACTCTGGTTTTATTACTTGGGCTCTGGTTTTGCTCCTTGGGCTCTGGTTTTGTTCCTCCAGCTGTGGTTTTATTCCTTGGGCTCTGGTTTTGTTCCTCGGGCTCTGGTTTAGTTACTCAGTCTCCAGTTTTCTTCCTCGGGCTGTGGTTTTGTTCCTCGGTCTCTGGTTTCTTTCCTCCAGCTCTGTTTTTTTTCCTTGGGCTCTGGTGTAGTTTCTCGGGTCCTTTGTTTCTTCCTCTCGGTCTGTTTTTTTTCCTACGGCTCTGGTTTTCTTCCTCGAGCTCTGGTTTTGTTCCTCGGGCTCTTATTTTGTTCCTCCAGCTCTGGTTTTGTTCCTCAGCCTCTAGTGTAGTTCCACGGACTCTGTTTTTTTTCCTCGGGCTCTTGTTTTGTTCCTCAGTCTCTGGTTTTGTTCCTTGAGCTCTGGTTTTGTTCCTCGACATCTGGTTTTATTCCTTGGGCTCTGGTTTTTTTCCTCGGACTCTGGTTTTGTTCCTCGACTCCTGGTTTTATTCCTCGGGCTCTGTTTTTTTTCCTCGGACTCTGGTTTTGATCCTCAGGCTCTGGTTTTCTTCCTCGGGCTCTGGTTTTGTTCCTCCAGCTCTGGTTTTGTTCCTCGGGCTCTTGTTTTGTTCCTCAGTCTCTGGTTTTGTTCCTCAAGCTCTGGTTTTGTTCCTCGGGATCTAGTGTAGTTCCAAAGCCTCTGGTTTTGTTCCTCGGGCTCTGGTTTTCTTCCTTGGCCTCTGGTTTTAATCCTTGGGCTCTTGTTTTGTTCCTCCAGCTCTGGTTTTATTCCTTGGGCTCTGGTTTTGTTCCTCGGGCTCTGGTTTAGTTACTCAGTCTCCAGTTTCTTCCTCGGGCTGTGGTTTTGTTCCGCTGGCTCTGGTTTAATTCCTCGGGTCCTGATTTATTCCCTCGGGCTCTGGGTTTGTTCCTCGGAATCTGGTTTTGTTCCTCCACACCTGGTTTTATTCCTCGCGCCCTCCTTTTGTTCCTGTGTCTCTGGTTTTGTTACTCGACATCTGGTTTTGTTACTCATCCTCTGGTTTTGTTCCTCGGGCTCTGGTTTTCTCCCTCAGCTCCTGGTTTAAATCCTTGGGCTCTGGTTTTGTTCCTCTAACTCTGGTTTTATTACATGGGCTCTGGTTTTGCTCCTTGGGCTCTGGTTTTGTTCCTCCAGCTGTGGTTTTATTCCTTGGGCTCTGGTTTTGTTCTTCGGGCTCTGGTTTAGTTACTCAGTCTCCAGTTTTCTTCCTCGGGCTGTGGTTTTGTTCCTCGGGCTCTGGTTTCTTTCCTCCAGCTCTGTTTTTTTTCCTTGGGCTCTGGTGTAGTTTCTCGGGTCCTTTGTTTCTTCCTCTGGGTCTGTTTTTTTTCCTACGGCTCTGGTTTTCTTCCTCGAGCTCTGGTTTTGTTCCTCGGGCTCTTATTTTGTTCCTCCAGCTCTGGTTTTGTTCCTCGGCCTCTAGTGTAGTTCCACGGACTCTGTTTTTTTTCCTCGGGCTCTTGTTTTGTTCCTCAGTCTCTGGTTTTGTTCCTTGAGCTCTGGTTTTGTTCCTCGACATCTGGTTTTATTCCTTGGGCTCTGGTTTTTTTCCTTGGACTCTGGTTTTGTTCCTCGACTCCTGGTTTTATTCCTCGGGCCCTCCTTTTGTTCCTCGGTCTCTGGTTTGGATCCTCAGGCTCTGGTTTTGTTCCTCGGGCTCTGGTTTTGTTCCTCCAGCTCTGGTTTTGTTCCTTGGGCTCTGGTTTTGTTCCTCAGGCTCTGGTTTTCTTCCTTGCCCTCTGGTTTAGTTCCTTGGGCTCTGGTTTTGTTCCTCGGGCTCTGATGTTCTTCCTCGGCCTCTGTTTTTTTTCCTTGGGCTCTGGTTTTGTTCCTCGGGCTCTGGCTTCTTTCCTCCAGCTCTGGTATTTTCCTCGGGCTCTGGTGTAGTTTCTCAGGTCCTTTTTTAATTCCTCGGGGTCTGTTTTTTTTCCTAGGGCTCTGGTTTTCTTCCTCGAGCTCTGGTTTTGTTCCTCGGGCTCTGATTTTGTTCCTCAGGCTCTGGTTTTGTTCCTCAGCCTCTAGAGTAGGTCGACGGAGTATGGTTTTGTTCCTCGGGCTCTTGTTTTGTTCCTCAGTCTCTGGTTTTGTTCCTTGACTCTGGTTTTGTTCCTCGACATCTGGTTTTATTCCTCGGGCTCTGTTTTTTTTCCTCGGACTCTGGTTTGTACCTCGACTCCTGGTTTTATTCCTCGGGACCTCCTTTTGTTCCTCGATCTCTGGTTTTGATCCTCAGGCTCTGGCTTTCTTCCTCGGGCTCTGGTTTTGTTCCTCAAGCTCTGGTTTTGTTCCTCGGGCTCTAGTGTAGTTCCAAGGCCTCTGGTTTTGTTCCTCGGGCTCTGGTTTTCTTCCTCGGCCTCTGGTTTTAATCCTTGGGCTCTTGTTTTGTTCCTCCACCTCTGGTTTTATTCCTTGAGCTCTGGTTTTGTTCCTCGGGCTCTGGTTTTGTTCCTCGGGCGCTGGTTTTGTTCCTCAGGCTCTAGTTTTGTTCCTCGGGCTCTGGTTTTGTTCCTTGGGCTCTGGTTTTGTTCCTCAGGGACCGGTTTAGTGCCTCAGGTACTGGTTTTGTTCCTCAGACTCTGGTTTTGTTCCTCGGTCTCTCGTTTTTTTCCTCCAGCTCTGGTTTTGTTCCTTGGGCTCTGGTTTTGTTCCTCAGGCTCTGGTTTTCTTCCTTGCCCTCTGGTTTAGTTCCTTGGGCTCTGGTATTGTTCCTCGGGCTCTGGTTTTCTTCCTCGGCCTCTGTTTTTTTCCCTTGGGCTCTGGTTTTGTTCCTCGGGCTCTGGTTTCTTTCCTCCAGCTCTGTTTTTTTTCCTTGGGCTCTGGTGTAGTTTCTCGGGTCCTTTGTTTCTTCCTCTGGGTCTGTTTTTTTTCCTAGGGCTCTGGTTTTCTTCCTCGAGCTCTGGTTTTGTTCCTCGGGCTCTTATTTTGTTCCTCCAGCTCTGGTTTTGTTCCTCGGCCTCTAGTGTAGTTCCACGGACTCTGGTTTTGTTCCTCAGTCTCTGGTTTTGTTCCTTGAGCTCTGGTTTTGTTCCTCGACATCTGGTTTTATTCCTTGGGCTCTGGTTTTTTTCCTCGGACTCTGGTTTTGTTCCTCGACTCCTGGTTTTATTCCTCGGGCCCTCCTTTTGTTCCTCGGTCTCTGGTTTGGATCCTCAGGCTCTGGTTTTCTTCCTCGGGCTCTGGTTTTGTTACTCCAGCTCTGGTTTTGTTCCTTGGGCTCTGGTTTTGTTCCTCAGGCTCTGGTTTTCTTCCTTGCCCTCTGGTTTAGTTCCTTGGGCTCTGGTTTTGTTCCTCGGGCTCTGGTTTTCTTCCTCGGCCTCTGTTTTTTTTCCTTGGGCTCTGGTTTTGTTCCTCGGGCTCTGGTTTCTTTCCTCCAGCTCTGGTATTTTCCTCGGGCTCTGGTGTAGTTTCTCACGTCCTTTTTTAATTCCTCGGGGTCTGTTTTTTTTTCCTAGGGCTCTGGTTTTCTTCCTCGAGCTCTGGTTTTGTTCCTCGGGCTCTGATTTTGTTCCTCCAGCTCTGGTTTTGTTCCTCGGCCTCTAGAGTAGGTCCGCGGAGTCTGGTTTTGTTCCTCGGGCTCTTGTTTTGTTCCTCAGTCTCTGGTTTTGTTCCTTGAGCTCTGGTTTTGTTCCTCGGGCTCTGGTTTTGTTCCTCGGACTCTGGTTTTGTTCCTCGACATCTGGTTTTATTCCTCGGGCTCTGTTTTTTTTCCTCGGACTCTGGTTTTGTTCCTCGACTCCTGGTTTTATTCCTCGGGCCCTCCTTTTGTTCCTCGGTCTCTGGTTTTGATCCTCAGGCTCTAGATTTCTTCCCCGGGCTCTGGTTTTGTTCCTCCAGCTCTGGTTTTGTCCCTCGCACCCTCCTTTTGTTCCTCGGTCTATGGTTTTGTTCCTCAGGCTCTGGTTTTCTTCCTCGGGCTCTGGGTTTGTTCCTTGGGCTCTGGTTTTGTTCCTCGAGCTCTGGTTTTGTTCCTTAGGCTCTGGATTTGTTCCTCGGGCTCTGGTTTAGTTGCTCAGGTACTGGGTTTTTCCCTCAGACCCTGGTTTTCTTCCTCGGCCTCTGGTTTTGTTCCTTGAGCTCTGGTTTTGTTCCTTGGGCTCTGGTTTTGTTCCTCGGGCTCTGGTTTTGTTCCTCGGGCGCTGGTTTTGTTCCTCAGGCTCTAGTTTTGTTCCTCGGGCTCTGGTTTTGTTCCTCGGGCTCTGGTTTTGTTCCTCAGGCACTGGTTTAGTGCCTCAGGTACTGGTTTTGTTCCTCAGACTCTGGTTTTGTTCCTCGGTCTCTCGTTTTTTTCCTCCAGCTCTGGTTTTGTTCCTTGGGCTCTGGTTTTGTTCCTCAGGCTCTGGTTTTCTTCCTTGCCCTCTGGTTTAGTTCCTTGGGCTCTGGTATTTTTCCTCGGGCTCTGGTTTTCTTCCTCGGCCTCTGTTTTTTGCTCCTTGGGGTCTGTTTTTTTTCCTTGGGCTCTGGTTTCTTTCCTCCAGCTCTGTTTTTTTTCCTTGGGCTCTGGTGTAGTTTCTCGGGTCCTTTGTTTCTTCCTCTGGGTCTCTTTTTTTTCCTACGGCTCTGGTTTTATTCCTCGAGCTCTGGTTTTGTTCCTCGGGCTCTAGTGTAGTTCCACGGACTCTGGTTTTGTTCCTCGGGCTCTTGTTTTGTTCCCCCGTCTCTGGTTTTGTTCCTTGAGCTCTGGTTTTGTTCCTCGGGCTCTGGTTTTGTTCCTCGGACTCTGGTTTTGTTCCTCGGACTCTGGTTTTGTTCCTCGACTCCTGGTTTTATTCCTCGGGCCCTCCTTTTGTTCCTCGGTCTTTGGTTTTGATCCTCAGGCTCTGGCTTTCTTCCTCGGGCTCTGTTTTTTTTCCTCGGACTCTGGTTTTGTTCCTCGACTCCTGGTTTTATTCCTCGGGCTCTCCTTTTGTTCCTCAAGCTCTGGTTTTGTTCCTCGGGCTCTAGTGTAGTTCCAAGGCCTCTGGTTTTGTTCCTCGGGCTCTGGTTTTCTTCCTCGGCCTCTGGTTTTAATCCTTGGGCTCTTGTTTTGTTCCTCCACCTCTGGTTTTATTCCTTGGGCTCTGGTTTTGTTCCTCGGGCTCTGGTTTATTTACTCAGTCTCCAGTTTTCTTCCTCGGGCTGTGGTTTTATTCTGCTGGCTCTGGTTTAATTCCTCGGGTCCTGATTTATTCCCTCGGGCTCTGGGTTTGTTCCTCGGACTCTGGTTTTGTCCCTCGCGCCCTCCTTTTGTTCCTCGGTCTATGGTTTTGTTCCTCAGGCTCTGGTTTTCTTCCTCGGGCTCTGGGTTTGTTCCTTGAGCTCTGGTTTTGTTCCTTGGGCTCTGGTTTTGTTCCTCGGGCTCTGGTTTTGTTCCTCGGGCGCTGGTTTTGTTCCTCAGGCTCTAGTTTTGTTCCTCGGGCTCTGGTTTTGTTCCTCGGGCTCTGGTTTTGTTCCTCAGGCACTGGTTTAGTGCCTCAGGAACTGGTTTTGTTCCTCAGACTCTGGTTTTTTTCCTCGGTCTCTCGTTTTTTTCCTCCAGCTCTGGTTTTGTTCCTTGGGCTCTGGTTTTGTTCCTCAGGCTCTGGTTTTCTTCCTTGCCCTCTGGTTTAGTTCCTTGGGCTCTGGTTTTGTTCCTCGGACTCTGGTTTTCTTCCTCGGCCTCTGTTTTTTTTCCTTGGGCTCTGGTTTTGTTCCTCGGGCTCTGGTTTCTTTCCTCCAGCTCTGTTTTTTTTCCTTGGGCTCTGGTGTAGTTTCTCGGGTCCTTTCTTTCTTCCTCGGGGTCTGTTTTTTTTCCTAGGGCTCTGGTTTTCTTCCTCGAGCTCTGGTTTTGTTCCTTGGGCTCTTATTTTGTTCCTCAAGCTCTGGTTTTGTTCCTCGACTCCTGGTTTTATTCCTCGGGCCCTCCTTTTGTTCCTCGGTCTCTGGTTTGGATCCTCAGGCTCTGGTTTTCTTCCTCGGGCTCTGGGTTTGTTCCTCGAGCTCTGGTTTTGTTCCTTGGGCTCTGGTTTTGTTCCTCAGGCTCTGGTTTTCTTCCTTGCCCTCTGGTTTAGTTCCTTGGGCTCTGGTTTTGTTCCTCGGGCTCTGGTTTTCTTCCTCGGCTTCTGTTTTTTTTCCTTGGGCTCTGGTTTTGTTCCTCGGGCTCTGGTTTCTTTCCTCCAGCTCTGGTATTTTCCTCGGCTCTGGTGTAGTTTCTCAGGTCCTTTTTTAATTCCTCGGGGTCTGTTTTTTTTCCTAGGGCTCTGGTTTTCTTCCTCGAGCTCTGGTTTTGTTCCTCGGGCTCTGATTTTGTTCCTCCAGCTCTGGTTTTGTTCCTCGGCCTCTAGAGTAGGTCCACGGAGTCTGGTTTTGTTCCTCGGGCTCTTGTTTTGTTCCTCAGTCTCTGGTTTTGTTCCTTGAGCTCTGGTTTTGTTCCTCGGGCTCTGGTTTTGTTCCTCGGACTCTGGTTTTGTTCCTCGACATCTGGTTTTATTCCTCGGGCTCTGTTTTTTTTCCTCGGACTCTGGTTTTGTTCCTCGACTCCTGGTTTTATTCCTCGGGCCCTCCTTTTGTTCCTCGGTCTCTGGTTTTGATCCTCAGGCTCTAGCTTTCTTCCCCGGGCTCTGGTTTTGTTCCTCCAGCTCTGGTTTTGTCCCTCGCACCCTCTTTTTGTTCCTCGGTCTATGGTTTTGTTCCTCAGGCTCTGGTTTTCTTCCTCGGGCTCTGGGTTTGTTCCTTGGGCTCTGGTTTTGTTCCTCGAGCTCTGGTTTTGTTCCTTAGGCTCTGGATTTGTTCCTCGGGCTCTGGTTTAGTTCCTCAGGTACTGGGTTTTTCCCTCAGACCCTGGTTTTCTTCCTCGGCCTCTGGTTTTGTTCCTTGAGCTCTGGTTTTGTTCCTTGGGCTCTGGTTTTGTTCCTCGGGCTCTGGTTTTGTTCCTCGGGCGCTGGTTTTGTTCCTCAGGCTCTTATTTTGTTCCTCCAGCTCTGGTTTTGTTCCTCGGGCTCTGGTTTTGTTCCTCAGGCACTGGTTTAGTGCCTCAGGTACTGGTTTTGTTCCTCAGACTCTGGTTTTGTTCCTCGGTCTCTCGTTTTTTTCCTCCAGCTCTGGTTTTGTTCCTTGGGCTCTGGTTTTGTTCCTCAGGCTCTGGTTTTCTTCCTTGCCCTCTGGTTTAGTTCCTTGGGATCTGGTATTTTTCCTCGGGCTCTGGTTTTCTTCCTCGGCCTCTGTTTTTTTCCCTTGGGCTCTGGTTTTGTTCCTCGGGCTCTGGTTTCTTTACTCCAGCTCTGTTTTTTTTCCTTGGGCTCTCGTGTAGTTTCTCGGGTCCTTTGTTTCTTCCTCTGGGTCTGTTTTTTTTCCTACGGCTCTGGTTTTCTTCCTCGAGCTCTGGTTTTGTTCCTCGGGCTCTTATTTTGTTCCTCCAGCTCTGGTTTTGTTCCTCGGCCTCTAGTGTAGTTCCACGGACTCTGGTTTTGTTCCTCGGGCTCTTGTTTTGTTCCTCAGTCTCTGGTTTTGTTCCTTGAGCTCTGGTTTTGTTCCTCGACATCTGGTTTTATTCCTTGGGCTCTGGTTTTTTTCCTCGGACTCTGGTTTTGTTCCTCGACTCCTGGTTTTATTCCTCGGGCCCTCCTTTTGTTCCTCGGTCTCTGGTTTGGATCCTCAGTCTCTGGCTTTCTTCCTCGGGCTCTGGTTTTGTTCCTCCAGCTCTGGTTTTGTTCCTTGGGCTCTGGTTTTGTTCCTCAGGCTCTGGTTCTCTTCCTTGCCCTCTGGTTTAGTTCCTTGGGCTCTGGTTTTCTTCCTCGGGCTCTGGTTTTCTTCCTCGGCCTCTGTTTTTTTTCCTTGGGCTCTCGTTTTGTTCCTCGGGCTCTGGTTTCTTTCCTCCAGCTCTGGTATTTTCCTCGGGCTCTGGTGTAGTTTCTCGGGTCCTTTTTTAATTCCTCGGGGTCTGTTTTTTTTCCTAGGGCTCTGGTTTTCTTCCTCGAGCTCTGGTTTTGTTCCTCGGGCTCTTGTTTTGTTCCCCCGTCTCTGGTTTTGTTCCTTGAGCTCTGGTTTTGTTCCTCGGGCTCTGGTTTTGTTCCTCGGACTCTGGTTTTGTTCCTCGGACTCTGGTTTTGTTCCTCGACTCCTGGTTTTATTCCTCGGGCCCTCCTTTTGTTCCTCGGTCTCTGGTTTTGATCCTCAGGCTCTGGCTTTCTTCCTCGGGCTCTGGTTTTGTTCCTCCAGCTCTGGTTTTGTTCCTCGGGCTCTGGTTTTGTTCCTCGGGCTCTGGTTTTGTTCCTCAAGCTCTGGTTTTGTTCCTCGGGCTCTAGTGTAGTTCCAAGGCCTCTGGTTTTGTTCCTCGGGCTCTGGTTTTCTTCCTCGGCCTCTGGTTTTAATCCTTGGGCTCTTGTTTTGTTCCTCCACCTCTGGTTTTATTCCTTGGGCTCTGGTTTTGTTCCTCGGGCTCTGGTTTAGTTACTCAGTCTCCAGTTTTCTTCCTCGGGCTGTGGTTTTGTTCCGCTGGCTCTGGTTGAATTCCTCGGGTCCTGATTTATTCCCTCGGGCTCTGGGTTTGTTCCTCGGACTCTGGTTTTGTCCCTCGCGCCCTCCTTTTGTTCCTCGGTCTATGGTTTTGTTCCTCAGGCTCTGGTTTTCTTCCTCGGGCTCTGGGTTTGTTCCTTGAGCTCTGGTTTTGTTCCTTGGGCTCTGGTTTTGTTCCTCGGGCTCTGGTTTTGTTCCTCGGGCGCTGGTTTTGTTCCTCAGGCTCTTATTTTGTTCCTCCAGCTCTGGTTTTGTTCCTCGGGCTCTGGTTTTGTTCCTCAGGCACTGGTTTAGTGCCTCAGGTACTGGTTTTGTTCCTCAGACTCTGGTTTTGTTCCTCGGTCTCTCGTTTTTTTCCTCGACATCTGGTTTTGTTCCTTGGGCTCTGGTTTTGTTCCTCAGGCTCTGGTTTTCTTCCTTGCCCTCTGGTTTAGTTCCTTGGGCTCTGGTTTTGTTCCTCGGACTCTGGTTTTCTTCCTCGGCCTCTGTTTTTTTTCCTTGGGCTCTGGTTTTGTTCCTCGGGCTCTGGTTTCTTTCCTCCAGCTCTGTTTTTTTTCCTTGGGCTCTGGTGTAGTTTCTCGGGTCCTTTCTTTCTTCCTCGGGGTCTGTTTTTTTTCCTACGGCTCTGGTTTTCTTCCTCGAGCTCTGGTTTTGTTCCTCGGGCTCTTATTTTGTTCCTCCAGCTCTGGTTTTTTTCCTCGGCCTCTAGTGTATTTCCACGGACTCTGGTTTTATTCCTCGGGCTCTTGTTTAGTTCCTCAAGCTCTGGTTTTGTTCCTTGGGCTCTAGTGTAGTTCCAAGGCCTCTGGTTTTCATCCTCTGGCTCTGGTTTTCTTCCTCAGGTACTGGGTTTTTCCCTCAGACCCTGGTTTTGTTCCTCGGGCTCTTGTTTTGTTCCTTGAGCTCTGGTTTTGTTCCTTGGGCTCCGGTTTTGTTCCTCGGTCTATGGTTTTGCTCCTCGGGCACTGGTTTTGTTCCTCAGGCTCTAGTTTTGTTCCTCGGGCTCTGGTTTTGTTCCTCGGGCTCAGGTTTTGTTCCTCAGGCACTGGTTTAGTGCCTCAGGTACTGGTTTTGTTCCTCAGACTCTGGTTTTGTTCCTCGGTCTCTCGATTTTTTCCTCGACATCTGTTTTTGTTCCTTGGGCTCTGGTTTTGTTCCTCAGGCTCTGGTTTTCTTCCTTGCCCTCTGTTTTAGTTCCTTGGGCTCTGGTATTGTTCCTCGGGCTCTGGTTTTCTTCCTCAGCCTCTGTTTTTTTCCTTGGGCTCTGGTTTTGTTCCTCCACCTCTGGTTTTATTCCTTGGGCTCTGGTTTTGTTCCTCGGGCTCTGGTTTAGTTACTCAGTCTCCAGTTTTCTTCCTCGGGCTGTGGTTTTGTTCTGCTGGCTCTGGTTTAATTCCTTGGGTCCTGATTTATTCCCTCGGGCTCTGGGTTTGTTCCTCGACATCTGGTTTTATTCCTCGGGCTCTGTTTTTTTTCCTCGGACTCTGGTTTTGTTCCTCGACTCCTGGTTTTATTCCTCGGGCCCTCCTTTTGTTCCTCGGTCTCTGGTTTTGATCCTCAGGCTCTAGCTTTCTTCCCCGGGCTCTGGTTTTGTTCCTCCAGCTCTGGTTTTCTCCCTCGCACCCTCTTTTTGTTCCTCGGTCTATGGTTTTGTTCCTCAGGCTCTGGTTTTCTTCCTCGGGCTCTGGGTTTGTTCCTTGGGCTCTGGTTTTGTTCCTCGAGCTCTGGTTTTGTTCCTTAGGCTCTGGATTTGTTCCTCGGGCTCTGGTTTAGTTCCTCAGGTACTGGGTTTTTCCCTCAGACCCTGGTTTTCTTCCTCGGCCTCTGGTTTTGTTCCTTGAGCTCTGGTTTTGTTCCTTGGGCTCTGGTTTTGTTCCTCGGGCTCTGGTTTTGTTCCTCGGGCGCTGGTTTTGTTCCTCAGGCTCTAGTTTTGTTCCTCGGGCTCTGGTTTTGTTCCTCGGGCTCTGCTTTTGTTCCTCAGGCACTGGTTTAGTGCCTCAGGTACTGGTTTTGTTCCTCAGACTCTGGTTTTGTTCCTCGGTCTCTCGTTTTTTTCCTCCAGCTCTGGTTTTGTTCCTTGGGCTCTGGTTTTGTTCCTCAGGCTCTGGTTTTCTTCCTTGCCCTCTGGTTTAGTTCCTTGGGCTCTGGTTTTGTTCCTCGGACTCTGGTTTTCTTCCTCGGCCTCTGTTTTTTTTCCTTGGGCTCTGGTTTTGTTCCTCGGGCTCTGGTTTCTTTCCTCCAGCTCTGTTTTTTTTCCTTGGGCTCTGGTGTAGTTTCTCGGGTCCTTTCTTTCTTCCTCGGGGTCTGTTTTTTTTCCTACGGCTCTGGTTTTCTTCCTCGAGCTCTGGTTTTGTTCCTCGGGCTCTTATTTTGTTCCTCCAGCTCTGGTTTTGTTCCTCGGCCTCTAGTGTATTTCCACGGACTCTGGTTTTATTCCTCGGGCTCTTGTTTAGTTCCTCAAGCTCTGGTTTTGTTCCTTGGGCTCTAGTGTAGTTCCAAGGCCTCTGGTTTTCATCCTCTGGCTCTGGTTTTCTTCCTCAGGTACTGGGTTTTTCCCTCAGACCCTGGTTTTGTTCCTCGGGCTCTTGTTTTGTTCCTTGAGCTCTGGTTTTGTTCCTTGGGCTCCGGTTTTGTTCCTCGGGCTCTGGTTTTGCTCCTCGGGCACTGGTTTTGTTCCTCAGGCTCTAGTTTTGTTCCTCGGGCTCTGGTTTTGTTCCTCGGGCTCAGGTTTTGTTCCTCAGTCTCTGGTTTAGTGCCTCAGGTACTGGTTTTGTTCCTCAGACTCTGGTTTTGTTCCTCGGTCTCTCGATTTTTTCCTCGACATCTGTTTTTGTTCCTTGGGCTCTGGTTTTGTTCCTCAGGCTCTGGTTTTCTTCCTTGCCCTCTGTTTTAGTTCCTTGGGCTCTGGTATTGTTCCTCGGGCTCTGGTTTTCTTCCTCAGCCTCTGTTTTTTTCCTTGGGCTCTGGTTTTGTTCCTCCACCTCTGGTTTTATTCCTTGGGCTCTGGTTTTGTTCCTCGGGCTCTGGTTTAGTTACTCAGTCTCCAGTTTTCTTCCTCGGGCTGTGGTTTTGTTCTGCTGGCTCTGGTTTAATTCCTTGGGTCCTGATTTATTCCCTCGGGCTCTGGGTTTGTTCCTCGACATCTGGTTTTATTCCTCGGGCTCTGTTTTTTTTCCTCGGACTCTGGTTTTGTTCCTCGACTCCTGGTTTTATTCCTCGGGCCCTCCTTTTGTTCCTCGGTCTCTGGTTTTGATCCTCAGGCTCTAGCTTTCTTCCCCGGGCTCTGGTTTTGTTCCTCCAGCTCTGGTTTTCTCCCTCGCACCCTCTTTTTGTTCCTCGGTCTATGGTTTTGTTCCTCAGGCTCTGGTTTTCTTCCTCGGGCTCTGGGTTTGTTCCTTGGGCTCTGGTTTTGTTCCTCGAGCTCTGGTTTTGTTCCTTAGGCTCTGGATTTGTTCCTCGGGCTCTGGTTTAGTTCCTCAGGTACTGGGTTTTTCCCTCAGACCCTGGTTTTCTTCCTCGGCCTCTGGTTTTGTTCCTTGAGCTCTGGTTTTGTTCCTTGGGCTCTGGTTTTGTTCCTCGGGCTCTGGTTTTGTTCCTCGGGCGCTGGTTTTGTTCCTCAGGCTCTAGTTTTGTTCCTCGGGCTCTGGTTTTGTTCCTCGGGCTCTGCTTTTGTTCCTCAGGCACTGGTTTAGTGCCTCAGGTACTGGTTTTGTTCCTCAGACTCTGGTTTTGTTCCTCGGTCTCTCGTTTTTTTCCTCCAGCTCTGGTTTTGTTCCTTGGGCTCTGGTTTTGTTCCTCAGGCTCTGGTTTTCTTCCTTGCCCTCTGGTTTAGTTCCTTGGGCTCTGGTTTTTTTCCTCGGGCTCTGGTTTTCTTCCTCGGTCTCTGTTTTTTTCCCTTGGGGTCTGTTTTTTTTCCTCGGGCTCTGGTTTCTTTACTCCAGCTCTGTTTTTTTTCCTTGGGCTCTGGTGTAGTTTCTCGGGTCCTTTGTTTCTTCCTCTGGGTCTCTTTTTTTTCCTACGGCTCTGGTTTTCTTCCTCGAGCTCTGGTTTTGTTCCTCGGGCTCTTATTTTGTTCCTCCAGCTCTGGTTTTGTTCCTCGGCCTCTAGTGTAGTTCCACGGACTCTGGTTTTGTTCCTCGGGCTCTTGTTTTGTTCCTCAGTCTCTGGTTTTGTTCCTTGAGCTCTGGTTTTGTTCCTCGACATCTGGTTTTATTCCTTGGGCTCTGGTTTTTTTCCTCGGACTCTGGTTTTGTTCCTCGACTCCTAGTTTTATTCCTCGGGCCCTCCTTTTGTTCCTCGGTCTCTGGTTTGGATCCTCAGTCTCTGGCTTTCTTCCTCGGGCTCTGGTTTTGTTCCTCCAGCTCTGGTTTTGTTCCTTGGGCTCTGGTTTTGTTCCTCAGGCTCTGGTTCTCTTCCTTGCCCTCTGGTTTAGTTCCTTGGGCTCTGGTTTTCTTCCTCGGGCTCTGGTTTTCTTCCTCGGCCTCTGTTTTTTTTCCTTGGGCTCTCGTTTTGTTCCTCGGGCTCTGGTTTCTTTCCTCCAGCTCTGGTATTTTCCTGGGGCTCTGGTGTAGTTTCTCGGGTCCTTTTTTAATTCCTCGGGGTCTGTTTTTTTTTCCTAGGGCTCTGGCTTTCTTCCTCGGGCTCTGGTTTTGTTCCTCCAGCTCTGGTTTTGTTCCTCGGGCTCTGGTTTTTTTCCTCGGGCTCTGGTTTTGTTCCTCAAGCTCTGGTTTTGTTCCTCAGGCTCTGGTTTTCTTCCTCGGCCTCTGGTTTTAATCCTTGGGCTCTTGTTTTGTTCCTCCACCTCTGGTTTTATTCCTTGGGCTCTGGTTTTGTTCCTCGGGCTCTGGTTTAGTTACTCAGTCTCCAGTTTTCTTCCTCGGGCTGTGGTTTTGTTCCGCTGGCTCTGGTTGAATTCCTCGGGTCCTGATTTATTCCCTCGGGCTCTGGGTTTGTTCCTCGGACTCTGGTTTTGTCCCTCGCGCCCTCCTTTTGTTCCTCGGTCTATGGTTTTGTTCCTCAGGCTCTGGTTTTCTTCCTCGGGCTCTGGGTTTGTTCCTTGAGCTCTGGTTTTGTTCCTTGGGCTCTGGTTTTGTTCCTCGGGCTCTGGTTTTGTTCCTCGGGCGCTGGTTTTGTTCCTCAGGCTCTTATTTTGTTCCTCCAGCTCTGGTTTTGTTCCTCAAGCTCTGGTTTTGTTCCTCAGGCTCTGGTTTTCTTCCTCGGCCTCTGGTTTTAATCCTTGGGCTCTTGTTTTGTTCCTCCAGCTCTGGTTTTATTCCTTGGGCTCTGGTTTTGTTCCTCGGGCTCTGGTTTAGTTACTCAGTCTCCAGTTTTCTTCCTCGGGCTGTGGTTTTGTTCCGCTGGCTCTGGTTGAATTCCTCGGGTCCTGATTTATTCCCTCGGGCTCTGGGTTTGTTCCTCGGACTCTGGTTTTGTCCCTCGCGCCCTCCTTTTGTTCCTCGATCTCTGGTTTTGATCCTCAGGCTCTGGCTTTCTTCCTCGGGCTCTGGTTTTGTTCCTCCAGCTCTGGTTTTGTTCCTCGGGCTCTGGTTTTATTCCTCGGGCTCTGGTTTTGTTCCTCAAGCTCTGGTTTTGTTCCTCGGGCTCTAGTGTAGTTCCAAGGCCTCTGGTTTTGTTCCTCGGGCTCTGGTTTTCTTCCTCGGCCTCTGGTTTTAATCCTTGGGCTCTTGTTTTGTTCCTCCACCTCTGGTTTTATTCCTTGGGCTCTGGTTTTGTTCCTCGGGCTCTGGTTTAGTTACTCAGTCTCCAGTTTTCTTCCTCGGGCTGTGGTTTTGTTCTGCTGGCTCTGGTTTAATTCCTTGGGTCCTGATTTATTCCCTCGGGCTCTGGGTTTGTTCCTCGGACTCTGGTTTTGTCCCTCGCGCCCTCCTTTTGTTCCTCGGTCTATGGTTTTGTTCCTCAGGCTCTGGTTTTCTTCCTCGGGCTCTGTGTTTGTTCCTTGGGCTCTGGTTTTGTTCCTCGAGCTCTGGTTTTGTTCCTTAGGCTCTGGATTTGTTCCTCGGGCTCTAGTTTAGTTCCTCAGGTACTGGGTTTTTCCCTCAGACCCTGGTTTTCTTCCTCGGCCTCTGGTTTTGTTTCTTGAGCTCTTGTTTTGTTCCTTGGGCTCTGGTTTTGTTCCTCGGGCTCTGGTTTTGTTCCTCGGGCGCTGGTTTTGTTCCTCAGACTCTAGTTTTGTTCCTCGGGCTCTGGTTTTGTTCCTTGGGCTCTGGTTTTCTTCCTCAGGCACCGGTTTAGTGCCTCAGGTACTGGTTTTGTTCCTCAGACTCTGGTTTTGTTCCTCAGTCTCTCGTTTTTTTCCTCCAGCTCTGGTTTTGTTCCTTGGGCTCTGGTTTTGTTCCTCAGGCTCTGGTTTTCTTCCTTGCCCTCTGGTTTAGTTCCTTGGGCTCTGGTATTGTTCCTCGGGCTCTGGTTTTCTTCCTCAGCCTCTGTTTTTTTCCCTTGGGCTCTGGTTTTGTTCCTCGGGCTCTGGTTTCTTTCCTCCAGCTCTGTTTTTTTTCCTTGGGCTCTGGTGTAGTTTCTCAGGTCCTTTCTTTCTTCCTCGGGGTCTCTTTTTTTTCCTACGGCTCTGGTTTTCTTCCTCGAGCTCTGGTTTTGTTCCTCGGGCTCTTATTTTGTTCCTCCAGCTCTGGTTTTGTTCCTCGGCCTCTAGTGTAGTTCCACGGACTCTGGTTTTGTTCCTCGGGCTCTTGTTTTGTTCCTCGACATCTGGTTTCATTCCTTGGGCTCTGGTTTTTTTCCTCGGACTCTGGTTTTGTTCCTCGACTCCTGGTTTTATTCCTCGGGCCCTCCTTTTGTTCCTCGGTCTCTGGTTTTGATCCTCAGGCTCTGGTTTTCTTCCTCGGGCTCTGGTTTTGTTCCTCCAGCTCTGGTTTTGTTCCTTGGGCTCTGGTTTTGTTCCTCGGGCTCTGGTTTTCTCACTTGCCCTCTGGTTTAGTTCCTTGGGCTCTGGTTTTGTTCCTCGGGCTCTGGTTTTTTTCCTCGGCCTCTGTTTTTTTTCCTTGGGCTCTGGTTTTGTTCCTCGGCCTCTAGAGTAGGTCGACGGAGTATGGTTTTGTTCCTCGGGCTCTTGTTTTGTTCCTCAGTCTCTGGTTTTGTTCCTTGAGCTCTGGTTTTGTTCCTCGACATCTGGTTTTATTCCTTGGGCTCTGGTTTTTTTCCTCGGACTCTGGTTTTGTTCCTCGACTCCTGGTTTTATTCCTCGGGCCCTCCTTTTGTTCCTCGGACTCTGGTTTTGTTCCTCCACTCCTGGTTTTATTCCTCGGGCCCTCCTTTTGTTCCTCGATCTCTGGTTTTGATCCTCAGGCTCTGGCTTTCTTCCTCGGGCTCTGGTTTTAATCCTTGGGCTCTTGTTTTGTTCCTCCACCTCTGGTTTTATTCCTTGGGCTCTGGTTTTGTTCCTCGGGCTCTGGTTTAGTTACTCAGTCTCCAGTTTTCTTCCTCGGGCTGTGGTTTTGTTCTGCTGGCTCTGGTTTAATTCCTTGGGTCCTGATTTATTCCCTCGGGCTCTGGGTTTGTTCCTTGACATCTGGTTTTATTCCTCGGGCTCTGTATTTTTTCCTCGGACTCTGGTTTTGTTCCTCGACTCCTGGTTTTATTCCTCGGGCCCTCCTTTTGTTCCTCGGTCTCTGGTTTTGATCCTCAGGCTCTAGCTTTCTTCCCCGGGCTCTGGTTTTGTTCCTCCAGCTCTGGTTTTCTCCCTCGCACCCTCTTTTTGTTCCTCGGTCTATGGTTTTGTTCCTCAGGCTCTGGTTTTCTTCCTCGGGCTCTGGGTTTGTTCCTTGGGCTCTGGTTTTGTTCCTCGAGCTCTGGTTTTGTTCCTTAGGCTCTGGATTTGTTCCTCGGGCTCTGGTTTAGTTCCTCAGGTACTGGGTTTTTCCCTCAGACCCTGGTTTTCTTCCTCGGCCTCTGGTTTTGTTCCTTGAGCTCTGGTTTTGTTCCTTGGGCTCTGGTTTTGTTCCTCGGGCTCTGGTTTTGTTCCTCGGGCGCTGGTTTTGTTCCTCAGGCTCTAGTTTTTTTTCTCGGGCTCTGGTTTTGTTCCTCGGGCTCTGCTTTTGTTCCTCAGGCACTGGTTTAGTGCCTCAGGTACTGGTTTTGTTCCTCAGACTCTGGTTTTGTTCCTCGGTCTCTCGTTTTTTTCCTCCAGCTCTGGTTTTGTTCCTTGGGCTCTGGTTTTGTTTCTCAGGCTCTGGTTTTCTTCCTTGCCCTCTGGTTTAGTTCCTTGGGCTCTGGTATTTTTCCTCGGGCTCTGGTTTAGTTACTCAGTCTCTGTTTTTTTCCCTTGGGGTCTGTTTTTTTTCCTCGGGCTCTGGTTTCTTTACTCCAGCTCTGTTTTTTTTCCTTGGGCTCTGGTGTAGTTTCTCGGGTCCTTTGTTTCTTCCTCTGGGTCTCTTTTTTTTCCTACGGCTCTGGTTTTCTTCCTCGAGCTCTGGTTTTGTTCCTCGGGCTCTTATTTTGTTCCTCCAGCTCTGGTTTTGTTCCTCGGCCTCTAGTGTAGTTCCACGGACTCTGGTTTTGTTCCTCGGGCTCTTGTTTTGTTCCTCAGTCTCTGGTTTTGTTCCTTGAGCTCTGGTTTTGTTCCTCGACATCTGGTTTTATTCCTTGGGCTCTGGTTTTTTTCCTCGGACTCTGGTTTTGTTCCTCGACTCCTGGTTTTATTCCTCGGGCCCTCCTTTTGTTCCTCGGTCTCTGGTTTGGATCCTCAGTCTCTGGCTTTCTTCCTCGGGCTCTGGTTTTGTTCCTCCAGCTCTGGTTTTGTTCCTTGGGCTCTGGTTTTGTTCCTCAGGCTCTGGTTCTCTTCCTTGCCCTCTGGATTAGTTCCTTGGGCTCTGGTTTTCTCCCTCGGGCTCTGGTTTTCTTCTTCGGCCTCTGTTTTTTTTCCTTGGGCTCTCGTTTTGTTCCTCGGGCTCTGGTTTCTTTCCTGCAGCTCTGGTATTTTCCTCGGGCTCTGGTGTTGTTTCTCGGGTCCTTTTTTAATTCCTCGGGGTCTGTTTTTTTTCCTAGGGCTCTGGTTTTCTTCCTCGAGCTCTGGTTTTGTTCCTCGGGCTCTTGTTTTGTTCCCCCGTCTCTGGTTTTGTTCCTTGAGCTCTGGTTTTGTTCCTCGGGCTCTGGTTTTGTTCCTCGGACTCTGGTTTTGTTCCTCGACTCCTGGTTTTATTCCTCGGGCCCTCCTTTTGTTCCTCGGTCTCTGGTTTTGTTCCTCAGGCTCTGGCTTTCTTCCTCGGGCTCTGGTTTTGTTCCTCCAGCTCTGGTTTTGTTCCTCGGGCTCTGGTTTTGTTCCTCGGGCTCTGGTTTTGTTCCTCAAGCTCTGGTTTTGTTCCTCGGGCTCTATTGTAGTTCCAAGGCCTCTGGTTTTGTTCCTCGGGTGCTGGTTTTGCTCCTCGGGCTCTGGTTTTCTTCCTCGGCCTCTGGTTTTAATCCTTGGGCTCTTGTTTTGTTCCTCCACCTCTGATTTTATTCCTTGGGCTCTGGTTTTGTTCCTCGGGCTCTGGTTTAGTTACTCAGTCTCCAGTTTTCTTCCTCGGGCTGTGGTTTTGTTCCGCTGGCTCTGGTTTAATTCCTCGGGTCCTGATTTATTCCCTCAGGCTCTGGGTTTGTTCCTCGGACTCTGGTTTTGTCCCTCGCGCCCTCCTTTTGTTCCTCGGTCTATGGTTTTGTTCCTCAGGCTCTGGTTTTCTTCCTCGGGCTCTGGGTTTGTTCCTTGAGCTCTGGTTTTGTTCCTTGGGCTCTGGTTTTGTTCCTCGGGCTCTGGTTTTGTTCCTCGGGCGCTGGTTTTGTTCCTCAGGCTCTTATTTTGTTCCTCCAGCTCTGGTTTTGTTCCTCGGGCTCTGGTTTTGTTCCTCAGGCACTGGTTTAGTGCCTCAGGTACTGGTTTTGTTCCTCAGACTCTGGTTTTGTTCCTCGGTCTCTCGTTTTTTTCCTCGACATCTGGTTTTGTTCCTTGGGCTCTGGTTTTGTTCCTCAGGCTCTGGTTTTCTTCCTTGCCCTCTGGTTTAGTTCCTTGGGCTCTGGTTTTGTTCCTCGGACTCTGGTTTTCTTCCTCGGCCTCTGTTTTTTTTCCTTGGGCTCTGGTTTTGTTCCTCGGGCTCTGGTTTTGTTCCTCGGGCTCTGGTTTTGTTCCTCAAGCTCTGGTTTTGTTCCTCGGGCTCTAGTGTAGTTCCAAGGCCTCTGGTTTTGTTCCTCGGGCTCTGGTTTTCTTCCTCGGCCTCTGGTTTTAATCCTTGGGCTCTTGTTTTGTTCCTCCACCTCTGGTTTTATTCCTTGGGCTCTGGTTTTGTTCCTCGGGCTCTGGTTTAGTTACTCAGTCTCCAGTTTTCTTCCTCGGGCTGTGGTTTTGTTCTGCTGGCTCTGGTTTAATTCCTTGGGTCCTGATTTATTCCCTCGGGCTCTGGGTTTGTTCCTCGACATCTGGTTTTATTCCTCGGGCTCTGTTTTTTTTCCTCGGACTCTGGTTTTGTTCCTCGACTCCTGGTTTTATTCCTCGGGCCCTCCTTTTGTTCCTCGGTCTCTGGTTTTGATCCTCAGGCTCTAGCTTTCTTCCCCGGGCTCTGGTTTTGTTCCTCCAGCTCTGGTTTTCTCCCTCGCACCCTCTTTTTGTTCCTCGGTCTATGGTTTTGTTCCTCAGGCTCTGGTTTTCTTCCTCGGGCTCTGGGTTTGTTCCTTGGGCTCTGGTTTTGTTCCTCGAGCTCTGGTTTTGTTCCTTAGGCTCTGGATTTGTTCCTCGGGCTCTGGTTTAGTTCCTCAGGTACTGGGTTTTTCCCTCAGACCCTGGTTTTCTTCCTCGGCCTCTGGTTTTGTTCCTTGAGCTCTGGTTTTGTTCCTTGGGCTCTGGTTTTGTTCCTCGGGCTCTGGTTTTGTTCCTCGGGCGCTGGTTTTGTTCCTCAGGCTCTAGTTTTGTTCCTCGGGCTCTGGTTTTGTTCCTCGGGCTCTGCTTTTGTTCCTCAGGCACTGGTTTAGTGCCTCAGGTACTGGTTTTGTTCCTCAGACTCTGGTTTTGTTCCTCGGTCTCTCGTTTTTTTCCTCCAGCTCTGGTTTTGTTCCTTGGGCTCTGGTTTTGTTCCTCAGGCTCTGGTTTTCTTCCTTGCCCTCTGGTTTAGTTCCTTGGGCTCTGGTATTTTTCCTCGGGCTCTGGTTTTCTTCCTCGGTCTCTGTTTTTTTCCCTTGGGGTCTGTTTTTTTTCCTCGGGCTCTGGTTTCTTTACTCCAGCTCTGTTTTTTTTCCTTGGGCTCTGGTGTAGTTTCTCGGGTCCTTTGTTTCTTCCTCTGGGTCTCTTTTTTTTCCTAGGGCTCTGGTTTTCTTGCTCGAGCTCTGGTTTTGTTCCTCGGGCTCTTATTTTGTTCCTCCAGCTCTGGTTTTGTTCCTCGGCCTCTAGTATAGTTCCACGGACTCTGGTTTTGTTCCTCGGGCTCTTGTTTTGTTCCTCGACATCTGGTTTCATTCCTTGGGCTCTGGTTTTTTTCCTCGGACTCTGGTTTTGTTCCTCGACTCCTGGTTTTATTCCTCGGGCCCTCCTTTTGTTCCTCGGTCTCTGGTTTGGATCCTCAGGCTCTGGTTTTGTTCCTCGGGCTCTGGTTTTGTTCCTCAAGCTCTGGTTTTGTTCCTCGGGCTCTGGTTTTCTTCCTTGCCCTCTGGTTTAGTTCCTTGGGCTCTGGTTTTGTTCCTCGGGCTCTGGTTTTTTTCCTCGGCCTCTGTTTTTTTTCCTTGGGCTCTGGTTTTGTTCCTCGGCCTCTAGAGTAGGTCGACGGAGTATGGTTTTGTTCCTCGGGCTCTTGTTTTGTTCCTCAGTCTCTGGTTTTGTTCCTTGAGCTCTGGTTTTGTTCCTCGACATCTGGTTTTATTCCTTGGGCTCTGGTTTTTTTCCTCGGACTCTGGTTTTGTTCCTCGACTCCTGGTTTTATTCCTCGGGCCCTCCTTTTGTTCCTCGGTCTCTGGTTTGGATCCTCAGGCTCTGGTTTTCTTCCTCGGGCTCTGGGTTTGTTCCTCCAGCTCTGGTTTTGTTCCTCGGGCTCTGGTTTTGTTCCTCAAGCTCTGGTTTTGTTCCTCGGGATCCAGTGTAGTTCCAAAGCCTCTGGTTTTGTTCCTCGGGCTCTGGTTTTCTTCCTTGGCCTCTGGTTTTAATCCTTGGGCTCTTGTTTTGTTCCTCCAGCTCTGGTTTTATTCCTTGGGCTCTGGTTTTGTTCCTCGGGCTCTGGTTTAGTTACTCAGTCTCCAGTTTTCTTCCTCGGGCTGTGGTTTTGTTCCACTGGCTCTGGTTTAATTCCTCGGGTCCTGATTTATTCCCTCGGGCTCTGGGTTTGTTCCTCGGAGTCTGGTTTTGTTCCTCCACACCTGGTTTTATTCCTCGCGCCCTCCTTTTGTTCCTGTGTCTCTGGTTTTGTTACTCGACATCTGGTTTTGTTACTCATCCTCTGGTTTTGTTCCTCGGGCTCTGGTTTTATGACTTGGGCTATGGTTTTGCTCCTTGGGCTCTGGTTTTGTTCCTCAGGCTCTGGTTTTCTTCCTTGCCCTCTGTTTTAGTTCCTTGGGCTCTGGTATTGTTCCTCGGGCTCTGGTTTTCTTCCTCGGCCTCTGTTTTTTTTCCTTGGGCTCTGGTTTTGTTCCTCGGGCTCTGATTTTGTTCCTCCAGCTCTGGTTTTGTTCCTCGGCCTCTAGAGTAGGTCCATGGAGTCTGGTTTTGTTCCTCGGGCTCTGGTTTTGTTCCTCGGACTGTGGTTTTGTTCCTCGACATCTGGTTTTATTCCTCGGGCTCTGTTTTTTTTCCTTGGGCTCTGGTTTTGTTCCTCGGGCTCTGATTTTGTTCCTCCAGCTCTGGTTTTGTTCCTCGGCCTCTAGAGTAGGTCCACGGAGTCTGGTTTTGTTCCTCGGGCTCTTGTTTTGTTCCTCAGTCTCTGGTTTTGTTCCTTGAGCTCTGGTTTTGTTCCTCGAGCTCTGGTTTTGTTCCTCGGACTCTGGTTTTGTTCCTCCACTCCTGGTTTTATTCCTCGGGCCCTCCTTTTGTTCCTCGATCTCTGGTTTTGATCCTCAGGCTCTGGCTTTCTTCCTCGGGCTCTGGTTTTGTTCCTCCAGCTCTGGTTTTGTTCCTCGGGCTCTGGTTTTATTCCTCGGGCTCTGGTTTTGTTCCTCAAGCTCTGGTTTTGTTCCTCGGGCTCTAGTGTAGTTCCAAGGCCTCTGGTTTTGTTCCTCGGGCTCTGGTTTTCTTCCTCGGCCTCTGGTTTTAATCCTTGGGCTCTTGTTTTGTTCCTCCACCTCTGGTTTTATTCCTTGGGCTCTGGTTTTGTTCCTCGGGCTCTGGTTTAGTTACTCAGTCTCCAGTTTTCTTCCTCGGGCTGTGGTTTTGTTCTGCTGGCTCTGGTTTAATTCCTTGGGTCCTGATTTATTCCCTCGGGCTCTGGGTTTGTTCCTCGACATCTGGTTTTATTCCTCGGGCTCTGTTTTTTTTCCTCGGACTCTGGTTTTGTTCCTCGACTCCTGGTTTTATTCCTCGGGCCCTCCTTTTGTTCCTCGGTCTCTGGTTTTGATCCTCAGGCTCTAGCTTTCTTCCCCGGGCTCTGGTTTTGTTCCTCCAGCTCTGGTTTTCTCCCTCGCACCCTCTTTTTGTTCCTCGGTCTATGGTTTTGTTCCTCAGGCTCTGGTTTTCTTCCTCGGGCTCTGGGTTTGTTCCTTGGGCTCTGGTTTTGTTCCTCGAGCTCTGGTTTTGTTCCTTAGGCTCTGGATTTGTTCCTCGGGCTCTGGTTTAGTTCCTCAGGTACTGGGTTTTTCCCTCAGACCCTGGTTTTCTTCCTCGGCCTCTGGTTTTGTTCCTTGAGCTCTGGTTTTGTTCCTTGGGCTCTGGTTTTGTTCCTCGGGCTCTGGTTTTGTTCCTCGGGCGCTGGTTTTGTTCCTCAGGCTCTAGTTTTGTTCCTCGGGCTCTGGTTTTGTTCCTCGGGCTCTGCTTTTGTTCCTCAGGCACTGGTTTAGTGCCTCAGGTACTGGTTTTGTTCCTCAGACTCTGGTTTTTTTCCTCGGTCTCTCGTTTTTTTCCTCCAGCTCTGGTTTTGTTCCTTGGGCTCTGGTTTTGTTCCTCAGGCTCTGGTTTTCTTCCTTGCCCTCTGGTTTAGTTCCTTGGGCTCTGGTATTTTTCCTCGGGCTCTGGTTTTCTTCCTCGGTCTCTGTTTTTTTCCCTTGGGGTCTGTTTTTTTTCCTTGGGCTCTGGTTTCTTTACTCCAGCTCTGTTTTTTTTCCTTGGGCTCTGGTGTAGTTTCTCGGGTCCTTTGTTTCTTCCTCTGGGTCTCTTTTTTTTCCTACGGCTCTGGTTTTCTTCCTCGAGCTCTGGTTTTGTTCCTCGAGCTCTTATTTTGTTCCTCCAGCTCTGGTTTTGTTCCTCGGCCTCTAGTGTAGTTCCACGGACTCTGGTTTTTTTCCTCGGGCTCTTGTTTTGTTCCTCAGTCTCTGGTTTTGTTCCTTGAGCTCTGGTTTTGTTCCTCGACATCTGGTTTTATTCCTTGGGCTCTGGTTTTTTTCCTTGGACTCTGGTTTTGTTCCTCGACTCCTGGTTTTATTCCTCGGGCCCTCCTTTTGTTCCTCGGTCTCTGGTTTGGATCCTCAGTCTCTGGCTTTCTTCCTCGGGCTCTGGTTTTGTTCCTCCAGCTCTGGTTTTGTTCCTTGGGCTCTGGTTTTGTTCCTCAGGCTCTGGTTCTCTTCCTTGCCCTCTGGTTTAGTTCCTTGGGCTCTGGTTTTCTTCCTCGGGCTCTGGTTTTCTTCCTCGGCCTCTGTTTTTTTTCCTTGGGCTCTCGTTTTGTTCCTCGGGCTCTGGTTTTGTTCCTCAAGCTCTGGTTTTGTTCCTCGGGCTCTAATGTAGTTCCAAGGCCTCTGGTTTTGTTCCTCGGGCTCTGGTTTTCTTCCTCGGCCTCTGGTTTTAATCCTTGGGCTCTTGTTTTGTTCCTCCACCTCTGGTTTTATTCCTTGGGCTCTGGTTTTGTTCCTCGGGCTCTGGTTTAGTTACTCAGTCTCCAGTTTTCTTCCTCGGGCTGTGGTTTTGTTCCGCTGGCTCTGGTTGAATTCCTCGGGTCCTGATTTATTCCCTCGGGCTCTGGGTTTGTTCCTCGGACTCTGGTTTTGTCCCTCGCGCCCTCCTTTTGTTCCTCGGTCTATGGTTTTGTTCCTCAGGCTCTGGTTTTCTTCCTCGGGCTCTGGGTTTGTTCCTTGAGCTCTGGTTTTGTTCCTTGGGCTCTGGTTTTGTTCCTCGGGCTCTGGTTTTGTTCCTCGGGCGCTGGTTTTGTTCCTCAGGCTCTTATTTTGTTCCTCCAGCTCTGGTTTTGTTCCTCGGGCTCTGGTTTTGTTCCTCAGGCACTGGTTTAGTGCCTCAGGTACTGGTTTTGTTCCTCAGACTCTGGTTTTGTTCCTCGGTCTCTCGTTTTTTTCCTCGACATCTGGTTTTGTTCCTTGGGCTCTGGTTTTGTTCCTCAGGCTCTGGTTTTCTTCCTTGCCCTCTGGTTTAGTTCCTTGGGCTCTGGTTTTTTTCCTCGGACTCTGTTTTTCTTCCTCGGCCTCTGTTTTTTTTCCTTGGGCTCTGGTTTTGTTCCTCGGGCTCTGGTTTCTTTCCTCCAGCTCTGTTTTTTTTCCTTGGGCTCTGGTGTAGTTTCTCGGGTCCTTTCTTTCTTCCTCTGGGTCTGTTTTTTTTCCTAGGGCTCTGGTTTTCTTCCTCGAGCTCTGGTTTTGTTCCTCGGGCTCTGATTTTGTTCCTCCAGCTCTGGTTTTGTTCCTCGGCATCTAGTGTAGTTCCACGGACTCTGGTTTTATTCCTCGGGCTCTTGTTTAGTTCCTCAAGCTCTGGTTTTGTTCCTTGGGCTCTAGTGTAGTTCCAAGGCCTCTGGTTTTCCTCCTCTGGCTCTGGTTTTCTATCTCAGGTACTGGGTTTTTCCCTCAGACCCTGGTTTTGTTCCTCGGGCTCTTGTTTTGTTCCTTGAGCTCTGGTTTTGTTCCTTAGGCTCTGGATTTGTTCCTCGGGCTCTGGTTTAGTTCCTCAGGTACTGGGTTTTTCCCTCAGACCCTGGTTTTCTTCCTCGGCCTCTGGTTTTGTTCCTTGAGACTGGTTTTGTTCCTTGGGCTCTGGTTTTGTTCCTCGGGCTCTGGTTTTGTTCCTCGGGCGCTGGTTTTGTTCCTCAGGCTCTAGTTTTGTTCCTCCAGCTCTGGTTTTGTTCCTCGGGCTCTGGTTTTATTCCTCGGGCTCTGGTTTTGTTCCTCAAGCTCTGGTTTTGTTCCTCGGGCTCTAGTGTAGTTCCAAGGCCTCTGGTTTTGTTCCTCGGGCTCTGGTTTTCTTCCTCGGCCTCTGGTTTTAATCCTTGGGCTCTTGTTTTGTTCCTCCACCTCTGGTTTTATTCCTTGGGCTCTGGTTTTGTTCCTCGGGCTCTGGTTTAGTTACTCAGTCTCCAGTTTTCTTCCTCGGGCTATGGTTTTGTTCTGCTGGCTCTGGTTTAATTCCTTGGGTCCTGATTTATTCCCTCGGGCTCTGGGTTTGTTCCTCGGACTCTGGTTTTGTCCCTCGCGCCCTCCTTTTGTTCCTCGGTCTATGGTTTTGTTCCTCAGGCTCTGGTTTTCTTCCTCGGGCTCTGGGTTTGTTCCTTGAGCTCTGGTTTTCTTCCTCGAGCTCTGGTTTTGTTCCTTAGGCTCTGGATTTGTTCCTCGGGCTCTAGTTTAGTTCCTCAGGTACTGGGTTTTTCCCTCAGACCCTGGTTTTCTTCCTCGGCCTCTGGTTTTGTTTCTTGAGCTCTGGTTTTGTTCCTTGGGCTCTGGTTTTGTTCCTCGGGCTCTGGTTTTGTTCCTCGGGCGCTGGTTTTGTTCCTCAGACTCTAGTTTTGTTCCTCGGGCTCTGGTTTTGTTCCTTGGGCTCTGGTTTTCTTCCTCAGGCACCGGTTTAGTGCCTCAGGTACTGGTTTTGTTCCTCAGACTCTGGTTTTGTTCCTCGGTCTCTCGTTTTTTTCCTCCAGCTCTGGTTTTGTTCCTTGGGCTCTGGTTTTGTTCCTCAGGCTCTGGTTTTCTTCCTTGCCCTCTGGTTTAGTTCCTTGGGCTCTGGTATTGTTCCTCGGGCTCTGGTTTTCTTCCTCAGCCTCTGTTTTTTTCCCTTGTTCTCTGGTTTTGTTCCTCGGGCTCTGGTTTCTTTCCTCCAGCTCTGTTTTTTTTCCTTGGGCTCTGGTGTAGTTTCTCGGGTCCTTTCTTTCTTCCTCGGGGTCTCTTTTTTTTCCTACGGCTCTGGTTTTCTTCCTCGAGCTCTGGTTTTGTTCCTCGGGCTCTTATTTTGTTCCTCCAGCTCTGGTTTTGTTCCTCGGGCTCTAGTGTAGTTCCACGGACTCTGGTTTTGTTCCTCGGGCTCTTGTTTTGTTCCTCGACATCTGGTTTCATTCCTTGGGCTCTGGTTTTTTTCCTCGGACTCTGGTTTTGTTCCTCGACTCCTGGTTTTATTCCTCGGGCCCTCCTTTTGTTCCTCGGTCTCTGGTTTGGATCCTCAGGCTCTGGTTTTGTTCCTCGGGCTCTGGTTTTGTTCCTCCAGCTCTGGTTTTGTTCCTTGGGCTCTGGTTTTGTTCCTCGGGCTCTGGTTTTGTTCCTCAAGCTCTGGTTTTGTTCCTCGGGCTCTGGTTTTCTTCCTTGCCCTCTGGTTTAGTTCCTTGGGCTCTGGTTTTGTTCCTCGGGCTCTGGTTTTTTTCCTCGGCCTCTGTTTTTTTTCCTTGGGCTCTGGTTTTGTTCCTCGGCCTCTAGAGTAGGTCGACGGAGTATGGTTTTGTTCCTCGGGCTCTTGTTTTGTTCCTCAGTCTCTGGTTTTGTTCCTTGAGCTCTGGTTTTGTTCCTCGACATCTGGTTTTATTCCTTGGGCTCTGGTTTTTTTCCTCGGACTCTGGTTTTGTTCCTCGACTCCTGGTTTTATTCCTCGGGCCCTCCTTTTGTTCCTCGGTCTCTGGTTTGGATCCTCAGGCTCTGGTTTTCTTCCTCGGGATCTGGGTTTGTTCCTCCAGCTCTGGTTTTGTTCCTCGGGCTCTGGTTTTGTTCCTCAAGCTCTGGTTTTGTTCCTCGGGATCCAGTGTAGTTCCAAAGCCTCTGGTTTTGTTCCTCGGGCTCTGGTTTTCTTCCTTGGCCTCTGGTTTTAATCCTTGGGCTCTTGTTTTGTTCCTCCAGCTCTGGTTTTATTCCTTGGGCTCTGGTTTTGTTCCTTGGGCTCTGGTTTAGTTACTCAGTCTCCAGTTTTCTTCCTCGGGCTGTGGTTTTGTTCCACTGGCTCTGGTTTAATTCCTCGGGTCCTGATTTATTCCCTCGGGCTCTGGGTTTGTTCCTCGGAGTCTGGTTTTGTTCCTCCACACCTGGTTTTATTCCTCGCGCCCTCCTTTTGTTCCTGTGTCTCTGGTTTTGTTACTCGACATCTGGTTTTGTTACTCATCCTCTGGTTTTGTTCCTCGGGCTCTGGTTTTCTCCCTCAGCTCCTGGTTTAAATCCTTGGGCTCTGGTTTTGTTCCTCTAACTCTGGTTTTATGACTTGGGCTATGGTTTTGCTCCTTGGGCTCTGGTTTTGTTCCTCCAGCTGTGGTTTTATTCCTTGGGCTCTGGTTTTGTTCCTCGGGCTCTGGTTTAGTTACTCAGTCTCCAGTTTTCTTCCTCGGGCTGTGGTTTTGTTCCTTGGGCTCTGGTTTCTTTCCTCCAGCTCTGTTTTTTTTCCTTGGGCTCTGGTGTAGTTTCTCGGGTCCTTTGTTTCTTCCTCTGGGTCTCTTTTTTTTCCTACGGCTCTGGTTTTCTTCCTCGAGCTCTGGTTTTGTTCCTCGGGCTCTTATTTTGTTCCTCCAGCTCTGGTTTTGTTCCTCGGCCTCTAGTGTAGTTCCACGGACTCTGGTTTTGTTCCTCGGGCTCTTGTTTTGTTCCTCAGTCTCTGGTTTTGTTCCTTGAGCTCTGGTTTTGTTCCTCCACATCTGGTTTTATTCCTTGGGCTCTGTTTTTTTTCCTTGGACTCTGGTTTTGTTCCTCGACTCCTGGTTTTATTCCTCGGGCTCTGTTTTTTTTCCTCGGACTCTGGTTTTGATCCTCAGGCTCTGGTTTTCTTCCTCGGGCTCTGGTTTTGTTCCTCCAGCTCTGGTTTTGTTCCTCGGGCTCTGGTTTTGTTCCTCGGGGTCTGGTTTTGTTCCTCAAGCTCTGGTTTTGTTCCTCGGGATCTAGTGTAGTTCCAAAGCCTATGGTTTTGTTCCTCGGGCTCTGGTTTTCTTCCTTGGCCTCTGGTTTTAATCCTTGGGCTCTTGTTTTGTTCCTCCAGCTCTGGTTTTATTCCTTGGGCTCTGGTTTTGTTCCTCGGGCTCTCGTTTATTTACTCAGTCTCCGGTTTTCTTCCTCGGGCTGTGGTTTTGTTCCGCTGGCTCTGGTTTAATTCCTCGGGTCCTGATTTATTCCCTCGGGCTCTGGGTTTGTTCCTCGGAGTCTGGTTTTGTTCCTCCACACCTGGTTTTATTCCTCGCGCCCTCCTTTTGTTCCTGTGTCTCTGGTTTTGTTACTCGACATCTGGTTTTGTTACTCATCCTCTGGTTTTGTTCCTCGGGCTCTGGTTTTCTCCCTCAGCTCCTGGTTCAAATCCTTGGGCTCTGGTTTTGTTCCTCTAACTCTGGTTTTATTACGTGGGCTCTGGTTTTGCTCCTTGGGTTCTGGTTTTGTTCCTCCAGCTGTGGTTTTATTCCTTGGGCTCTGGTTTTGTTCCTCGGGCTCTGGTTTAGTTACTCAGTCTCCAGTTTTCTTCCTCGGGCTGTGGTTTTGTTCCTCGGGCTCTGGTTTCTTTCCTCCAGCTCTGTTTTTTTTCCTTGGGCTCTGGTGTAGTTTCTCGGGTCCTTTGTTTCTTCCTCTGGGTCTGTTTTTTTTCCTACGGCTCTGGTTTTCTTCCTCGAGCTCTGGTTTTGTTACTCGGGCTCTTATTTTGTTCCTCCAGCTCTGGTTTTGTTCCTCGGCCTCTAGTGTAGTTCCACGGACTCTGTTTTTTTTCCTCGGGCTCTTGTTTTGTTCCTCAGTCTCTGGTTTTGTTCCTTGAGCTCTGGTTTTGTTCCTCGACATCTGGTTTTATTCCTTGGGCTCTGGTTTTGTTCCTCGGACTCTGGTTTTGTTCCTCGACTCCTGGTTTTATTCCTCGGGCTCTGTTTTTTTTCCTCGGACTCTGGTTTTGATCCTCAGGCTCTGGTTTTCTTCCTCGGGCTCTGGTTTTGTTCCTCCAGCTCTGGTTTTGTTCCTCCAGCTCTGGTTTTGTTCCTCGGGCTCTGGTTTTGTTCCTCAAGCTCTGGTTTTGTTCCTCGGGATCTAGTGTAGTTCCAAAGCCTCTGGTTTTGTTCCTCGGGCTCTGGTTTTCTTCCTTGGCCTCTGGTTTTAATCCTTGGGCTCTGGTTTTGTTCCTCTAACTCTGGTTTTATTACTTGGGCTCTGGTTTTAATCCTTGGGCTCTTGTTTTGTTCCTCCAGCTGTGGTTTTATTCCTTGGGCTCTGGTTTTGTTCCTCGGGCTCTGGTTTAGTTACTCAGTCTCCAGTTTTCTTCCTCGGGCTGTGGTTTTGTTCCTCGGGCTCTGGTTTCTTTCCTCCCGCTCTGTTTTTTTTCCTTGGGCTCTGGTGTAGTTTCTCGGGTCCTTTGTTTCTTCCTCTGGGTCTGTTTTTTTTCCTACGGTTCTGGTTTTCTTCCTCGAGCTCTGGTTTTGTTCCTCGGGCTCTTATTTTGTTCCTCCAGCTCTGGTTTTGTTCCTCGGCCTCTAGTGTAGTTCCACGGACTCTGGTTTTGTTCCTCGGGCTCTTCTTTCGTTCCTCAGTCTCTGGTTTTGTTCCTTGAGCTCTGGTTTTGTTCCTCGACATCTGGTTTTACTCCTCGGACTCTGGTTTTTTTCCTCGGACTCTGGTTTTGTTCCTCGACTCCTGGTTTTATTCCTCGGGCCCTCCTTTTGTTCCTCGGTCTCTGGTTTGGATCCTCAGGCTCTGGTTTTCTTCCTCGGGCTCTGGTTTTGTTCCTCCAGCTCTGGTTTTGTTCCTTGGGCTCTGGTTTTGTTCTTCAGGCTCTGGTTTTCTTCCTTGCCCTCTGGTTTAGTTCCTTGGGCTCTGGTTTTGTTCCTCGGGCTCTGGTTTTCTTCCTCGGCCTCTGTTTTATTTCCTTGGACTCTGGTTTTGTTCCTCGGGCTCTGGCTTCTTTCCTCCAGCTCTGGTATTTTCCTCGGGCTCTGGTGTAGTTTCTCAGGTCCTTTTTTAATTCCTCGGGGTCTGTTTTTTTTCCTAGGGCTCTGGTTTTCTTCCTCGAGCTCTGGTTTTGTTCCTCGGGCTCTGATTTTGTTCCTCAGGCTCTGGTTTTGTTCCTCGGCCTCTAGAGTAGGTCGACGGAGTATGGTTTTGTTCCTCGGGCTCTTGTTTTGTTCCTCAGTCTCTGGTTTTGTTCCTTGAGCTCTGCTTTTGTTCCTCGGGCTCTGGTTTTGTTCCTCGGACTCTGGTTTTGTTCCTCGACATCTGGTTTTATTCCTCGGGCTCTGTTTTTTTTCCTCGGACTCTGGTTTGTACCTCGACTCCTGGTTTTATTCCTCGGGCCCTCCTTTTGTTCCTCGATCTCTGGTTTTGATCCTCAGGCTCTGGCTTTCTTCCTCGGGCTCTGGTTTTGTTCCTCAAGCTCTGGTTTTGGTCCTCGGGCTCTAGTGTAGTTCCAAGGCCTCTGGTTTTGTTCCTTGGGCTCTGGTTTTCTTCCTCGGCCTCTGGTTTTAATCCTTGGGCTCTTGTTTTGTTCCTCCACCTCTGGTTTTATTCCTTGGGCTCTGGTTTTGTTCCTCGGGCTCTGGTTTAGTTACTCAGTCTCCAGTTTTCTTCCTCGGGCTGTGGTTTTGTTCCACTGGCTCTGGTTTAATTCCTCGGGTCCTGATTTATTCCCTCGGACTCTGGGTTTGTTCCTCGGACTCTGGTTTTGTCCCTCGCACCCTCCTTTTGTTCCTCGGTCTATGGTTTTGTTCCTCAGGCTCTGGTTTTCTTCCTCGGGCTCTGGGTTTGTTCCTTGGGCTCTGGTTATGTTCCTCCAGCTCTGGTTTTGTTCCTCAAGCTCTGGTTTTGTTCCTCGGGCTCTAGTGTAGTTCCGAGGCCTCTGGTTTTGTTCCTCGGGCTCTGGTTTTCTTCTTCGGACTCTGCTTTTGTTCCTTGACTCCTGGTTTTATTCCTCGGGCCCTCCTTTTGTTCCTCGATCTCTGGTTTTGATCCTCAGGCTCTGGCTTTCTTCCTCGGGCTCTGGTTTTGTCCCTCGCGCCCTCGTTTTGTTCCTCGGTCTATGGTTTTGTTCCTCAGGCTCTGGTTTTCTTCCTCGGGCTCTGGTTTTGTTCCTCGGGCTCTGGTTTTGTTCCTCGGGCGCTGGTTTTGTTCCTCAGGCTCTAGTTTTTTTCCTCGGGCTCTGGTTTTGTTCCTTGGGCTCTGGTTTTCTTCCTCAGGCACCGGTTTAGTGCCTCAGGTACTGGTTTTGTTCCTCAGACTCTGGTTTTGTTCCTCGGCCTCTCGTTTTTTTCCTCCAGCTCTGGTTTTGTTCCTTGGGCTCTGGTATTGTTCCTCGGCCTCTGGTTTTCTTCCTCGGCCTCTGTTTTTTTCCCTTGGGCTCTGGTTTTGTTCCTCGGGCTCTGGTTTCTTTCCTCCTGCTCTGTTTTTTTTCCTTGGGCTCTGGTGTAGTTTCTCGGGTCCTTTGTTTCTTCCTCTGGGTCTGTTTTTTTTCCTACGGCTCTGGTTTTCTTCCTCGAGCTCTGGTTTTGTTCCTCGGGCTCTGATTTTGTTCCTCCAGCTCTGGTTTTGTTCCTTGGCCTCTAGTGTAGTTCCACGGACTCTGGTTTTGTTCCTCGGGCTCTTCTTTTGTTCCTCAGTCTCTGGTTTTGTTCCTTGAGCTCTGGTTTTGTTCCTCGACATCTGGTTTTATGCCTTCGGCTCTGGTTTTTTTCCTCGGACTCTGGTTTTGTTCCTCGACTCCTGGTTTTATTCCTCGGGCCCTCCTTTTGTTCCTCGGTCTCTGGTTTGGATCCTCAGGCTCTGGTTTTCTTCCTCGGGCTCTGGTTTTGTTCCTCCAGCTCTGGTTTTGTTCCTTGGGCTCTGGTTTTGTTCCTCAGGCTCTGGTTTTCTTCCTTGCCCTCTGGTTTAGTTCCTTGGGCTCTGGTTTTGTTCCTCGGCCTCTGTTTTTCTTCCTCGGCCTCTGTTTTTTTTCCTTGGGCTCTGGTTTTGTTCCTCGGGCTCTGGTTTCTTTCCTCCAGCTCTGGTTTTGTTCCTCGGGCTCTGGTTTTGTTCCTCCAGCTCTGGTTTTGTTCCTCAAGCTCTGGTTTTGTTCCTCGGGCTCTAGTGTAGTTGCGAGGCCTCTGGTTTTGTTCCTCGGGCTCTGGTTTTCTCCTTCGGACTCTGGTTTTGTTCCTTGACTCCTGGTTTTATTCCTCGGGCCCTCCTTTTGTTCCTCGATCTCTGGTTTTGATCCTCAGGCTCTGGCTTTCTTCCTCGGCCTCTGGTTTTGTCCCTCGCGCCCTCGTTTTTTTCCTCGGTCTATGGTTTTGTTCCTCAGGCTCTGGTTTTCTTCCTCGGCCTCTGGTTTTAATCCTTGGGCTCTTGTTTTGTTCCTCCACCTCTGGTTTTATTCCTTGGGCTCTGGTTTTGTTCCTCGGGCTCTGGTTTAGTTACTCAGTCTCCAGTTTTCTTCCTCGGGCTGTGGTTTTGTTCCACTGGCTCTGGTTTAATTGCTCGGGTCCTGATTTATTCCCTCGGTCTCTGGGTTTGTTCCTCGGACTCTGGTTTTGTCTCTCGCGCCCTCGTTTTGTTCCTCGGTCTATAGTTTTGTTCCTCAGGCTCTGGTTTTCTTCCTCGGGCTCTGGGTTTGTTCCTTGGGCTCTGGTTTTCTTCCTCGAGCTCTGGTTTTGTTCCTTAGGCTCTGGATTTGTTCCTCGGGCTCTAGTTTAGTTCCTCAGGTACTGGGTTTTTCCCTCAGACCCTGGTTTTCTTCCTCGGCCTCTGGTTTTGTTTCTTGAGCTCTGGTTTTGTTCCTTGGGCTCTGGTTTTGTTCCTCGGGCTCTGGTTTTGTTCCTCGGGCGCTGGTTTTGTTCCTCAGGCTCTAGTTTTGTTCCTCGGGCTCTGGTTTTGTTCCTTGGGCTCTGGTTTTCTTCCTCAGGCACCGGTTTAGTGCCTCAGGTACTGGTTTTGTTCCTCAGACTCTGGTTTTGTTCCTCGGTCTCTCGTTTTTTTCCTCCAGCTCTGGTTTTGTTCCTTGGGCTCTGGTTTTGTTCCTCAGGCTCTGGTTTACTTCCTTGCCCTCTGGTTTAGTTCCTTGGGCTCTGGTATTGTTCCTCGGGCTCTGGTTTTCTTCCTCGGCCTCTGTTTTTTTCCCTTGGGCTCTGGTTTTGTTCCTCGGGCTCTGGTTTCTTTCCTCCAGCTCTGTTTTTTTTCCTTGGGCTCTGGTGTAGTTTCTCGGGTCCTTTGTTTCTTCCTCTGGGTCTGTTTTTTTTCCTAGGGCTCTGGTTTTCTTCCTCGAGCTCTGGTTTTGATCCTCGGGCTCTTATTTTGTTCCTCCAGCTCTGGTTTTGTTCCTCGGCCTCTAGTGTAGTTCCACGGACTCTGGTTTTGTTCCTCAGGCTCTGGTTTTGTTCCTTGAGCTCTGGTTTTGTTCCTCGACATCTGGTTTTATTCCTTGGGCTCTGGTTTTTTTCCTCGGACTCTGGTTTTGTTCCTCGACTCCTGGTTTTATTCCTCGGGCCCTCCTTTTGTTCCTCGGTCTCTGGTTTGGATCCTCAGGCTCTGGTTTTCTTCCTCGGGCTCTGGGTTTGTTCCTCCAGCTCTGGTTTTGTTCCTTGGGCTCTGGTTTTGTTCCTCAGGCTCTGGTTTTCTTCCTTGCCCTCTGGTTTAGTTCCTTGGGCTCTGGTTTTGTTCCTCGGGCTCTGGTTTTCTTCCTCGGCCTCTGTTTTTTTTCCTTGGGCTCTGGCTTTGTTCCTCGGGCTCTGGTTTCTTTCCTCCAGCTCTGGTATTTTCCTCGGGCTCTGGTGTAGTTTCTCACGTCCTTTTTTAATTCCCCGGGGTCTGTTTTTTTTTCCTAGGGCTCTGGTTTTCTTCCTCGGGCTCTGGTTTTGTTCCTCGGGCTCTGGTTTTGTTCCTCGGGCGCTGGTTTTGTTCCTCAGGCTCTAGTTTTGTTCCTCGGGCTCTGGTTTTGTTCCTTGGGCTCTGGTTTTCTTCCTCAGGCACCGGTTTAGTGCCTCAGGTACTGGTTTTGTTCCTCAGACTCTGGTTTTGTTCCTCGGTCTCTCGTTTTTTTCCTCCAGCTCTGGTTTTGTTCCTTGGGCTCTGGTTTTGTTCCTCAGGCTCTGGTTTTCTTCCTTGCCCTCTGGTTTAGTTCCTTGGGCTCTGGTATTGTTCCTCGGCCTCTGGTTTTCTTCCTCGGCCTCTGTTTTTTTCCCTTGGGCTCTGGTTTTGTTCCTCGGGCTCTGGTTTCTTTCCTCCAGCTCTGTTTTTTTTCCTTGGGCTCTGGTGTAGTTTCTCGGGTCCTTTGTTTCTTCCTCTGGGTCTGTTTTTTTTCCTACGGCTCTGGTTTTCTTCCTCGAGCTCTGGTTTTGTTCCTCGGGCTCTGATTTTGTTCCTCCAGCTCTGGTTTTGTTCCTTGGCCTCTAGTGTAGTTCCACGGACTCTGGTTTTGTTCCTCGGGCTCTTCTTTTGTTCCTCAGTCTCTGGTTTTGTTCCTTGAGCTCTGGTTTTGTTCCTCGACATCTGGTTTTATTCCTTGGGCTCTGGTTTTTTTCCTCGGACTCTGGTTTTGTTCCTCGACTCCTGGTTTTATTCCTCGGGCCCTCCTTTTGTTCCTCGGTCTCTGGTTTGGATCCTCAGGCTCTGGTTTTCTTCCTCGGGCTCTGGTTTTGTTCCTCCAGCTCTGGTTTTGTTCCTTGGGCTCTGGTTTTGTTCCTCAGGCTCTGGTTTTCTTCCTTGCCCTCTGGTTTAGTTCCTTGGGCTCTGGTTTTGTTCCTCGGGCTCTGGTTTTCTTCCTCGGCCTCTGTTTTTTTTCCTTGGGCTCTGGTTTTGTTCCTCGGGCTCTGGTTTCTTTCCTCCAGCTCTGGTTTTGTTCCTCGGGCTCTGGTTTTGTTCCTCCAGCTCTGGTTTTGTTCCTCAAGCTCTGGTTTTGTTCCTCGGGCTCTAGTGTAGTTGCGAGGCCTCTGGTTTTGTTCCTCGGGCTCTGGTTTTCTCCTTCGGACTCTGGTTTTGTTCCTTGACTCCTGGTTTTATTCCTCGGGCCCTCCTTTTGTTCCTCGATCTCTGGTTTTGATCCTCAGGCTCTGGCTTTCTTCCTCGGGCTCTGGTTTTGTCCCTCGCGCCCTCGTTTTTTTCCTCGGTCTATGGTTTTGTTCCTCAGGCTCTGGTTTTCTTCCTCGGCCTCTGGTTTTAATCCTTGGGCTCTTGTTTTGTTCCTCCACCTCTGGTTTTATTCCTTGGGCTCTGGTTTTGTTCCTCGGGCTCTGGTTTTGTTCCTCGGGCTCTGGTTTTGTTCCTCAGGCACTGGTTTAGTGCCTCAGGAACTGGTTTTGTTCCTCAGACTCTGGTTTTGTTCCTCGGTCTCTGTTTTTTTCCTCCAGCTCTGGTTTTGTTCCTTGGGCTCTGGTTTTGTTCCTCAGGCTCTGGTTTTCTTCCTTGCCCTCTGGTTTAGTTCCTTGGGCTCTGGTTTTGTTCCCCGGACTCTGGTTTTCTTCCTCGGCCTCTGTTTTTTTTCCTTGGGCTCTGGTTTTGTTCCTCGGGCTCTGATTTTGTTCCTCCAGCTCTGGTTTTGTTCCTCGGCCTCTAGAGTAGGTCCACGGAGTCTGGTTTTGTTCCTCGGGCTCTTGTTTTGTTCCTCAGTCTCTGGTTTTGTTCCTCGAGCTCTGGTTTTTTTCCTCGGGCTCTGGTTTTGTTCCTCGACATCTGGTTTTATTCCTCGGGCTCTGTTTTTTTTCCTCGGACTCTGGTTTTGTTCCTCGACTCCTGGTTATATTCCTCGGGCCCTCCTTTTGTTCCTCGATCTCTGGTTTTGATCCTCAGGCTCTGGCTTTCTTCCTCGGGCTCTGGTTTTGTTCCTCCAGCTCTGATTTTGTTCCTCGGGCTCTGGTTTTGTTCCTCGGGCTCTGGTTTTGTTCCTCGAGCTCTGGTTTTGTTCCTCGGGCTCTGATTTTGTTCCTCCAGCTCTGGTTTTGTTCCTTGGCCTCTAGTGTAATTCCACGGACTCTGGTTTTGTTCCTCGGGCTCTTCTTTTGTTCCTCAGTCTCTGGTTTTGTTCCTTGAGCTCTGGTTTTGTTCCTCGACATCTGGTTTTATTCCTTGGGCTCTGGTTTTTTTCCTCGGACTCTGGTTTTGTTCCTCGACTCCTGGTTTTATTCCTCGGGCCCTCCTTTTGTTCCTCGGTCTCTGGTTTGGATCCTCAGGCTCTGGTTTTCTTCCTCGGGCTCTGGTTTTGTTCCTCCAGCTCTGGTTTTGTTCCTTGGGCTCTAGTTTTGTTCCTCGGGCTCTGGTTTTCTTCCTTGCCCTCTGGTTTAGTTCCTTGGGCTCTGGTTTTGTTCCTCGGGCTCTGGTTTTCTTCCTCGGCCTCTGTTTTTTTTCCTTGGGCTCTGGTTTTGTTCCTCGGGCTCTGGTTTCTTTACTCCAGCTCTGGTTTTGTTCCTCGGGCTCTGGTTTTGTTCCTCCAGCTCTGGTTTTGTTCCTCGACATCTGGTTTTATTCCTTGGGCTCTGGTTTTTTTCCTCGGACTCTGGTTTTGTTCCTCGACTCCTGGTTTTATTCCTCGGGCCCTCCTTTTGTTCCTCGGTCTCTGGTTTGGATCCTCAGGCTCTGGTTTTCTTCCTCGGGCTCTGGTTTTGTTCCTCCAGCTCTGGCTTTCTTCCTCGGGCTCTGGTTTTGTTCCTCCAGCTCTGGTTTTGTTCCTTGGGCTCTGGTTTTGTTCCTCGGGCTCTGGTTTTGTTCCTCAGCTCTGGTTTTGTTCCTCGGGCTCTGGTTTTCTTCCTCGGTCTCTGGTTTTAATCCTTGGGCTCTTGTTTTGTTCCTCCACCTCTGGTTTTATTCCTTGGGCTCTGGTTTTGTTCCTCGGGCTCTGGTTTAGTTACTCAGTCTCCAGTTTTCTTCCTCGGGCTGTGGTTTTATTCTGCTGGCTCTGGTTTAATTCCTCGGGTCCTGATTTATTCCCTCGGGCTCTGGGTTTGTTCCTCGGACTCTGGTTTTGTCCCTCGCGCCCTCCTTTTGTTCCTCGGTCTATGGTTTTTTTCCTCAGGCTCTGGTTTTCTTCCTCGGGCTCTGGGTTTGTTCCTTGAGCTCTGGTTTTGTTCCTCGGGCTCTGATTTTGTTCCTCGGGCTCTGGTTTTGTTCCTCCAGCTCTGGTTTTGTTCCTCAGGCTCTAGTTTTGTTCCTCGGGCTCTGGTTTTGTTCCTCGGGCTCTGGTTTTGTTCCTCAGGCACTGGTTTAGTGCCTCAGGAACTGGTTTTGTTCCTCAGACTCTGGTTTTGTTCCTCGGTCTCGTTTTTTTCCTCCAGCTCTGGTTTTGTTCCTTGGGCTCTGGTTTTGTTCCTCAGGCTCTGGTTTTCTTCCTTGCCCTCTGGTTTAGTTCCTTGGGCTCTGGTTTTGTTCCCCGGACTCTGGTTTTCTTCCTCGGCCTCTGTTTTTTTTCCTTGGGCTCTGGTTTTGTTCCTCGGGCTCTGATTTTGTTCCTCCAGCTCTGGTTTTGTTCCTCGGCCTCTAGAGTAGGTCCACGGAGTCTGGTTTTGTTCCTCGGGCTCTTGTTTTGTTCCTCAGTCTCTGGTTTTGTTCCTCGAGCTCTGGTTTTTTTCCTCGGGCTCTGGTTTTGTTCCTCGACATCTGGTTTTATTCCTCGGGCTCTGTTTTTTTTCCTCGGACTCTGGTTTTGTTCCTCGACTCCTGGTTATATTCCTCGGGCCCTCCTTTTGTTCCTCGATCTCTGGTTTTGATCCTCAGGCTCTGGCTTTCTTCCTCGGGCTCTGGTTTTGTTCCTCCAGCTCTGGTTTTGTTCCTCGGGCTCTGGTTTTGTTCCTCGGGCTCTGGTTTTCTTCCTCGAGCTCTGGTTTTGTTCCTCGGGCTCTGATTTTGTTCCTCCAGCTCTGGTTTTGTTCCTTGGCCTCTAGTGTAGTTCCACGGACTCTGGTTTTGTTCCTCGGGCTCTTGTTTTGTTCCTCAGTCTCTGGTTTTGTTCCTTGAGCTCTGGTTTTGTTCCTCGACATCTGGTTTTATTCCTTGGGCTCTGGTTTTTTTCCTCGGACTCTGGTTTTGTTCCTCGACTCCTGGTTTTATTCCTCGGGCCCTCCTTTTGTTCCTCGGTCTCTGGTTTGGATCCTCAGGCTCTGGTTTTCTTCCTCGGGCTCTGGTTTTGTTCCTCCAGCTCTGGTTTTGTTCCTTGGGCTCTGGTTTTGTTCCTCGGGCTCTGGTTTTCTTCCTTGCCCTCTGGTTTAGTTCCTTGGGCTCTGGTTTTGTTCCTCGGGCTCTGGTTTTCTTCCTCGGCCTCTGTTTTTTTTCCTTGGGCTCTGGTTTTGTTCCTCGGGCTCTGGTTTCTTTACTCCAGCTCTGGTTTTGTTCCTCGGGCTCTGGTTTTGTTCCTCCAGCTCTGGTTTTGTTCCTCAAGCTCTGGTTTTGTTCCTTGGGCTCTAGTGTAGTTGCGAGGCCTCTGGTTTTGTTCCTCGGGCTGTGGTTTTCTCCTTCGGACTCTGGTTTTGTTCCTTGACTCCTGGTTTTATTCCTCGGGCCCTCCTTTTGTTCCTCGATCTCTGGTTTTGATCCTCAGGCTCTGGCTTTCTTCCTCGGGCTCTGGTTTTGTCCCTCGCGCCCTCGTTTTTTTCCTCGGTCTATGGTTTTGTTCCTCAGGCTCTGGTTTTCTTCCTCGGCCTCTGGTTTTAATCCTTGGGCTCTTGTTTTGTTACTCCACCTCTGGTTTTATTCCTTGGGCTCTGGTTTTGTTCTTCGGGCTCTGGTTTTGTTCCTCGGGCTCTGGTTTTGTTCCTCAGGCACTGGTTTAGTGCCTCAGGAACTGGTTTTGTTCCTCAGACTCTGGTTTTGTTCCTCGGTCTCTCGTTTTTTTCCTCCAGCTCTGGTTTTGTTCCTTGGGCTCTGGTTTTGTTCCTCAGGCTCTGGTTTTCTTCCTTGCCCTCTGGTTTAGTTCCTTGGGCTCTGGTTTTGTTCCCCGGACTCTGGTTTTCTTCCTCGGCCTCTGTTTTTTTTCCTTGGGCTCTGGTTTTGTTCCTCGGGCTCTGATTTTGTTCCTCCAGCTCTGGTTTTGTTCCTCGGCCTCTAGAGTAGGTCCACGGAGTCTGGTTTTGTTCCTCGGGCTCTTGTTTTGTTCCTCAGTCTCTGGTTTTGTTCCTCGAGCTCTGGTTTTTTTCCTCGGGCTCTGGTTTTGTTCCTCGACATCTGGTTTTATTCCTCGGGCTCTGTTTTTTTTCCTCGGACTCTGGTTTTGTTCCTCGACTCCTGGTTATATTCCTCGGGCCCTCCTTTTGTTCCTCGATCTCTGGTTTTGATCCTCAGGCTCTGGCTTTCTTCCTCGGGCTCTGGTTTTGTTCCTCCAGCTCTGGTTTTGTTCCTCGGGCTCTGGTTTTGTTCCTCGGGCTCTGGTTTTCTTCCTCGAGCTCTGGTTTTGTTCCTCGGGCTCTGATTTTGTTCCTCCAGCTCTGGTTTTGTTCCTTGGCCTCTAGTGTAGTTCCACGGACTCTGGTTTTGTTCCTCGGGCTCTTCTTTTGTTCCTCAGTCTCTGGTTTTCTTCCTCGGGCTCTGGTTTTGTTCCTCCAGCTCTGGTTTTGTTCCTTGGGCTCTAGTTTTGTTCCTCGGGCTCTGGTTTTCTTCCTTGCCCTCTGGTTTAGTTCCTTGGGCTCTGGTTTTGTTCCTCGGGCTCTGGTTTTCTTCCTCGGCCTCTGTTTTTTTTCCTTGGGCTCTGGTTTTGTTCCTCGGGCTCTGGTTTCTTTACTCCAGCTCTGGTTTTGTTCCTCGGGCTCTGGTTTTGTTCCTCCAGCTCTGGTTTTGTTCCTCGACATCTGGTTTTATTCCTTGGGCTCTGGTTTTTTTCCTCGGACTCTGGTTTTGTTCCTCGACTCCTGGTTTTATTCCTCGGGCCCTCCTTTTGTTCCTCGGTCTCTGGTTTGGATCCTCAGGCTCTGGTTTTCTTCCTCGGGCTCTGGTTTTGTTCCTCCAGCTCTGGCTTTCTTCCTCGGGCTCTGGTTTTGTTCCTCCAGCTCTGGTTTTGTTCCTCGGGCTCTGGTTTTGTTCGTCGGGCTCTGGTTTTGTTCCTCAGCTCTGGTTTTGTTCCTCGGGCTCTGGTTTTCTTCCTCGGTCTCTGGTTTTAATCCTTGGGCTCTTGTTTTGTTCCTCCACCTCTGGTTTTATTCCTTGGGCTCTGGTTTTGTTCCTCGGGCTCTGGTTTAGTTACTCAGTCTCCAGTTTTCTTCCTCGGGCTGTGGTTTTATTCTGCTGGCTCTGGTTTAATTCCTCGGGTCCTGATTTATTCCCTCGGGCTCTGGGTTTGTTCCTCGGACTCTGGTTTTGTCCCTCGCGCCCTCCTTTTGTTCCTCGGTCTATGGTTTTTTTCCTCAGGCTCTGGTTTTCTTCCTCGGGCTCTGGGTTTGTTCCTTGAGCTCTGGTTTTGTTCCTCGGGCTCTGATTTTGTTCCTCCAGCTCTGGTTTTGTTCCTCCAGCTCTGGTTTTGTTCCTCAGGCTCTAGTTTTGTTCCTCGGGCTCTGGTTTTGTTCCTCGGGCTCTGGTTTTGTTCCTCAGGCACTGGTTTAGTGCCTCAGGAACTGGTTTTGTTCCTCAGACTCTGGTTTTGTTCCTCGGTCTCTCGTTTTTTTCCTCCAGCTCTGGTTTTGTTCCTTGGGCTCTGGTTTTGTTCCTCAGGCTCTGGTTTTCTTCCTTGCCCTCTGGTTTAGTTCCTTGGGCTCTGGTTTTGTTCCCCGGACTCTGGTTTTCTTCCTCGGCCTCTGTTTTTTTTCCTTGGGCTCTGGTTTTGTTCCTCGGGCTCTGATTTTGTTCCTCCAGCTCTGGTTTTGTTCCTCGGCCTCTAGAGTAGGTCCACGGAGTCTGGTTTTGTTCCTCGGGCTCTTGTTTTGTTCCTCAGTCTCTGGTTTTGTTCCTCGAGCTCTGGTTTTTTTCTTCGGGCTCTGGTTTTGTTCCTCGACATCTGGTTTTATTCCTCGGGCTCTGTTTTTTTTCCTCGGACTCTGGTTTTGTTCCTCGACTCCTGGTTATATTCCTCGGGCCCTCCTTTTGTTCCTCGATCTCTGGTTTTGATCCTCAGGCTCTGGCTTTCTTCCTCGGGCTCTGGTTTTGTTCCTCCAGCTCTGGTTTTGTTCCTCGGGCTCTGGTTTTGTTCCTCGGGCTCTGGTTTTCTTCCTCGAGCTCTGGTTTTGTTCCTCGGGCTCTGATTTTGTTCCTCCAGCTCTGGTTTTGTTCCTTGGCCTCTAGTGTAGTTCCACGGACTCTGGTTTTGTTCCTCGGGCTCTTCTTTTGTTCCTCAGTCTCTGGTTTTGTTCCTTGAGCTCTGGTTTTGTTCCTCGACATCTGGTTTTATTCCTTGGGCTCTGGTTTTTTTCCTCGGACTCTGGTTTTGTTCCTCGACTTCTGGTTTTATTCCTCGGGCCCTCCTTTTGTTCCTCGGTCTCTGGTTTGGATCCTCAGGCTCTGGTTTTCTTCCTCGGGCTCTGGTTTTGTTCCTCCAGCTCTGGTTTTGTTCCTTGGGCTCTGGTTTTGTTCCTCGGGCTCTGGTTTTCTTCCTTGCCCTCTGGTTTAGTTCCTTGGGCTCTGGTTTTGTTCCTCGGGCTCTGGTTTTCTTCCTCGGCCTCTGTTTTTTTTCCTTGGGCTCTGGTTTTGTTCCTCGGGCTCTGGTTTCTTTACTCCAGCTCTGGTTTTGTTCCTCGGGCTCTGGTTTTGTTCCTCCAGCTCTGGTTTTGTTCCTCAAGCTCTGGTTTTGTTCCTCGGGCTCTAGTGTAGTTGCGAGGCCTCTGGTTTTGTTCCTCGGGCTGTGGTTTTCTCCTTCGGACTCTGGTTTTGTTCCTTTACTCCTGGTTTTATTCCTCGGGCCCTCCTTTTGTTCCTCTATCTCTGGTTTTGATCCTCAGGCTCTGGCTTTCTTCCTCGGGCTCTGGTTTTGTCCCTCGCGCCCTCGTTTTTTTCCTCGGTCTATGGTTTTGTTCCTCAGGCTCTGGTTTTCTTCCTCGGCCTCTGGTTTTAATCCTTGGGCTCTTGTTTTGTTACTCCACCTCTGGTTTTATTCCTTGGGCTCTGGTTTTGTTCTTCGGGCTCTGGTTTTGTTCCTCGGGCTCTGGTTTTGTTCCTCAGGCACTGGTTTAGTGCCTCAGGAACTGGTTTTGTTCCTCAGACTCTGGTTTTGTTCCTCGGTCTCTCGTTTTTTTCCTCCAGCTCTGGTTTTGTTCCTTGGGCTCTGGTTTTGTTCCTCAGGCTCTGGTTTTCTTCCTTGCCCTCTGGTTTAGTTCCTTGGGCTCTGGTTTTGTTCCCCGGACTCTGGTTTTCTTCCTCGGCCTCTGTTTTTTTTCCTTGGGCTCTGGTTTTGTTCCTCGGGCTCTGATTTTGTTCCTCCAGCTCTGGTTTTGTTCCTCGGCCTCTAGAGTAGGTCCACGGAGTCTGGTTTTGTTCCTCGGGCTCTTGTTTTGTTCCTCAGTCTCTGGTTTTGTTCCTCGAGCTCTGGTTTTTTTCCTCGGGCTCTGGTTTTGTTCCTCGACATCTGGTTTTATTCCTCGGGCTCTGTTTTTTTTCCTCGGACTCTGGTTTTGTTCCTCGACTCCTGGTTATATTCCTCGGGCCCTCCTTTTGTTCCTCGATCTCTGGTTTTGATCCTCAGGCTCTGGCTTTCTTCCTCGGGCTCTGGTTTTGTTCCTCCAGCTCTGGTTTTGTTCCTCGGGCTCTGGTTTTGTTCCTCGGGCTCTGGTTTTCTTCCTCGAGCTCTGGTTTTGTTCCTCGGGCTCTGATTTTGTTTCTCCAGCTCTGGTTTTGTTCCTCGGGCTCTAGTGTAGTTCCACGGACTCTGGTTTTGTTCCTCGGGCTCTTCTTTTGTTCCTCAGTCTCTGGTTTTGTTCCTTGAGCTCTGGTTTTGTTCCTCGACATCTGGTTTTATTCCTTGGGCTCTGGTTTTTTTCCTCGGACTCTGGTTTTGTTCCTCGACTCCTGGTTTTATTCCTCGGGCCCTCCTTTTGTTCCTCGGTCTCTGGTTTGGATTCTCAGGCTCTGGTTTTCTTCCTCGGGCTCTGGTTTTGTTCCTCCAGCTCTGGTTTTGTTCCTTGGGCTCTGGTTTTGTTCCTCAGGCTCTGGTTTTCTTCCTTGCCCTCTGGTTTAGTTCCTCCAGCTCTGGTTTTGTTCCTCGGGCTCTGGTTTTGTTCCTCCAGCTCTGGTTTTGTTCCTCAAGCTCTGGTTTTGTTCCTCGGGCTCTAGTGTAGTTGCGAGGCCTCTGGTTTTGTTCCTCGGGCTCTGGTTTTCTCCTTCGGACTCTGGTTTTGTTCCTTGACTCCTGGTTTTATTCCTCGGGCCCTCCTTTTGTTCCTCGATCTCTGGTTTTGATCCTCAGGCTCTGGCTTTCTTCCTCGGGCTCTGGTTTTGTCCCTCGCACCCTCGTTTTTTTCCTCGCTCTATGGTTTTGTTCCTCAGGCTCTGGTTTTCTTCCTTGGCCTCTGGTTTTATTCCTTGGGCTCTTGTTTTGTTCCTCCACCTCTGGTTTTATTCCTTGGGCTCTGGTTTTGTTCCTCGGGCTCTGGTTTATTTACTCAGTCTCCAGTTTTCTTCCTCGGGCTGTGGTTTTGTTCCACTGGCTCTGGTTTAATTCCTCGGGTCCTGATTTATTCCCTCGGTCTATGGTTTTGTTCCTCAGGCTCTGGTTTTCTTCCTCGGGCTCTGGGTTTGTTCCTTGGGCTCTGGTTTTGTTCCTCGAGCTCTGGTTTTGTTCCTTAGGCTCTGGATTTGTTCCTCGGGCTCTAGTTTAGTTCCTCAGGTACTGGGTTTTTCCCTCACACCCTGGTTTTCTTCCTCGGCCTCTGGTTTTGTTTCTTGAGCTCTGGTTTTGTTCCTTGGGCTCTGATTTTGTTCCTCGGGCTCTGGTTTTGTTCCTCGGGCGCTGGTTTTGTTCCTCAGGCTCTAGTTTTGTTCCTCGGGCTCTGGTTTTGTTCCTTGGGCTCTGGTTTTGTTCCTCAGGCACCGGTTTAGTGCCTCAGGTACTGGTTTTGTTCCTCAGACTCTGGTTTTGTTCCTCGGTCTCTCGTTTTTTTCCTCCAGCTCTGGTTTTGTTCCTTGGGCTCTGGTTTTGTTCCTCAGGCTCTGGTTTTCTTCCTTGCCCTCTGGTTTAGTTCCTTGGGCTCTGGTATTGTTCCTCGGGCTCTGGTTTTCTTCCTCGGCCTCTGTTTTTTTCCCTTGGGCTCTGGTTTTGTTCCTCGGGCTCTGGTTTCTTTCCTCCAGCTCTGTTTTTTTTCCTTGGGCTCTGGTGTAGTTTCTCGGGTCCTTTGTTTCTTCCTCTGGGTCTGTTTTTTTTCCTACGGCTCTGGTTTTCTTCCTCGAGCTCTGGTTTTGTTCCTCGGCCTCTAGTGTAGTTCCACGGACTCTGGTTTTTTTCCTCGGACTCTGGTTTTGTTCCTCGACTCCTGGTTTTATTCCTCGGGCCCTCCTTTTGTTCCTCGGTCTCTGGTTTGGATCCTCAGGCTCTGGTTTTCTTCCTCGGGCTCTGGTTTTGTTCCTCCAGCTCTGGTTTTGTTCCTTGGGCTCTGGTTTTGTTCCTCAGGCTCTGGTTTTCTTCCTTGCCCTCTGGTTTAGTTCGTTGGGCTCTGGTTTTGTTCCTCGGGCTCTGGTTTTCTTCCTTGGCCTCTGTTTTTTTTCCTTGGGCTCTGGTTTTGTTCCTCGGGCTCTGGTTTCTTTCCTCCAGCTCTGGTATTTTCCTCGGGCTCTGGTGTAGTTTCTCACGTCCTTTTTTAATTCCTCGGGGTCTGTTTTTTTTTCCTAGGGCTCTGGTTTTCTTCCTCAAGCTCTGGTTTTGTTCCTCGGGCTCTGATTTTGTTCCTCCAGCTCTGGTTTTGTTCCTCGGCCTCTAGAGTAGGTCCACGGAGTCTGGTTTTGTTCCTCGGGCTCTTGTTTTGTTCCTCAGTCTCTGGTTTTGTTCCTTGAGCTCTGGTTTTGTTCCTCGGGCTCTGGTTTTGTTCCTCGGACTCTGGTTTTGTTCCTCCACTCCTGGTTTTATTCCTCGGGCTCTGTTTTTTTTCCTTGGACTCTGGTTTTGTTCTTCGACTCCTGGTTTTATTCCTCGGGCCCTCCTTTTGTTCCTCGGTCTCTGGTTTTGATCCTCAGGCTCTGGCTTTCTTCCTCGGGCTCTGGTTTTGTTCCTCCAGCTCTGGTTTTGTTCCTCGGGCTCTGGTTTTGTTCGTCGGGCTCTGGTTTTGTTCCTCAGCTCTGGTTTTGTTCCTCGGGCTCTGGTTTTCTTCCTCGGCCTCTGGTTTTAATCCTTGGGCTCTTGTTTTGTTCCTCCAGCTCTGGTTTTATTCCTTGGGCTCTGGTTTTGTTCCTCGGGCTCTGGTTTAGTTACTCAGTCTCCAGTTTTCTTCCTCGGGGTGTGGTTTTATTCTGCTGGCTCTGGTTTAATTCCTCGGGTCCTGATTTATTCCCTCGGGCTCTGGGTTTGTTCCTCGGACTCTGGTTTTGTCCCTCGCACCCTCCTTTTGTTCCTCGGTCTATGGTTTTTTTCCTCAGGCTCTGGTTTTCTTCCTCGGGCTCTGGGTTTGTTCCTTGAGCTCTGGTTTTGTTCCTTGGGCTCTGGTTTTGTTCCTCGGGCTCTGGTTTTGTTCCTCGGGCGCTGGTTTTGTTCCTCAGGCTCTAGTTTTGTTCCTCGGGCTCTGGTTTTGTTCCTCGGGCTCTGCTTTTGTTCCTCAGGCACTGGTTTAGTGCCTCAGGTACTGGTTTTGTTCCTCAGACTCTGGTTTTGTTCCTCGGTCTCTCGTTTTTTTCCTCCAGCTCTGGTTTTGTTCCTTGGGCTCTGGTTTTGTTCCTCAGGCTCTGGTTTTCTTCCTTGCCCTCTGGTTTAGTTCCTTGGGCTCTGGTATTGTTCCTCGGGCTCTGGTTTTCTTCCTCGGCCTCTGGTTTTTTCCCTTGGGCTCTGTTTTTTTTCCTCGGGCTCTGGTTTCTTTCCTCCAGCTCTGTTTTTTTTCCTTGGGCTCTGGTGTAGTTTCTCGGGTCCTTTGTTTCTTCCTCTGGGTCTCTTTTTTTTCCTACGGCTCTGGTTTTCTTCCTCGAGCTCTGGTTTTGTTCCTCGGGCTCTTATTTTGTTCCTCCAGCTCTGGTTTTGTTCCTCGGCCTCTAGTGTAGTTCCACGGACTCTGGTTTTGTTCCTCGGGCTCTTCTTTTGTTCCTCAGTCTCTGGTTTTGTTCCTTGAGCTCTGGTTTTGTTCCTCGACATCTGGTTTTATTCCTTGGGCTCTGGTTTTTTTCCTCGGACTCTGGTTTTGTTCCTCGACTCCTGGTTTTATTCCTCGGGCCCTCCTTTTGTTCCTTGGTCTCTGGTTTGGATCCTCAGGCTCTGGCTTTCTTCCTCGGGCTCTGGTTTTGTTCCTTGGGCTCTGGTTTTGTTCCTCAGGCTCTGGTTTTCTTCCTTGCCCTCTGTTTTATTTCCTTGGGCTCTGGTTTTGTTCCTCGGGCTCTGGTTTCTTTCCTGCAGCTCTGGTATTTTCCTCGGGCTCTGGTGTAGTTTCTCAGGTCCTTTTTTAATTCCTCGGGGTCTGTTTTTTTTCCTAGGGCTCTGGTTTTCTTCCTCGAGCTCTGGTTTTGTTCCTCGGGCTCTTGTTTTGTTCCCCCATCTCTGGTTTTGTTCCTTGAGCTCTGGTTTTGTTCCTCGGGCTCTGGTTTTGTTCCTCGGACTCTGGTTTTGTTCCTCGGACTCTGGTTTTGTTCCTCAACTCCTGGTTTTATTCCTCGGGCCCTCCTTTTGTTCCTCGGTCTCTGGTTTTGATCCTCAGGCTCTGGCTTTCTTCCTCGGGCTCTGGTTTTGTTCCTCCAGCTCTGGTTTTGTTCCTCGGGCTCTGGTTTTGTTCCTCGGGCTCTGGTTTTGTTCCTCAAGCTCTGGTTTTGTTCCTCGGGCTCTAGTGTAGTTCCAAGGCCTCTGGTTTTGTTCCTCGGGCTCTGGTTTTCTTCTGTGGCCTCTGGTTTTAATCCTTGGGCTCTTGTTTTGTTCCTCCACCTCTGGTTTTATTCCTTGGGCTCTGGTTTTGTTCCTCGGGCTCTGGTTTAGTTACTCAGTCTCCAGTTTTCTTCCTCGGGCTGTGGTTTTGTTCCGCTGGCTCTGGTTTAATTCCTCGGGTCCTGATTTATTCCCTCGGGCTCTGGGTTTGTTCGTCGGACTCTGGTTTTGTCCCTCGCGCCCTCCTTTTGTTCCTCGGTCTATGGTTTTGTTCCTCAGGCTCTGGTTTTCTTCCTCGGGCTCTGGGTTTGTTCCTTGAGCTCTGGTTTTGTTCCTTGGGCTCTGGTTTTGTTCCTCGGGCTCTGGTTTTGTTCCTCGGGCGCTGGTTTTGTTCCTCAGGCTCTAGTTTTGTTTCTCGGGCTCTGGTTTTGTTCCTCGGGCTCTGGTTTTGTTCCTCAGGCACTGGTTTAGTGCCTCAGGTACTGGTTTTGTTCCTCCGACTCTGGTTTTGTTCCTCGGTCTCTCGTTTTTTTCCTCGACATCTGGTTTTGTTCCTTGGGCTCTGGTTTTGTTCCTCAGGCTCTGGTTTTCTTCCTTGCCTTCTGGTTTAGTTCCTTGGGCTCTGGTTTTGTTCCTCGGACTCTGGTTTTCTTCCTCGGCCTCTGTTTTTTTTCCTTGGGCTCTGGTTTTGTTCCTCGGGCTCTGGTTTCTTTCCTCCAGCTCTGTTTTTTTACCTTGGGCTCTGGTGTAGTTTCTCGGGTCCTTTCTTTCTTCCTCGGGGTCTGTTTTTTTTCCTAGGGCTCTGGTTTTCTTCGTCGAGCTCTGGTTTTGTTCCTCGGGCTCTTATTTTGTTCCTCCAGCTCTGGTTTTGTTCCTCGGCATCTAGTGTAGTTCCACGGACTCTGGTTTTATTCCTCGGGCTCTTGTTTTGTTCCTCAAGCTCTGTTTTTGTTCCTTGGGCTCTAGTGTAGTTCCAAGGCCTCTGTTTTTCATCCTCGGGCTCTGGTTTTCTTCCTCAGGTACTGGGTTTTTCCCTCAGACGCTGGTTTTGTTCCTCGGGCTCTTGTTTTGTTCCTTGAGCTCTGGTTTTGTTCCTTGGGCTCTGGTTTTGTTCCTCGGGCTCTGGTTTTGCTCCTCGGGCACTGGTTTTGTTCCTCAGGCTCTAGTTTTGTTCCTCGGGCTCTGGTTTTGTTCCTCGGGCTCAGGTTTTGTTCCTCAGGCACTGGTTTAGTGCCTCAGGTACTGGTTTTGTTCCTCAGACTCTGGTTTTGTTCCTCGGTCTCTCGATTTTTTCCTCGACATCTGTTTTTGTTCCTTGGGCTCTGGTTTTGTTCCTCAGGCTCTGGTTTTCTTCCTTGCCCTCTGTTTTAGTTCCTTGGGCTCTGGTATTGTTCCTCGGGCTCTGGTTTTCTTCCTCGGCCTCTGTTTTTTTTCCTTGGGCTCTGGTTTTGTTCCTCGGGCTCTGATTTTGTTCCTCCAGCTCTGGTTTTGTTCCTCGGCCTCTAGAGTAGGTCCACGGAGTCTGGTTTTGTTCCTCGGGCTCTTGTTTTGTTCCTCAGTCTCTGGTTTTGTTCCTTGAGCTCTGGTTTTGTTCCTCGGGCTCTGGTTTTGTTCCTCGGACTCTGGTTTTGTTCCTCCACTCCTGGTTTTATTCCTCGGGCCCTCCTTTTGTTCCTCGATCTCTGGTTTTGATCCTCAGGCTCTGGCTTTCTTCCTCGGGCTCTGGTTTTGTTCCTCCAGCTCTGGTTTTGTTCCTCGGGCTCTGGTTTTATTCCTCGGGCTCTGGTTTTGTTCCTCAAGCTCTGGTTTTGTTCCTCGGGCTCTAGTGTAGTTCCAAGGCCTCTGGTTTTGTTCCTCGGGCTCTGGTTTAGTTACTCAGTCTCCAGTTTTCTTCCTCGGGCTGTGGTTTTGTTCTGCTGGCTCTGGTTTAATTCCTTGGGTCCTGATTTATTCCCTCGGGCTCTGGGTTTGTTCCTCGGACTCTGGTTTTGTCCCTCGCGCCCTCCTTTTGTTCCTCGGTCTATGGTTTTGTTCCTCAGGCTCTGGTTTTCTTCCTCGGGCTCTGGGTTTGTTCCTTGGGCTCTGGTTTTGTTCCTCGAGCTCTGGTTTTGTTCCTTAGGCTCTGGATTTGTTCCTCGGGCTCCACTTTAGTTCGTCAGGTACTGGGTTTTTCCCTCAGACCCTGGTTTTCTTCCTCGGCCTCTGGTTTTGTTTCTTGAGCTCTGGTTTTGTTCCTTGGGCTCTGGTTTTGTTCCTCGGGCTCTAGTGTAGTTCCACGGACTCTGGTTTTGTTCCTCGGGCTCTTCTTTTGTTCCTCAGTCTCTGGTTTTGTTCCTTGAGCTCTGGTTTTGTTCCTCGACATCTGGTTTTATTCCTTGGGCTCTGGTTTTGTTCCTCGGACTCTGGTTTTCTTCCTCGGCCTCTGTTTTTTTTCCTTGGGCTCTGGTTTTGTTCCTCGGGCTCTGGTTTCTTTCCTCCAGCTCTGTTTTTTTTCCTTGGGCTCTGGTGTAGTTTCTCGGGTCCTTTCTTTCTTCCTCGGGGTCTGTTTTTTTTCCTAGGGCTCTGGTTTTCTTCGTCGAGCTCTGGTTTTGTTCCTCGGGCTCTTATTTTGTTCCTCCAGCTCTGGTTTTGTTCCTCGGCATCTAGTGTAGTTCCACGGACTCTGGTTTTATTCCTCGGGCTCTTGTTTTGTTCCTCAAGCTCTGGTTTTGTTCCTTGGGCTCTAGTGTAGTTCCAAGGCCTCTGTTTTTCATCCTCGGGCTCTGGTTTTCTTCCTCAGGTACTGGGTTTTTCCCTCAGACCCTGGTTTTGTTCCTCGGGCTCTTGTTTTGTTCCTTGAGCTCTGGTTTTGTTCCTTGGGCTCTGGTTTTGTTCCTCGGGCTCTGGTTTTGCTCCTCGGGCACTGGTTTTGTTCCTCAGGCTCTAGTTTTGTTCCTCGGGCTCTGGTTTTGTTCCTCGGGCTCAGGTTTTGTTCCTCAGGCACTGGTTTAGTGCCTCAGGTACTGGTTTTGTTCCTCAGACTCTGGTTTTGTTCCTCGGTCTCTCGATTTTTTCCTCGACATCTGTTTTTGTTCCTTGGGCTCTGGTTTTGTTCCTCAGGCTCTGGTTTTCTTCCTTGCCCTCTGTTTTAGTTCCTTGGGCTCTGGTATTGTTCCTCGGGCTCTGGTTTTCTTCCTCGGCCTCTGTTTTTTTTTCCTTGGGCTCTGGTTTTGTTCCTCGGGCTCTGATTTTGTTCCTCCAGCTCTGGTTTTGTTCCTCGGCCTCTAGAGTAGGTCCACGGAGTCTGGTTTTGTTCCTCGGGCTCTTGTTTTGTTCCTCAGTCTCTGGTTTTGTTCCTTGAGCTCTGGTTTTGTTCCTCGGGCTCTGGTTTTGTTCCTCGGACTCTGGTTTTGTTCCTCCACTCCTGGTTTTATTCCTCGGGCCCTCCTTTTGTTCCTCGATCTCTGGTTTTGATCCTCAGGCTCTGGCTTTCTTCCTCGGGCTCTGGTTTTGTTCCTCCAGCTCTGGTTTTGTTCCTCGGGCTCTGGTTTTATTCCTCGGGCTCTGGTTTTGTTCCTCAAGCTCTGGTTTTGTTCCTCGGGCTCTAGTGTAGTTCCAAGGCCTCTGGTTTTGTTCCTCGGGCTCTGGTTTAGTTACTCAGTCTCCAGTTTTCTTCCTCGGGCTGTGGTTTTGTTCTGCTGGCTCTGGTTTAATTCCTTGGGTCCTGATTTATTCCCTCGGGCTCTGGGTTTGTTCCTCGGACTCTGGTTTTGTCCCTCGCGCCCTCCTTTTGTTCCTCGGTCTATGGTTTTGTTCCTCAGGCTCTGGTTTTCTTCCTCGGGCTCTGGGTTTGTTCCTTGGGCTCTGGTTTTGTTCCTCAAGCTCTGGTTTTGTTCCTTAGGCTCTGGATTTGTTCCTCGGGCTCCAGTTTAGTTCGTCAGGTACTGGGTTTTTCCCTCAGACCCTGGTTTTCTTCCTCGGCCTCTGGTTTTGTTTCTTGAGCTCTGGTTTTGTTCCTTGGGCTCTGGTTTTGTTCCTCGGGCTCTTATTTTGTTCCTCCAGCTCTGGTTTTGTTCCTCGGCCTCTAGTGTAGTTCCACGGACTCTGGTTTTGTTCCTCGGACTCTTCTTTTGTTCCTCAGTCTCTGGTTTTGTTCCTTGAGCTCTGGTTTTGTTCCTCGACATCTGGTTTTATTCCTTGGGCTCTGGTTTTGTTCCTCGGACTCTGGTTTTCTTCCTCGGCCTCTGTTTTTTTTCCTTGGGCTCTGGTTTTGTTCCTCGGGCTCTGGTTTCTTTCCTCCAGCTCTGTTTTTTTTCCTTGGGCTCTGGTGTAGTTTCTCGGGTCCTTTCTTTCTTCCTCGGGGTCTGTTTTTTTTCCTAGGGCTCTGGTTTTCTTCGTCGAGCTCTGGTTTTGTTCCTCGGGCTCTTATTTTGTTCCTCCAGCTCTGGTTTTGTTCCTCGGCATCTAGTGTAGTTCCACGGACTCTGGTTTTATTCCTCGGGCTCTTGTTTTGTTCCTCAAGCTCTGGTTTTGTTCCTTGGGCTCTAGTGTAGTTCCAAGGCCTCTGTTTTTCATCCTCGGGCTCTGGTTTTCTTCCTCAGGTACTGGGTTTTTCCCTCAGACCCTGGTTTTGCTCCTCGGGCTCTTGTTTTGTTCCTTGAGCTCTGGTTTTGTTCCTTGGGCTCTGGTTTTGTTCCTCGGGCTCTGGTTTTGCTCCTCGGGCACTGGTTTTGTTCCTCAGGCTCTAGTTTTGTTCCTCGGGCTCTGGTTTTGTTCCTCGGGCTCAGGTTTTGTTCCTCAGGCACTGGTTTAGTGCCTCAGGTACTGGTTTTGTTCCTCAGACTCTGGTTTTGTTCCTCGGTCTCTCGATTTTTTCCTCGACATCTGTTTTTGTTCCTTGGGCTCTGGTTTTGTTCCTCAGGCTCTGGTTTTCTTCCTTGCCCTCTGGTTTAGTTCCTTGGGCTCTGGTATTGTTCCTCGGGCTCTGGTTTTCTTCCTCGGCCTCTGTTTTTTTTCCTTGGGCTCTGGTTTTGTTCCTCGGGCTCTGATTTTGTTCCTCCAGCTCTGGTTTTGTTCCTCGGCCTCTAGAGTAGGTCCACGGAGTCTGGTTTTGTTCCTCGGGCTCTTGTTTTGTTCCTCAGTCTCTGGTTTTGTTCCTTGAGCTCTGGTTTTGTTCCTCGGGCTCTGGTTTTGTTCCTCGGACTCTGGTTTTGTTCCTGCACTCCTGGTTTTATTCCTCGGGCCCTCCTTTTGTTCCTCGATCTCTGGTTTTGATCCTCAGGCTCTGGCTTTCTTCCTCGGGCTCTGGTTTTGTTCCTCCAGCTCTGGTTTTGTTCCTCGGGCTCTGGTTTTATTCCTCGGGCTCTGGTTTTGTTCCTCAAGCTCTGGTTTTGTTCCTCGGGCTCTAGTGTAGTTCCAAGGCCTCTGGTTTTGTTCCTCGGGCTCTGGTTTAGTTACTCAGTCTCCAGTTTTCTTCCTCGGGCTGTGGTTTTGTTCTGCTGGCTCTGGTTTAATTCCTTGGGTCCTGATTTATTCCCTCGGGCTCTGGGTTTGTTCCTCGGACTCTGGTTTTGTCCCTCGCGCCCTCCTTTTGTTCCTCGGTCTATGGTTTTGTTCCTCAGGCTCTGGTTTTCTTCCTCGGGCTCTGGGTTTGTTCCTTGGGCTCTGGTTTTGTTCCTCGAGCTCTGGTTTTGTTCCTTAGGCTCTGGATTTGTTCCTCGGGCTCCAGTTTAGTTCGTCAGGTACTGGGTTTTTCCCTCAGACCCTGGTTTTCTTCCTCGGCCTCTGGTTTTGTTTCTTGAGCTCTGGTTTTGTTCCTTGGGCTCTGGTTTTGTTCCTCGGGCTCTTATTTTGTTCCTCCAGCTCTGGTTTTGTTCCTCGGCCTCTAGTGTAGTTCCACGGACTCTGGTTTTGTTCCTCGGGCTCTTCTTTTGTTCCTCAGTCTCTGGTTTTGTTCCTTGAGCTCTGGTTTTGTTCCTCGACATCTGGTTTTATTCCTTGGGCTCTGGTTTTTTTCCTCGGACTCTGGTTTTGTTCCTCCAGCTCTGGTTTTGTTCCTTGGGCTCTGGTTTTGTTACTCAGGCTCTGGTTTTCTTCCTTGCCCTCTGTTTTATTTCCTTGGGCTCTGGTTTTGTTCCTCGGGCTCTGGTTTCTTTCCTGCAGCTCTGGTATTTTCCTCGGGCTCTGGTGTAGTTTCTCAGGTCCTTTATTAATTCCTCGGGGTCTGTTTTTTTTCCTAGGGCTCTGGTTTTCTTCCTCGAGCTCTGGTTTTGTTCCTCGGGCTCTTGTTTTGTTCCCCCGTCTCTGGTTTTGTTCCTTGAGCTCTGGTTTTTTTCCTCGGGCTCTGGTTTTGTTCCTCGGACTCTGGTTTTGTTCCTCGGACTCTGGTTTTGTTCCTCGACTCCTGGTTTTATTCCTCGGGCCCTCCTTTTGTTCCTCGGTCTCTGGTTTTGATCCTCAGGCTCTGGCTTTCTTCCTCGGGCTCTGGTTTTGTTCCTCCAGCTCTGGTTTTGTTCCTCGGGCTCTGGTTTTGTTCCTCGGGCTCTGGTTTTGTTCCTCAAGCTCTGGTTTTGTTCCTCGGGCTCTAGTGTAGTTCCAAGGCCTCTGGTTTTGTTCCTCGGGCTCTGGTTTTCTTCCTTGGCATCTGGTTTTAATCCTTGGGCTCTTGTTTTGTTCCTCCACCTCTGGTTTTATTCCTTGGGCTCTGGTTTTGTTCCTCGGGCTCTGGTTTAGTTACTCAGTCTCCAGTTTTCTTCCTCGGGCTGTGGTTTTGTTCCGCTGGCTCTGGTTGAATTCCTCGGGTCCTGATTTATTCCCTCGGGCTCTGGGTTTGTTCCTCGGACTCTGGTTTTGTCCCTCGCGCCCTCCTTTTGTTCCTCGGTCTATGGTTTTGTTCCTCAGGCTCTGGTTTTCTTCCTCGGGCTCTGGGTTTGTTCCTTGAGCTCTGGTTTTGTTCCTTGGGCTCTGGTTTTGTTCCTCGGGCTCTGGTTTTGTTCCTCGGGCGCTGGTTTTGTTCCTCAGGCTCTAGTTTTGTTTCTCGGGCTCTGGTTTTGTTCCTCGGGCTCTGGTTTTGTTCCTCAGGCACTGGTTTAGTCCCTCAGGTACTGGTTTTGTTCCTCAGACTCTGGTTTTGTTCCTCGGTCTCTCGTTTTTTTCCTCGACATCTGGTTTTGTTCCTTGGGCTCTGGTTTTGTTCCTCAGGCTCTGGTTTTCTTCCTTGCCTTCTGGTTTAGTTCCTTGGGCTCTGGTTTTGTTCCTCGGACTCTGGTTTTCTTCCTCGGCCTCTGTTTTTTTTCCTTGGGCTCTGGTTTTGTTCCTCGGGCTCTGGTTTCTTTCCTCCAGCTCTGTTTTTTTTCCTTGGGCTCTGGTGTAGTTTCTCGGGTCCTTTCTTTCTTCCTCGGGGTCTGTTTTTTTTCCTAGGGCTCTGGTTTTCTTCGTCGAGCTCTGGTTTTGTTCCTCGGGCTCTTATTTTGTTCCTCCAGCTCTGGTTTTGTTCCTCGGCATCTAGTGTAGTTCCACGGACTCCGGTTTTATTCCTCGGGCTCTTGTTTTGTTCCTCAAGCTCTGGTTTTGTTCCTTGGGCTCTAGTGTAGTTCCAAGGCCTATGGTTTTCATCCTCGGGCTCTGGTTTTCTTCCTCAGGTACTGGGTTTTTCCCTCAGACCCTGGTTTTGCTCCTCGGGCTCTTGTTTTGTTCCTTGAGCTCTGGTTTTGTTCCTTGGGCTCTGGTTTTGTTCCTCGGGCTCTGGTTTTGCTCCTCGGGCACTGGTTTTGTTCCTCAGGCTCTAGTTTTGTTCCTCGGGCTCTGGTTTTGTTCCTCGGGCTCAGGTTTTGTTCCTCAGGCACTGGTTTAGTGCCTCAGGTACTGGTTTTGTTCCTCAGACTCTGGTTTTGTTCCTCGGTCTCTCGATTTTTTCCTCGACATCTGTTTTTGTTCCTTGGGCTCTGGTTTTGTTCCTCAGGCTCTGGTTTTCTTCCTTGCCCTCTGGTTTAGTTCCTTGGGCTCTGGTATTGTTCCTCGGGCTCTGGTTTTCTTCCTCGGCCTCTGTTTTTTTTCCTTGGGCTCTGGTTTTGTTCCTCGGGCTCTGATTTTGTTCCTCCAGCTCTGGTTTTGTTCCTCGGCCTCTAGAGTAGGTCCACGGAGTCTGGTTTTGTTCCTCGGGCTCTTGTTTTGTTCCTCAGTCTCTGGTTTTGTTCCTTGAGCTCTGGTTTTGTTCCTCGGGCTCTGGTTTTGTTCCTCGGACTCTGGTTTTGTTCCTGCACTCCTGGTTTTATTCCTCGGGCCCTCCTTTTGTTCCTCGATCTCTGGTTTTGATCCTCAGGCTCTGGCTTTCTTCCTCGGGCTCTGGTTTTGTTCCTCCAGCTCTGGTTTTGTTCCTCGGGCTCTGGTTTTATTCCTCGGGCTCTGGTTTTGTTCCTCAAGCTCTGGTTTTGTTCCTCGGGCTCTAGTGTAGTTCCAAGGCCTCTGGTTTTGTTCCTCGGGCTCTGGTTTAGTTACTCAGTCTCCAGTTTTCTTCCTCGGGCTGTGGTTTTGTTCTGCTGGCTCTGGTTTAATTCCTTGGGTCCTGATTTATTCCCTCGGGCTCTGGGTTTGTTCCTCGGACTCTGGTTTTGTCCCTCGCGCCCTCCTTTTGTTCCTCGGTCTATGGTTTTGTTCCTCAGGCTCTGGTTTTCTTCCTCGGGCTCTGGGTTTGTTCCTTGGGCTCTGGTTTTGTTCCTCGAGCTCTGGTTTTGTTCCTTAGGCTCTGGATTTGTTCCTCGGGCTCCAGTTTAGTTCGTCAGGTACTGGGTTTTTCCCTCAGACCCTGGTTTTCTTCCTCGGCCTCTGGTTTTGTTTCTTGAGCTCTGGTTTTGTTCCTTGGGCTCTGGTTTTGTTCCTCGGGCTCTTATTTTGTTCCTCCAGCTCTGGTTTTGTTCCTCGGCCTCTAGTGTAGTTCCACGGACTCTGGTTTTGTTCCTCGGGCTCTTCTTTTGTTCCTCAGTCTCTGGTTTTGTTCCTTGAGCTCTGGTTTTGTTCCTCGACATCTGGTTTTATTCCTTGGGCTCTGGTTTTTTTCCTCGGACTCTGGTTTTGTTCCTCCAGCTCTGGTTTTGTTCCTTGGGCTCTGGTTTTGTTACTCAGGCTCTGGTTTTCTTCCTTGCCCTCTGTTTTATTTCCTTGGGCTCTGGTTTTGTTCCTCGGGCTCTGGTTTCTTTCCTGCAGCTCTGGTATTTTCCTCGGGCTCTGGTGTAGTTTCTCAGGTCCTTTATTAATTCCTCGGGGTCTGTTTTTTTTCCTAGGGCTCTGGTTTTCTTCCTCGAGCTCTGGTTTTGTTCCTCGGGCTCTTGTTTTGTTCCCCCGTCTCTGGTTTTGTTCCTTGAGCTCTGGTTTTTTTCCTCGGGCTCTGGTTTTGTTCCTCGGACTCTGGTTTTGTTCCTCGGACTCTGGTTTTGTTCCTCGACTCCTGGTTTTATTCCTCGGGCCCTCCTTTTGTTCCTCGGTCTCTGGTTTTGATCCTCAGGCTCTGGCTTTCTTCCTCGGGCTCTGGTTTTGTTCCTCCAGCTCTGGTTTTGTTCCTCGGGCTCTGGTTTTGTTCCTCGGGCTCTGGTTTTGTTCCTCAAGCTCTGGTTTTGTTCCTCGGGCTCTAGTGTAGTTCCAAGGCCTCTGGTTTTGTTCCTCGGGCTCTGGTTTTCTTCCTTGGCATCTGGTTTTAATCCTTGGGCTCTTGTTTTGTTCCTCCACCTCTGGTTTTATTCCTTGGGCTCTGGTTTTGTTCCTCGGGCTCTGGTTTAGTTACTCAGTCTCCAGTTTTCTTCCTCGGGCTGTGGTTTTGTTCCGCTGGCTCTGGTTGAATTCCTCGGGTCCTGATTTATTCCCTCGGGCTCTGGGTTTGTTCCTCGGACTCTGGTTTTGTCCCTCGCGCCCTCCTTTTGTTCCTCGGTCTATGGTTTTGTTCCTCAGGCTCTGGTTTTCTTCCTCGGGCTCTGGGTTTGTTCCTTGAGCTCTGGTTTTGTTCCTTGGGCTCTGGTTTTGTTCCTCGGGCTCTGGTTTTGTTCCTCGGGCGCTGGTTTTGTTCCTCAGGCTCTAGTTTTGTTTCTCGGGCTCTGGTTTTGTTCCTCGGGCTCTGGTTTTGTTCCTCAGGCACTGGTTTAGTCCCTCAGGTACTGGTTTTGTTCCTCAGACTCTGGTTTTGTTCCTCGGTCTCTCGTTTTTTTCCTCGACATCTGGTTTTGTTCCTTGGGCTCTGGTTTTGTTCCTCAGGCTCTGGTTTTCTTCCTTGCCTTCTGGTTTAGTTCCTTGGGCTCTGGTTTTGTTCCTCGGACTCTGGTTTTCTTCCTCGGCCTCTGTTTTTTTTCCTTGGGCTCTGGTTTTGTTCCTCGGGCTCTGGTTTCTTTCCTCCAGCTCTGTTTTTTTTCCTTGGGCTCTGGTGTAGTTTCTCGGGTCCTTTCTTTCTTCCTCGGGGTCTGTTTTTTTTCCTAGGGCTCTGGTTTTCTTCGTCGAGCTCTGGTTTTGTTCCTCGGGCTCTTATTTTGTTCCTCCAGCTCTGGTTTTGTTCCTCGGCATCTAGTGTAGTTCCACGGACTCCGGTTTTATTCCTCGGGCTCTTGTTTTGTTCCTCAAGCTCTGGTTTTGTTCCTTGGGCTCTAGTGTAGTTCCAAGGCCTATGGTTTTCATCCTCGGGCTCTGGTTTTCTTCCTCAGGTACTGGGTTTTTCCCTCAGACCCTGGTTTTGTTCCTCGGGCTCTTGTTTTGTTCCTTGAGCTCTGGTTTTGTTCCTTGGGCTCTGGTTTTGTTCCTCGACTCCTGGTTTTATTCCTCGGGCCCTCCTTTTGTTCCTCGGTCTCTGGTTTGGATCCTCAGGCTCTGGTTTTCTTCCTAGGGCTCTGGTTTTGTTCCTCCAGCTCTGGTTTTGTTCCTTGGGCTCTGGTTTTGTTCCTCGGGCTCTGGTTTTGTTCCTCAAGCTCTGGTTTTGTTCCTCGGGCTCTGGTTTTCTTCCTTGCCCTCTGGTTTAGTTCCTTGGGCTCTGGTTTTGTTCCTCGGGCTCTGGTTTTGTTCCTCAGGTACTGGTTTAGTGCCTCAGGTACTGGTTGTGTTCCTCAGACTCTGGTTTTGTTCCTCGGTCTCTCGTTTTTTTCCTCCAGCTCTGGTTGTGTTCCTTGGGCTCTGGTTTTGTTCCTCAGGCTCTGGTTTTCTTCCTTGCCCTCTGGTTTATTTCCTTGGGCTCTGGTATTGTTCCTCGGGCTCTGGTTTTCTTCCTCGGCCTCTGGTTTTTTCCCTTGGGCTCTGTTTTTTTTCCTCGGACTCTGGTTTCTTTCCTCCAGCTCTGTTTTTTTTCCTTGGGCTCTGGTGTAGTTTCTCGGGTCCTTTGTTTCTTCCTCTGGGTCTCTTTTTTTTCCTACGGCTCTGGTTTTCTTCCTCGAGCTCTGGTTTTGTTCCTCGGGCTCTTATTTTGTTCCTCCAGCTCTGGTTTTGTTCCTCGGCCTCTAGTGTAGTTCCACGGACTCTGGTTTTGTTCCTCGGGCTCTTGTTTTGTTCCTCAGTCTCTGGTTTTGTTCCTTGAGCTCTGGTTTTGTTCCTCAAGCTCTGGTTTTGTTCCTCGGGCTCTGGTTTTCTTCCTTGCCCTCTGGTTTAGTTCCTTGGGCTCTGGTTTTGTTCCTCGGGCTCTGGTTTTGTTCCTCAGGCACTGGTTTAGTGCCTCAGGTACTGGTTTTGTTCCTCAGACTCTGGTTTTGTTCCTCGGTCTCTCGTTTTTTTCCTCCAGCTCTGGTTTTGTTCCTTGGGCTCTGGTTTTGTTCCTCAGGCTCTGGTTTTCTTCCTTGCCCTCTGGTTTATTTCCTTGGGCTCTGGTATTGTTCCTCGGGCTCTGGTTTTCTTCCTCGGCCTCTGGTTTTTTCCCTTGGGCTCTGTTTTTTTTCCTCGGACTCTGGTTTCTTTCCTCCAGCTCTGTTTTTTTTCCTTGGGCTCTGGTGTAGTTTCTCGGGTCCTTTGTTTCTTCCTCTGGGTCTCTTTTTTTTCCTACGGCTCTGGTTTTCTTCCTCGAGCTCTGGTTTTGTTCCTCGGGCTCTTATTTTGTTCCTCCAGCTCTGGTTTTGTTCCTCGGCCTCTAGTGTAGTTCCACGGACTCTGGTTTTGTTCCTCGGGCTCTTGTTTTGTTCCTCAGTCTCTGGTTTTGTTCCTTGAGCTCTGGTTTTGTTCCTCGACATCTGGTTTTATTCCTTGGGCTCTGTTTTTTTTCCTCGGACTCTGGTTTTGTTCCTCGACTCCTGGTTTTATTCCTCGGGCCCTCCTTTTGTTCCTCGGTCTCTGGTTTGGATCCTCAGGCTCTGGTTTTCTTCCTCGGGCTCTGGTTTTGTTCCTCCAGCTCTGGTTTTGTTCCTTGGGCTCTGGTTTTGTTCCTCAGGCTCTGGTTTTCTTCCTTGCCCTCTGTTTTTTTTCCTTGGGCTCTGGTTTTGTTCCTCGGGCTCTGGTTTCTTTCCTGCAGCTCTGGTATTTTCCTCGGGCTCTGGTGTAGTTTCTCAGGTCCTTTTTTAATTCCTCGGGGTCTGTTTTTTTTCCTAGGGCTCTGGTTTTCTTCCTCGAGCTCTGGTTTTGTTCCTCGGGCTCTTGTTTTGTTCCCCCGTCTCTGGTTTTGTTCCTTGAGCTCTGGTTTTTTTCCTCGGGCTCTGGTTTTGTTCCTCGGACTCTGGTTTTGTTCCTCGGACTCTGGTTTTGTTCCTCGACTCCTGGTTTTATTCCTCGGGCCCTCCTTTTGTTCCTCGGTCTCTGGTTTTGATCCTCAGGCTCTGGCTTTCTTCCTCGGGCTCTGGTTTTGTTCCTCCAGCTCTGGTTTTGTTCCTCGGGCTCTGGTTTTGTTCCTCGGGCTCTGGTTTTGTTCCTCAAGCTCTGGTTTTGTTCCTCGGGCTCTAGTGTAGTTCCAAGGCCTCTGGTTTTGTTCCTCGGGCTCTGGTTTTCTTCCTTGGCATCTGGTTTTAATCCTTGGGCTCTTGTTTTGTTCCTCCACCTCTGGTTTTATTCCTTGGGCTCTGGTTTTGTTCCTCGGGCTCTGGTTTAGTTACTCAGTCTCCAGTTTTCTTCCTCGGGCTGTGGTTTTGTTCCGCTGGCTCTGGTTGAATTCCTCGGGTCCTGATTTATTCCCTCGGGCTCTGGGTTTGTTCCTCGGACTCTGGTTTTGTCCCTTGCGCCCTCCTTTTGTTCCTCGGTCTATGGTTTTGTTCCTCAGGCTCTGGTTTTCTTCCTCGGGCTCTGGGTTTGTTCCTTGAGCTCTGGTTTTGTTCCTTGGGCTCTGGTTTTGTTCCTCGGGCTCTGGTTTTGTTCCTCGGGCGCTGGTTTTGTTCCTCAGGCTCTAGTTTTGTTTCTCGGGCTCTGGTTTTGTTCCTCGGGCTCTGGTTTTGTTCCTCAGGCACTGGTTTAGTCCCTCAGGTACTGGTTTTGTTCCTCAGACTCTGGTTTTGTTCCTCGGTCTCTCGTTTTTTTCCTCGACATCTGGTTTTGTTCCTTGGGCTCTGGTTTTGTTCCTCAGGCTCTGGTTTTCTTCCTTGCCTTCTGGTTTAGTTCCTTGGGCTCTGGTTTTGTTCCTCGGACTCTGGTTTTCTTCCTCGGCCTCTGTTTTTTTTCCTTGGGCTCTGGTTTTGTTCCTCGGGCTCTGGTTTCTTTCCTCCAGCTCTGTTTTTTTTCCTTGGGCTCTGGTGTAGTTTCTCGGGTCCTTTCTTTCTTCCTCGGGGTCTGTTTTTTTTCCTAGGGCTCTGGTTTTCTTCGTCGAGCTCTGGTTTTGTTCCTCGGGCTCTTATTTTGTTCCTCCAGCTCTGGTTTTGTTCCTCGGCATCTAGTGTAGTTCCACGGACTCCGGTTTTATTCCTCGGGCTCTTGTTTTGTTCCTCAAGCTCTGGTTTTGTTCCTTGGGCTCTAGTGTAGTTCCAAGGCCTATGGTTTTCATCCTCGGGCTCTGGTTTTCTTCCTCAGGTACTGGGTTTTTCCCTCAGACCCTGGTTTTGTTCCTCGGGCTCTTGTTTTGTTCCTTGAGCTCTGGTTTTGTTCCTTGGGCTCTGGTTTTGTTCCTCGACTCCTGGTTTTATTCCTCGGGCCCTCCTTTTGTTCCTCGGTCTCTGGTTTGGATCCTCAGGCTCTGGTTTTCTTCCTAGGGCTCTGGTTTTGTTCCTTGGGCTCTGGTTTTGTTCCTTGGGCTCTGGTTTTGTTCCTCGGGCTCTGGTTTTGTTCCTCAAGCTCTGGTTTTGTTCCTCGGGCTCTGGTTTTCTTCCTTGCCCTCTGGTTTAGTTCCTTGGGCTCTGGTTTTGTTCCTCGGGCTCTGGTTTTGTTCCTCAGGTACTGGTTTAGTGCCTCAGGTACTGGTTGTGTTCCTCAGACTCTGGTTTTGTTCCTCGGTTTCTCGTTTTTTTCCTCCAGCTCTGGTTGTGTTCCTTGGGCTCTGGTTTTGTTCCTCAGGCTCTGGTTTTCTTCCTTGCCTTCTGGTTTAGTTCCTTGGGCTCTGGTTTTGTTCCTCGGACTCTGGTTTTCTTCCTCGGCCTCTGTTTTTTTTCCTTGGGCTCTGGTTTTGTTCCTCGGGCTCTGGTTTCTTTCCTCCAGCTCTGTTTTTTTTCCTTGGGCTCTGGTGTAGTTTCTCGGGTCCTTTCTTTCTTCCTCGGGGTCTGTTTTTTTTCCTAGGGCTCTGGTTTTCTTCGTCGAGCTCTGGTTTTGTTCCTCGGGCTCTTATTTTGTTCCTCCAGCTCTGGTTTTGTTCCTCGGCCTCTAGTGTAGTTCCACGGACTCTGGTTTTATTCCTCGGGCTCTTGTTTTGTTCCTCAAGCTCTGGTTTTGTTCCTTGGGCTCTAGTGTAGTTCCAAGGCCTCTGGTTTTCATCCTCGGGCTCTGGTTTTCTTCCTCAGGTACTGGGTTTTTCCCTCAGACCCTGGTTTTGTTCCTCGGGCTCTTGTTTTGTTCCTTGAGCTCTGGTTTTGTTCCTTGGGCTCTGGTTTTGTTCCTCGGGCTCTGGTTTTGCTCCTCGGGCACTGGTTTTGTTCCTCAGGCTCTAGTTTTGTTCCTCGGGCTCTGGTTTTGTTCCTCGGGCTCAGGTTTTGTTCCTCAGGCACTGGTTTAGTGCCTCAGGTACTGGTTTTGTTCCTCAGACTCTGGTTTTGTTCCTCGGTCTCTCGATTTTTTCCTCGACATCTGTTTTTGTTCCTTGGGCTCTGGTTTTGTTCCTCAGGCTCTGGTTTTCTTCCTTGCCCTCTGTTTTAGTTCCTTGGGCTCTGGTATTGTTCCTCGGGCTCTGGTTTTCTTCCTCGGCCTCTGTTTTTTTTCCTTGGGCTCTGGTTTTGTTCCTCGGGCTCTGATTTTTTTCCTCCAGCTCTGGTTTTGTTCCTCGGCCTCTAGAGTAGGTCCACGGAGTCTGGTTTTGTTCCTCGGGCTCTTGTTTTGTTCCTCAGTCTCTGGTTTTGTTCCTTGAGCTCTGGTTTTGTTCCTCGGGCTCTGGTTTTGTTCCTCGGGCTCTGGTTTTGTTCCTCCACTCCTGGTTTTATTCCTCGGGCCCTCCTTTTGTTCCTCGGTCTCTGGTTTTGATCCTCAGGCTCTGGCTTTCTTCCTCGGGCTCTGGTTTTGTTCCTCCAGCTCTGGTTTTATTCCTCGGGCTCTGGTTTTATTCCTCGGGCTCTGGTTTTGTTCCTCAAGCTCTGGTTTTGTTCCTCGGGCTCTAGTGTAGTTCCAAGGCCTCTGGTTTTGTTCCTCGGGCTCTGGTTTTCTTCCTCGGCCTCTGGTTTTAATCCTTGGGCTCTTGTTTTGTTCCTCCACCTCTGGTTTTATTCCTTGGGCTCTGGTTTTTTTCCTCGGGCTCTGGTTTAGTTACTCAGTCTCCAGTTTTCTTCCTCGGGCTGTGGTTTTGTTCTGCTGGCTCTGGTTTAATTCCTTGGGTCCTGATTTATTCCCTCGGGCTCTGGGTTTGTTCCTCGGACTCTGGTTTTGTCCCTCGCGCCCTCCTTTTGTTCCTCGGTCTATGGTTTTGTTCCTCAGGCTCTGGTTTTCTTCCTCGGGCTCTGGGTTTGTTCCTTTGGCTCTGGTTTTGTTCCTCGAGCTCTGGGTTTGTTCCTTTGGCTCTGGTTTTGTTCCTCGAGCTCTGGTTTTGTTCCTTAGGCTCTGGATTTGTTCCTCGGGCTCTAGTTTAGTTCCTCAGGTACTGGGTTTTTCCCTCAGACCCTGGTTTTCTAACTCGGCCTCTGGTTTTGTTTCTTGAGCTCTGGTTTTGTTCCTTGGGCTCTGGTTTTGTTCCTCGGGCTCTGGTTTTGTTCCTCGGGCGCTGGTTTTGTTCCTCAGACTCTAGTTTTGTTCCTCGGGCTCTGGTTTTGTTCCTTGGGCTCTGGTTTTCTTCCTCAGGCACCGGTTTAGTGCCTCAGGTACTGGTTTTGTTCCTCAGACTCTGGTTTTGTTCCTCGGTCTCTCGTTTTTTTCCTCCAGCTCTGGTTTTGTTCCTTGGGCTCTGGTTTTGTTCCTCAGGCTCTGGTTTTCTTCCTTGCCCTCTGGTTTAGTTCCTTGGGCTCTGGTATTGTTCCTCAGGCTCTGGTTTTCTTCCTCGGTCTCTGTTTTTTTCCCTTGGGGTCTGGTTTTGTTCCTCGGGCTCTGGTTTCTTTCCTCCAGCTCTGTTTTTTTTCCTTGGGCTCTGGTGTAGTTTCTCGGGTCCTTTCTTTCTTCCTCGGGGTCTGTTTTTTTTCCTACGGCTCTGGTTTTCTTCCTCGAGCTCTGGTTTTGTTCCTCGGGCTCTTATTTTGTTCCTCCAGCTCTGGTTTTGTTCCTCGGCCTCTAGTGTAGTTCCACGGACTCTGGTTTTGTTCCTCGGGCTCTTGTTTTGTTCCTCGACATCTGGTTTCATTCCTCCAGCTCTGGTTTTATTCCTTGGGCTCTGGTTTTGTTCCTCGACTCCTGGTTTTATTCCTCGGGCCCTCCTTTTGTTCCTCGGTCTCTGGTTTGGATCCTCAGGCTCTGGATTTCTTCCTCGGGCTCTGATTTTGTTCCTCCAGCTCTGGTTTTGTTCCTTGGGCTCTGGTTTTGTTCCTCAGGCTCTGGTTTTCTTCCTTGCCCTCTGGTTTAGTTCCTTGGGCTCTGGTTTTGTTCCTCCAGCTCTGGTTTTCTTCCTCGGCCTCTGTTTTTTTTCCTTGGGCTCTGGTTTTGTTCCTCGGGCTCTGGTTTCTTTCCTCCAGCTCTGGTATTTTCCTCGGGCTCTGGTGTAGTTTCTCAGGTCCTTTTTTAATTCCTCGGGGTCTGTTTTTTTTCCTAGGGCTCTGGTTTTCTTCCTCGAGCTCTGGTTTTGTTCCTCGGGCTCTGATTTTGTTCCTCCAGCTCTGGTTTTGTTCCTCGGCCTCTAGAGTAGGTCGACGGAGTATGGTTTTGTTCCTCGGGCTCTTGTTTTGTTCCTCAGTCTCTGGTTTTGTTCCTTGAGCTCTGGCTTTCTTCCTCGGGCTCTGGTTTTGTTCCTCGACATCTGGTTTTATTCCTCGGGCTCTGTTTTTTTTCCTCGGACTCTGGTTTTGTTCCTCGACTCCTGGTTTTATTCCTCGGGCCCTCCTTTTGTTCCTCGATCTCTGGTTTTGATCCTCAGGCTCTGGCTTTCTTCCTCGGGCTCTGGTTTTGTTCCTCCAGCTCTGGTTTTGTTCCTCGGGCTCTGGTTTTGTTCCTCCAGCTCTGGTTTTGTTCCTCAAGCTCTGGTTTTGTTCCTCGGGCTCTAGTGTAGTTCCAAGGCCTCTGGTTTTGTTCCTCGGGCTCTGGTTTTCTTCCTCGGCCTCTGGTTTTAATCCTTGGGCTCTTGTTTTGTTCCTCCACTTCTGGTTTTATTCCTTGGGCTCTGGTTTTGTTCCTCGGGCTCTGGTTTAGTTACTCAGTCTCCTGTTTTCTTCCTCGGGCTGTGGTTTTGTTCCACTGGCTCTGGTTTAATTCCTCGGGTCCTGATTTATTCCCTCGGACTCTGGGTTTGTTCCTCGGACTCTGGTTTTGTCCCTTGCACCCTCCTTTTGTTCCTCGGTCTATGGTTTTGTTCCTCAGGCTCTGGTTTTCTTCCTCGGGCTCTGGGTTTCTTCCTTGAGCTCTGGTTTTGTTCCTCGAGCTCTGATTTTGTTCCTTAGGCTCTGGATTTGTTCCTCGGGCTCTGGTTTAGTTCCTCAGGTACTGGGTTTTTCCCTCAGACACTGGTTTTCTTCCTCGGCCTCTGGTTTTGTTCCTTGAGACTGGTTTTGTTCCTTGGGCTCTGGTTTTGTTCCTCGGGCTCTGGTTTTGTTCCTCGGGCACTGGTTTTGTTCCTCAGGCTCTAGTTTTGTTCCTCGGGCTCTGGTTTTGTTCCTCGGGCGCTGGTTTTGTTCCTCAGGCACTGGTTTAGTGCCTCAGGTACTGGTTTTGTTCCTCCGACTCTGGTTTTGTTCCTCGGTCTCTCGTTTTTTTCCTCGACATCTGGTTTTGTTCCTTGGCCTCTGGTTTTGTTCCTCAGGCTCTGGTTTTCTTCCTTGCCCTCTGGTTTAGTTCCTTGGGCTCTGGTATTGTTCCTCGGGCTCTGGTTTTCTTCCTCGGCCTCTGTTTTTTTCCCTTGGGCTCTGGTTTTTTTCCTCGGGCTCTGGTTTCTTTCTTCCAGCTCTGGTTTTTTTCCTTGGGCTCTGGTGTAGTTTCTCGGGTCCTTTCTTTCTTCCTCTGGGTCTGTTTTTTTTCCTAGGGCTCTGGTTTTCTTCCTCGAGCTCTGGTTTTGTTCCTCGGGCTCTTATTTTGTTCCTCCAGCTCTGGTTTTGTTCCTCGGCCTCTAGTGTAGTTCCACGGACTCTGGTTTTGTTCCTCGGGCTCTTGTTTTGTTCCTCAGTCTCTGGTTTTGTTCCTTGAGCTCTGGTTTTGTTCCTCGACATCTGGTTTTGTTCCTCGGGCTCTGGTTTTGTTCCTCGGACTCTGGTTTTGTTCCTCGACTCCTGGTTTTATTCCTCGGGCCCTCCTTTTGTTCCTTGGTCTCTGGTTTTGATCCTCAGGCTCTGGCTTTCTTCCTCGGGCTCTGGTTTTGTTCCTTGGGCTCTGGTTTTGTTCCTCCGGCTCTGGTTTTGTTCGTTGGGCGCTGGTTTTCTTCCTCAGGCTCTAGTTTTGTTCCTCGGGCTCTGGTTTTCTTCCTCGGCCTCTGTTTTTTTCCCTTGGGCTCTGGTTTTGTTCCTCGGGCTCTGGTTTCTTTCCTCCAGCTCTGTTTTTTTTCCTTGGGTTCTGGTGTAGTTTCTAGGGTCCTTTCTTTCTTCCTCGGGGTCTGTTTTTTTTCCTACGGCTCTGGTTTTCTTCCTCGAGCTCTGGTTTTGTTCCTCGGGCTCTTATTTTGTTCCTCCAGATCTGGTTTTGTTCCTCGGCCTCTAGTGTAGTTCCACGGACTCTGGTTTTGTTCCTCGGGCTCTTGTTTTGTTCCTCGACATCTGGTTTCATTCCTTGGGCTCTGGTTTTATTCCTTGGGCTCTGGTTTTGTTCCTCGACTCCTGGTTTTATTCCTCGAGCCCTCCTTTTGTTCCTCGGTCTCTGGTTTGCATCCTCAGGCTCTGGCTTTCTTCCTCGGGCTCTGATTTTGTTCCTCCAGCTCTGGTTTTGTTCCTTGGGCTCTGGTTTTGTTCCTCAGGCTCTGGTTTTCTTCCTTGCCCTCTGGTTTAGTTCCTTGGGCTCTGGTTTTGTTCCTCCAGCTCTGGTTTTCTTCCTCGGCCTCTGTTTTTTTTCCTTGGGCTCTGGTTTTGTTCTTCGGGCTCTGGTTTCTTTCCTCCAGCTCTGGTATTTTCCTCGGGCTCTGGTGTAGTTTCTCAGGTCCTTTTTTAATTCCTCGGGGTCTGTTTTTTTTCCTAGGGCTCTGGTTTTCTTCCTCGAGCTCTGGTTTTGTTCCTCGGGCTCTGATTTTGTTCCTCCAGCTCTGGTTTTGTTCCTCGGCCTCTAGAGTAGGTCGACGGAGTATGGTTTTGTTCCTCGGGCTCTTGTTTTGTTCCTCAGGCTCTGGTTTTGTTCCTTGAGCTCTGGTTTTGTTCCTCGGGCTCTGGTTTTGTTCCTCGGACTCTGGTTTTGTTCCTCGACATCTGGTTTTATTCCTCGGGCTCTGTTTTTTTTCCTCGGACTCTGGTTTTGTTCCTCGACTCCTGGTTTTATTCCTCGGGCCCTCCTTTTGTTCCTCGATCTCTGGTTTTGATCCTCAGGCTCTGGCTTTCTTCCTCGGGCTCTGGTTTTGTTCCTCCAGCTCTGGTTTTGTTCCTCGGGCTCTGGTTTTGTTCCTCCAGCTCTGGTTTTGTTCCTCAAGCTCTGGTTTTGTTCCTCGGGCTCTAGTGTAGTTCCAAGGCCTCTGGTTTTGTTCCTCGGGCTCTGGTTTTCTTCCTCGGCCTCTGGTTTTAATCCTTGGGCTCTTGTTTTGTTCCTCCACTTCTGGTTTTATTCCTTGGGCTCTGGTTTTGTTCCTCGGGCTCTGGTTTAGTTACTCAGTCTCCTGTTTTCTTCCTCGGGCTGTAGTTTTGTTCCACTGGCTCTGGTTTAATTCCTCGGGTCCTGATTTATTCCCTCGGACTCTGGGTTTTTTCCTCGGACTCTGGTTTTGTCCCTTGCACCCTCCTTTTGTTCCTCGGTCTATGGTTTTGTTCCTCAGGCTCTGGTTTTCTTCCTCGGGCTCTGGGTTTCTTCCTTGAGCTCTGGTTTTGTTCCTCGAGCTCTGGTTTTGTTCCTTAGGCTCTGGATTTGTTCCTCGGGGTCTGGTTTAGTTCCTCAGGTACTGGGTTTTTCCCTCAGACCCTGGTTTTCTTCCTCGGCCTCTGGTTTTGTTCCTTGAGACTGGTTTTGTTCCTTGGGCTCTGGTTTTGTTCCTCGGGCTCTGGTTTTGTTCCTCGGGCGCTGGTTTTGTTCCTCAGGCTCTAGTTTTGTTCCTCGGGCTCTGGTTTTGTTCCTCGGGCGCTGGTTTTGTTCCTCAGGCACTGGTTTAGTGCCTCAGGTACTGGTTTTGTTCCTCCGACTCTGGTTTTGTTCCTCGGTCTCTCGTTTTTTTCCTCGACATCTGGTTTTGTTCCTTGGGCTCTGGTTTTGTTCCTCAGGCTCTGGTTTTCTTCCTTGCCCTCTGCTTTAGTTCCTTGGGTTCTGGTATTGTTCCTCGGGCTCTGGTTTTCTTCCTCGGCCTCTGTTTTTTTCCCTTGGGCTCTGGTTTTTTTCCTCGGGCTCTGGTTTCTTTCTTCCAGCTCTGTTTTTTTTCCTTGGGCTCTGGTGTAGTTTCTCGGGTCCTTTCTTTCTTCCCCGGATCTGTTTTTTTTCCTAGGGCTCTGGTTTTCTTCCTCGAGCTCTGGTTTTGTTCCTCGGGCTCTTATTTTGTTCCTCCAGCTCTGGTTTTGTTCCTCGGCCTCTAGTGTAGTTCCACGGACTCTGGTTTTGTTCCTCAGGCTCTTCTTTTGTTCCTCAGTCTCTGGTTTTGTTCCTTGAGCTCTGGTTTTGTTCCTCGACATCTGGTTTTATTCCTCGGGCTCTGTTTTTTTCCTCGGACTCTGGTTTTGTTCCTCGACTCCTGGTTTTATTCCTCGGGCCCTCCTTTTGTTCCTTGGTCTCTGGTTTGGATCCTCAGGCTCTGGTTTTTTTCCTCGGGCTCTGCGTTTGTTCCTCCAGCTCTGGTTTTGTTCCTTGGGCTCTGGTTTTGTTCCTCAGGCTCTGGTTTTCTTCCTTGCCCTCTGGTTTAGTTCCTTGGGTTCTGGTATTGTTCCTCGGGCTCTGGTTTTCTTCCTCGGCCTCTGTTTTTTTCCCTTGGGCTCTGGTTTTTTTCCTCGGGCTCTGGTTTCTTTCTTCCAGCTCTGGTTTTTTTCCTTGGGCTCTGGTGTAGTTTCTCGGGTCCTTTCTTTCTTCCTCTGGGTCTGTTTTTTTTCCTAGGGCTCTGGTTTTCTTCCTCGAGCTCTGGTTTTGTTCCTCGGGCTCTTATTTTGTTCCTCCAGCTCTGGTTTTGTTCCTCGGCCTCTAGTGTAGTTCCACGGACTCTGGTTTTGTTCCTCGGGCTCTTGTTTTGTTCCTCAGTCTCTGGTTTTGTTCCTTGAGCTCTGGTTTTGTTCCTCGACATCTGGTTTTGTTCCTTGGGCTCTCGTTTTGTTCCTCGGACTCTGGTTTTGTTCCTCGACTCCTGGTTTTATTCCTCGGGCCCTCCTTTTGTTCCTTGGTCTCTGGTTTTGATCCTCAGGCTCTGGCTTTCTTCCTCGGGCTCTGGTTTTGTTCCTTGGGCTCTGGTTTTGTTCCTCCGGCTCTGGTTTTGTTCGCTGGGCGCTGGTTTTCTTCCTCAGGCTCTAGTTTTGTTCCTCGGGCTCTGGTTTTGTTCCTCGGGCTCTGGTTTCTTTCCTCCAGCTCTGGTATTTTCCTCGGGCTCTGGTGTAGTTTCTCAGGTCCTTTTTTAATTCCTCGGGGTCTGTTTTTTTTCCTAGGGCTCTGGTTTTCTTCCTCGAGCTCTGGTTTTGTTCCTCGGGCTCTGATTTTGTTCCTCCAGCTCTGGTTTTGTTCCTCGGCCTCTAGAGTAGGTCGACGGAGTATGGTTTTGTTCCTCGGGCTCTTGTTTTGTTCCTCAGGCTCTGGTTTTGTTCCTTGAGCTCTGGTTTTGTTCCTCGGGCTCTGGTTTTGTTCCTCGGACTCTGGTTTTGTTCCTCGACATCTGGTTTTATTCCTCGGGCTCTGTTTTTTTTCCTCGGACTCTGGTTTTGTTCCTCGACTCCTGGTTTTATTCCTCGGGCCCTCCTTTTGTTCCTCGATCTCTGGTTTTGATCCTCAGGCTCCGGCTTTCTTCCTCGGGCTCTGGTTTTGTTCCTCCAGCTCTGGTTTTGTTCCTCAGGCTCTGGTTTTGTTCCTCGGGCTCTGGTTTTGTTCCTCAAGCTCTGGTTTTGTTCCTCGGGCTCTAGTGTAGTTCCAAGGCCTCTGGTTTTGTTCCTCGGGCTCTGGTTTTCTTCCTCGGCCTCTGGTTTTAATCCTTGGGCTCTTGTTTTGTTCCTCCTCTTCTGGTTTTATTCCTTGGGCTCTGGTTTTGTTCCTCGGGCTCTGGTTTAGTTACTCAGTCTCCTGTTTTCTTCCTCGGGCTGTGGTTTTGTTCCACTGGCTCTGGTTTAATTCCTCGGGTCCTGATTTATTCCCTCGGACTCTGGGTTTGTTCCTCGGACTCTGGTTTTGTCCCTTGCACCCTCCTTTTGTTCCTCGGGCTATGGTTTTGTTCCTCAGGCTCTGGTTTTCTTCCTCGGGCTCTGGGTTTCTTCCTTGAGCTCTGGTTTTGTTCCTCGAGCTCTGGTTTTGTTCCTTAGGCTCTGGATTTGTTCCTCGGGCTCTGGTTTAGTTCCTCAGGTACTGGGTTTTTCCCTCAGACCCTGGTTTTCTTCCTCGGCCTCTGGTTTTGTTCCTTGAGACTGGTTTTGTTCCTCGGGCTCTGGTTTTGTTCCTCGGGCTCTGGTTTTGTTCCTCGGGCGCTGGTTTTGTTCCTCAGGCTCTAGTTTTGTTCCTCGGGCTCTGGTTTTGTTCCTCGGGCGCTGGTTTTGTTCCTCAGGCACTGGTTTAGTGCCTCAGGTACTGGTTTTGTTCCTCCGACTCTGGTTTTGTTCCTCGGTCTCTCGTTTTTTTCCTCGACATCTGGTTTTGTTCCTTGGGCTCTGGTTTTGTTCCTCAGGCTCTGGTTTTCTTCCTTGCCCTCTGGTTTAGTTCCTTGGGTTCTGGTATTGTTCCTCGGGCTCTGGTTTTCTTCCTCGGCCTCTGTTTTTTTCCCTTGGGCTCTGGTTTTTTTCCTCGGGCTCTGGTTTCTTTCTTCCAGCTCTGTTTTTTTTCCTTGGGCTCTGGTGTAGTTTCTCGGGTCCTTTCTTTCTTCCCCGGATCTGTTTTTTTTCCTAGGGCTCTGGTTTTCTTCCTCGAGCTCTGGTTTTGTTCCTCGGGCTCTTATTTTGTTCCTCCAGCTCTGGTTTTGTTCCTCGGCCTCTAGTGTAGTTCCACGGACTCTGGTTTTGTTCCTCAGGCTCTTCTTTTGTTCCTCAGTCTCTGGTTTTGTTCCTTGAGCTCTGGTTTTGTTCCTCGACATCTGGTTTTATTCCTCGGGCTCTGTTTTTTTCCTCGGACTCTGGTTTTGTTCCTCGACTCCTGGTTTTATTCCTCGGGCCCTCCTTTTGTTCCTTGGTCTCTGGTTTGGATCCTCAGGCTCTGGTTTTCTTCCTCGGGCTCTGCGTTTGTTCCTCCAGCTCTGGTTTTGTTCCTTGGGCTCTGGTTTTGTTCCTCAGGCTCTGGTTTTCTTCCTTGCCCTCTGGTTTAGTTCCTTGGGTTCTGGTATTGTTCCTCGGGCTCTGGTTTTCTTCCTCGGCCTCTGTTTTTTTCCCTTGGGCTCTGGTTTTTTTCCTCGGGCTCTGGTTTCTTTCTTCCAGCTCTGGTTTTTTTCCTTGGGCTCTGGTGTAGTTTCTCGGGTCCTTTCTTTCTTCCTCTGGGTCTGTTTTTTTTCCTAGGGCTCTGGTTTTCTTCCTCGAGCTCTGGTTTTGTTCCTCGGGCTCTTATTTTGTTCCTCCAGCTCTGGTTTTGTTCCTCGGCCTCTAGTGTAGTTCCACGGACTCTGGTTTTGTTCCTCGGGCTCTTGTTTTGTTCCTCAGTCTCTGGTTTTGTTCCTTGAGCTCTGGTTTTGTTCCTCGACATCTGGTTTTGTTCCTTGGGCTCTCGTTTTGTTCCTCGGACTCTGGTTTTGTTCCTCGACTCCTGGTTTTATTCCTCGGGCCCTCCTTTTGTTCCTTGGTCTCTGGTTTTGATCCTCAGGCTCTGGCTTTCTTCCTCGGGCTCTGGTTTTGTTCCTTGGGCTCTGGTTTTGTTCCTCCGGCTCTGGTTTTGTTCGCTGGGCGCTGGTTTTCTTCCTCAGGCTCTAGTTTTGTTCCTCGGGCTCTGGTTTTGTTCCTCGGGCTCTGGTTTCTTTCCTCCAGCTCTGGTATTTTCCTCGGGCTCTGGTGTAGTTTCTCAGGTCCTTTTTTAATTCCTCGGGGTCTGTTTTTTTTCCTAGGGCTCTGGTTTTCTTCCTCGAGCTCTGGTTTTGTTCCTCGGGCTCTGATTTTGTTCCTCCAGCTCTGGTTTTGTTCCTCGGCCTCTAGAGTAGGTCGACGGAGTATGGTTTTGTTCCTCGGGCTCTTGTTTTGTTCCTCAGTCTCTGGTTTTGTTCCTTGAGCTCTGGTTTTGTTCCTCGGGCTCTGGTTTTGTTCCTCGGACTCTGGTTTTGTTCCTCGACATCTGGTTTTATTCCTCGGGCTCTGTTTTTTTTCCTCGGACTCTGGTTTTGTTCCTCGACTCCTGGTTTTATTCCTCGGGCCCTCCTTTTGTTCCTCGATCTCTGGTTTTGATCCTCAGGCTCCGGCTTTCTTCCTCGGGCTCTGGTTTTGTTCCTCCAGCTCTGGTTTTGTTCCTCGGGCTCTGGTTTTGTTCCTCGGGCTCTGGTTTTGTTCCTCAAGCTCTGGTTTTGTTCCTCGGGCTCTAGTGTAGTTCCAAGGCCTCTGGTTTTGTTCCTCGGGCTCTGGTTTTCTTCCTCGGCCTCTGGTTTTAATCCTTGGGCTCTTGTTTTGTTCCTCCAGCTCTGGTTTTATTCCTTGGGCTCTGGTTTTGTTCCTCGGGCTCTGGTTTAGTTACTCAGTCTCCTGTTTTCTTCCTCGGGCTGTGGTTTTGTTCCACTGGCTCTGGTTTAATTCCTCGGGTCCTGATTTATTCCCTCGGACTCTGGGTTTGTTCCTCGGACTCTGGTTTTGTCCCTCGCGCCCTCCTTTTGTTCCTCGGTCTATGGTTTTGTTCCTCAGGCTCTGGTTTTCTTCCTCGGGCTCTGGGTTTGTTCCTTGGGCTCTGGTTTTGTTCCTCGAGCTCTGGTTTTGTTCCTTAGGCTCTGGATTTGTTCCTCGGGCTCTGGTTTAGTTCCTCAGGTACTGGGTTTTTCCCTCAGACCCTGGTTTTCTTCCTCGGCATCTGGTTTTGTTCCTTGAGACTGGTTTTGTTCCGTGGGCTCTGGTTTTGTTCCTCGGGCTCTGGTTTTGTTCCTCGGGCGCTGGTTTTGTTCCTCGGGCTCTAGTTTTGTTCCTCGGGCTCTGGTTTTGTTCCTCGGGCTCTGGTTTTCTTCCTCGGCCTCTGGTTTTAATCCTTGGGCTCTTGTTTTGTTCCTCCACCTCTCGTTTTATTCCTTGGGCTCTGGTTTTGTTCCTCGGGCTCTGGTTTAGTTACTCAGTCTCCTGTTTTCTTCCTCGGGCTGTGGTTTTGTTCTGCTGGCTCTGGTTTAATTCCTCGGGTCCTGATTTATTCCCTCGGACTCTGGGTTTGTTCCTCGGACTCTGGTTTTGTCCCTCGCACCCTCCTTTTGTTCCTCGGTCTATGGTTTTGTTCCTCAGGCTCTGGTTTTCTTCCTCGGGCTCTGGGTTTGTTCCTTGGGCTCTGGTTTTGTTCCTAGAGCTCTGGTTTTGTTCCTTAGGCTCTGGATTTGTTCCTCGGGGTCTGGTTTAGTTCCTCAGGTACTGGGTTTTTCCGTCAGACCCTGGTTTTCTTCCTCGGCCTCTGGTTTTGTTCCTTGAGACTGGTTTTGATCCTTGTGCTCTGGTTTTGTTCCTCGGGCTCTGGTTTTGTTCCTCGGGCGCTGGTTTTGTTCCTCAGGCTCTAGTTTTGTTCCTCGGGCTCTGGTTTTGTTCCTCGGGCTCTGGTTTTGTTCCTCAGGCACTGGTTTAGTGCCTCAGGTACTGGTTTTGTTCCTCAGACTATGGTTTTGTTCCTCGGTCTCTCGTTTTTTTCCTCGACTTCTGGTTTAGTTCCTTGGGCTCTGGTATTGTTCCTCGGTCTCTCGTTTTTTTCCTCCAGCTCTGGTTTTGTTCCTTGGGCTCTGGTTTTGTTCCTCAGGCTCTGGTTTTCTTCCTTGCCCTCTGGTTTAGTTCCTTGGGCTCTGGTTTATTTACTCAGTCTCCAGTTTTCTTCCTCGGGCTGTGGTTTTGTTCCACTGGCTCTGGTTTAATTCCTCGGGTCCTGATTTATTCCCTCGGACTCTGGGTTTGTTTCTCGGACTCTGGTTTTGTCCCTCGCACCCTCCTTTTGTTCCTCGGTCTATGGTTTTGTTCCTCAGGCTCTGGTTTTGTTCCTTGGGCTCTGGGTTTGTTCCTCGGGCTCTGGTTTTGTTCCTCGGCCTCTAGTGTAGTTCCACGGACTCTGGTTTTTTTCCTCGGGCTCTTGTTTTGTTCCTCAGTCTCTGGTTTTGTTCCTTGAGCTCTGGTTTTGTTCCTCGACATCTGGTTTTATTCCTTGGGCTCTGGTTTTTTTCCTCGGACTCTGGTTTTGTTCCTCGACTCCTGGTTTTATTCCTCGGGCCCTCCTTTTGTTCCTCGGTCTCTGGTTTTGATCCTCAGGCTCTGGTTTTCTTCCTCGGGCTCTGGTTTTGTTCCTCCAGTTCTGGTTTTGTTCCTCGGGCTTTGGTTTTGTTCCTCAAGCTCTGGGTTTGTTCCTTGGGCTCTGGTTTTGTTCCTCAAGCTCTGGTTTTGTTCCTCGGGCTCTGGTTTTCTTCCTCGGCCTCTGTTTTTTTTCCTTGGGCTCTGGTTTTGTTCCTCGGGCTCTGGTTTCTTTCCTCCAGCTCTGTTTTTTTTCCTTGGGCTCTGGTGTAGTTTCTCGGGTCCTTTCTTTCTTCCTCTGGGTCTGTTTTTTTTCCTACGGCTCTGGTTTTCTTCCTCGAGCTCTGGTTTTGTTCCTCGGGCTCTTATTTTGTTCCTCCAGCTCTGGTTTTGTTCCTCGGGCTCTGGTTTAGTTACTCAGTCTCCAGTTTTCTTCCTCGGGCTTTGGTTTTGTTCCGCTGGCTCTGGTTTAATTACTCAGTCTCCAGTTTTCTTCCTCGGGCTTTGGTTTTGTTCCGCTGGCTCTGGTTTAATTCCTCGGGTCCTGATTTATTCCCTCGGGCTCTGGGTTTGTTCCTCGGACTCTGGTTTTGTTCCTCCACACCTGGTTTTATTCCTCGCGCCCTCCTTTTGTTCCTGTGTCTCTGGTTTTGTTACTCGACATCTGGTTTTATTACTCATCCTCTGGTTTTGTTCCTCGGGCTCTGGTTTTCTCCCTCAGCTCCTGGTTTAATTCCTTGGGCTCTGGTTTTGTTACTCTAACTCTGGTTTTATTACTTGGGCTCTGGTTTTGCTCCTTGGGCTCTGGTTTTGTTCCTCAGGCTCTGGTTTTATTCCTTGGGCTCTGGTTTTGTTCCTCGGGCTCTGGTTTAGTTACTCAGTCTCCAGTTTTCTTCCTCGGGCTGTGGTTTTGTTCCTTGGGCTCTGGTTTGTTTCCTCCAGCTCTGTTTTTTTTCCTTGGGCTCTGGTGTAGTTTCTCGGGTCCTTTGTTTCTTCCTCTGGGTCTGTTTTTTTTCCTACGGCTCTGGTTTTCTTCCTCGAGCTCTGGTTTTGTTCCTCGGGCTCTTATTTTGTTCCTCCAGCTCTGGTTTTGTTCCTCGGCCTCTAGTGTAGTTCCACGGACTCTGGTTTTTTTCCTCGGGCTCTTGTTTTGTTCCTCAGTCTCTGGTTTTGTTCCTTGAGCTCTGGTTTTGTTCCTCGACATCTGGTTTTATTCCTTGGGCTCTGGTTTTTTTCCTCGGACTCTGGTTTTGTTCCTCGACTCCTGGTTTTATTCCTCGGGCCCTCCTTTCGTTCCTCGGTCTCTGGTTTTGATCCTCAGGCTCTGGTTTTCTTCCTCGGGCTCTGGTTTTGTTCCTCCAGCTCTGGTTTTGTTCCTCAAGCTCTGGTTTTGTTCCTCGGGCTCTGGTTTTGTTCCTCAAGCTCTGGTTTTCTTCCTTGGGCTCTGGTTTTGTTCCTCAGGCTCTGGTTTTCTTCCTTGCCCTCTGGTTTAGTTCCTTGGGCTCTGTTTTTGTTCCTCGGGCTCTGGTTTTCTTCCTCGGCCTCTGTTTTTTTTCCTTGGGCTCTGGTTTTGTTCCTCGGGCTCTGGTTTCTTTCCTCCAGCTCTGGTATTTTCCTCGGGCTCTGGTGTAGTTTCTCAGGTCCTTTTTTAATTCCTCGGGGTCTGTTTTTTTTCCTAGGGCTCTGGTTTTCTTCCTCGAGCTCTGGTTTTGTTCCTCGGGCTCTGATTTTGTTCCTCCAGCTCTGGTTTTGTTCCTCGGCCTCTAGAGTAGGTCGACGGAGTATGGTTTTGTTCCTCGGGCTCTTGTTTTGTTCCTCAGTCTCTGGTTTTGTTCCTTGAGCTCTGGTTTTGTTCCTCGGGCTCTGGTTTTGTTCCTCGGACTCTGGTTTTGTTCCTCGACATCTGGTTTTATTCCTCGGGCTCTGTTTTTTTTCCTCGGACTCTGGTTTTGTTCCTCGACTCCTGGTTTTATTCCTCGGGCCCTCCTTTTGTTCCTCGATCTCTGGTTTTGATCCTCAGGCTCTGGCTTTCTTCCTTGGGCTCTGGTTTTGTTCCTCCAGCTCTGGTTTTGTTCCTCGGGCTCTGGTTTTGTTCCTCCAGCTCTGGTTTTGTTCCTCAAGCTCTGGTTTTGTTCCTCGGGCTCTAGTGTAGTTCCAAGGCCTCTGGTTTTGTTCCTCGGGCTCTGGTTTTCTTCCTCGGCCTCTGGTTTTAATCCTTGGGCTCTTGTTTTGTTCCTCCACTTCTGGATTTATTCCTTGGGCTCTGGTTTTGTTCCTCGGGCTCTGGTTTAGTTACTCAGTCTCCTGTTTTCTTCCTCGGGCTGTGGTTTTGTTCCACTGGCTCTGGTTTAATTCCTCGGGTCCTGATTTATTCCCTCGGACTCTGGGTTTGTTCCTCGGACTCTGGTTTTGTCCCTTGCACCCTCCTTTTGTTCCTCGGTCTATGGTTTTGTTCCTCAGGCTCTGGTTTTCTTCCTCGGGCTCTGGGTTTGTTCCTTGGGCTCTGGTTTTGTTCCTCGAGCTCTGGTTTTGTTCCTTAGGCTCTGGATTTGTTCCTCGGGCTCTGGTTTAGTTCCTCAGGTACTGGGTTTTTCCCTCAGACCCTGGTTTTCTTCCTCGGCCTCTGGTTTTGTTCCTTGAGACTGGTTTTGTTCCTTGGGCTCTGGTTTTGTTCCTCGGGCTCTGGTTTTGTTCCTCGGGCGCTGGTTTTGTTCCTCAGGCTCTAGTTTTGTTCCTCGGGCTCTGGTTTTGTTCCTCGGGCTCTGGTTTTGTTCCTCAGGCACTGGTTTAGTGCCTCAGGTACTGATTTTGTTCCTCAGAATCTGGTTTTGTTCCTCGGTCTCTTGTTTTTTTCCTCGACATCTGGTTTAGTTCCTTGGGCTCTGGTATTGTTCCTCGGGCTCTGGTTTTCTTCCTCGGCCTCTGGTTTTAATCCTTGGGCTCTTGTTTTGTTCCTCCACCTCTGGTTTTATTCCTTGGGCTCTGGTTTTGTTCCTCGGGCTCTGGTTTATTTACTCAGTCTCCAGTTTTCTTCCTCGGGCTGTGGTTTTGTTCTGCTGGCTCTGGTTTAATTCCTCGGGTCCTGATTTATTCCCTCGGATTCTGGGTTTGTTCCTCGGACTCTGGTTTTGTCCCTCGCACCCTCCTTTTGTTCCTCGGTCTATGGTTTTGTTCCTCAGGCTCTGGTTTTGTTCCTTGGGCTCTGGGTTTGTTCCTCGGGCTCTGGTTTTGTTCCTCGGCCTCTAGTGTAGTTCCACGGACTCTGTTTTTTTTCCTCGGGCTCTTGTTTTTTCTTCAGTCTCTGGTTTTGTTCCTTGAGCTCTGGTTTTGTTCCTCGACATCTGGTTTTATTCCTTGGGCTCTGGTTTTGTTCCTCAGGCTCTGGTTTTCTTCCTCGGGCTCTGGTTTTGTTCCTCCAGCTCTGGTTTTGTTCCTCGGACTCTGGTTTTGTTCCTCAAGCTCTGGTTTTGTTCCTTGGGCTCTGGTTTTGTTCCTCAGGCTCTGGTTTTCTTCCTTGCCCTCTGGTTTAGTTCCTTGGGCTCTGGTTTTGTTCCTCGGGCTCTGGTTTTCTTCCTCGGCCTCTGTTTTTTTTCCTTGGGCTCTGGTTTTGTTCCTCGGGCTCTGGTTTCTTTCCTCCAGCTCTGGTATTTTCCTCGGGCTCTGGTGTAGTTTCTCAGGTCCTTTTTTAATTCCTCGGGGTCTGTTTTCTTTCCTATGGCTCTGGTTTTCTTCCTCGAGCTCTGGTTTTGTTCCTCGGGCTCTGATTTTGTTCCTCCAGCTCTTATTTTTTTCCTCGGCCTCTAGAGTAGGTCGACGGAGTATGGTTTTGTTCCTCGGGCTCTTGTTTTGTTCCTCAGTCTCTGGTTTTGTTCCTCGAGCTCTGGTTTTGTTCCTCGGGCTCTGGTTTTGTTCCTCGGACTCTGGTTTTGTTCCTCGACATCTGGTTTTATTCCTCGGGCTCTGTTTTTTTTCCTCGGACTCTGGTTTTGTTCCTCGACTCCTGGTTTTGTTCCTCGGTCTCTCGTTTTTTTCCTCGACATCTGGTTTAGTTCCTTGGGCTCTGGTATTGTTCCTCGGGCTCTGGTTTTCTTCCTCGGCCTCTGTTTTTTTCCCTTGGGCTCTGGTTTTGTTCCTCGGGCTCTGGTTTCTTTCCTCCAGCTCTGTTTTTTTTCCTTGGGCTCTGGTGTAGTTTCTCGGGTCCTTTGTTTCTTCCTCTGGGTCTGTTTTTTTTCCTACGGCTCTGGTTTTCTTCCTCGAGCTCTGGTTTTGTTCCTCGGGCTCTTATTTTGTTCCTCCAGCTCTGGTTTTGTTCCTCGGGCTCTGGTTTAGTTACTCAGTCTCCAGTTTTCTTCCTCGGGCTTTGGTTTTGTTCCGCTGGCTCTGGTTTAATTACTCAGTCTCCAGTTTTCTTCCTCGGGCTTTGGTTTTGTTCCGCTGGCTCTGGTTTAATTCCTCGGGTCCTGATTTATTCCCTCGGGCTCTGGGTTTGTTCCTCGGACTCTGGTTTTGTTCCTCCACACCTGGTTTTATTCCTCGCGCCCTCCTTTTGTTCCTGTGTCTCTGGTTTTGTTACTCGACATCTGGTTTTATTACTCATCCTCTGGTTTTGTTCCTCGGGCTCTGGTTTTCTCCCTCAGCTCCTGGTTTAATTCCTTGGGCTCTGGTTTTGTTCCTCTAACTCTGGTTTTATTACTTGGGCTCTGGTTTTGCTCCTTGGGCTCTGGTTTTGTTCCTCCAGCTGTGGTTTTATTCCTTGGGCTCTGGTTTTGTTCCTCGGGCTCTGGTTTAGTTACTCAGTCTCCAGTTTTCTTCCTCGGGCTGTGGTTTTGTTCCTCGGGCTCTGGTTTGTTTCCTCCAGCTCTGTTTTTTTTCCTTGGGCTCTGGTGTAGTTTCTCGAGTCCTTTGTTTCTTCCTCTGGGTCTGTTTTTTTTCCTACGGCTCTGGTTTTCTTCCTCGAGCTCTGGTTTTGTTCCTCGGGCTCTTATTTTGTTCCTCCAGCTCTGGTTTTGTTCCTCGGCCTCTAGTGTAGTTCCACGGACTCTGGTTTTTTTCCTCGGGCTCTTGTTTTGTTCCTCAGTCTCTGGTTTTGTTCCTTGAGCTCTGGTTTTGTTCCTCGACATCTGGTTTTATTCCTTGGGCTCTGGTTTTTTTCCTCGGACTCTGGTTTTGTTCCTCGACTCCTGGTTTTATTCCTCGGGCCCTCCTTTTGTTCCTCGGTCTCTGGTTTTGATCCTCAGGCTCTGGTTTTCTTCCTCGGGCTCTGGTTTTGTTCCTCCAGCTCTGGTTTTGTTCCTCGGGCTCTGGTTTTGTTCCTCGGGCTCTGGGTTTGTTCCTCCAGCTCTGGTTTTGTTCCTTGGGCTCTGGTTTTGTTCCTCAGGCTCTGGTTTTCTTCCTTGCCCTCTGGTTTAGTTCCTTGGGCTCTGGTTTTGTTCCTCGGGCTCTGGTTTTATTCCTCGGCCTCTGTTTTTTTTCCTTGGGCTCTGGTTTTGTTCCTCGGGCTCTGGTTTCTTTCCTCCAGCTCTGGTATTTTCCTCGGGCTCTGGTGTAGTTTCTCGGGTCCTTTTTTAATTCCTCGGGGTTTGTTTTTTTTCCTAGGACTCTGGTTTTCTTCCTCGAGCTCTGGTTTTGTTCCTCGGGCTCTGATTTTGTTCCTCCAGCTCTGGTTTTGTTCCTCGGCCTCTAGAGTAGGTCGACGGAGTATGGTTTTGTTCCTCGGGCTCTTGCTTTGTTCCTCAGTCTCTGGTTTTGTTCCTTGAGCTCTGGTTTTGTTCCTCGGGCTCTGGTTTTATTCCTCGGGCTCTGGTTTTTTTCCTCGGACTCTGGTTTTGTTCCTCGACTCCTGGTTTTATTCCTCGGGCCCTCCTTTTGTTCCTCGATCTCTGGTTTTGATCCTCAGGCTCTGGCTTTCTTCCTCGGGCTCTGGTTTTGTTCCTTGGGCTCTGGTTTTGTTCCTCGGGCTCTGGTTTTGTTCCTCGGGCTCTGGTTTTGTTCCTCAAGCTCTGGTTTTGTTCCTCGGGCTCTAGTGTAGTTCCAAGGCCTCTGGTTTTGTTCCTCGGGCTCTGGTTCTCTTCCTCGGCCTCTGGTTTTAATCCTTGGGCTCTTGTTTTGTTCCTCCACTTCTGGTTTTATTCCTTGGGCTCTGGTTTTGTTCCTCGGGCTCTGGTTTAGTTACTCAGTCTCCTGTTTTCTTCCTCGGGCTGTGGTTTTGTTCCACTGGCTCTGGTTTAATTCCTCGGGTCCTGATTTATTCCCTCGGACTCTGGGTTTGTTCCTCGGACTCTGGTTTTGTCCCTTGCACCCTCCTTTTGTTCCTCGGTCTATGGTTTTGTTCCTCAGGCTCTGGTTTTCTTCCTCGGGCTCTGGGTTTGTTCCTTGGGCTCTGGTTTTGTTCCTCGAGCTCTGGTTTTGTTCCTTAGGCTCTGGATTTGTTCCTCGGGCTCTGGTTTAGTTCCTCAGGTACTGGGTTTTTCCCTCAGACCCTGGTTTTCTTCCTCGGCCTCTGGTTTTGTTCCTTGAGACTGGTTTTGTTCCTTGGGCTCTGGTTTTGTTCCTCGGGCTCTGGTTTTGTTCCTCGGGCGCTGGTTTTGTTCCTCAGGCTCTAGTTTTGTTCCTCGGGCTCTGGTTTTGTTCCTCGGGCGCTGGTTTTGTTCCTCAGGCACTGGTTTAGTGCCTCAGGTATTGGTTTTGTTCCTCCGACTCTGGTTTTGTTCCTCGGTCTCTCGTTTTTTTCCTCGACATCTGGTTTTGTTCCTTGGGCTCTGGTTTTGTTCCTCAGGCTCTGGTTTTCTTCCTTGCCCTCTGGTTTAGTTCCTTGGGTTCTGGTATTGTTCCTCGGGCTCTGGTTTTCTTCCTCGGCCTCTGTTTTTTTCCCTTGGGCTCTGGTTTTTTTCCTCGGGCTCTGGTTTCTTTCTTCCAGCTCTGGTTTTTTTCCTTGGGCTCTGGTGTAGTTTCTCGGGTCCTTTCTTTCTTCCTCTGGGTCTGTTTTTTTTCCTAGGGCTCTGGTTTTCTTCCTCGAGCTCTGGTTTTGTTCCTCGGGCTCTTATTTTGTTCCTCCATCTCTGGTTTTGTTCCTCGGCCTCTAGTGTAGTTCCACGGACTCTGGTTTTGTTCCTCGGGCTCTTCTTTTGTTCCTCAGTCTCTGGTTTTGTTCCTTGAGCTCTGGTTTTGTTCCTCGACATCTGGTTTTATTCCTTGGGCTCTGGTTTTTTTCCTCGGACTCTGGTTTTGTTCCTCGACTCCTGGTTTTATTCCTCGGGCCCTCCTTTTTTTCCTCGGTCTCTGGTTTTGATCCTCAGGCTCTGGTTTTCTTCCTCGGGCTCTGGGTTTGTTCCTCCAGCTCTGGTTTTGTTCCTTGGGCTCTGGTTTTGTTCCTCAGGCTCTGGTTTTCTTCCTTGCCCTCTGGTTTAGTTCCTTGGGTTCTGGTATTGTTCCTCGGACTCTGGTTTTCTTCCTCGGCCTCTGTTTTTTTCCCTTGGGCTCTGGTTTTGTTCCTCGGGCTCTGGTTTTGTTCCTCAAGCTCTGGTTTTGTTCCTCGGGCTCTAGTGTAGTTCCAAGGCCTCTGGTATTGTTCCTCGGGCTCTGGTTTTCTTCCTCGGCCTCCGTTTTTTTTCCTAGGGCTCTGGTTTTCTTCCTCGAGCTCTGGTTTTGTTCCTCGGGCTCTGATTTTGTTCCTCCAGCTCTGGTTTTGTTCCTCGGCCTCTAGAGTAGGTCGACGGAGTATGGTTTTGTTCCTCGGGCTCTTGTTTTGTTCCTCAGTCTCTGGTTTTGTTCCTTGAGCTCTGGTTTTGTTCCTCGGGCTCTGGTTTTGTTCCTCGGACTCTGGTTTTGTTCCTCGACATCTGGTTTTATTCCTCGGGCTCTGTTTTTTTTCCTCGGACTCTGGTTTTGTTCCTCGACTCCTGGTTTTATTCCTCGGGCCCTCCTTTTGTTCCTCGATCTCTGGTTTTGATCCTTAGGCTCTGGCTTTCTTCTTCGGGCTCTGGTTTTGTTCCTCCAGCTCTGGTTTTGTTCCTCGGGCTCTGGTTTTGTTCCTCGGGCTCTGGTTTTGTTCCTCAAGCTCTGGTTTTGTTCCTCGGGCTCTAGTGTAGTTCCAAGGCCTCTGGTTTTGTTCCTCGGGCTCTGGTTTTCTTCCTCGGCCTCTGGTTTTAATCCTTGGGCTCTTGTTTTGTTCCTCCACTTCTGGTTTTATTCCTTGGGCTCTGGTTTTGTTCCTCGGGCTCTGGTTTAGTTACTCAGTCTCCTGTTTTCTTCCTCGGGCTGTGGTTTTGTTCCACTGGCTCTGGTTTAATTCCTCGGGTCCTGATTTATTCCCTCGGACTCTGGGTTTGTTCCTCGGACTCTGGTTTTGTCCCTCGCACCCTCCTTTTGTTCCTCGGTCTATGATTTTGTTCCTCAGGCTCTGGTTTTCTTCCTCGGGCTCTGGGTTTGTTCCTTGGGCTCTGGTTTTGTTCCTCGAGCTCTGGTTTTGTTCCTTACGCTCTGGTTTTGTTCCTCGGGCTCTGGTTTTGTTCCTCAGGTACTGGGTTTTTCCCTCAGACCCTGGTTTTCTTCCTCGGCCTCTGGTTTTGTTCCTTGAGACTGGTTTTGTTCCTTGGGCTCTGGTTTTGTTCCTCAGGCTCTGGTTTTGTTCCTCGGGTGCTGGTTTTGTTCCTCAGGCTCTAGTTTTGTTCCTCGGGCTCTGGTTTTGTTCCTCGGGCGCTGGTTTTGTTCCTCGAGCTCTGGTTTTGTTCCTCTGGCTCTTGTTTTGTTCTTCAGTCTCTGGTTTTGTTCCTCGGACTCTGGTTTTGTTCCTCGGACTCTGGTTTTGTTCCTCGACTCCTGGTTTTATTCCTCGGGCCCTCCTTTTGTTCCTCGGTCTCTGGTTTTGATCCTCAGGCTCTGGCTTTCTTCCTCGGGCTCTGGTTTTGTTCCTTGGGCTCTGGTTTTGTTCCTCGGGCTCTGGTTTTGTTCCTTGGGCGCTAGTTTTGTTCCTCAGGCTCTAGTTTTGTTCCTCAGGCTCTGGTTTTGTTCCTCGGGCTCTGGTTTTGTGCCTCAGGCACTGGTTTAGTGCCTCAGGTACTGGTTTTGTTCCTCAGACTCTGGTTTTGTTCCTCGGTCTCTCGTTTTTTTCCTCGACATCTGGTTTTTTTCCTTGGGCACTGGTTTTGTTCCTCAGGCTCTGGTTTTCTTCCTTGCCCTCTGGTTTAGTTCCTTGGGCTCTGGTTTTGTTCCTCGGGCTCTGGTTTTCTTCCTCGGCCTCTGTTTTTTTTCCTCGGGCTCTGGGTTTGTTCCTCGGACTCTGGTTTTGTTCCTCCACACCTGGTTTTATTCCTCGCGCCCTGCTTTTATTCCTGGGTCTCTGGTTTTGTTACTCGACATCTGGTTTTGTTACTCATCCTCTGGTTTTGTTCCTCGGGCTCTGGTTTTCTCCCTCAGCTCCTGGTTTAATTCCTTGGGCTCTGGTTTTGTTCCTCTAACTCTGGTTTTATTACTTGGGCTCTGGTTTTGCTCCTCTGGCTCTGGTTTTGTTCCTCCAGCTGTGGTTTTATTCCTTGGGCTCTGGTTTTGTTCCTCGGGCTCTGGTTTAGTTACTCAGTCTCCAGTTTTCTTCCTCGGGCTCTGGTTTTGTTCCTCGGGCTCTGGTTTCTTTCCTCCAGCTCTGTGTTTTTTCCTTGGGCTCTGGTGTAGTTTCTCGGGTCCTTTTTTTCTTCCTCAGGGTCTGTTTTTTTTCCTAGGGCTCTGGTTTTCTTCCTCGAGCTCTGGTTTTGTTCCTCGGGCTCTTATTTTGTTCCTCCAGCTCTGGTTTTGTTCCTCGGGCTCTAGTGTAGTTCCACGGACTCTGGTTTTGTTCCTCGGGCTCTTGTTTTGTTCCTCAGTCTCTGGTTTTGTTCCTTGAGCTCTGGTTTTGTTCCTCGACATCTGGTTTTATTCCTTGGGCTCTGGTTTTTCTCCTCGGACTCTGGTTTTGTTCCTCGACTCCTGGTTTTATTTCTCGGGCCCTCCTTTTGTTCCTCGGGCTCTGGTTTTGATCCTCAGGCTCTGGTTGTCTTCCTCGGGCTCTGGTTTTGTTCCTCCAGCTCTGGTTTTGTTCCTCGGGATCTGGTTTTGTTCCTCGGGCTCTGCTTTTGTTCCTCAAGCTCTGGTTTTGTTCCTTGGGCTCTAGTGTAGTTCCAAGGCCTCTGGTTTTGTTCCTCGGGCTCTGGTTTTCTTCCTCGGCCTCTGGTTTTAATCCTTGGGCTCTTGTTTTGTTCCTCCACCTCTGGTTTTATTCCTTGGGCTCTGGTTTTGTTCCTCCAGCTCTGGTTTTATTCCTTGGGCTCTGGTTTTGTTCCTCGGGCTCTGGTTTAGTTACTCAGTCTCCAGTTTTCTTCCTCGGGCTCTGGTTTTGTTCCTCGGGCTCTGGTTTCTTTCCTCCAGCTCTGGTTTTTTTCCTTGGTCTCTGGTGTAGTTTCTCGGTTCCTTTTTTTCTTCCTCGGGGTCTGTCTTTTTTCCTAGGGCTCTGGTTTTCTTCCTCGAGCTCTGGTTTTGTTCCTCGGGCTCTTATTTTGTTCCTCCAGCTCTGGTTTTGTTCCTCGGCCTCTAGTGTAGTTCCACGGACTCTGGTTTTGTTCCTCGGGCTCTTGTTTTGTTCCTCAGTCTCTGGTTTTGTTCCTTGAGCTCTGGTTTTGTTCCTCGACATCTGGTTTTATTCCTTGGGCTCTGGTTTTTTTCCTCGGACTCTGCTTTTGTTCCTCGACTCCTGGTTTTATTCCTCGGGCCCTCCTTTTGTTCCTCGGTCTCTGGTTTTGATCCACAGGCTCTGGCTTTCTTCCTCGGGCTCTGGTTTTGTTCCTCCAGCTCTGGTTTTGTTCCTCGGGCTTTGGTTTTGTTCCTCGGGCTCTGGTTTAGTTACTCAGTCTCCAGTTTTCTTCCTCGGGCTCTGGTTTTGTTCCTCGGGCTCTGGTTTCTTTCCTCCAGCTCTGGTTTTTTTCCTTGGTCTCTGGTGTAGTTTCTCGGTTCCTTTTTTTCTTCCTCGGGGTCTGTCTTTTTTCCTAGGGCTCTGGTTTTCTTCCTCGAGCTCTGGTTTTGTTCCTCGGGCTCTTATTTTGTTCCTCCAGCTCTGGTTTTGTTCCTCGGCCTCTAGTGTAGTTCCACGGACTCTGGTTTTGTTCCTCGGGCTCTTGTTTTGTTCCTCAGTCTCTGGTTTTGTTCCTTGAGCTCTGGTTTTGTTCCTCGACATCTGGTTTTATTCCTTGGGCTCTGGTTTTTTTCCTCGGACTCTGCTTTTGTTCCTCGACTCCTGGTTTTATTCCTCGGGCCCTCCTTTTGTTCCTCGGTCTCTGGTTTTGATCCACAGGCTCTGGCTTTCTTCCTCGGGCTCTGGTTTTGTTCCTCCAGCTCTGGTTTTGTTCCTCGGGCTTTGGTTTTGTTCCTCGGGCTCTGGTTTTGTTCCTCAAGCTCTGGTTTTGTTCCTCGGGCTCTAGTGTAGTTCAAAGGCCTCTGGTTTTGTTCCTCGGGCTCTGGTTTTCTTCCTCGGCCTCTGGTTTTAATCCTTGGGCTCTTGTTTTGTTCCTCCAGCTCTGGTTTTGTTCCTCAGTCTCTGGTTTTGTTCCTTGAGCTCTGGTTTTGTTCCTCGACATCTGGTTTTATTCCTCGGGCTCTGGTTTTGTTCCTCGACTCCTGGTTTTATTCCTCGGGCCCTCCTTTTGTTCCTCGGTCTCTGGTTTTGATCCTCAGGCTCTGGTTTTCTTCCTCGGGCTCTGGTTTTGTTCCTCCAGCTCTGGTTTTGTTCCTCGGGCTCTGGTTTTGTTCCTTGGGCTCTGGTTTTGTTCCTTAGGCTCTGGATTTGTTCCTCGGGCTCTGGTTTCTTTCCTCCAGCTCTGGTTTTTTTCCTTGGGCTCTGGTTTTCTTCCTCGAGCTCTTGTTTTGTTCCTCAGTCTCTGGTTTTGTTCCTTGAGCTCTGGTTTTGTTCCTCGGGCTCTGGTTTTGTTCCTCGGACTCTGGTTTTGTTCCTCGGGCTCTGGTTTTGTTCCTCAAGCTCTGGTTTTGTTCCTCGGGCTCTAGTTTAGTTCCAAGGCCTCTGGTTTTGTTCCTCGGGCTCTGGTTTTCTTCCTCGGCCTCTGGTTTTAATCCTTGGGCTCTTGTTTTGTTCCTCCAGCTCTGGTTTTATTCCTTGGGCTCTGGTTTTGTTCCTCCAGCTCTGGTTTTATTCCTTGGGCTCTGGTTTTGTTCCTCGGGCTCTGGTTTAGTTACTCAGTCTCCAGTTTTCTTCCTCGGGCTCTGGTTTTTTTCCTCGGGCTCTGGTTTCTTTCCTCCAGCTCTGGTTTTTTCCCTTGGTCTCTGGTGTAGTTTCTCGGGTCCTTTTTTTCTTCCTCGGGGTCTGTCTTTTTTCCTAGGGCTCTGGTTTTCTTCCTCGAGCTCTGGTTTTGTTCCTCGGGCTCTTATTTTGTTCCTCCAGCTCTGGTTTTGTTCCTCGGCCTCTAGTGTAGTTCCACGGACTCTGGTTTTGTTCCTCGGGCTCTTGTTTTGTTCCTCAGTCTCTGGTTTTGTTCCTTGAGCTCTGGTTTTGTTCCTCGACATCTGGTTTTGTTCCTCGGGTCTGGTTTTCTTCCTCGGCCTCTGGTTTTAATCCTTGGGCTCTTGTTTTGTTCCTCCACCTCTCGTTTTATTCCTTGGGCTCTGGTTTTTTTCCTCGGGCTCTGGTTTAGTTACTCAGTCTCTTGTTTTCTTCCTCGGGCTGTGGTTTTGTTCCACTGGCTCTGGTTTAATTCCTCGGGTCCTGATTTATTCCCTCGGACTCTGGGTTTGTTCCTCGGACTCTGGTTTTGTCCCTCGCACCCTCCTTTTGTTCCTCGGTCTATGGTTTTGTTCCTCAGGCTCTGGTTTTCTTCCTCGGGCTCTGGGTTTGTTCCTTGGGCTCTGGTTTTGTTCCTCGAGCTCTGGTTTTGTTCCTTAGGCTTTGGATTTGTTCCTCGGGCTCTGGTTTAGTTCCTCAGGTACTGGGTTTTTCCCTCAGACCCTGGTTTTCTTCCTCGGCCTCTGGTTTTGTTCCTTGAGCTCTGGTTTTGTTCCTTGGGCTCTGGTTTTGTTCCTCGGGCTCTGGTTTTGTTCCTCGGGCGCTGGTTTTGTTCCTCAGGCTCTAGTTTTGTTCCTCGGGCTCTGGTTTTGTTCCTCGGGCTCTGGTTTTGTTCCTCAGGCACTGGTTTAGTGCCTCAGGTACTGGTTTTGTTCCTCAGACTCTGGTTTTGTTCCTCGGTCTCTCGTTTTTTTCCTCCAGCTCTGGTTTTGTTCCTTGGGCTCTGGTTTTGTTCCTCAGCCTCTGGTTTTCTTCCTTGCCCTCTGGTTTAGTTCCTTGGGCTCTGGTATTGTTCCTCGGGCTCTGGTTTTCTTCCTCGGCCTCTGTTTTTTTCCCTTGGGCTCTGTTTTTTTTCCTCGGGCTCTGGTTTCTTTCCTCCAGCTCTGTTTTTTTTCTTGGGCTCTGGTGTAGTTTCTCGGGTCCTTTCTTTCTTCCTCTGGGTCTGTTTTTTTTCCTACGGCTCTGGTTTTCTTCCTCGAGCTCTGGTTTTGTTCCTCGGGCTCTTATTTTGTTCCTCCAGCTCTGGTTTTGTTCCTCGGCCTCTAGTGTAGTTCCACGGACTCTGGTTTTGTTCCTTAAGCTCTGGTTTTGTTCCTCGGGCTCTGGTTTTGTTCCTCAGGTACTGGGTTTTTCCCTCAGACCCTGGTTTTCTTCCTCGGCCTCTGGTTTTGTTCCTTGAGACTGGTTTTGTTCCTTGGGCTCTGGTTTTGTTCCTCAGGCTCTGGTTTTGTTCCTCGGGTGCTGGTTTTGTTCCTCAGGCTCTAGTTTTGTTCCTCGGGCTCTGGTTTTGTTCCTCGGGTGCTGGTTTTGTTCCTCGAGCTCTGGTTTTGTTCCTCTGGCTCTTGTTTTGTTCTTCAGTCTCTGGTTTTGTTCCTCGGACTCTGGTTTTGTTCCTCGGACTCTGGTTTTGTTCCTCGACTCCTGGTTTTATTCCTTGGGCCCTCCTTTTGTTCCTCGGTCTCTGGTTTTGATCCTCAGGCTCTGGCTTTCTTCCTCGGGCTCTGGTTTTGTTCCTTGGGCTCTGGTTTTGTTCCTCGGGCTCTGGTTTTGTTCCTTGGGCGCTGGTTTTGTTCCTCAGGCTCTAGTTTTGTCCCTCGGGCTCTGGTTTTGTTCCTCGGGCTCTGGTTTTGTTCCTCAGGCACTGGTTTAGTGCCTCACGTACTGGTTTTGTTCCTCAGACTCTGGTTTTGTTCCTCGGTCTCTCGTTTTTTTCCTCGACATCTGGTTTTGTTCCTTGGGCACTGGTTTTGTTCCTCGGGCTCTTATTTTGTTCCTCCAGCTCTGGTTTTGTTCCTCGGGCTCTGGTTTAGTTACTCAGTCTCCAGTTTTCTTCCTCGGGCTTTGGTTTTGTTCCGCTGGCTCTGGTTTAATTACTCAGTCTCCAGTTTTCTTCCTCGGGCTTTGGTTTTGTTCCGCTGGCTCTGGTTTAATTCCTCGGGTCCTGATTTATTCCCTCGGGCTCTGGGTTTGTTCCTCGGACTCTGGTTTTGTTCCTCCACACCTGGTTTTATTCCTCGCGCCCTCCTTTTGTTCCTGTGTCTCTGGTTTTGTTACTCGACATCTGGTTTTATTACTCATCCTCTGGTTTTGTTCCTCGGGCTCTGGTTTTCTCCCTCAGCTCCTGGTTTAATTCCTTGGGCTCTGGTTTTGTTCCTCTAACTCTGGTTTTATTACTTGGGCTCTGGTTTTGCTCCTTGGGCTCTGGTTTTGTTCCTCCAGCTGTGGTTTTATTCCTTGGGCTCTGGTTTTGTTCCTCGGGCTCTGGTTTAGTTACTCAGTCTCCAGTTTTCTTCCTCGGGCTGTGGTTTTGTTCCTCGGGCTCTGGTTTGTTTCCTCCAGCTCTGTTTTTTTTCCTTGGGCTCTGGTGTAGTTTCTCGAGTCCTTTGTTTCTTCCTCTGGGTCTGTTTTTTTTCCTACGGCTCTGGTTTTCTTCCTCGAGCTCTGGTTTTGTTCCTCGGGCTCTTATTTTGTTCCTCCAGCTCTGGTTTTGTTCCTCGGCCTCTAGTGTAGTTCCACGGACTCTGGTTTTTTTCCTCGGGCTCTTGTTTTGTTCCTCAGTCTCTGGTTTTGTTCCTTGAGCTCTGGTTTTGTTCCTCGACATCTGGTTTTATTCCTTGGGCTCTGGTTTTTTTCCTCGGACTCTGGTTTTGTTCCTCGACTCCTGGTTTTATTCCTCGGGCCCTCCTTTTGTTCCTCGGTCTCTGGTTTTGATCCTCAGGCTCTGGTTTTCTTCCTCGGGCTCTGGTTTTGTTCCTCCAGCTCTGGTTTTGTTCCTCGGGCTCTGGTTTTGTTCCTCGGGCTCTGGGTTTGTTCCTCCAGCTCTGGTTTTGTTCCTTGGGCTCTGGTTTTGTTCCTCAGGCTCTGGTTTTCTTCCTTGCCCTCTGGTTTAGTTCCTTGGGCTCTGGTTTTGTTCCTCGGGCTCTGGTTTTATTCCTCGGCCTCTGTTTTTTTTCCTTGGGCTCTGGTTTTGTTCCTCGGGCTCTGGTTTCTTTCCTCCAGCTCTGGTATTTTCCTCGGGCTCTGGTGTAGTTTCTCGGGTCCTTTTTTAATTCCTCGGGGTCTGTTTTTTTTCCTAGGGCTCTGGTTTTCTTCCTCGAGCTCTGGTTTTGTTCCTCGGGCACTGGTTTTGTTCCTCGGGCTCTAGTTTTGTTCCTCGGGCTCTGGTTTTGTTCCTCGGGCTCTGGTTTTCTTCCTCGGCCTCTGGTTTTAATCCTTGGGCTCTTGTTTTGTTCCTCCACCTCTCGTTTTATTCCTTGGGCTCTGGTTTTGTTCCTCGGGCTCTGGTTTAGTTACTCAGTCTCCTGTTTTCTTCCTCGGGCTGTGGTTTTGTTCTGCTGGCTCTGGTTTAATTCCTCGGGTCCTGATTTATTCCCTCGGACTCTGGGTTTGTTCCTCGGACTCTGGTTTTGTCCCTCGCACCCTCCTTTTGTTCCTCGGTCTATGGTTTTGTTCCTCAGGCTCTGGTTTTCTTCCTCGGGCTCTGGGTTTGTTCCTTGGGCTCTGGTTTTGTTCCTAGAGCTCTGGTTTTGTTCCTTAGGCTCTGGATTTGTTCCTCGGGGTCTGGTTTAGTTCCTCAGGTACTGGGTTTTTCCGTCAGACCCTGGTTTTCTTCCTCGGCCTCTGGTTTTGTTCCTTGAGACTGGTTTTGATCCTTGTGCTCTGGTTTTGTTCCTCGGGCTCTGGTTTTGTTCCTCGGGCGCTGGTTTTGTTCCTCAGGCTCTAGTTTTGTTCCTCGGGCTCTGGTTTTGTTCCTCGGGCTCTGGTTTTGTTCCTCAGGCACTGGTTTAGTGCCTCAGGTACTGGTTTTGTTCCTCAGACTCTGGTTTTGTTCCTCGGTCTCTCGTTTTTTTCCTCGAGATCTGGTTTAGTTCCTTGGGCTCTGGTATTGTTCCTCGGTCTCTCGTTTTTTTCCTCCAGCTCTGGTTTTGTTCCTTGGGCTCTGGTTTTGTTCCTCAGGCTCTGGTTTTCTTCCTTGCCCTCTGGTTTAGTTCCTTGGGCTCTGGTTTATTTACTCAGTCTCCAGTTTTCTTCCTCGGGCTGTGGTTTTGTTCCACTGGCTCTGGTTTAATTCCTCGGGTCCTGATTTATTCCCTCGGACTCTGGGTTTGTTTCTCGGACTCTGGTTTTGTCCCTCGCACCCTCCTTTTGTTCCTCGGTCTATGGTTTTGTTCCTCAGGCTCTGGTTTTGTTCCTTGGGCTCTGGGTTTGTTCCTCGGGCTCTGGTTTTGTTCCTCGGCCTCTAGTGTAGTTCCATGGACTCTGTTTTTTTTCCTCGGGCTCTTGTTTTGTTCCTCAGTCTCTGGTTTTGTTCCTTGAGCTCTGGTTTTGTTCCTCGACATCTGGTTTTATTCCTTGGGCTCTGGTTTTTTTCCTCGGACTCTGGTTTTGTTCCTCGACTCCTGGTTTTATTCCTCGGGCCCTCCTTTTGTTCCTCGGTCTCTGGTTTTGATCCTCAGGCTCTGGTTTTCTTCCTCGGGCTCTGGTTTTGTTCCTCCAGCTCTGGTTTTGTTCCTTGGGCTCTGGTTTTGTTCCTCAAGCTCTGGGTTTGTTCCTTGGGCTCTGGTTTAGTTCCTTGGGCTCTGTTTTTTTTCCTCGGGCTCTGGTTTTCTTCCTCGGCCTCTGTTTTTTTTCCTTGGGCTCTGGTTTTGTTCCTCGGGCTCTGGTTTCTTTCCTCCAGCTCTGGTATTTTCCTCGGGCTCTGGTGTAGTTTCTCAGGTCCTTTTTTAATTCCTCGGGGTCTGTTTTTTTCCTAGGGCTCTGGTTTTCTTCCTCGAGCTCTGGTTTTGTTCCTCGGGCTCTGATTTTGTTCCTCCAGCTCTGGTTTTGTTCCTCGGCCTCTAGAGTAGGTCGACGGAGTATGGTTTTGTTCCTCGGGCTCTTGTTTTGTTCCTCAGTCTCTGGTTTTGTTCCTTGAGCTCTGGTTTTGTTCCTCGGGCTCTGGTTTTGTTCCTCGGACTCTGGTTTTGTTCCTCGACATCTGGTTTTATTCCTCGGGCTCTGTTTTTTTTCCTCGGACTCTGGTTTTGTTCCTCGACTCCTGGTTTTATTCCTCGGGCCCTCCTTTTGTTCCTCGATCTCTGGTTTTGATCCTCAGGCTCTGGCTTTCTTCCTCGGGCTCTGGTTTTGTTCCTCCAGCTCTGGTTTTGTTCCTCGGGCTCTGGTTTTTTTCCTCGGGCTCTGGTTTTGTTCCTCAAGCTCTGGTTTTGTTCCTCGGGCTCTAGTGTAGTTCCAAGGCCTCTGGTTTTGTTCCTCGGGCTCTGGTTTTCTTCCTTGGCCTCTGGTTTTAATCCTTGGGCTCTTGTTTTGTTCCTCCACTTCTGGTTTTATTCCTTGGGCTCTGGTTTTGTTCCTCGGGCTCTGGTTTAGTTACTCAGTCTCCTGTTTTCTTCCTCGGGCTGTGGTTTTGTTCCACTGGCTCTGGTTTAATTCCTCGGGTCCTGATTTATTCCCTCGGACTCTGGGTTTGTTCCTCGGACTCTGGTTTTGTCCCTTGCACCCTCCTTTTGTTCCTCGGTCTATGGTTTTGTTCCTCAGGCTCTGGTTTTCTTCCTCGGGCTCTGGGTTTGTTCCTTGAGCTCTGGTTTTGTTCCTCGAGCTCTGGTTTTGTTCCTTAGGCTCTGGATTTGTTCCTCGGGCTCTGGTTTAGTTCCTCAGGTACTGGGTTATTCCCTCAGACCCTGGTTTTCTTCCTCGGCCTCTGGTTTTGTTCCTTGAGACTGGTTTTGTTCCTTGGGCTCTGGTTTTGTTCCTCGGGCTCTGGTTTTGTTCCTCGGGCGCTGGTTTTGTTCCTCAGGCTCTAGTTTTGTTCCTCGGGCTCTGGTTTTGTTCCTCGGGCTCTGGTTTTGTTCCTCAGGCACTGGTTTAGTGCCTCAGGTACTGGTTTTGTTCCTCAGACTCTGGTTTTGTTCCTCGGTCTCTCGTTTTTTTCCTCGACATCTGGTTTAGTTCCTTGGGCTCTGGTATTGTTCCTCGGGCTCTGGTTTTCTTCCTCGGCCTCTGGTTTTAATCCTTGGGCTCTTGTTTTGTTCCTCCACCTCTGGTTTTATTCCTTGGGCTCTGGTTTTGTTCCTCGGGCTCTGGTTTATTTACTCAGTCTCCAGTTTTCTTCCTCGGGCTGTGGTTTTGTTCTGCTGGCTCTGGTTTAATTCCTCGGGTCCTGATTTATTCCCTCGGGCTCTGGGTTTGTTCCTCGGACTCTGGTTTTGTCCCTCGCACCCTCCTTTTGTTCCTCGGTCTATGGTTTTGTTCCTCAGGCTCTGGTTTTGTTCCTTGGGCTCTGGGTTTGTTCCTCGGGCTCTGGTTTTGTTCCTCGGCCTCTAGTGTAGTTCCACGGACTCTGTTTTTTTTCCTCGGGCTCTTGTTTTTTCCTCAGTCTCTGGTTTTGTTCCTTGAACTCTGGTTTTGTTCCTCGACATCTGGTTTTATTCCTTGGGCTCTGGTTTTGTTCCTCAGGCTCTGGTTTTCTTCCTCGGGCTCTGGTTTTGTTCCTCCAGCTCTGGTTTTGTTCCTCGGGCTCTGGTTTTGTTCCTCGGGCTCTGGGTTTGTTCCTCCAGCTCTGGTTTTGTTCCTTGGGCTCTGGTTTTGTTCCTCAGGCTCTGGTTTTCTTCCTTGCCCTCTGGTTTAGTTCCTTGGGCTCTGGTTTTGTTCCTCGGGCTCTGGTTTTATTCCTCGGCCTCTGTTTTTTTTCCTTGGGCTCTGGTTTTGTTCCTCGGGCTCTGGTTTCTTTCCTCCAGCTCTGGTATTTTCCTCGGGCTCTGGTGTAGTTTCTCGGGTCCTTTTTTAATTCCTCGGGGTTTGTTTTTTTTCCTAGGACTCTGGTTTTCTTCCTCGAGCTCTGGTTTTGTTCCTCGGGCTCTGATTTTGTTCCTCCAGCTCTGGTTTTGTTCCTCGGCCTCTAGAGTAGGTCGACGGAGTATGGTTTTGTTCCTCGGGCTCTTGTTTTGTTCCTCAGTCTCTGGTTTTGTTCCTTGAGCTCTGGTTTTGTTCCTCGGGCTCTGGTTTTATTCCTCGGGCTCTGGTTTTTTTCCTCGGACTCTGGTTTTGTTCCTCGACTCCTGGTTTTATTCCTCGGGCCCTCCTTTTGTTCCTCGATCTCTGGTTTTGATCCTCAGGCTCTGGCTTTCTTCCTCGGGCTCTGGTTTTGTTCCTTGGGCTCTGGTTTTGTTCCTCGGGCTCTGGTTTTGTTCCTCGGGCTCTGGTTTTGTTCCTCAAGCTCTGGTTTTGTTCCTCGGGCTCTAGTGTAGTTCCAAGGCCTCTGGTTTTGTTCCTCGGGCTCTGGTTCTCTTCCTCGGCCTCTGGTTTTAATCCTTGGGCTCTTGTTTTGTTCCTCCACTTCTGGTTTTATTCCTTGGGCTCTGGTTTTGTTCCTCGGGCTCTGGTTTAGTTACTCAGTCTCCTGTTTTCTTCCTCGGGCTGTGGTTTTGTTCCACTGGCTCTGGTTTAATTCCTCGGGTCCTGATTTATTCCCTCGGACTCTGGGTTTGTTCCTCGGACTCTGGTTTTGTCCCTTGCACCCTCCTTTTGTTCCTCGGTCTATGGTTTTGTTCCTCAGGCTCTGGTTTTCTTCCTCGGGCTCTGGGTTTGTTCCTTGGGCTCTGGTTTTGTTCCTCGAGCTCTGGTTTTGTTCCTTAGGCTCTGGATTTGTTCCTCGGGCTCTGGTTTCGTTCCTCAGGTACTGGGTTTTTCCCTCAGACCCTGGTTTTCTTCCTCGGCCTCTGGTTTTGTTCCTTGAGACTGGTTTTGTTCCTTGGGCTCTGGTTTTGTTCCTCGGGCTCTGGTTTTGTTCCTCGGGCGCTGGTTTTGTTCCTCAGGCTCTAGTTTTGTTCCTCGGGCTCTGGTTTTGTTCCTCGGGCGCTGGTTTTGTTCCTCAGGCACTGGTTTAGTGCCTCAGGTACTGGTTTTGTTCCTCAGACTCTGGTTTTGTTCCTCGGTCTCTCGTTTTTTTCCTCGACATCTGGTTTTGTTCCTTGGGCTCTGGTTTTGTTCCTCAGGCTCTGGTTTTCTTCCTTGCCCTCTGGTTTAGTTCCTTGGGTTCTGGTATTGTTCCTCGGGCTCTGGTTTTCTTCCTCGGCCTCTGTTTTTTTCCCTTGGGCTCTGGTTTTTTTCCTCGGGCTCTGGTTTCTTTCCTCCAGCTCTGTTTTTTTTCCTTGGGCTCTGGTGTAGTTTCTCGGGTCCTTTCTTTCTTCCTCTGGGTCTGTTTTTTTTCCTACGGCTCTGGTTTTCTTCCTCGAGCTCTGGTTTTGTTCCTCGGGCTCTTATTTTGTTCCTCCAGCTCTGGTTTTGTTCCTCGGCCTCTAGTGTAGTTCCACGGACTCTGGTTTTGTTCCTCGGGCTCTTGTTTTGTTCCTCAGTCTCTGGTTTTGTTCCTTGAGCTCTGGATTTGTTCCTCGACATCTGGTTTTGTTCCTCGGGCTCTGGTTTTGTTCCTCGGACTCTGCTTTTGTTCCTCGACTCCTGGTTTTATTCCTCGGGCCCTCCTTTTGTTCCTTGGTCTCTGGTTTTGATCCTCAGGCTCTGGCTTTCTTCCTCGGGTTCTGGTTTTGTTCCTTGGGCTCTGGTTTTGTTCCTCCGGCTCTGGTTTTGTTCGTTGGGCGCTGGTTTTGTTCTCAGGCTCTAGTTTTGTTCCTCGGGCTCTGGTTTTGTTCCTCGGGCTCTGGTTTCTTTCCTCCAGCTCTGGTATTTTCCTCGGGCTCTGGTGTAGTTTCTCAGGTCCTTTTTTAATTCCTCGGGGTCTGTTTTTTTTCCTAGGGCTCTGGTTTTCTTCCTCGAGCTCTGGTTTTGTTCCTCGGGCTCTAATTTTGTTCCTCCAGCTCTGGTTTTGTTCCTCGGCCTCTAGAGTAGGTCGACGGAGTATGGTTTTGTTCCTCGGGCTCTTGTTTTGTTCCTCAGTCTCTGGTTTTGTTCCTTGAGCTCTGGTTTTGTTCCTCGGGCTCTGGTTTTGTTCCTCGGACTCTGGTTTTGTTCCTCGACATCTGGTTTTATTCCTCGGGCTCTGGTTTTTTTCCTCGGACTCTGGTTTTGTTCCTCGACTCCTGGTTTTATTCCTCGGGCCCTCCTTTTGTTCCTCGATCTCTGGTTTTGATCCTCAGGCTCTGGCTTTCTTCCTCGGGCTCTGGTTTTGTTCCTTGGGCTCTGGTTTTGTTCCTCAGGCTCTGGTTTTGTTCCTCGGGCTCTGGTTTTGTTCCTCAAGCTCTGGTTTTGTTTCTCGGGCTATAGTGTAGTTCCAAGGCCTCTGGTTTTGTTCCTCGGGCTCTGGTTTTCTTCCTCGGCCTCTGGTTTTAATCCTTGGGCTCTTGTTTTGTTCCTCCACTTCTGGTTTTCTTCCTTGGGCTCTGGTTTTGTTCTTCGGGCTCTGGTTTAGTTACTCAGTCTCCTGTTTTCTTCCTCGGGCTGTGGTTTTGTTCCACTGGCTCTGGTTTAATTCCTCGGGTCCTGATTTATTCCCTCGGACTCTGGGTTTGTTCCTCGGACTCTGGTTTTGTCCCTTGCACCCTCCTTTTGTTCCTCGGTCTATGGTTTTGTTCCTCAGGCTCTGGTTTTCTTCCTCGGGCTCTGGGTTTGTTCCTTGGGCTCTGGTTTTGTTCCTCGAGCTCTGGTTTTGTTCCTTAGGGTCTGGATTTGTTCCTCGGGCTCTGGTTTCGTTCCTCAGGTACTGGGTTTTTCCCTCAGACCCTGGTTTTCTTCCTCGGCCTCTGGTTTTGTTCCTTGAGACTGGTTTTGTTCCTTGGGCTCTGGTTTTGTTCCTCGGGCGCTGGTTTTGTTCCTCAGGCTCTAGTTTTGTTCCTCGGGCTCTGGTTTTGTTCCTCGGGCTCTGGTTTTGTTCCTCAGGCACTGGTTTAGTGCCTCAGGTACTGGTTTTGTTCCTCAGACTCTGGTTTTGTTCCTCGGTCTCTCGTTTTTTTCCTCCAGCTCTGGTTTTGTTCCTTGGGCTCTGGTTTTGTTCCTCAGCCTCTGGTTTTCTTCCTTGCCCTCTGGTTTAGTTCCTTGGGCTCTGGTATTGTTCCTCGGGCTCTGGTTTTCTTCCTCGGCCTCTGTTTTTTTCCCTTGGGCTCTGTTTTTTTTCCTCGGGCTCTGGTTTCTTTCCTCCAGCTCTGTTTTTTTTCTTGGGCTCTGGTGTAGTTTCTCGGGTCCTTTCTTTCTTCCTCTGGGTCTGTTTTTTTTCCTACGGCTCTGGTTTTCTTCCTCGAGCTCTGGTTTTGTTCCTCGGGCTCTTATTTTGTTCCTCCAGCTCTGGTTTTGTTCCTCGGCCTCTAGTGTAGTTCCACGGACTCTGGTTTTGTTCCTTAAGCTCTGGTTTTGTTCCTCGGGCTCTGGTTTTGTTCCTCAGGTACTGGGTTTTTCCCTCAGACCCTGGTTTTCTTCCTCGGCCTCTGGTTTTGTTCCTTGAGACTGGTTTTGTTCCTTGGGCTCTGGTTTTGTTCCTCAGGCTCTGGTTTTGTTCCTCGGGTGCTGGTTTTGTTCCTCAGGCTCTAGTTTTGTTCCTCGGGCTCTGGTTTTGTTCCTCGGGTGCTGGTTTTGTTCCTCGAGCTCTGGTTTTGTTCCTCTGGCTCTTGTTTTGTTCTTCAGTCTCTGGTTTTGTTCCTCGGACTCTGGTTTTGTTCCTCGGACTCTGGTTTTGTTCCTCGACTCCTGGTTTTATTCCTTGGGCCCTCCTTTTGTTCCTCGGTCTCTGGTTTTGATCCTCAGGCTCTGGCTTTCTTCCTCGGGCTCTGGTTTTGTTCCTTGGGCTCTGGTTTTGTTCCTCGGGCTCTGGTTTTGTTCCTTGGGCGCTGGTTTTGTTCCTCAGGCTCTAGTTTTGTCCCTCGGGCTCTGGTTTTGTTCCTCGGGCTCTGGTTTTGTTCCTCAGGCACTGGTTTAGTGCCTCACGTACTGGTTTTGTTCCTCAGACTCTGGTTTTGTTCCTCGGTCTCTCGTTTTTTTCCTCGACATCTGGTTTTGTTCCTTGGGCACTGGTTTTGTTCCTCGGGCTCTTATTTTGTTCCTCCAGCTCTGGTTTTGTTCCTCGGGCTCTGGTTTAGTTACTCAGTCTCCAGTTTTCTTCCTCGGGCTTTGGTTTTGTTCCGCTGGCTCTGGTTTAATTACTCAGTCTCCAGTTTTCTTCCTCGGGCTTTGGTTTTGTTCCGCTGGCTCTGGTTTAATTCCTCGGGTCCTGATTTATTCCCTCGGGCTCTGGGTTTGTTCCTCGGACTCTGGTTTTGTTCCTCCACACCTGGTTTTATTCCTCGCGCCCTCCTTTTGTTCCTGTGTCTCTGGTTTTGTTACTCGACATCTGGTTTTATTACTCATCCTCTGGTTTTGTTCCTCGGGCTCTGGTTTTCTCCCTCAGCTCCTGGTTTAATTCCTTGGGCTCTGGTTTTGTTCCTCTAACTCTGGTTTTATTACTTGGGCTCTGGTTTTGCTCCTTGGGCTCTGGTTTTGTTCCTCCAGCTGTGGTTTTATTCCTTGGGCTCTGGTTTTGTTCCTCGGGCTCTGGTTTAGTTACTCAGTCTCCAGTTTTCTTCCTCGGGCTGTGGTTTTGTTCCTCGGGCTCTGGTTTGTTTCCTCCAGCTCTGTTTTTTTTCCTTGGGCTCTGGTGTAGTTTCTCGAGTCCTTTGTTTCTTCCTCTGGGTCTGTTTTTTTTCCTACGGCTCTGGTTTTCTTCCTCGAGCTCTGGTTTTGTTCCTCGGGCTCTTATTTTGTTCCTCCAGCTCTGGTTTTGTTCCTCGGCCTCTAGTGTAGTTCCACGGACTCTGGTTTTTTTCCTCGGGCTCTTGTTTTGTTCCTCAGTCTCTGGTTTTGTTCCTTGAGCTCTGGTTTTGTTCCTCGACATCTGGTTTTATTCCTTGGGCTCTGGTTTTTTTCCTCGGACTCTGGTTTTGTTCCTCGACTCCTGGTTTTATTCCTCGGGCCCTCCTTTTGTTCCTCGGTCTCTGGTTTGGATCCTCAGGCTCTGGTTTTCTTCCTCGGGCTCTGGTTTTGTTCCTCCAGCTCTGGTTTTGTTCCTCGGGCTCTGGTTTTGTTCCTCGGGCTCTGGGTTTGTTCCTCCAGCTCTGGTTTTGTTCCTTGGGCTCTGGTTTTGTTCCTCAGGCTCTGGTTTTCTTCCTTGCCCTCTGGTTTAGTTCCTTGGGCTCTGGTTTTGTTCCTCGGGCTCTGGTTTTATTCCTCGGCCTCTGTTTTTTTTCCTTGGGCTCTGGTTTTGTTCCTCGGGCTCTGGTTTCTTTCCTCCAGCTCTGGTATTTTCCTCGGGCTCTGGTGTAGTTTCTCGGGTCCTTTTTTAATTCCTCGGGGTCTGTTTTTTTTCCTAGGGCTCTGGTTTTCTTCCTCGAGCTCTGGTTTTGTTCCTCGGGCACTGGTTTTGTTCCTCGGGCTCTAGTTTTGTTCCTCGGGCTCTGGTTTTGTTCCTCGGGCTCTGGTTTTCTTCCTCGGCCTCTGGTTTTAATCCTTGGGCTCTTGTTTTGTTCCTCCACCTCTCGTTTTATTCCTTGGGCTCTGGTTTTGTTCCTCGGGCTCTGGTTTAGTTACTCAGTCTCCTGTTTTCTTCCTCGGGCTGTGGTTTTGTTCTGCTGGCTCTGGTTTAATTCCTCGGGTCCTGATTTATTCCCTCGGACTCTGGGTTTGTTCCTCGGACTCTGGTTTTGTCCCTCGCACCCTCCTTTTGTTCCTCGGTCTATGGTTTTGTTCCTCAGGCTCTGGTTTTCTTCCTCGGGCTCTGGGTTTGTTCCTTGGGCTCTGGTTTTGTTCCTAGAGCTCTGGTTTTGTTCCTTAGGCTCTGGATTTGTTCCTCGGGGTCTGGTTTAGTTCCTCAGGTACTGGGTTTTTCCGTCAGACCCTGGTTTTCTTCCTCGGCCTCTGGTTTTGTTCCTTGAGACTGGTTTTGATCCTTGTGCTCTGGTTTTGTTCCTCGGGCTCTGGTTTTGTTCCTCGGGCGCTGGTTTTGTTCCTCAGGCTCTAGTTTTGTTCCTCGGGCTCTGGTTTTGTTCCTCGGGCTCTGGTTTTGTTCCTCAGGCACTGGTTTAGTGCCTCAGGTACTGGTTTTGTTCCTCAGACTCTGGTTTTGTTCCTCGGTCTCTCGTTTTTTTCCTCGACATCTGGTTTAGTTCCTTGGGCTCTGGTATTGTTCCTCGGTCTCTCGTTTTTTTCCTCCAGCTCTGGTTTTGTTCCTTGGGCTCTGGTTTTGTTCCTCAGGCTCTGGTTTTCTTCCTTGCCCTCTGGTTTAGTTCCTTGGGCTCTGGTTTATTTACTCAGTCTCCAGTTTTCTTCCTCGGGCTGTGGTTTTGTTCCACTGGCTCTGGTTTAATTCCTCGGGTCCTGATTTATTCCCTCGGACTCTGGGTTTGTTTCTCGGACTCTGGTTTTGTCCCTCGCACCCTCCTTTTGTTCCTCGGTCTATGGTTTTGTTCCTCAGGCTCTGGTTTTGTTCCTTGGGCTCTGGGTTTGTTCCTCGGGCTCTGGTTTTGTTCCTCGGCCTCTAGTGTAGTTCCATGGACTCTGTTTTTTTTCCTCGGGCTCTTGTTTTGTTCCTCAGTCTCTGGTTTTGTTCCTTGAGCTCTGGTTTTGTTCCTCGACATCTGGTTTTATTCCTTGGGCTCTGGTTTTTTTCCTCGGACTCTGGTTTTGTTCCTCGACTCCTGGTTTTATTCCTCGGGCCCTCCTTTTGTTCCTCGGTCTCTGGTTTTGATCCTCAGGCTCTGGTTTTCTTCCTCGGGCTCTGGTTTTGTTCCTCCAGCTCTGGTTTTGTTCCTTGGGCTCTGGTTTTGTTCCTCAAGCTCTGGGTTTGTTCCTTGGGCTCTGGTTTAGTTCCTTGGGCTCTGTTTTTTTTCCTCGGGCTCTGGTTTTCTTCCTCGGCCTCTGTTTTTTTTCCTTGGGCTCTGGTTTTGTTCCTCGGGCTCTGGTTTCTTTCCTCCAGCTCTGGTATTTTCCTCGGGCTCTGGTGTAGTTTCTCAGGTCCTTTTTTAATTCCTCGGGGTCTGTTTTTTTCCTAGGGCTCTGGTTTTCTTCCTCGAGCTCTGGTTTTGTTCCTCGGGCTCTGATTTTGTTCCTCCAGCTCTGGTTTTGTTCCTCGGCCTCTAGAGTAGGTCGACGGAGTATGGTTTTGTTCCTCGGGCTCTTGTTTTGTTCCTCAGTCTCTGGTTTTGTTCCTTGAGCTCTGGTTTTGTTCCTCGGGCTCTGGTTTTGTTCCTCGGACTCTGGTTTTGTTCCTCGACATCTGGTTTTATTCCTCGGGCTCTGTTTTTTTTCCTCGGACTCTGGTTTTGTTCCTCGACTCCTGGTTTTATTCCTCGGGCCCTCCTTTTGTTCCTCGATCTCTGGTTTTGATCCTCAGGCTCTGGCTTTCTTCCTCGGGCTCTGGTTTTGTTCCTCCAGCTCTGGTTTTGTTCCTCGGGCTCTGGTTTTTTTCCTCGGGCTCTGGTTTTGTTCCTCAAGCTCTGGTTTTGTTCCTCGGGCTCTAGTGTAGTTCCAAGGCCTCTGGTTTTGTTCCTCGGGCTCTGGTTTTCTTCCTTGGCCTCTGGTTTTAATCCTTGGGCTCTTGTTTTGTTCCTCCACTTCTGGTTTTATTCCTTGGGCTCTGGTTTTGTTCCTCGGGCTCTGGTTTAGTTACTCAGTCTCCTGTTTTCTTCCTCGGGCTGTGGTTTTGTTCCACTGGCTCTGGTTTAATTCCTCGGGTCCTGATTTATTCCCTCGGACTCTGGGTTTGTTCCTCGGACTCTGGTTTTGTCCCTTGCACCCTCCTTTTGTTCCTCGGTCTATGGTTTTGTTCCTCAGGCTCTGGTTTTCTTCCTCGGGCTCTGGGTTTGTTCCTTGAGCTCTGGTTTTGTTCCTCGAGCTCTGGTTTTGTTCCTTAGGCTCTGGATTTGTTCCTCGGGCTCTGGTTTAGTTCCTCAGGTACTGGTTTTTTCCCTCAGACCCTGGTTTTCTTCCTCGGCCTCTGGTTTTGTTCCTTGAGACTGGTTTTGTTCCTTGGGCTCTGGTTTTGTTCCTCGGGCTCTGGTTTTGTTCCTCGGGCGCTGGTTTTGTTCCTCAGGCTCTAGTTTTGTTCCTCGGGCTCTGGTTTTGTTCCTCAGGCTCTGGTTTTGTTCCTCAGGCACTGGTTTAGTGCCTCAGGTACTGGTTTTGTTCCTCAGACTCTGGTTTTGTTCCTCGGTCTCTCGTTTTTTTCCTCGACATCTGGTTTAGTTCCTTGGGCTCTGGTATTGTTCCTCGGGCTCTGGTTTTCTTCCTCGGCCTCTGGTTTTAATCCTTGGGCTCTTGTTTTGTTCCTCCACCTCTGGTTTTATTCCTTGGGCTCTGGTTTTGTTCCTCGGGCTCTGGTTTATTTACTCAGTCTCCAGTTTTCTTCCTCGGGCTGTGGTTTTGTTCTGCTGGCTCTGGTTTAATTCCTCGGGTCCTGATTTATTCCCTCGGGCTCTGGGTTTGTTCCTCGGACTCTGGTTTTGTCCCTCGCACCCTCCTTTTGTTCCTCGGTCTATGGTTTTGTTCCTCAGGCTCTGGTTTTGTTCCTTGGGCTCTGGGTTTGTTCCTCGGGCTCTGGTTTTGTTCCTCGGCCTCTAGTGTAGTTCCACGGACTCTGTTTTTTTTCCTCGGGCTCTTGTTTTTTCCTCAGTCTCTGGTTTTGTTCCTTGAACTCTGGTTTTGTTCCTCGACATCTGGTTTTATTCCTTGGGCTCTGGTTTTGTTCCTCAGGCTCTGGTTTTCTTCCTCGGGCTCTGGTTTTGTTCCTCCAGCTCTGGTTTTGTTCCTCGGGCTCTGGTTTTGTTCCTCGGGCTCTGGGTTTGTTCCTCCAGCTCTGGTTTTGTTCCTTGGGCTCTGGTTTTGTTCCTCAGGCTCTGGTTTTCTTCCTTGCCCTCTGGTTTAGTTCCTTGGGCTCTGGTTTTGTTCCTCGGGCTCTGGTTTTATTCCTCGGCCTCTGTTTTTTTTCCTTGGGCTCTGGTTTTGTTCCTCGGGCTCTGGTTTCTTTCCTCCAGCTCTGGTATTTTCCTCGGGCTCTGGTGTAGTTTCTCGGGTCCTTTTTTAATTCCTCGGGGTTTGTTTTTTTTCCTAGGACTCTGGTTTTCTTCCTCGAGCTCTGGTTTTGTTCCTCGGGCTCTGATTTTGTTCCTCCAGCTCTGGTTTTGTTCCTCGGCCTCTAGAGTAGGTCGACGGAGTATGGTTTTGTTCCTCGGGCTCTTGTTTTGTTCCTCAGTCTCTGGTTTTGTTCCTTGAGCTCTGGTTTTGTTCCTCGGGCTCTGGTTTTATTCCTCGGGCTCTGGTTTTTTTCCTCGGACTCTGGTTTTGTTCCTCGACTCCTGGTTTTATTCCTCGGGCCCTCCTTTTGTTCCTCGATCTCTGGTTTTGATCCTCAGGCTCTGGCTTTCTTCCTCGGGCTCTGGTTTTGTTCCTTGGGCTCTGGTTTTGTTCCTCGGGCTCTGGTTTTGTTCCTCGGGCTCTGGTTTTGTTCCTCAAGCTCTGGTTTTGTTCCTCGGGCTCTAGTGTAGTTCCAAGGCCTCTGGTTTTGTTCCTCGGGCTCTGGTTCTCTTCCTCGGCCTCTGGTTTTAATCCTTGGGCTCTTGTTTTGTTCCTCCACTTCTGGTTTTATTCCTTGGGCTCTGGTTTTGTTCCTCGGGCTCTGGTTTAGTTACTCAGTCTCCTGTTTTCTTCCTCGGGCTGTGGTTTTGTTCCACTGGCTCTGGTTTAATTCCTCGGGTCCTGATTTATTCCCTCGGACTCTGGGTTTGTTCCTCGGACTCTGGTTTTGTCCCTTGCACCCTCCTTTTGTTCCTCGGTCTATGGTTTTGTTCCTCAGGCTCTGGTTTTCTTCCTCGGGCTCTGGGTTTGTTCCTTGGGCTCTGGTTTTGTTCCTCGAGCTCTGGTTTTGTTCCTTAGGCTCTGGATTTGTTCCTCGGGCTCTGGTTTCGTTCCTCAGGTACTGGGTTTTTCCCTCAGACCCTGGTTTTCTTCCTCGGCCTCTGGTTTTGTTCCTTGAGACTGGTTTTGTTCCTTGGGCTCTGGTTTTGTTCCTCGGGCTCTGGTTTTGTTCCTCGGGTGCTGGTTTTGTTCCTCAGGCTCTAGTTTTGTTCCTCGGGCTCTGGTTTTGTTCCTCGGGCGCTGGTTTTGTTCCTCAGGCACTGGTTTAGTGCCTCAGGTACTGGTTTTGTTCCTCAGACTCTGGTTTTGTTCCTCGGTCTCTCGTTTTTTTCCTCGACATCTGGTTTTGTTCCTTGGGCTCTGGTTTTGTTCCTCAGGCTCTGGTTTTCTTCCTTGCCCTCTGGTTTAGTTCCTTGGGTTCTGGTATTGTTCCTCGGGCTCTGGTTTTCTTCCTCGGCCTCTGTTTTTTTCCCTTGGGCTCTGGTTTTTTTCCTCGGGCTCTGGTTTCTTTCCTCCAGCTCTGTTTTTTTTCCTTGGGCTCTGGTGTAGTTTCTCGGGTCCTTTCTTTCTTCCTCTGGGTCTGATTTTTTTCCTACGGCTCTGGTTTTCTTCCTCGAGCTCTGGTTTTGTTCCTCGGGCTCTTATTTTGTTCCTCCAGCTCTGGTTTTGTTCCTCGGCCTCTAGTGTAGTTCCACGGACTCTGGTTTTGTTCCTCGGGCTCTTGTTTTGTTCCTCAGTCTCTGGTTTTGTTCCTTGAGCTCTGGATTTGTTCCTCGACATCTGGTTTTGTTCCTCGGGCTCTGGTTTTGTTCCTCGGACTCTGGTTTTGTTCCTCGACTCCTGGTTTTATTCCTCGGGCCCTCCTTTTGTTCCTTGGTCTCTGGTTTTGATCCTCAGGCTCTGGCTTTCTTCCTCGGGTTCTGGTTTTGTTCCTTGGGCTCTGGTTTTGTTCCTCCGGCTCTGGTTTTGTTCGTTGGGCGCTGGTTTTGTTCTCAGGCTCTAGTTTTGTTCCTCGGGCTCTGGTTTTGTTCCTCGGGCTCTGGTTTCTTTCCTCCAGCTCTGGTATTTTCCTCGGGCTCTGGTGTAGTTTCTCAGGTCCTTTTTTAATTCCTCGGGGTCTGTTTTTTTTCCTAGGGCTCTGGTTTTCTTCCTCGAGCTCTGGTTTTGTTCCTCGGGCTCTAATTTTGTTCCTCCAGCTCTGGTTTTGTTCCTCGGCCTCTAGAGTAGGTCGACGGAGTATGGTTTTGTTCCTCGGGCTCTTGTTTTGTTCCTCAGTCTCTGGTTTTGTTCCTTGAGCTCTGGTTTTGTTCCTCGGGCTCTGGTTTTGTTCCTCGGACTCTGGTTTTGTTCCTCGACATCTGGTTTTATTCCTCGGGCTCTGGTTTTTTTCCTCGGACTCTGGTTTTGTTCCTCGACTCCTGGTTTTATTCCTCGGGCCCTCCTTTTGTTCCTCGATCTCTGGTTTTGATCCTCAGGCTCTGGCTTTCTTCCTCGGGCTCTGGTTTTGTTTCTTGGGCTCTGGTTTTGTTCCTCAGGCTCTGGTTTTGTTCCTCGGGCTCTGGTTTTGTTCCTCAAGCTCTGGTTTTGTTTCTCGGGCTATAGTGTAGTTCCAAGGCCTCTGGTTTTGTTCCTCGGGCTCTGGTTTTCTTCCTCGGCCTCTGGTTTTAATCCTTGGGCTCTTGTTTTGTTCCTCCACTTCTGGTTTTATTCCTTGGGCTCTGGTTTTGTTCCTCGGGCTCTGGTTTAGTTACTCAGTCTCCTGTTTTCTTCCTCGGGCTGTGGTTTTGTTCCACTGGCTCTGGTTTAATTCCTCGGGTCCTGATTTATTCCCTCGGACTCTGGGTTTGTTCCTCGGACTCTGGTTTTGTCCCTTGCACCCTCCTTTTGTTCCTCGGTCTATGGTTTTGTTCCTCAGGCTCTGGTTTTCTTCCTCGGGCTCTGGGTTTGTTCCTTGGGCTCTGGTTTTGTTCCTCGAGCTCTGGTTTTGTTCCTTAGGGTCTGGATTTGTTCCTCGGGCTCTGGTTTCGTTCCTCAGGTACTGGGTTTTTCCCTCAGACCCTGGTTTTCTTCCTCGGCCTCTGGTTTTGTTCCTTGAGACTGGTTTTGTTCCTTGGGCTCTGGTTTTGTTCCTCGGGCTCTGGTTTTGTTCCTCGGGCGCTGGTTTTGTTCCTCAGGCTCTAGTTTTGTTCCTCGCGCTCTGGTTTTGTTCCTCGGGCGCTGGTTTTGTTCCTCAGGCACTGGTTTAGTGCCTCAGGTACTGGTTTTGTTCCTCAGACTCTGGTTTTGTTCCTCGACATCTGGTTTTATTCCTTGGGCTCTGTTTTTTTTCCTCGGACTCTGGTTTTGTTCCTCGACTCCTGGTTTTATTCCTCGGGCCCTCCTTTTGTTCCTCGGTCTCTGGTTTGGATCCTCAGGCTCTGGCTTTCTTCCTCGGGCTCTGGTTTTGTTCCTCCAGCTCTGGTTTTGTTCCTTGGGCTCTGGTTTTGTTCCTCAGGCTCTGGTTTTCTTCCTTGCCCTCTGGTTTAGTTCCTTGGGCTCTGGTTTTGTTCCTCGGGCTCTGGTTTTCTTCCTCGGCCTCTGTTTTTTTTCCTTGGGCTCTGGTTTTGTTCCTCGGGCTCTGGTTTCTTTCCTGCAGCTCTGGTATTTTCCTCGGGCTCTGGTGTAGTTTCTCGGGTCCTTTTTTAATTCCTCGGGGTCTGTTTTTTTTCCTAGGGCTCTGGTTTTCTTGCTCGAGCTCTGGTTTTGTTCCTCGGGCTCTTGTTTTGTTCCCCCGTCTCTGGTTTTGTTCCTTGAGCTCTGGTTTTGTTCCTCGGGCTCTGGTTTTGTTCCTCGGACTCTGGTTTTGTTCCTCGGACTCTGGTTTTGTTCCTCGACTCCTGGTTTTATTCCTCGGGCCCTCCTTTTGTTCCTCGGTCTCTGGTTTTGATCCTCAGGCTCTGGCTTTCTTCCTCGGTCTCTGGTTTTGTTCCTCCAGCTCTGGTTTTGTTCCTCGGGCTCTGGTTTTGTTCCTCGGGCTCTGGTTTTGTTCCTTAAGCTCTGGTTTTGTTCCTCGGGCTCTAGTGTAGTTCCAAGGCCTCTGGTTTTGTTCCTCGGGCTCTGGTTTTCTTCCTCGGCCTCTGGTTTTAATCCTTGGGCTCTTGTTTTGTTCCTCCACCTCTGGTTTTATTCCTTGGGCTCTGGTTTTGTTCCTCGGACTCTGGTTTAGTTACTCAGTCTCCAGTTTTCTTCCTCGGGCTGTGGTTTTGTTCCGCTGGCTCTGGTTGAATTCCTTGGGTCCTGATTTATTCCCTCGGGCTCTGGGTTTGTTCCTCGGACTCTGGTTTTGTCCCTCGCGCCCTCCTTTTGTTCCTCGGTCTATGGTTTTGTTCCTCAGGCTCTGGTTTTCTTCCTCGGGCTCTGGGTTTGTTCCTTGAGCTCTGGTTTTGTTCCTTGGGCTCTGGTTTTGTTCCTCGGGCTCTGGTTTTGTTCCTCGGGCGCTGGTTTTGTTCCTCAGGCTCTAGTTTTGTTTCTCGGGCTCTGGTTTTGTTCCTCGGGCTCTGGTTTTGTTCCTCAGGCACTGGTTTAGTGCCTCAGGTACTGGTTTTGTTCCTCAGACTCTGGTTTTGTTCCTCGGTCTCTCGTTTTTTTCCTCCAGCTCTGGTTTTGTTCCTTGGGCTCTGGTTTTGTTCCTCAGGCTCTGGTTTTCTTCCTTGCCCTCTGGTTTAGTTCCTTGGGCTCTGGTTTTGTTCCTCGGACTCTGGTTTTCTTCCTCGGCCTCTGTTTTTTTTCCTTGGGCTCTGGTTTTGTTCCTCGGGCTCTGGTTTCTTTCCTCCGGCTCTGTTTTTTTTCCTTGGGCTCTGGTGTAGTTTCTCGGGTCGTTTCTTTCTTCCTCGGGGTCTGTTTTTTTTCCTAGGGCTCTGGTTTTCTTCCTCGAGCTCTGGTTTTGTTCCTCGTGCTCTTATTTTGTTCCTCCAGCTCTGGTTTTGTTCCTCGGCCTCTAGTGTAGTTCCACGGACTCTGGTTTTATTCCTCGGGCTCTTGTTTTGTTCCTCAAGCTCTGGTTTTGTTCCTTGGGCTCTAGTGTAGTTCCAAGGCCTCTGGTTTTCATCCTCGGGCTCTGGTTTTCTTCCTCAGGTACTGGGTTTTTCCCTCAGACCCTGGTTTTGTTCCTCGGGCTCTTGTTTTGTTCCTTGAGCTCTGGTTTTGTTCCTTGGGCTCTGGTTTTGTTCCTCGGGCTCTGGTTTTGCTCCTCGGGTACTGGTTTTGTTCCTCAGGCTCTAGTTTTGTTCCTCGGGGTCTGGTTTTGTTCCTCGGGCTCAGGTTTTGTTCCTCAGGCACTGGTTTAGTGCCTCAGGTACTGGTTTTGTTCCTCAGACTCTGGTTTTGTTCCTCGGTCTCTCGATTTTTTCCTCGACATCTGTTTTTGTTCCTTGGGCTCTGGTTTTGTTCCTCAGGCTCTGGTTTTCTTCCTTGCCCTCTGTTTTAGTTCCTTGGTCTCTGGTATTGTTCCTCGGGCTCTCGTTTTCTTCCTCGGCCTCTGTTTTTTTTCCTTGGGCTCTGGTTTTGTTCCTCGGGCTCTGATTTTGTTCCTCCAGCTCTGGTTTTGTTCCTCGGCCTCTAGAGTAGGTCCACGGAGTCTGGTTTTGTTCCTCGGGCTCTTGTTTTGTTCCTCAGTCTCTGGTTTTGTTCCTTGAGCTCTGGTTTTGTTCCTCGGGCTCTGGTTTTGTTCCTCGGACTCTGGTTTTGTTCCTGCACTCCTGGTTTTATTCCTCGGGCCCTCCTTTTGTTCCTCGATCTCTGGTTTTGATCCTCAGGCTCTGGCTTTCTTCCTCGGGCTCTGGTTTTGTTCCTCCAGCTCTGGTTTTGTTCCTCGGGCTCTGGTTTTATTCCTCGGGCTCTGGTTTTGTTCCTCAAGCTCTGGTTTTGTTCCTCGGGCTCTAGTGTAGTTCCAAGGCCTCTGGTTTTGTTCCTCGGGCTCTGGTTTTCTTCCTCGGCCTCTGGTTTTAATCCTTGGGCTCTTCTTTTGTTCCTCCACCTCTGGTTTTATTCCTTGGGCTCTGGTTTTGTTCCTCGGGCTCTGGTTTAGTTACTCAGTCTCCAGTTTTCTTCCTCGGGCTGTGGTTTTGTTCTGCTGGCTCTGGTTTAATTCCTTGGGTCCTGATTTATTCCCTCGGGCTCTGGGTTTGTTCCTCGGACTCTGGTTTTGTCCCTCGCGCCCTCCTTTTGTTCCTCGGTCTATGGTTTTGTTCCTCAGGCTCTGGTTTTCTTCCTCGGGCTCTGGGTTTGTACCTTGGGCTCTGGTTTTGTTCCTCGAGCTCTGGTTTTGTTCCTTAGGCTCTGGATTTGTTCCTCGGACTCTGGTTTAGTTCCTCAGGTACTGGGTTTTTCCCTCAGACCCTGGTTTTCTTCCTCGGCCTCTGGTTTTGTTTCTTGAGCTCTGGTTTTGTTCCTTGGGCTCTGGTTTTGTTCCTCGGGCTCTGGTTTTGTTCGTCGGGCGCTGGTTTTGTTCCTCAGGCTCTAGTTTTGTTCCTCGGGCTCTGGTTTTCTTCCTCAGGCACCGGTTTAGTGCCTCAGGTACTGGTTTTGTTCCTCAGACTCTGGTTTTGTTCCTCGGTCTCTCGTTTTTTTCTCCAGCTCTGGTTTTGTTCCTTGGGCTCTGGTTTTGTTCCTCAGGCTCTGGTTTTCTTCCTTGCCCTCTGGTTTAGTTCCTTGGGCTCTGGTATTGTTCCTCGGGCTCTGGTTTTCTTCCTCAGCCTCTGTTTTTTTCCCTTGGGCTCTGGTTTTGTTCCTCGGGCTCTGGTTTCTTTCCTCCAGCTCTGTTTTTTTTCCTTGGGCTCTGGTGTAGTTTCTCGGGTCCTTTCTTTCTTCCTCGGGGTCTGTTTTTTTTCCTAGGGCTCTGGTTTTCTTCCTCGAGCTCTGGTTTTGTTCCTCGGCCTCTAGTGTAGTTCCACGGACTCTGGTTTTGTTCCTCGGGCTCTTGTTTTGTTCCTCGACATCTGGTTTCATTCCTTGGGCTCTGGTTTTTTTCCTCGGACTCTGGTTTTGTTCCTCGACTCCTGGTTTTATTCCTCGGGCCCTCCTTTTGTTCCTCGGGCTCTGGTTTTCTTCCTCGGGCTCTGGTTTTCTTCCTCGGGCTCTGGTTTTGTTCCTCCAGCTCTGGTTTTGTTCCTCGGGCTCTGGTTTTGTTCCTCGGGCTCTGGTTTTGTTCCTCAAGCTCTGGTTTTGTTCCTCGGACTCTGGTTTTCTTCCTTGCCCTCTGGTTTAGTTCCTTGGGCTCTGGTTTTGTTCCTCGGGCTCTGGTTTTTTTCCTCGGCCTCTGTTTTTTTTCCTTGGGCTCTGGTTTTGTTCCTCGGCCTCTAGAGTAGGTCGACGGAGTATGGTTTTGTTCCTCGGGCTCTTGTTTTGTTCCTCAGTCTCTGGTTTTGTTCCTCGGGCTCTGGTTTTGTTCCTCGGGCTCTGGTTTCTTTCCTCCAGCTCTGGTATTTTCCTCGGGCTCTGGTGTAGTTTCTCAGGTCCTTTTTTAATTCCTCGGGGTCTGTTTTTTTTCCTAGGGCTCTGGTTTTCTTCCTCGAGCTCTGGTTTTGTTCCTCGGGCTATGATTTTGTTCCTCCACCTCTGGTTTTGTTCCTCGGCCTCTAGAGTAGGTCGACGGAGTATGGTTTTGTTCCTCGGGCTCTTGTTTTGTTCCTCAGTCTCTGGTTTTGTTCCTTGAGCTCTGGTTTTCTTCCTCGGGCTCTGGGTTTGTTCCTCGGACTCTGGTTTTGTTCCTCGACATCTGGTTTTATTCCTCGGGCTCTGTTTTTTTTCCTCGGACTCTGGTTTTGTTCCTCGACTCCTGGTTTTATTCCTCGGGCCCTCCTTTTGTTCCTCGATCTCTGGTTTTGATCCTCAGGCTCTGGCTTTCTTCCTCGGGCTCTGGTTTTGTTCCTCCAGCTCTGGTTTTGTTCCTCGGGCTCTGGTTTTGTTCCTCGGGCTCTGGTTTTGTTCCTCAAGCTCTGGTTTTGTTCCTCGGGCTCTAGTGTAGTTCCAAGGCCTCTGGTTTTGTTCCTCGGGCTCTGGTTTTCCTCCTCGGCCTCTGGTTTTAATCTTTGGGCTCTTGTTTTGTTCCTCCACCTCTCGTTTTATTCCTTGGGCTCTGGTTTTGTTCCTCGGGCTCTCGTTTAGTTACTCAGTCTCCAGTTTTCTTCCTCGGGCTGTGGTTTTGTTCCACTGGCTCTGGTTTAATTCCTCGGGTCCTGATTTATTCCCTCGGACTCTGGGTTTGTTCCTCGGACTCTGGTTTTGTCCCTCGCACCCTCCTTTTGTTCCTCGGTCTATGGTTTTGTTCCTCAGGCTCTGGTTTTCTTCCTCGGGCTCTGGGTTTGTTCCTTGGGCTCTGGTTTTGTTCCTCGAGCTCTGGTTTTGTTCCTTAGGCTCTGGATTTGTTCCTCGGGCTCTGGTTTCGTTCCTCAGGTACTGGGTTTTTCCCTCAGACCCTGGTTTTCTTCCTCGGCCTCTGGTTTTGTTCCTTGAGACTGGTTTTGTTCCTTGGGCTCTGGTTTTGTTCCTCGGGCTCTGGTTTTGTTCCTCGGGCGCTGGTTTTGTTCCTCAGGCTCTAGTTTTGTTCCTCGGGCTCTGGTTTTATTCCTCGGGCTCTGGTTTTGTTCCTCAGGCACTGGTTTAGTGCCTCAGGTACTGGTTTTGTTCCTCAGACTCTGGTTTTGTTCCTCGGTCTCTCGTTTTTTTCCTCGACATCTGGTTTAGTTCCTTGGGCTCTGGTATTGTTCCTCGGGCTCTGGTTTTCTTCCTTGGCCTGTGGTTTTAATCCTTGGGCTCTTGTTTTGTTCCTCCACCTCTGGTTTTATTCCTTGGGCTCTGGTTTTGTTCCTCGGGCTCTCGTTTAGTTACTCAGTCTCCTGTTTTCTTCCTCGGGCTGTGGTTTTGTTCCACTGGCTCTGGTTTAATTCCTCGGGTCCTGATTTATTCCCTCGGACTCTGGGTTTGTTCCTCGGACTCTGGTTTTGTCCCTCGCACCCTCTTTTTGTTCCTCAGTCTATGGTTTTGTTCCTCAGGCTCTGGTTTTCTTCCTCGGGCTCTGGGTTTCTTCCTTGGGCTCTGGTTTTGTTCCTCGAGCTCTGGTTTTGTTCCTTAGGCTCTGGATTTGTTCCTCGGGCTCTGGTTTAGTTCCTCAGGTACTGGGTTTTTCCCTCAGACCCTGGTTTTCTTCCTCGGCCTCTGGTTTTGTTCCTTGAGACTGGTTTTGTTCCTTGGGCTCTGGTTTTGTTCCTCGGGCTCTGGTTTTGTTCCTCGGGCGCTGGTTTTGTTCCTCAGGCTCTAGTTTTGTTCCTCGGGCTCTGGTTTAGTTACTCCGTGTCCAGTTTTCTTCCTCGGGCTGTGGTTTTGTTCTGCTGGCTCTGGTTTAATTCCTTGGGTCCTGATTTATTCCCTCGGGCTCTGGGTTTGTTCCTCGGACTCTGGTTTTGTCCCTCGCGCCCTCCTTTTGTTCCTCGGTCTATGGTTTTGTTCCTCAGGCTCTGGTTTTCTTCCTCGGGCTCTGGGTTTGTTCCTTGGGCTCTGGTTTTGTTCCTCGAGCTCTGGTTTTGTTCCTTAGGCTCTGGATTTGATCCTCGGGCTCTAGTTTAGTTCCTCAGGTACTGGGTTTTTCCCTCAGACCCTGGTTTTCTTCCTCGGCCTCTGGTTTTGTTTCTTGAGCTCTGGTTTTGTTCCTTGGGTTCTGGTTTTGTTCCTCGGGCTCTGGTTTTGTTCGTCGGGCGCTGGTTTTGTTCCTCAGGCTCTAGTTTTGTTCCTCGGGCTCTGGTTTTGTTCCTTGGGCTCTGGTTTTCTTCCTCAGGCACCGGTTTAGTGCCTCAGGTACTGGTTTTGTTCCTCAGACTCTGGTTTTGTTCCTCGGTCTCTCGTTTTTTTCCTCCAGCTCTGGTTTTGTTCCTTGGGCTCTGGTTTTGTTCCTCAGGCTCTGGTTTTCTTCCTTGCCCTCTGGTTTAGTTCCTTGGGCTCTGGTATTGTTCCTCGGGCTCTGGTTTTCTTCCTCAGCCTCTGTTTTTTTCCCTTGGGCTCTGGTTTTGTTCCTCGGGCTCTGGTTTCTTTCCTCCAGCTCTGTTTTTTTTCCTTGGGCTCTGGTGTAGTTTCTCGGGTCCTTTCTTTCTTCCTCGGGGTCTGTTTTTTTCCCTAGGGCTCTGGTTTTCTTCCTCGAGCTCTGGTTTTGTTCCTCGGGCTCTTATTTTGTTCCTCCAGCTCTGGTTTTGTTCCTCGGCCTCTAGTGTAGTTCCACGGACTCTGGTTTTGTTCCTCGGGCTCTTGTTTTGTTCCTCGACATCTGGTTTCATTCCTTGGGCTCTGGTTTTTTTCCTCGGACTCTGGTTTTGTTCCTCGACTCCTGGTTTTATTCCTCGGGCCCTCCTTTTGTTCCTCGGTCTCTGGTTTTGATCCTCAGGCTCTGGTTTTCTTCCTCGGGCTCTGGTTTTGTTCCTCGGGCTCTGGTTTTTTTCCTCGGCCTCTGTTTTTTTTCCTCGAGCTCTGGTTTTGTTCCTCGGGCTCTGATTTTGTTCCTCCAGCTCTGGTTTTGTTCCTCGGCCTCTAGAGTAGGTCGACGGAGTATGGTTTTGTTCCTCGGGCTCTTGTTTTGTTCCTCAGTCTCTGGTTTTGTTCCTTGAGCTCTGGTTTTGTTCCTCGGGCTCTGGTTTTGTTCCTCGGACTCTGGTTTTGTTCCTCGACATCTGGTTTTCTCCTCGGGCTCTGGTTTTTTTCCTCGGACTCTGGTTTTGTTCCTCGACTCCTGGTTTTATTTCTCGGGCCCTCCTTTTGTTCCTCGATCTCTGGTTTTGATCCTCAGGCTCTGGCTTTCTTCCTCGGGCTCTGGTTTTGTTCCTCCAGCTCTGGTTTTGTTCCTCGGGCTCTGGTTTTGTTCCTCGGGCTCTGGTTTTGTTCCTCAAGCTCTGGTTTTGTTCCTCGGGCTCTAGTGTAGTTCCAAGGCCTCTGGTTTTGTTCCTCGGGCTCTGGTTTTCTTCCTCGGCCTCTGGTTTTAATTCTTGGGCTCTTGTTTTGTTCCTCCACTTCTGGTTTTATTCCTTGGGCTCTGGTTTTGTTCCTCGGGCTCTGGTTTAGTTACTCAGTCTCCTGTTTTCTTCCTCGGGCTGTGGTTTTGTTCCTCTGGCTCTGGTTTAATTCCTCGGATCCTGATTTATTCCCTCGGACTCTGGGTTTGTTCCTCGGACTCTGGTTTTGTCCCTCGCACCCTCCTTTTGTTCCTCAGTCTATGGTTTTGTTCCTCAGGCTCTGCTTTTCTTCCTCGGGCTCTGGGTTTGTTCCTTGGGCTCTGGTTTTTCTTCCTCGAGCTCTGGTTTTGTTCCTTAGGCTCTGGATTTGTTCCTCGGGCTCTGGTTTAGTTCCTCAGGTACTGGGTTTTTCCCTCAGACCCTGGTTTTCTTCCTCGGCCTCTGGTTTTGTTCCTTGAGACTGGTTTTGTTCCTTGGGCTCTGGTTTTGTTCCTCGGGCTCTGGTTTTGTTCCTCGGGCGCTGGTTTTGTTCCTCAGGCTCTAGTTTTGTTCCTCGGGCTCTGGTTTTGTTCCTCGGGCGCTGGTTTTGTTCCTCAGGCACTGGTTTTGTGCCTCAGGTACTGGTTTTGTTCCTCAGACTCTGGTTTTGTTCCTCGGTCTCTCGTTTTTTTCCTCGACATCTGGTTTTGTTCCTTGGGCTCTGGTTTTGTTCCTCAGGCTCTGGTTTTCTTCCTTGCCCTCTGGTTTAGTTCCTTGGGTTCTGGTATTGTTCCTCGGGCTCTGGTTTTCTTCCTCGGCCTCTGTTTTTTTCCCTTGGGCTCTGGTTTTTTTCCTCGGGCTCTGGTTTCTTTCTTCCAGCTCTGTTTTTTTTCCTTGGGCTCTGGTGTAGTTTCTCGGGTCCTTTCTTTCTTCCTCTGGGTCTGTTTTTTTTCCTAGGGCTCTGGTTTTCTTCCTCGAGCTCTGGTTTTGTTCCTCGGGCTCTTATTTTGTTCCTCCAGCTCTGGTTTTGTTCCTCGGCCTCTAGTGTATTTCCACGGACTCTGGTTTTGTTCCTCGGGCTCTTGTTTTGTTCCTCAGTCTCTGGTTTTGTTCCTTGAGCTCTGGTTTTGTTCCTCGACATCTGGTTTTATTCCTTGGGCTCTGGTTTTATTCCTCGGACTCTGCTTTTGTTCCTCGACTCCTGGTTTTATTCCTCGGGCCCTCCTTTTGTTCCTCGGTCTCTGGTTTGGATCCTCAGGCTCTGGTTTTGTTCCTCGGTCTCTGAGTTTGTTCCTCCAGTTCTGGTTTTGTTACTTGGGCTCTGGTTTTGTTCCTCAGGCTCTGGTTTTCTTCCTTGCCCTCTGGTTTAGTTCCTTGGGCTCTGGTTTTGTTCCTCGGGCTCTGGTTTTCTTCCTCGGCCTCTGTTTTTTTTCCTTGGGCTCTGGTTTTGTTCCTCGGGCTCTGGTTTCTTTCCTCCAGCTCTGGTATTTTCCTCGGGCTCTGGTGTAGTTTCTCAGGTCCTTTTTTAATTCCTCGGGGTTTGTTTTTTTTCCTAGGGCTCTGGTTTTCTTCCTCGAGCTCTGGTTTTGTTCCTCGGGCTCTGATTTTGTTCCTCCAGCTCTGGTTTTGTTCCTCGGCCTCTAGAGTAGGTCGACGGAGTATGGTTTTGTTCCTCGGGCTCTTGTTTTGTTCCTCAGTCCCTGGTTTTGTTCCTTGAGCTCTGGTTTTGTTCCTCGGGCTCTGGTTTTGTTCCTCGGACTCTGGTTTTTTTCCTCGGACTCTGGTTTTGTTCCTCGACTCCTGGTTTTATTCCTCGGGCCCTCCTTTTGTTCCTCGATCTCTGGTTTTGATCCTCAGGCTCTGGCTTTCTTCCTCGGGCTCTGGTTTTGTTTCTCGGGCTCTGGTTTTCTTCCTCGGCCTCTGGTTTTAATCCTTGGGCTCTTGTTTTGTTCCTCCACTTCTGGTTTTATTCCTTGGGCTCTGGTTTTGTTCCTCGGGCTCTGGTTTAGTTACTCAGTCTCCTGTTTTCTTCCTCGGGCTGTGGTTTTGTTCCACTGGCTCTGGTTTAATTCCTCGGGTCCTGATTTATTCCCTCGGACTCTGGGTTTGTTCCTCGGACTCTGGTTTTGTCCCTTGCACCCTCCTTTTGTTCCTCGGTCTATGGTTTTGTTCCTCAGGCTCTGGTTTTCTTCCTCGGGCTCTGGGTTTGTTCCTTGGGCTCTGGTTTTGTTCCTCGAGCTCTGGTTTTGTTCCTTAGGCTCTGGATTTGTTCCTCGGGCTCTGGTTTCGTTCCTCAGGTACTGGGTTTTTCCCTCAGACCCTGGTTTTCTTCCTCGGCCTCTGGTTTTGTTCCTTGAGACTGGTTTTGTTCCTTGGGCTCTGGTTTTGTTCCTCAGGCTCTGGTTTTGTTCCTCGGGCGCTGGTTTTGTTCCTCAGGCACTGGTTTAGTGCCTCAGGTACTGGTTTTGTTCCTCAGACTCTGGTTTTGTTCCTCAGTCTCTCGTTTTTTTCCTCGACATCTGGTTTTGTTCCTTGGGCTCTGGTTTTGTTCCTCAGGCTCTGGTTTTCTTCCTTGCCCTCTGGTTTAGTTCCTTGGGTTCTGGTATTGTTCCTCGGGCTCTGGTTTTCTTCCTCGGCCTCTGTTTTTTTCCCTTGGGCTCTGGTTTTTTTCCTCGGGCTCTGGTTTCTTTCTTCCAGCTCTGTTTTTTTTCCTTGGGCTCTGGTGTAGTTTCTCGGGTCCTTTCTTTCTTCCTCGGGGTCTGTTTTTTTTCCTAGGGCTCTGGTTTTCTTCCTCGAGCTCTGGTTTTGTTCCTCGGGCTCTTATTTTGTTCCTCCAGCTCTGGTTTTGTTCCTCGGCCTCTAGTGTAGTTCCACGGACTCTGGTTTTGTTCCTCGGGCTCTTCTTTTGTTCCTCAGTCTCTGGTTTTGTTCCTTGAGCTCTGGTTTTGTTCCTCGACATCTGGTTTTATTCCTCGGGCTCTGGTTTTTTTCCTCGGACTCTGCTTTTGTTCCTCGACTCCTGGTTTTATTCCTCGGGCCCTCCTTTTGTTCCTCGGTCTCTGGTTTGGATCCTCAGGCTCTGGTTTTCTTCCTCGGGCTCTGGGTTTGTTCCTCCAGCTCTGGTTTTGTTCCTTGGGCTCTGGTTTTGTTCCTCAGGCTCTGGTTTTCTTCCTTGCCCTCTGGTTTAGTTCCTTGGGTTCTGGTATTGTTCCTCGGGCTCTGGTTTTCTTCCTCGGCCTCTGTTTTTTTCCCTTGGGCTCTGGTTTTTTTCCTCGGGCTCTGGTTTCTTTCTTCCAGCTCTGGTTTTTTTCCTTGGGCTCTGGTGTAGTTTCTCGGGTCCTTTCTTTCTTCCTCGGGGTCTGTTTTTTTTCCTAGGGCTCTGGTTTTCTTCCTCGAGCTCTGGTTTTGTTCCTCGGGCTCTGATTTTGTTCCTCCAGCTCTGGTTTTGTTCCTCGAGCTCTAGTGTAGTTCCACGGACTCTGGTTTTGTTCCTCGGGCTCTTCTTTTGTTCCTCAGTCTCTGGTTTTGTTCCTTGAGCTCTGGTTTTGTTCCTCGACATCTGGTTTTATTCCTTGGGCTCTGGTTTTTTTCCTCGGACTCTGCTTTTGTTCCTCGACTCCTGGTTTTATTCCTCGGGCCCTCCTTTTGTTCCTCGGTCTCTGGTTTGGATCCTCAGGCTCTGGTTTTGTTCCTCGGCTCTGAGTTTGTTCCTCCATTTCTGGTTTTGTTCCTTGGGCTCTGGTTTTGTTCCTCAGGCTCTGGTTTTCTTCCTTGCCCTCTGGTTTAGTTCCTTGGGCTCTGGTTTTGTTCCTCGGGCTCTGGTTTTCTTCCTCGGCCTCTGTTTTTTTTCCTTGGGCTCTGGTTTTGTTCCTCGGGCTCTGGTTTCTTTCCTCCAGCTCTGGTATTTTCCTCGGGCTCTGGTGTAGTTTCTCAGGTCCTTTTTTAATTCCTCGGGGTTTGTTTTTTTTCCTAGGGCTCTGGTTTTCTTCCTCGAGCTCTGGTTTTGTTCCTCGGGCTCTGATTTTGTTCCTCCAGCTCTGGTTTTGTTCCTCGGCCTCTAGAGTAGGTCGACGGAGTATGGTTTTGTTCCTCGGGCTCTTGTTTTGTTCCTCAGTCTCTGGTTTTGTTCCTTGAGCTCTGGTTTTGTTCCTCGGGCTCTGGTTTTATTCCTCGGGCTCTGGTTTTTTTCCTCGGACTCTGGTTTTGTTCCTCGACTCCTGGTTTTATTCCTCGGGCCCTCCTTTTGTTCCTCGATCTCTGGTTTTGATCCTCAGGCTCTGGCTTTCTTCCTCGGGCTCTGGTTTTGTTTCTCGGGCTCTGGTTTTCTTCCTCGGCCTCTGGTTTTAATCCTTGGGCTCTTGTTTTGTTCCTCCACTTCTGGTTTTATTCCTTGGGCTCTGGTTTTGTTCCTCGGGCTCTGGTTTAGTTACTCAGTCTCCTGTTTTCTTCCTCGGGCTGTGGTTTTGTTCCACTGGCTCTGGTTTAATTCCTCGGGTCCTGATTTATTCCCTCGGACTCTGGGTTTGTTCCTCGGACTCTGGTTTTGTCCCTTGCACCCTCCTTTTGTTCCTCGGTCTATGGTTTTGTTCCTCAGGCTCTGGTTTTCTTCCTCGGGCTCTGGGTTTGTTCCTTGGGCTCTGGTTTTGTTCCTCGAGCTCTGGTTTTGTTCCTTAGGCTCTGGATTTGTTCCTCGGGCTCTGGTTTCGTTCCTCAGGTACTGGGTTTTTCCCTCAGACCCTGGTTTTCTTCCTCGGCCTCTGGTTTTGTTCCTTGAGACTGGTTTTGTTCCTTGGGCTCTGGTTTTGTTCCTCGGGCTCTGGTTTTGTTCCTCGGGCGCTGGTTTTGTTCCTCAGGCTCTAGTTTTGTTCCTCGGGCTCTGGTTTTGATCCTCGGGCGCTGGTTTTGTTCCTCAGGCACTGGTTTAGTGCCTCAGGTACTGGTTTTGTTCCTCAGACTCTGGTTTTGTTCCTCGGTCTCTCGTTTTTTTCCTCGACATCTGGTTTTGTTCCTTGGGCTCTGGTTTTGTTCCTCAGGCTCTGGTTTTCTTCCTTGCCCTCTGGTTTAGTTCCTTGGGTTCTGGTATTGTTCCTCGGGCTCTGGTTTTCTTCCTCGGCCTCTGTTTTTTTCCCTTGGGCTCTGGTTTTTTTCCTCGGGCTCTGGTTTCTTTCTTCCAGCTCTGTTTTTTTTCCTTGGGCTCTGGTGTAGTTTCTCGGGTCCTTTCTTTCTTCCTCGGGGTCTGTTTTTTTTCCTAGGGCTCTGGTTTTCTTCCTCGAGCTCTGGTTTTGTTCCTCGGGCTCTTATTTTGTTCCTCCAGCTCTGGTTTTGTTCCTCGGCCTCTAGTGTAGTTCCACGGACTCTGGTTTTGTTCCTCGGGCTCTTCTTTTGTTCCTCAGTCTCTGGTTTTGTTCCTTGAGCTCTGGTTTTGTTCCTCGACATCTGGTTTTATTCCTCGGGCTCTGGTTTTTTTCCTCGGACTCTGCTTTTGTTCCTCGACTCCTGGTTTTATTCCTCGGGCCCTCCTTTTGTTCCTCGGTCTCTGGTTTTGATCCTCAGGCTCTGGTTTTCTTCCTCGGGCTCTGGTTTTGTTCCTTGGGCTCTGGTTTTGTTCCTTGGGCTCTGGTTTTGTTCCTCAGGCTCTGGTTTTATTCCTTGCCCTCTGGTTTAGTTCCTTGGGTTCTGGTATTGTTCCTCGGGCTCTGGTTTTCTTCCTCGGCCTCTGTTTTTTTCCCTTGGGCTCTGGTTTTTTTCCTCGGGCTCTGGTTTCTTTCTTCCAGCTCTGTTTTTTTTCCTTGGGCTCTGGTGTAGTTTCTCGGGTCCTTTCTTTCTTCCTCTGGGTCTGTTTTTTTTCCTAGGGCTCTGGTTTTATTCCTCGAGCTCTGGTTTTGTTCCTCGGGCTCTTATTTTGTTCCTCCAGCTCTGGTTTTGTTCCTCGGCCTCTAGTGTATTTCCACGGACTCTGGTTTTGTTCCTCGGGCTCTTGTTTTGTTCCTCAGTCTCTGGTTTTGTTCCTTGAGCTCTGGTTTTGTTCCTCGACATCTGGTTTTATTCCTTGGGCTCTGGTTTTTTTCCTCGGACTCTGCTTTTGTTCCTCGACTCCTGGTTTTATTCCTCGGGCCCTCCTTTTGTTCCTCGGTCTCTGGTTTGGATCCTCAGGCTCTGGTTTTGTTCCTCGGGCTCTGAGTTTGTTCCTCCATTTCTGGTTATGTTCCTTGGGTTCTGGTTTTGTTCCTCAGGCTCTGGTTTTCTTCCTTGCCCTCTGGTTTAGTTCCTTGGGCTCTGGTTTAGTTCCTTGGGCTCTGGTTTTGTTCCTCGGGCTCTGGTTTCTTTCCTCCAGCTCTGGTATTTTCCTCGGGCTCTGGTGTAGTTTCTCAGGTCCTTTTTTAATTCCTCGGGGTTTGTTTTTTTTCCTAGGGCTCTGGTTTTCTTCCTCGAGCTCTGGTTTTGTTCCTCGGGCTCTGATTTTGTTCCTCCAGCTCTGGTTTTGTTCCTCGGCCTCTAGAGTAGGTCGACGGAGTATGGTTTTGTTCCTCGGGCTCTTGTTTTGTTCCTCAGTCTCTGGTTTTGTTCCTTGAGCTCTGGTTTTGTTCCTCGGGCTCTGGTTTTATTCCTCGGGCTCTGGTTTTTTTCCTCGGACTCTGGTTTTGTTCCTCGACTCCTGGTTTTATTCCTCGGGCCCTCCTTTTGTTCCTCGATCTCTGGTTTTGATCCTCAGGCTCTGGCTTTCTTCCTCGGGCTCTGGTTTTGTTTCTCGGGCTCTGGTTTTCTTCCTCGGCCTCTGGTTTTAATCCTTGGGCTCTTGTTTTGTTCCTCCACTTCTGGTTTTATTCCTTGGGCTCTGGTTTTGTTCCTCGGGCTCTGGTTTAGTTACTCAGTCTCCTGTTTTCTTCCTCGGGCTGTGGTTTTGTTCCACTGGCTCTGGTTTAATTCCTCGGGTCCTGATTTATTCCCTCGGACTCTGGGTTTGTTCCTCGGACTCTGGTTTTGTCCCTTGCACCCTCCTTTTGTTCCTCGGTCTATGGTTTTGTTCCTCAGGCTCTGGTTTTCTTCCTCGGGTTCTGGGTTTGTTCCTTGGGCTCTGGTTTTGTTCCTCGAGCTCTGGTTTTGTTCCTTAGGCTCTGGATTTGTTCCTCGGGCTCTGGTTTCGTTCCTCAGGTACTGGGTTTTTCCCTCAGACCCTGGTTTTCTTCCTCGGCCTCTGGTTTTGTTCCTTGAGACTGGTTTTGTTCCTTGGGCTCTGGTTTTGTTCCTCGGGCTCTGGTTTTGTTCCTCGGGCGCTGGTTTTGTTCCTCAGGCTCTAGTTTTGTTCCTCGGGCTCTGGTTTTGTTCCTCGGGCGCTGGTTTTGTTCCTCAGACTCTAGTTTTGTTCCTCCGACTCTGGTTTTGTTCCTCGGTCTCTCGTTTTTTTCCTCGACATCTGGTTTTGTTCCTTGGGCTCTGGTTTTGTTCCTCAGGCTCTGGTTTTCTTCCTTGCCCTCTGGTTTAGTTCCTTGGGTTCTGGTATTGTTCCTCGGGCTCTGGTTTTCTTCCTCGGCCTCTGTTTTTTTCCCTTGGGCTCTGGTTTTTTTCCTCGGGCTCTGGTTTCTTTCTTCCAGCTCTGTTTTTTTTCCTTGGGCTCTGGTGTAGTTTCTCGGGTCCTTTCTTTCTTCCTCGGGGTCTGTTTTTTTTCCTAGGGCTCTGGTTTTCTTCCTCGAGCTCTGGTTTTGTTCCTCGGGCTCTTATTTTGTTCCTCCAGCTCTGGTTTTGTTCCTCGGCCTCTAGTGTAGTTCCACGGACTCTGGTTTTGTTCCTCGGGCTCTTGTTTTGTTCCTCAGTCTCTGGTTTTGTTCCTTGAGCTCTGGTTTTGTTCCTCGACATCTGGTTTTATTCCTCGGGCTCTGGTTTTTTTCCTCGGACTCTGGTTTTGTTCCTCGACTCCTGGTTTTATTCCTCGGGCCCTCCTTTTGTTCCTCGGTCTCTGGTTTGGATCCTCAGGCTCTGGTTTTCTTCCTCGGGCTCTGGGTTTGTTCCTCCAGCTCTGGTTTTGTTCCTTGGGCTCTGGTTTTGTTCCTCAGGCTCTGGTTTTCTTCCTTGCCCTCTGGTTTAGTTCCTTGGGTTCTGGTATTGTTCCTCGGGCTCTGGTTTTCTTCCTCGGCCTCTGTTTTTTTCCCTTGGGCTCTGGTTTTTTTCCTCGGGCTCTGGTTTCTTTCTTCCAGATCTGGTTTTTTTCCTTGGGCTCTGGTGTAGTTTCTCGGGTCCTTTCTTTCTTCCTCGGGGTCTGTTTTTTTTCCTAGGGCTCTGGTTTTCTTCCTCGAGCTCTGGTTTTGTTCCTCGGGCTCTTATTTTGTTCCTCCAGCTCTGGTTTTGTTCCTCGGCCTCTAGAGTAGGTCGATGGAGTATGGTTTTGTTCCTCGGGCTCCTGTTTTGTTCCTCAGTCTCTGGTTTTGTTCCTTGAGCTCTGGTTTTGTTCCTCGGGCTCTGGTTTTGTTCCTCGGGCTCTGGTTTTGTTCCTCGGACTCTGGTTTTGTTCCTCGACTCCTGGTTTTATTCCTCGGGCCCTCCTTTTGTTCCTCGGTCTCTGGTTTTGATCCTCAGGCTCTGGCTTTCTTCCTCGGGCTCTGGTTTTGTTCCTTGGGCTCTGGTTTTGTTCCTCCGGAGCTGGTTTTGTTCGTTGGGCGCTGGTTTTGTTCCTCAGGCTCTAGTTTTGTTCCTCGGGCTCTGGTTTTTTTCCTCGGGCTCTGGTTTCTTTCCTCCAGCTCTGGTATTTTCCTCGGGCTCTGGTGTAGTTTCTCAGGTCCTTTTTTAATTCCTCGGGGTCTGTTTTTTTTCCTAGGGCTCTGGTTTTCTTCCTCGAGCTCTGGTTTTGTTCCTCGGGCTCTGATTTTGTTCCTCCAGCTCTGGTTTTGTTCCTCGGCCTCTAGAGTAGGTCGACGGAGTATGGTTTTGTTCCTCGGGCTCTTGTTTTGTTCCTCAGTCTCTGGTTTTGTTCCTTGAGCTCTGGTTTTGTTCCTCGGGCTCTGGTTTTGTTCCTCGGGCTCTGGTTTTGTTCCTCGGACTCTGGTTTTGTTCCTCGACATCTGGTTTTATTCCTCGGGCTCTGGTTTTTTTCCTCGGACTCTGGTTTTGTTCCTCGACTCCTGGTTTTATTCCTCGGGCCCTCCTTTTGTTCCTCGATCTCTGGTTTTGATCCTCAGGCTCTGGCTTTCTTCCTCGGGCTCTGGTTTTGTTCCTCCAGCTCTGGTTTTGTTCCTCGGGCTCTGGTTTTGTTCCTCGGGCTCTGGTTTTGTTCCTCAAGCTCTGGTTTTGTTCCTCGGGCTCTAGTGTAGTTCCAAGGCCTCTGGTTTTGTTCCTCGGGCTCTGGTTTTCTTCCTCGGCCTCTGGTTTTAATCCTTGGGCTCTTGTTTTGTTCCTCCACTTCTGGTTTTATTCCTTGGGCTCTGGTTTTGTTCCTCGGGCTCTGGTTTAGTTACTCAGTCTCCTGTTTTCTTCCTCGGGCTGTGGTTTTGTTCCACTGGCTCTGGTTTAATTCCTCGGGTCCTGATTTATTCCCTCGGACTCTGGGTTTGTTCCTCGGACTCTGGTTTTGTCCCTTGCACCCTCCTTTTATTCCTCGGTCTATGGTTTTGTTCCTCAGGCTCTGGTTTTCTTCCTCGGGCTCTGGTTTTGTTCCTCGGGCTCTGGTTTTGTTCCTCGGGCGCTGGTTTTGTTCCTCAGGCTCTAGTTTTGTTCCTCGGGCTCTGGTTTTGTTCCTCGGGCGCTGGTTTTGTTCCTCAGGCACTGGTTTAGTGCCTCAGGTACTGGTTTTGTTCCTCAGACTCTGGTTTTGTTCCTCGGTCTCTCGTTTTTTTCCTCGACATCTGGTTTTGTTCCTTGGGCTCTGGTTTTGTTCCTCAGTCTCTGGTTTTCTTCCTTGCCCTCTGGTTTAGTTCCTTGGGTTCTGGTATTGTTCCTCGGGCTCTGGTTTTCTTCCTCGGCCTCTGTTTTTTTCCCTTGGGCTCTGGTTTTTTTCCTCGGGCTCTGGTTTCTTTCTTCCAGCTCTGTTTTTTTTCCTTGGGCTCTGGTGTAGTTTCTCGGGTCCTTTCTTTCTTCCTCGGGGTCTGTTTTTTTTCCTAGGGCTCTGGTTTTCTTCCTCGAGCTCTGGTTTTGTTCCTCGGGCTCTGATTTTGTTCCTCCAGCTCTGGTTTTGTTCCTCGAGCTCTAGTGTAGTTCCACGGACTCTGGTTTTGTTCCTCGGGCTCTTCTTTTGTTCCTCAGTCTCTGGTTTTGTTCCTTGAGCTCTGGTTTTGTTCCTCGACATCTGGTTTTATTCCTCGGGCTCTGGTTTTTTTCCTCGGACTCTGGTTTTGTTCCTCGACTCCTGGTTTTATTCCTCGGGCCCTCCTTTTGTTCCTCGGTCTCTGGTTTTGTTCCTCAGGCTCTGGTTTTCTTCCTCGGGCTCTGGGTTTGTTCCTCCAGCTCTGGTTTTGTTCCTTGGGCTCTGGTTTTGTTCCTCAGGCTCTGGTTTTCTTCCTTGCCCTCTGGTTTAGTTCCTTGGGCTCTGGTTTTGTTCCTCGGGCTCTGGTTTTCTTCCTCGGCCTCTGTTTTTTTCCCTTGGGCTCTGGTTTTGTTCCTCCGGCTCTGGTTTTGTTCCTCAAGCTCTGGTTTTGTTCCTCGGGCTCTAGTGTAGTTCCAAGGCCTCTGGTATTGTTCCTCGGGCTCTGGTTTTCTTCCTCGGCCTCTGTTTTTTTTCCTAGGGCTCTGGTTTTCTTCCTCGGGCTCTGGTTTTGTTCCTTGGGCTCTGGTTTTGTTCCTCGGGCTCTGGTTTTGTTCCTTGGGCGCTGGTTTTGTTCCTCAGGCTCTAGTTTTGTTCCTCGGGCTCTGGTTTTGTTCCTCGGGCTCTGGTTTTGTTCCTCAGGCACTGGTTTAGGGCCTCAGGTACTGGTTTTGTTCCTCAGACTCTGGTTTTGTTCCTCGGTCTCTCGTTTTTTTCCTCGACATCTGGTTTTGTTCCTTGGGCTCTGGTTTTGTTCCTCAGGCTCTGGTTTTCTTCCTTGCCCTCTGGTTTAGTTCCTTGGGCTCTGGTTTTGTTCCTCGGGCTCTGGTTTTCTTCCTCGGCCTCTGTTTTTTTTCCTCGGGCTCTGGGTTTGTTCCTCGGACTCTGGTTTTGTTCCTCCACACCTGGTTTTATTCCTCGCGCCCTCCTTTTGTTCCTGGTCTCTGATTTTCTTCCTCGCGCTCTAGTTTTGTTCCTCCAGCTCTGGTTTTGTTCCTCGGGCTCTGGTTTTCTCCCTCAGCTCCTGGTTTAATTCCTTGGGCTCTGGTTTTGTTCCTCTAACTCTGGTTTTATTACTTGGGCTCTGGTTTTGTTCCTCTGGCTCTGGTTTTGTTCCTCCAGCTGTGGTTTTATTCCTTGGGCTCTGGTTTTGTTCCTCGGGCTCTGGTTTAGTTACTCAAGCTCTGGTTTTGTTCCTCGGGCTCTAGTGTAGTTCCAAGGCCTCTGGTTTTGTTCCTCGGGCCCTGGTTTTCTTCCTCGGCCTCTGGTTTTAACCCTTGGGCTCTTGTTTTGTTCCTCCACCTCTGGTTTTATTCCTTGGGCTCTGGTTTTGTTCCTCCAGCTCTGGTTTTATTCCTTGGGCTCTGGTTTTGTTCCTCGGGCTCTGGTTTAGTTACTCAGTCTCCAGTTTTCTTCCTCGGGCTCTGGTTTTGTTCCTCGGGCTCTGGTTTCTTTCCTCCAGCTCTGGTTTTTTTCCTTGGTCTCTGGTGTAGTTTCTCGGGTCCTTTTTTTCTTCCTCGGGGTCTGTCTTTTTTCCTAGGGCTCTGGTTTTCTTCCTCGAGCTCTGGTTTTGTTCCTCGGGCTCTTATTTTGTTCCTCCAGCTCTGGTTTTGTTCCTCGGCCTCTAGTGTAGTTCCACGGACTCTGTTTTTTTTCCTCGGGCTCTTGTTTTGTTCCTCAGTCTCTGGTTTTGTTCCTTGAGCTCTGGTTTTGTTCCTCGACATCTGGTTTTATTCCTTGGGCTCTGGTTTTTTTCCTCGGACTCTGCTTTTGTTTCTCGACTGCTGGTTTTATTCCTCGGGCCCTCCTTTTGTTCCTCGGTCTCTGGTTTTGATCCTCAGGCTCTGGCTTTCTTCCTCGGGCTCTGGTTTTGTTCCTCGGGCTCTGGTTTTGTTCCTCGGGCTCTGGTTTTGTTCCTCAAGCTCTGGTTTTGTTCCTCGGGCTCTAGTGTAGTTCCAAGGCCTCTGGTTTTGTTCCTCGGGCTCTGGTTTTCTTCCTCGGCCTCTGGTTTTAATCCTTGGGCTCTTGTTTTATTCCTCCAGCTCTGGTTTTGTTCCTCAGTCTCTGGTTTTGTTCCTTGAGCTCTGGTTGTGTTCCTCGACATCTGGTTTTATTCCTCGGGCTCTGGTTTTGTTCCTCGACTCCTGGTTTTATTCCTCGGGCCCTCCTTTTGTTCCTCGATCTCTGGTTTTGATCCTCAGGCTCTGGTTTTCTTCCTCGGGCTCTGGTTTTGTTCCTCCAGCTCTGGTTTTGTTCCTCGGGCTCTGGTTTTGTTCCTCGGGCTCTGGTTTTGTTCCTCAAGCTCTGGTTTTGTTCCTCGGGCTCTAGTGTAGTTCCAAGGCCTCTGGTTTTATTCCTCGGGCTCTGGTTTTCTTCCTCGGCCTCTGGTTTTAATCCTTGGGCTCTTGTTTTGTTCCTCCAGCTCTGGTTTTATTCCTTGGGCTCTGGTTTTGTTCCTCGGGCTCTGGTTTAGTTACTCAGTCTCCGGTTTTCTTCCTCGGGCTGTGGTTTTGTTCCGCTGGCTCTGGTTTAATTCCTCGGGTCCTGATTTATTCCCTCGGGCTCTGGGTTTGTTCCTCGGACTCTGGTTTTGTCCCTCGCGCCCTCCTTTTGTTCCTCGGTCTATGGTTTTGTTCCTCAGGCTCTGGTTTTGTTCCTCGAGCTCTGGTTTTGTTCCTTAGGCTCTGGATTTGTTCCTTGGGCTCTGGTTTAGTTCTTCAGGTACTGGGTTTTTCCCTCAGACCCTGGTTTTCTTTCTCGGCCGCTGTTTTTGTTCCTTGGGCTCTGGTTTTGTTCCTCGGGCTCTGGTTTCTTTCCTCCAGCTCTGGTTTTTTTCCTTGGGCTCTGGTGTAGTTTCTCGGGTCCTTTCTTTCTTCCTCGGGGTCTGTTTTTTTTCCTAGGGCTCTGGTTTTCTTCCTCGAGCTCTGGTTTTGTTCCTCGGGCTCTGATTTTGTTCCTCCAGCTCTGGTTTTGTTCCTCGGGCTCTGGTTTTGTTCCTCGGGCTCTGGTTTTGTTCCTCAAGCTCTGGTTTTGTTCCTCGGGCTCTAGTGTAGTTCCAAAGCCTCTGGTTTTGTTCCTCGGGCTCTGGTTTTCTTCCTTGGCCTCTGGTTTTAATCCTTGGGCTCTTGTTTTGTTCCTCCAGCTCTGGTTTATTTACTCAGTCTCCAGTTTTCTTCCTCGGGCTGTGGTTTTGTTCCACTGGCTCTGGTTTAATTCCTCGGGTCCTGATTTATTCCCTCGGGCTCTGGGTTTGTTCCTCGGACTCTGGTTTTGTTCCTCCACACCTGGTTTTATTCCTCGCGCCCTCCTTTTGTTCCTGTGTCTCTGGTTTTGTTACTCGACATCTGGTTTTGTTACTCATCCTCTGGTTTTGTTCCTCGGGCTCTGGTTTTCTCCCTCAGCTCCTGGTTTAATTCCTTGGGCTCTGGTTTTGTTCCTCCAGCTGTGGTTTTATTCCTTGGGCTCTGGTTTTGTTCCTCGGGCTCTGGTTTAGTTACTCAGTCTCCGTTTTTCTTCCTCGGGCTGTGGTTTTGTTCCGCTGGCTCTGGTTTAATTCCTCGGGTCCTGATTTATTCCTTCGGGCTCTGGGTTTGTTCCTCGGACTCTGGTTTTGTCCCTCGCGCCCTCCTTTTGTTCCTCGGTCTATGGTTTTGTTCCTCAGGCTCTGGTTTTCTTCCTCGGGCTCTGGGTTTGTTCCTTGGGCTCTGCTTTTGTTCCTAGAGCTCTGGTTTTGTTCCTCAGGCTCTGGATTTGTTCCTCGGGCTCTGGTTTAGTTCTTCAGGTACTGGGTTTTTCCCTCAGACCCTGGTTTTCTTCCTCGGCCTCTGTTTTTGTTCCTTGGGCTCTGGTTTTGTTCCTCGGGCTCTGGTTTCTTTCCTCCAGCTCTGGTTTTTTTCCTCGGGCTCTGGTGTAGTTTCTCGGGTCCTTTCTTTCTTCCTCGGGGTCTGTTTTTTTTCCTAGGGCTCTGCTTTTCTTCCTCGAGCTCTGGTTTTGTTCCTCGGGCTCTGATTTTGTTCCTCCAGCTCTGGTTTTGTTCCTCGGCCTCTAGAGTAGGTCGACGGAGTATGGTTTTGTTCCTCGGGCTCTTGTTTTGTTCCTCAGTCCCTGGTTTTGTTCCTTGAGCTCTGGTTTTGTTCCTCGGGCTCTGGTTTTGTTCCTCGGGCTCTGGTTTTGTTCCTCCGGCTCTGGTTTTGTTCCTCAAGCTCTGGTTTTGTTCCTCGGGCTCTAGTGTAGTTCCAAGGCCTCTGGTTTTGTTCCTCGGGCTCTGGTTTTCTTCCTCAGCCTCTGGTTTTAATCCTTGGGCTCTTGTTTTGTTCCTCCAGCTCTGGTTTTATTCCTTGGGCTCTGGTTTTGTTCCTCCAGCTCTGGTTTTATTCCTTGGGCTCTGGTTTTGTTCCTCGGGCTCTGGTTTAGTTACTCAGTCTCCAGTTTTCTTCCTCGGGCTCTGGTTTTGTTCCTCGGGCTCTGGTTTCTTTCCTCCAGCTCTGGTTTTTTTCCTTGGTCTCTGGTGTAGTTTCTCGGGTCCTTTTTTTCTTCCTCGGGGTCTGTCTTTTTTCCTAGGGCTCTGGTTTTCTTCATCGAGCTCTGGTTTTCTTCCTCGGCCTCTAGTGTAGTTCCACGGACTCTGGTTTTGTTCCTCGGGCTCTTGTTTTGTTCCTCAGTCTCTGGTTTTGTTCCTTGAGCTCTGGTTTTGTTCCTCGACATCTGGTTTTATTCCTTGGGCTCTGTTTTTTTTCCTCGGACTCTGGTTTTGTTCCTCGACTCCTGGTTTTATTCCTCGGGCCCTCCTTTTGTTCCTCGGTCTCTGGTTTGGATCCTCAGGCTCTGGCTTTCTTCCTCGGGCTCTGGTTTTGTTCCTCCAGCTCTGGTTTTGTTCCTCGGGCTCTGGTTTTGTTCCTCAAGCTCTGGTTTTGTTCCTCGGGCTCTAGTGTAGTTCTAAGGCCTCTGGTTTTGTTCCTCGGGCTCTGGTTTTCTTCCTCGGCCTCTGGTTTTAATCCTTGGGCTCTTGTTTTATTCCTCCAGCTCTGGTTTTGTTCCTCAGTCTCTGGTTTTGTTCCTTGAGCTCTGGTTTTGTTCCTCGACATCTGGTTTTATTCCTCGGGCTCTGGTTTTGTTCCTCGACTCCTGGTTTTATTCCTCGGGCCCTCCTTTTGTTCCTCGGTCTCTGGTTTTGATCCTCAGGCTCTGGTTTTCTTCCTCGGGCTCTGGTTTTGTTCCTCCAGCTCTGGTTTTGTTCCTCGGGCTCTGGTTTTGTTCCTCGGGCTCTGGTTTTGTTCCTCAAGCTCTGGTTTTGTTCCTCGGGCTCTAGTGTAGTTCCAAGGCCTCTGGTTTTGTTCCTCGGGCTCTGGTTTTCTTCCTCGGCCTCTGGTTTTAATCCTTGGGCTCTTGTTTTGTTCCTCCAGCTCTGGTTTTATTCCTTGGGCTCTGGTTTTGTTCCTCGGGCTCTGGTTTAGTTACTCAGTCTCCGGTTTTCTTCCTCGGGCTGTGGTTTTGTTCCGCTGGCTCTGGTTTAATTCCTCGGGTCCTGATTTATTCCCTCGGACTCTGGGTTTGTTCCTCGGACTCTGGTTTTGTCCCTCGCGCCCTCCTTTTGTTCCTCGGTCTATGGTTTTGTTCCTCAGGCTCTGGTTTTGTTCCTCGAGCTCTGGTTTTGTTCCTTAGGCTCTGGATTTGTTCCTCGGGCTCTGGTTTAGTTCTTCAGGTACTGGGTTTTTCCCTCAGACCCTGGTTTTCTTTCTCGGCCGCTGTTTTTGTTCCTTGGGCTCTGGTTTTGTTCCTCGGGCTCTGGTTTTGTTCCTCAAGCTCTGGTTTTGTTCCTCGGGCTCTAGTGTAGTTCCAAAGCCTCTGGTTTTGTTCCTCGGGCTCTGGTTTTCTTCCTTGGCCTCTGGTTTTAATCCTTGGGCTCTTGTTTTGTTCCTCCAGCTCTGGTTTATTTACTCAGTCTCCAGTTTTCTTCCTCGGGCTGTGGTTTTGTTCCGCTGGCTCTGGTTTAATTCCTCGGGTCCTGATTTATTCCCTCGGGCTCTGGGTTTGTTCCTCGGACTCTGGTTTTGTTCCTCCACACCTGGTTTTATTCCTCGCGCCCTCCTTTTGTTCCTGTGTCTCTGGTTTTGTTACTCGACATCTGGTTTTGTTACTCATCCTCTGGTTTTGTTCCTCGGGCTCTGGTTTTCTCCCTCAGCTCCTGGTTTAATTCCTTGGGCTCTGGTTTTGTTCCTCCAGCTGTGGTTTTATTCCTTGGGCTCTGGTTTTGTTCCTCGGGCTCTGGTTTAGTTACTCAGTCTCCGGTTTTCTTCCTCGGCCTGTGGTTTTGTTCCGCTGGCTCTGGTTTAATTCCTCGGGTCCTGATTTATTCCTTCGGGCTCTGGGTTTGTTCCTCGGACTCTGGTTTTGTCCCTCGCGCCCTCCTTTTGTTCCTCGGTCTATGGTTTTGTTCCTCAGGCTCTGGTTTTCTTCCTCGGGCTCTGGGTTTGTTCCTTGGGCTCTGCTTTTGTTCCTCGAGCTCTGGTTTTGTTCCTCAGGCTCTGGATTTGTTCCTCGGGCTCTGGTTTAGTTCTTCAGGTACTGGGTTTTTCCCTCAGACCCTGGTTTTCTTCCTCGGCCTCTGTTTTTGTTCCTTGGGCTCTGGTTTTGTTCCTCGGGCTCTGGTTTCTTTCCTCCAGCTCTGGTTTTTTTCCTCGGGCTCTGGTGTAGTTTCTCGGGTCCTTTCTTTCTTCCTCGGGGTCTGTTTTTTTTCCTAGGGCTCTGGTTTTCTTCCTCGAGCTCTGGTTTTGTTCCTCGGGCTCTGATTTTGTTCCTCCAGCTCTGGTTTTTTTCCTCGGCCTCTAGAGTATGTCGACGGAGTATGGTTTTGTTCCTCGGGCTCTTGTTTTGTTCCTCAGTCCCTGGTTTTGTTCCTTGAGCTCTGGTTTTGTTCCTCGGGCTCTGGTTTTGTTCCTCGGACTCTGGTTTTGTTCCTCGGGCTCTGGTTTTGTTCCTCAAGCTCTGGTTTTGTTCCTCGGGCTCTAGTGTAGTTCCAAGGCCTCTGGTTTTGTTCCTCGGGCTCTGGTTTTCTTCCTCGGCCTCTGGTTTTGTTCCTTGGGCTCTTGTTTTGTTCCTCCAGCTCTGGTTTTATTCCTTGGGCTCTGGTTTTGTTCCTCCAGCTCTGGTTTTATTCCTTGGGCTCTGGTTTTGTTCCTCGGGCTCTGGTTTAGTTACTCAGTCTCCAGTTTTCTTCCTCGGGCTGTGGTTTTGTTCCTCGGGCTCTGGTTTCTTTCCTCCAGCTCTGGTTTTTTTCCTTGGTCTCTGGTGTAGTTTCTCGGGTCCTTTTTTTCTTCCTCGGGGTCTGTCTTTTTTCCTAGGTCTCTGGTTTTCTTCCTCGAGCTCTGGTTTTGTTCCTCGGGCTCTTATTTTGTTCCTCCAGCTCTGGTTTTGTTCCTCGGCCTCTAGTGTAGTTCCACGGACTCTGGTTTTGTTCCTCGGGCTCTTGTTTTGTTCCTCAGTCTCTGGTTTTGTTCCTTGAGCTCTGGTTTTGTTCCTCGACATCTGGTTTTATTCCTCGGGCTCTGGTTTTTTTCCTCGGACTCTGCTTTTGTTCCTCGACTCCTGGTTTTATTCCTCGGGCCCTCCTTTTGTTCCTCGGTCTCTGGTTTTGATCCTCAGGCTCTGGCTTTCTTCCTCGGGCTCTGTTTTGTTCCTCGGGCTCTAGTGTAGTTCCAAGGCCTCTGGATTTGTTCCTCGGGCTCTGGTTTTCTTCCTCGGCCTCTGGTTTTAATCCTTGGGCTCTTGTTTTATTCCTCCAGCTCTGGTTTTGTTCCTCAGTCTCTGCTTTTGTTCCTTGAGCTCTGGTTTTGTTCCTCGACATCTGGTTTTATTCCTCGGGCTCTGGTTTTGTTCCTCGACTCCTGGTTTTATTCCTCGGGCCCTCCTTTTGTTCCTCGGTCTCTGGTTTTGATCCTCAGGCTCTGGTTTTCTTCCTCGGGCTCTGGTTTTGTTCCTCCAGCTCTGGTTTTGTTCCTCGGGCTCTGGTTTTGTTCCTCGGGCTCTGGTTTTGTTCCTCAAGCTCTGGTTTTGTTCCTCGGGCTCTAGTGTAGTTCCAAGGCCTCTGGTTTTGTTCCTCGGGCTCTGGTTTTCTTCCTCGGCCTCTGGTTTTAATCCTTGGGCTCTTGTTTTGTTCCTCCAGCTCTGGTTTTATTCCTTGGGCTCTGGTTTTGTTCCTCGGGCTCTGGTTTAGTTACTCAGTCTCCGGTTTTCTTCCTCGGGCTGTGGTTTTGTTCCGCTGGCTCTGGTTTAATTCCTCGGGTCCTGATTTATTCCCTCGGGCTCTGGGTTTGTTCCTCGGACTCTGGTTTTGTCCCTCGCGCCCTCCTTTTGTTCCTCGGTCTATGGTTTTGTTCCTCAGGCTCTGGTTTTGTTCCTCGAGCTCTGGTTTTGTTCCTTAGGCTCTGGATTTGTTCCTCGGGCTCTGGTTTAGTTCTTCAGGTACTGGGTTTTTCCCTCAGACCCTGGTTTTCTTTCTCGGCCGCTGTTTTTGTTCCTTGGGCTCTGGTTTTGTTCCTCGGGCTCTGGTTTCTTTCCTCCAGCTCTGGTTTTTTTCCTTGGGCTCTGGTGTAGTTTCTCGGGTCCTTTCTTTCTTCCTCGGGGTCTGTTTTTTTTCCTAGGGCTCTGGTTTTCTTCCTCGAGCTCTGGTTTTGTTCCTCGGGCTCTGATTTTGTTCCTCCAGCTCTGGTTTTGTTCCTAGGCCTCTAGTGTAGGTCCACAGACTCTGGTTTTGTTCCTCGGGCTCTTGTTTTGTTCCTCAGTCTCTGGTTTTGTTCCTTGAGCTCTGGTTTTGTTCCTCGGGCTCTGGTTTTGTTCCTCGGACTCTGGTTTTGTTGCTCGACATCTGGTTTTATTCCTCTAACTCTGGTTTTTTTCCTTGGATTCTGGTTTTGTTCCTCGACTCCTGGTTTTATTCCTCGGGCCCTCCTTTTTTTCCTCGGTCTCTGGTTTGGATCCTCAGGCTCTGGTTTTGTTCCTCGGGCTCTTATTTTGTTCCCTCAGCTCTGGTTTTGTTCCTCGGGTCTGGTTTTGTTCCTCGGGCTCTGGTTTTGTTCCTCAAGCTCTGGTTTTGTTCCTCGGGCTCTAGTGTAGTTCCAAAGCCTCTGGTTTTGTTCCTCGGGCTCTGGTTTTCTTCCTTGGCCTCTGGTTTTAATCCTTGGGCTCTTGTTTTGTTCCTCCAGCTCTGGTTTATTTACTCAGTCTCCAGTTTTCTTCCTCGGGCTGTGGTTTTGTTCCACTGGCTCTGGTTTAATTCCTCGGGTCCTGATTTATTCCCTCGGGCTCTGGGTTTGTTCCTCGGACTCTGGTTTTGTTCCTCCACACCTGGTTTTATTCCTCGCGCCCTCCTTTTGTTCCTGTGTCTCTGGTTTTGTTACTCGACATCTGGTTTTGTTACTCATCCTCTGGTTTTGTTCCTTGGGCTCTGGTTTTCTCCCTCAGCTCCTGGTTTAATTCCTTGGGCTCTGGTTTTGTTCCTCCAGCTGTGGTTTTATTCCTTGGGCTCTGGTTTTGTTCCTCGGGCTCTGGTTTAGTTACTCAGTCTCCAGTTTTCTTCCTCGAGCTGTGGTTTTGTTCCGCTGGCTCTGGTTTAATTCCTCGGGTCCTGATTTATTCCTTCGGGCTCTGGGTTTGTTCCTCGGACTCTGGTTTTGTCCCTCGCGCCCTCCTTTTTTTCCTCGGTCTATGGTTTTGTTCCTCAGGCTCTGGTTTTCTTCCTCGGGCTCTGGGTTTGTTCCTTGGGCTCTGGTTTTGTTCCTCGAGCTCTGGTTTTGTTCCTCAGGCTCTGGATTTGTTCCTCGGGCTCTGGTTTAGTTCTTCAGGTACTGGGTTTTTCCCTCAGACCCTGGTTTTCTTCCTCGGCCTCTGTTTTTGTTCCTTGGGCTCTGGTTTTGTTCCTCGGGCTCTGGTTTTCTTCCTCGGGCTCTGGTTTTAATCCTTGGGCTCTGATTTTGTTCCTCCAGCTCTGGTTTTGTTCCTCGGCCTCTAGTGTAGGTCCACGGACTCTGGATTTGTTCCTCGGGCACTTGTTTTGTTCCTCAGTCTCTGGTTTTGTTCCTTGAGCTCTGGTTTTGTTCCTCGGGCTCTGGTTTTGTTCCTCGGACTCTGGTTTTGTTCCTCGACATGTGGTTTTATTCCTCTAACTCTGGTTTTTTTCCTTGGACTCTGGTTTTGTTCCTCGACTACTGGTTTTATTCCTCGGGCCCTCCTTTTGTTCCTCGGTCTCTGGTTTTGATCCTCAGGCTCTGGTTTTCTTCCTCGGGCTCTGGTTTTGTTCCTCCAGCTCTGGTTTTGTTCCTCGGGATCTGGTTTTGTTCCTCGGGCTCTGGTTTTGTTCCTCAAGCTCTGGTTTTGTTCCTCGGCCTCTAGTGTAGTTCCAAGGCCTCTGGTTTTGTTCCTCGGGCTCTGGTTTTCTTCCTCGTCCTCTGGTTTTAATCCTTGGGCTCTGGTTTTGTTCGTCGGGCTCTGGTTTAGTTACTCAGTCTCCGGTTTTCTTCCTCGGGCTGTGGTTTTGTTCCGCTGGCTCTGGTTTAATTCCTTGGGTCCTGATTTATTCCCTCGGGCTCTGGGTTTGTTCCTCGGACTCTGGTTTTGTTCCTCCACACCTGGTTTTATTCCTTGCGCACTCCTTTTGTTCCTGGGTCTCTGGTTTTGTTACTCGACATCTGGTTTTGTTACTCATCCTCTGGTTTTGTTCCTCGGGCTCTGGTTTTCTCCCTCAGCTCCTGGTTTAATTCCTTGGGCTCTGGTTTTGTTCCTCTAACTGTGGTTTTATTACTTGGGCTCTGTTTTTGCTACTCTGGCTCTGGTTTTGTTCCTCCAGCTGTGGTTTTATTCCTTGGGCTCTGGTTTTGTTCCTCGGGCTCTGGTTTAGTTACTCAGTCTCCAGTTTTCTTCCTCGGGCTGTGGTTTTGTTCCTCGGGCTCTGGTTTCTTTCCTCCAGCTCTGGTTTTTTTCCTTGGGCTCTGGTGTAGTTTCTCGGGTCCTTTTTTTCTTCCTCGGGGTCTGTTTTTTTCCTAGGGCTCTGGTTTTCTTCCTCGAGCTCTGGTTTTGTTCCTCGGGCTCTTATTTTGTTCCTCCAGCTCTGGTTTTGTTCCTCGGCCTCTAGTGTAGTTCCACGGACTCTGGTTTTGTTCCTCGGGCTCTTGTTTTGTTCCTCAGTCCCTGGTTTTGTTCCTTGAGCTCTGGTTTTGTTCCTCGACATCTGGTTTTGTTCCTCGGGCTCTGGTTTTGTTCCTCGGACTCTGGTTTTGTTCCTCGACTCCTGGTTTTATTCCTCGGGCCCTCCTTTTGTTCCTCGGTCTCTGGTTTTGATCCTCAGGCTCTGGCTTTCTTCCTCGGGCTCTGGTTTTGTTCCTTGGGCTCTGGTTTTGTTCCTCCGGCTCTGGTTTTGTTCGTTGGGCGCTGGTTTTGTTCCTCAGGCTCTAGTTTTGTTCCTCGGGCTCTGGTTTTGTTCCTCGGGCTCTGGTTTCTTTCCTCCAGCTCTGGTATTTTCCTCGGGCTCTGGTGTAGTTTCTCAGGTCCTTTTTTAATTCCTCGGGGTCTGTTTTTTTTCCTAGGGCTCTGGTTTTCTTCCTCGAGCTCTGGTTTTGTTCCTCGGGCTCTGATTTTGTTCCTCCAGCTCTGGTTTTGTTCCTCGGCCTCTAGAGTAGGTCGACGGAGTATGGTTTTGTTCCTCGGGCTCTTGTTTTGTTCCTCAGTCCCTGGTTTTGTTCCTTGAGCTCTGGTTTTGTTCCTCGGGCTCTGGTTTTGTTCCTCGGACTCTGGTTTTGTTCCTCGACTCCTGGTTTTATTCCTCGGGCCCTCCTTTTGTTCCTCGATCTCTGGTTTTGATCCTCAGGCTCTGGCTTTCTTCCTCGGGCTCTGGTTTTGTTCCTCCAGCTCTGGTTTTGTTCCTCGGGCTCTGGTTTTGTTCCTCGGGCTCTGGTTTTGTTCCTCAAGCTCTGGTTTTGTTCCTCGGGCTCTAGTGTAGTTCCAAGGCCTCTGGTTTTGTTCCTCGGGCTCTGGTTTTCTTCCTCGGCCTCTGGTTTTAATCCTTGGGCTCTTGTTTTGTTCCTCAGGCTCTGGTTTATTTACTCAGTCTCCAGTTTTCTTCCTCGGGCTGTGGTTTTGTTCCGCTGGCTCTGGTTTAATTCCTCGGGTCCTGATTTATTCCCTCGGGCTCTGGGTTTGTTCCTCGGACTCTGGTTTTGTTCCTCCACACCTGGTTTTATTCCTCGCGCCCTCCTTTTGTTCCTGTGTCTCTGGTTTTGTTACTCGACATCTGGTTTTGTTACTCATCCTCTGGTTTTGTTCCTCGGGCTCTGGTTTTCTCCCTCAGCTCCTGGTTTAATTCCTTGGGCTCTGGTTTTGTTCCTCCAGCTGTGGTTTTATTCCTCGGTCTCTGGTTTTGATCCTCAGGCTCTGGTTTTCTTCCTCGGGCTCTGGTTTTGATCCTCAGTCTCTGGTTTTGTTCCTTGAGCTCTGGTTTTGTTCCTCGACATCTGGTTTTATTCCTTGGGCTCTGTTTTTTTTCCTCGGACTCTGGTTTTGTTCCTCGACTCCTGGTTTTATTCCTCGGGCCCTCCTTTTGTTCCTCGGTCTCTGGTTTTGATCCTCAGGCTCTGGTTTTCTTCCTTGGGCTCTGGTTTTGTTCCTCGGGCTCTGGTTTTGTTCCTCGGGCGCTGGTTTTGTTCCTCAGGCTCTAGTTTTGTTCCTCGGGCTCTGGTTTTGTTCCTCGGGCGCTGGTTTTGTTCCTCAGGCACTGGTTTTGTGCCTCAGGTACTGGTTTTGTTCCTCAGACTCTGGTTTTGTTCCTCAGTCTCTCGTTTTTTTCCTCGACATCTGGTTTTTTTCCTTGGGCTCTGGTTTTGTTCCTCAGGCTCTGGTTTTCTTCCTTGCCCTCTGGTTTAGTTCCTTGGGTTCTGGTATTGTTCCTCGGGCTCTGGTTTTCTTCCTCGGCCTCTGTTTTTTTCCCTTGGGCTCTGGTTTTTTTCCTCGGGCTCTGGTTTCTTTCTTCCAGCTCTGTTTTTTTTCCTTGGGCTCTGGTGTAGTTTCTCGGGTCCTTTCTTTCTTCCTCGGGGTCTGTTTTTTTTCCTAGGGCTCTGGTTTTCTTCCTCGAGCTCTGGTTTTGTTCCTCGGGCTCTTATTTTGTTCCTCCAGCTCTGGTTTTGTTCCTCGGCCTCTAGTGTATTTCCACGGACTCTGGTTTTGTTCCTCGGGCTCTTGTTTTGTTCCTCAGTCTCTGGTTTTGTTCCTTGAGCTCTGGTTTTGTTCCTCGACATCTGGTTTTATTCCTTGGGCTCTGGTTTTTTTCCTCGGACTCTGGTTTTGTTCCTCGACTCCTGGTTTTATTCCTCGGGCCCTCCTTTTGTTCCTCGATCTCTGGTTTTGATCCTCAGGCTCTGGTTTTCTTCCTCGGGCTCTGGTTTTGTTCCTCCAGCTCTGGTTTTGTTCCTCGGGCTCTGGTTTTGTTCCTCAAGCTCTGGTTTTGTTCCTTGGGCTCTGGTTTTGTTCCTCAGGCTCTGGTTTTCTTCCTTGCCCTCTGGTTTAGTTCCTTGGGCTCTGGTTTTGTTCCTCGGGCTCTGGTTTTCTTCCTCGGCCTCTGTTTTTTTTCCTTGGGCTCTGGTTTTGTTCCTCGGGCTCTGGTTTCTTTCCTCCAGCTCTGGTATTTTCCTCGGGCTCTGGTGTAGTTTCTCAGGTCCTTTTTTAATTCCTCGGGGTCTGTTTTCTTTCCTATGGCTCTGGTTTTCTTCCTCGAGCTCTGGTTTTGTTCCTCGGGCTCTGATTTTGTTCCTCCAGCTCTTATTTTGTTCCTCGGCCTCTAGAGTAGGGCGACGGAGTATGGTTTTGTTCCTCGGGCTCTTGTTTTGTTCCTCAGTCTCTGGTTTTGTTCCTCGGGCTCTGGTTTTGTTCCTCGGACTCTGGTTTTGTTCCTCGACATCTGGTTTTATTCCTCGGGCTCTGTTTTTTTTCCTCGGACTCTGGTTTTGTTCCTCGACTCCTGGTTTTGTTCCTCGGTCTCTCGTTTTTTTCCTCGACATCTGGTTTAGTTCCTTGGGCTCTGGTATTGTTCCTCGGGCTCTGGTTTTCTTCCTCGGCCTCTGTTTTTTTCCCTTGGGCTCTGGTTTTGTTCCTCGGGCTCTGGTTTCTTTCCTCCAGCTCTGTTTTTTTTCCTTGGTCTCTGGTGTAGTTTCTCGGGTCCTTTCTTTCTTCCTCTGGGTCTGTTTTTTTTCCTACGGCTCTGGTTTTCTTCCTCGAGCTCTGGTTTTGTTCCTCGGGCTCTTATTTTGTTCCTCCAGCTCTGGTTTTGTTCCTCGGGCTCTGGTTTAGTTACTCAGTCTCCCGTTTTCTTCCTCGGGCTTTGGTTTTGTTCCGCTGGCTCTGGTTTAATTACTCAGTCTCCAGTTTTCTTCCTCGGGCTGTGGTTTTGTTCCACTGGCTCTGGTTTAATTCCTCGGGTCCTGATTTATTCCCTCGGGCTCTGGGTTTGTTCCTCGGACTCTGGTTTTGTTCCTCCACACCTGGTTTTATTCCTCGCGCCCTCCTTTTGTTCCTGTGTCTCTGGTTTTGTTACTCGACATCTGGTTTTGTTACTCATCCTCTGGTTTTGTTCCTTGGGCTCTGGTTTTCTCCCTCAGCTCCTGGTTTAATTCCTTGGGCTCTGGTTTTGTTCCTCCAGCTGTGGTTTTATTCCTTGGGCTCTGGTTTTGTTCCTCGGGCTCTGGTTTAGTTACTCAGTCTCCAGTTTTCTTCCTCGAGCTGTGGTTTTGTTCCGCTGGCTCTGGTTTAATTCCTCGGGTCCTGATTTATTCCTTCGGGCTCTGGGTTTGTTCCTCGGACTCTGGTTTTGTCCCTCGCGCCCTCCTTTTTTTCCTCGGTCTATGGTTTTGTTCCTCAGGCTCTGGTTTTCTTCCTCGGGCTCTGGGTTTGTTCCTTGGGCTCTGGTTTTGTTCCTCGAGCTCTGGTTTTGTTCCTCAGGCTCTGGATTTGTTCCTCGGGCTCTGGTTTAGTTCTTCAGGTACTGGGTTTTTCCCTCAGACCCTGGTTTTCTTCCTCGGCCTCTGTTTTTGTTCCTTGGGCTCTGGTTTTGTTCCTCGGGCTCTGGTTTTCTTCCTCGGGCTCTGGTTTTAATCCTTGGGCTCTGATTTTGTTCCTCCAGCTCTGGTTTTGTTCCTCGGCCTCTAGTGTAGGTCCACGGACTCTGGATTTGTTCCTCGGGCACTTGTTTTGTTCCTCAGTCTCTGGTTTTGTTCCTTGAGCTCTGGTTTTGTTCCTCGGGCTCTGGTTTTGTTCCTCGGACTCTGGTTTTGTTCCTCGACATGTGGTTTTATTCCTCTAACTCTGGTTTTTTTCCTTGGACTCTGGTTTTGTTCCTCGACTACTGGTTTTATTCCTCGGGCCCTCCTTTTGTTCCTCGGTCTCTGGTTTTGATCCTCAGGCTCTGGTTTTCTTCCTCGGGCTCTGGTTTTGTTCCTCCAGCTCTGGTTTTGTTCCTCGGGATCTGGTTTTGTTCCTCAAGCTCTGGTTTTGTTCCTCAAGCTCTGGTTTTGTTCCTCGGCCTCTAGTGTAGTTCCAAGGCCTCTGGTTTTTTTCCTCGGGCTCTGGTTTTCTTCCTCGTCCTCTGGTTTTAATCCTTGGGCTCTGGTTTTGTTCGTCGGGCTCTGGTTTAGTTACTCAGTCTCCGGTTTTCTTCCTCGGGCTGTGGTTTTGTTCCGCTGGCTCTGGTTTAATTCCTTGGGTCCTGATTTATTCCCTCGGGCTCTGGGTTTGTTCCTCGGACTCTGGTTTTGTTCCTCCACACCTGGTTTTATTCCTTGCGCACTCCTTTTGTTCCTGGGTCTCTGGTTTTGTTACTCGACATCTGGTTTTGTTACTCATCCTCTGGTTTTGTTCCTCGGGCTCTGGTTTTCTCCCTCAGCTCCTGGTTTAATTCCTTGGGCTCTGGTTTTGTTCCTCTAACTCTGGTTTTATTACTTGGGCTCTGTTTTTGCTACTCTGGCTCTGGTTTTGTTCCTCCAGCTGTGGTTTTATTCCTTGGGCTCTGGTTTTGTTCCTCGGGCTCTGGTTTAGTTACTCAGTCTCCAGTTTTCTTCCTCGGGCTGTGGTTTTGTTCCTCGGGCTCTGGTTTCTTTCCTCCAGCTCTGTTTTTTTTCCTTGGGCTCTGGTGTAGTTTCTCGGGTCCTTTTTTTCTTCCTCGGGGTCTGTTTTTTTCCTAGGGCTCTGGTTTTCTTCCTCGAGCTCTGGTTTTGTTCCTCGGGCTCTTATTTTGTTCCTCCAGCTCTGGTTTTGTTCCTCGGCCTCTAGTGTAGTTCCACGGACTCTGGTTTTGTTCCTCGGGCTCTTGTTTTGTTCCTCAGTCCCTGGTTTTGTTCCTTGAGCTCTGGTTTTGTTCCTCGACATCTGGTTTTGTTCCTCGGGCTCTGGTTTTGTTCCTCGGACTCTGGTTTTGTTCCTCGACTCCTGGTTTTATTCCTCGGGCCCTCCTTTTGTTCCTCGGTCTCTGGTTTTGATCCTCAGGCTCTGGCTTTCTTCCTCGGGCTCTGGTTTTGTTCCTTGGGCTCTGGTTTTGTTCCTCCGGCTCTGGTTTTGTTCGTTGGGCGCTGGTTTTGTTCCTCAGGCTCTAGTTTTGTTCCTCGGGCTCTGGTTTTGTTCCTCGGGCTCTGGTTTCTTTCCTCCAGCTCTGGTATTTTCCTCGGGCTCTGGTGTAGTTTCTCAGGTCCTTTTTTAATTCCTCGGGGTCTGTTTTTTTTCCTAGGGCTCTGGTTTTCTTCCTCGAGCTCTGGTTTTGTTCCTCGGGCTCTGATTTTGTTCCTCCAGCTCTGGTTTTGTTCCTCGGCCTCTAGAGTAGGTCGACGGAGTATGGTTTTGTTCCTCGGGCTCTTGTTTTGTTCCTCAGTCCCTGGTTTTGTTCCTTGAGCTCTGGTTTTGTTCCTCGGGCTCTGGTTTTGTTCCTCGGACTCTGGTTTTGTTCCTCGACTCCTGGTTTTATTCCTCGGGCCCTCCTTTTGTTCCTCGATCTCTGGTTTTGATCCTCAGGCTCTGGCTTTCTTCCTCGGGCTCTGGTTTTGTTCCTCCAGCTCTGGTTTTGTTCCTCGGGCTCTGGTTTTGTTCCTCGGGCTCTGGTTTTGTTCCTCAAGCTCTGGTTTTGTTCCTCGGGCTCTAGTGTAGTTCCAAGGCCTCTGGTTTTGTTCCTCGGGCTCTGGTTTTCTTCCTCGGCCTCTGGTTTTAATCCTTGGGCTCTTGTTTTGTTCCTCAGGCTCTGGTTTATTTACTCAGTCTCCAGTTTTCTTCCTCGGGCTGTGGTTTTGTTCCGCTGGCTCTGGTTTAATTCCTCGGGTCCTGATTTATTCCCTCGGGCTCTGGGTTTGTTCCTCGGACTCTGGTTTTGTTCCTCCACACCTGGTTTTATTCCTCGCGCCCTCCTTTTGTTCCTGTGTCTCTGGTTTTGTTACTCGACATCTGGTTTTATTACTCATCCTCTGGTTTTGTTCCTCGGGCTCTGGTTTTCTCCCTCAGCTCCTGGTTTAATTCCTTGGGCTCTGGTTTTGTTCCTCTAACTCTGGTTTTATTACTTGGGCTCTGGTTTTGCTCCTTGGGCTCTGGTTTTGTTCCTCCAGCTGTGGTTTTATTCCTTGGGTTCTGGTTTTGTTCCTCGGGCTCTGGTTTAGTTACTCAGTCTCCAGTTTTCTTCCTCGGGCTGTGGTTTTGTTCCTCGGGCTCTGGTTTCTTTCCTCCAGCTCTGTTTTTTTTCCTTGGGCTCTGGTGTAGTTTCTCGGGTCCTTTGTTTCTTCCTCTGGGTCTGTTTTTTTTCCTACGGCTGTGGTTTTCTTCCTCGACCTCTGGTTTTGTTCCTCGGGCTCTTATTTTGTTCCTCCAGCTCTGGTTTTGTTCCTCGGCCTCTAGTGTAGTTCCACGGACTCTGGTTTTGTTCCTCGGGCTCTTGTTTTGTTCCTCAGTCTCTGGTTTTGTTCCTTGAGCTCTGGTTTTGTTCCTCGACATCTGGTTTTATTCCTCGGGCTCTGTTTTTTTTCCTCGGACTCTGGTTTTGTTCGTCGACTCCTGGTTTTATTCCTCGGGCCCTCCTTTTGTTCCTCGGTCTCTGGTTTTGATCCTCAGGCTCTGGTTTTCTTCCTCGGGCTCTGGTTTTGTTCCTCCATCTCTGGTTTTGTTCCTCGGGCTCTGGTTTTGTTCCTCGGGCTCTGGTTTTGTTCCTCAAGCTCTGGTTTTGTTCCTTGGGCTCTGGTTTTGTTCCTCAGGCTCTGGTTTTCTTCCTTGCCCTCTGGTTTAGTTCCTTGGGCTCTGGTTTTGTTCCTCGGGCTCTGGTTTTCTTCCTCGGCCTCTGTTTTTTTTCCTTGGGCTCTGGTTTTGTTCCTCGGGCTCTGGTTTCTTTCCTCCAGCTCTGGTATTTTCCTCGGGCTCTGGTGTAGTTTCTCAGGTCCTTTTTTAATTCCTCGGGGTCTGTTTTTTTTCCTAGGGCTCTGGTTTTCTTCCTCGAGCTCTGGTTTTGTTCCTCGGGCTCTGATTTTGTTCCTCCAGCTCTGGTTTTGTTCCTCGGCCTCTAGAGTAGGTCGACGGAGTATGGTTTTGTTCCTCGGGCTCTTGTTTTGTTCCTCAGTCCCTGGTTTTGTTCCTTGAGCTCTGGTTTTGTTCCTCGGGCTCTGGTTTTGTTCCTCGGACTCTGGTTTTGTTCCTCGACTCCTGGTTTTATTCCTCGGGCCCTCCTTTTGTTCCTCGATCTCTGGTTTTGATCCTCAGGCTCTGGCTTTCTTCCTCGGGCTCTGGTTTTGTTCCTTGGGCTCTGGTTTTGTTCCTCGGGCTCTGGTTTTGTTCCTCGGGCTCTGGTTTTGTTCCTCAAGCTCTGGTTTTGTTCCTCGGGCTCTAGTGTAGTTCCAAGGCCTCTGGTTTTGTTCCTCGGGCTCTGGTTTTCTTCCTCGGCCTCTGGTTTTAATCCTTGGGCTCTTGTTTTGTTCCTCCACTTCTGGTTTTATTCCTTGGGCTCTTGTTTTGTTCCTCCAGCTCTGGTTTATTTACTCAGTCTCCAGTTTTCTTCCTCGGGCTGTGGTTTTGTTCCGCTGGCTCTGGTTTAATTCCTCGGGTCCTGATTTATTCCCTCGGGCTCTGGGTTTGTTCCTCGGACTCTGGTTTTGTTCCTCCACACCTGGTTTTATTCCTCGCGCCCTCCTTTTGTTCCTGTGTCTCTGGTTTTGTTACTCGACATCTGGTTTTGTTACTCATCCTCTGGTTTTGTTCCTCGGGCTCTGGTTTTCTCCCTCAGCTCCTGGTTTAATTCCTTGGGCTCTGGTTTTGTTCCTCCAGCTGTGGTTTTATTCCTCGGTCTCTGGTTTTGATCCTCAGGCTCTGGTTTTCTTCCTCGGGCTCTGGTTTTGATCCTCAGTCTCTGGTTTTGTTCCTTGAGCTCTGGTTTTGTTCCTCGACATCTGGTTTTATTCCTTGGGCTCTGTTTTTTTTCCTCGGACTCTGGTTTTGTTCCTCGACTCCTGGTTTTATTCCTCGGGCCCTCCTTTTGTTCCTCGGTCTCTGGTTTTGATCCTCAGGCTCTGGTTTTCTTCCTTGGGCTCTGGTTTTGTTCCTCGGGCTCTGGTTTTGTTCCTCGGGCGCTGGTTTTGTTCCTCAGGCTCTAGTTTTGTTCCTCGGGCTCTGGTTTTGTTCCTCGGGCGCTGGTTTTGTTCCTCAGGCACTGGTTTAGTGCCTCAGGTACTGGTTTTGTTCCTCAGACTCTGGTTTTGTTCCTCGGTCTCTCGTTTTTTTCCTCGACATCTGGTTTTGTTCCTTGGGCTCTGGTTTTGTTCCTCAGGCTCTGGTTTTCTTCCTTGCCCTCTGGTTTAGTTCCTTGGGTTCTGGTATTGTTCCTCGGGCTCTGGTTTTCTTCCTCGGCCTCTGTTTTTTTCCCTTGGGCTCTGGTTTTTTTCCTCGGGCTCTGGTTTCTTTCTTCCAGCTCTGTTTTTTTTCCTTGGGCTCTGGTGTAGTTTCTCGGGTCCTTTCTTTCTTCCTCTGGGTCTGGTTTTTTTCCTAGGGCTCTGGTTTTCTTCCTCGAGCTCTGGTTTTGTTCCTCGGGCTCTTATTTTGTTCCTCCAGCTCTGGTTTTGTTCCTCGGCCTCTAGTGTATTTCCACGGACTCTGGTTTTGTTCCTCGGGCTCTTGTTTTGTTCCTCAGTCTCTGGTTTTGTTCCTTGAGCTCTGGTTTTGTTCCTCGACATCTGGTTTTATTCCTTGGGCTCTGGTTTTTTTCCTCGGACTCTGCTTTTGTTCCTCGACTCCTGGTTTTATTCCTCGGGCCCTCCTTTTGTTCCTCGGTCTCTGGTTTTGATCCTCAGGCTCTGGTTTTCTTCCTCGGGCTCTGGTTTTGTTCCTCCAGCTCTGGTTTTGTTCCTCGGGCTCTGGTTTTGTTCCTCAAGCTCTGGTTTTGTTCCTTGGGCTCTGGTTTTGTTCCTCAGGCTCTGGTTTTCTTCCTTGCCCTCTGGTTTAGTTCCTTGGGCTCTGGTTTTGTTCCTCGGGCTCTGGTTTTCTTCCTCGGCCTCTGTTTTTTTTCCTTGGGCTCTGGTTTTGTTCCTCGGGCTCTGGTTTCTTTCCTCCAGCTCTGGTATTTTCCTCGGGCTCTGGTGTAGTTTCTCAGGTCCTTTTTTAATTCCTCGGGGTCTGTTTTCTTTCCTATGGCTCTGGTTTTCTTCCTCGAGCTCTGGTTTTGTTCCTCGGGCTCTGATTTTGTTCCTCCAGCTCTTATTTTGTTCCTCGGCCTCTAGAGTAGGGCGACGGAGTATGGTTTTGTTCCTCGGGCTCTTGTTTTGTTCCTCAGTCTCTGGTTTTGTTCCTCGGGCTCTGGTTTTGTTCCTCGGACTCTGGTTTTGTTCCTCGACATCTGGTTTTATTCCTCGGGCTCTGTTTTTTTTCCTCGGACTCTGGTTTTGTTCCTCGACTCCTGGTTTTGTTCCTCGGTCTCTCGTTTTTTTCCTCGACATCTGGTTTAGTTCCTTGGGCTCTGGTATTGTTCCTCGGGCTCTGGTTTTCTTCCTCGGCCTCTGTTTTTTTCCCTTGGGCTCTGGTTTTGTTCCTCGGGCTCTGGTTTCTTTCCTCCAGCTCTGTTTTTTTTCCTTGGTCTCTGGTGTAGTTTCTCGGGTCCTTTCTTTCTTCCTCTGGGTCTGTTTTTTTTCCTACGGCTCTGGTTTTCTTCCTCGAGCTCTGGTTTTGTTCCTCGGGCTCTTATTTTGTTCCTCCAGCTCTGGTTTTGTTCCTCGGGCTCTGGTTTAGTTACTCAGTCTCCAGTTTTCTTCCTCGGGCTTTGGTTTTGTTCCGCTGGCTCTGGTTTAATTCCTCGGGTCCTGATTTATTCCCTCGGGCTCTGGGTTTGTTCCTCGGAGTCTGGTTTTGTTCCTCCACACCTGGTTTTATTCCTCGCGCCCTCCTTTTGTTCCTGTGTCTCTGGTTTTGTTACTCGACATCTGGTTTTATTACTCATCCTCTGGTTTTGTTCCTCGGGCTCTGGTTTTCTCCCTCAGCTCCTGGTTTAATTCCTTGGGCTCTGGTTTTGTTCCTCTAACTCTGGTTTTATTACTTGGGCTCTGGTTTTGCTCCTTGGGCTCTGGTTTTGTTCCTCCAGCTGTCGTTTTATTCCTTGGGTTCTGGTTTTGTTCCTCGGGCTCTGGTTTAGTTACTCAGTCTCCAGTTTTCTTCCTCGGGCTGTGGTTTTGTTCCTCGGGCTCTGGTTTCTTTCCTCCAGCTCTGTTTTTTTTCCTTGGGCTCTGGTGTAGTTTCTCGGGTCCTTTGTTTCTTCCTCTGGGTCTGTTTTTTTTCCTACGGCTGTGATTTTCTTCCTCGACCTCTGGTTTTGTTCCTCGGGCTCTTATTTTGTTCCTCCAGCTCTGGTTTTGTTCCTCGGCCTCTAGTGTAGTTCCACGGACTCTGGTTTTTTTCCTCGGGCTCTTGTTTTGTTCCTCAGTCTCTGGTTTTGTTCCTTGAGCTCTGGTTTTGTTCCTCGACATCTGGTTTTATTCCTCGGGCTCTGGTTTTTTTCCTCGGACTCTGGTTTTGTTCCTCGACTCCTGGTTTTATTCCTCGGGCCCTCCTTTTGTTCCTCGGTCTCTGGTTTTGATCCTCAGGCTCTGGTTTTCTTCCTCGGGCTCTGGTTTTGTTCCTCCAGCTCTGGTTTTGTTCCTCGGGCTCTGGTTTTGTTCCTCGGGCTCTGGTTTTGTTCCTCAAGCTCTGGTTTTGTTCCTTGGGCTCTGGTTTTGTTCCTCAGGCTCTGGTTTTCTTCCTTGCCCTCTGGTTTAGTTCCTTGGGCTCTGGTTTTGTTCCTCAGTCTCTGGTTTTGTTCCTTGAGCTCTGGTTTTGTTCCTCGGGCTCTGGTTTTCTTCCTCGGCCTCTGTTTTTTTTCCTTGGGCTCTGGTTTTGTTCCTCGGGCTCTGGTTTCTTTCCTCCAGCTCTGGTATTTTCCTCGGGCTCTGGTGTAGTTTCTCAGGTCCTTTTTTAATTCCTCGGGGTCTGTTTTTTTTCCTAGGGCTCTGGTTTTCTTCCTCGAGCTCTGGTTTTGTTCCTCGGGCTCTGATTTTGTTCCTCCAGCTCTGGTTTTGTTCCTCGGCCTCTAGAGTAGGTCGACGGAGTATGGTTTTGTTCCTCGGGCTCTTGTTTTGTTCCTCAGTCTCTGGTTTTGTTCCTTGAGCTCTGGTTTTGTTCCTCGGGCTCTGGTTTTGTTCCTCGGACTCTGGTTTTGTTCCTCGACATCTGGTTTTATTCCTCGGGCTCTGGTTTTTTTCCTCGGACTCTGGTTTTGTTCCTCGACTCCTGGTTTTATTTCTCGGGCCCTCCTTTTGTTCCTCGATCTCTGGTTTTGATCCTCAGGCTCTGGCTTTCTTCCTCGGGCTCTGGTTTTGTTCCTCCAGCTCTGGTTTTGTTCCTCGGGCTCTGGTTTTGTTCCTCGGGCTCTGGTTTTGTTCCTCAAGCTCTGGTTTTGTTCCTCGGGCTCTAGTGTAGTTCCAAGGCCTCTGGTTTTGTTCCTCGGGCTCTGGTTTTCTTCCTCGGCCTCTGGTTTTAATCCTTGGGCTCTTGTTTTGTTCCTCCACTTCTGGTTTTATTCCTTGGGCTCTGGTTTTGTTCCTCGGGCTCTGGTTTAGTTACTCAGTCTCCTGTTTTCTTCCTCGGGCTGTGGTTTTGTTCCTCTGGCTCTGGTTTAATTCCTCGGGTCCTGATTTATTCCCTCGGACTCTGGGTTTGTTCCTCGGACTCTGGTTTTGTCCCTCGCACCCTCCTTTTGTTCCTCAGTCTATGGTTTTGTTCCTCAGGCTCTGGATTTTTTCCTCGGGCTCTGGGTTTGTTCCTTGGGCTCTGGTTTTTCTTCCTCGAGCTCTGGTTTTGTTCCTTAGGCTCTGGATTTGTTCCTCGGGCTCTGGTTTAGTTCCTCAGGTACTGGGTTTTTCCCTCAGACCCTGGTTTTCTTCCTCGGCCTCTGGTTTTGTTCCTTGAGACTGGTTTTGTTCCTTGGGCTCTGGTTTTGTTCCTCGGGCTCTGGTTTTGTTCCTCGACATCTGGTTTTATTCCTTGGGCTCTGGTTTTTTTCCTCGGACTCTGCTTTTGTTCCTCGACTCCTGGTTTTATTCCTTGGGCCCTCCTTTTGTTCCTCGGTCTCTGGTTTTGATCCTCAGGCTCTGGTTTTCTTCCTCGGGCTCTGGTTTTGTTCCTCCAGCTCTGGTTTTGTTCCTCGGGCTCTGGTTTTGTTCCTCAAGCTCTGGTTTTGTTCCTTGGGCTCTGGTTTTGTTCCTCAGGCTCTGGTTTTCTTCCTTGCCCTCTGGTTTAGTTCCTTGGGCTCTGGTTTTGTTCCTCGGGCTCTGGTTTTCTTCCTCGGCCTCTGTTTTTTTTCCTTGGGCTCTGGTTTTGTTCCTCGGGCTCTGGTTTCTTTCCTCCAGCTCTGGTATTTTCCTCGGGCTCTGGTGTAGTTTCTCAGGTCCTTTTTTAATTCCTCGGGGTCTGTTTTCTTTCCTAGGGCTCTGGTTTTCTTCCTCGAGCTCTGGTTTTGTTCCTCGGGCTCTGATTTTGTTCCTCCAGCTCTTATTTTGTTCCTCGGCCTCTAGAGTAGGGCGACGGAGTATGGTTTTGTTCCTCGGGCTCTTGTTTTGTTCCTCAGTCTCTGGTTTTGTTCCTCGGGCTCTGGTTTTGTTCCTCGGACTCTGGTTTTGTTCCTCGACATCTGGTTTTATTCCTCGGGCTCTGTTTTTTTTCCTCGGACTCTGGTTTTGTTCCTCGACTCCTGGTTTTGTTCCTCGGTCTCTCGTTTTTTTCCTCGACATCTGGTTTAGTTCCTTGGGCTCTGGTATTGTTCCTCGGGCTCTGGTTTTCTTCCTCGGACTCTGTTTTTTTCCCTTGGGCTCTGGTTTTGTTCCTCGGGCTCTGGTTTCTTTCCTCCAGCTCTGTTTTTTTTCCTTGGTCTCTGGTGTAGTTTCTCGGGTCCTTTCTTTCTTCCTCTGGGTCTGTTTTTTTTCCTACGGCTCTGGTTTTCTTCCTCGAGCTCTGGTTTTGTTCCTCGGGCTCTTATTTTGTTCCTCCAGCTCTGGTTTTGTTCCTCGGGCTCTGGTTTAGTTACTCAGTCTCCAGTTTTCTTCCTCGGGCTTTGGTTTTGTTCCGCTGGCTCTGGTTTAATTCCTCGGGTCCTGATTTATTCCCTCGGGCTCTGGGTTTGTTCCTCGGAGTCTGGTTTTGTTCCTCCACACCTGGTTTTATTCCTCGCGCCCTCCTTTTGTTCCTGTGTCTCTGGTTTTGTTACTCGACATCTGGTTTTATTACTCATCCTCTGGTTTTGTTCCTCGGGCTCTGGTTTTCTCCCTCAGCTCCTGGTTTAATTCCTTGGGCTCTGGTTTTGTTCCTCTAACTCTGGTTTTATTACTTGGGCTCTGGTTTTGCTCCTTGGGCTCTGGTTTTGTTCCTCCAGCTGTGGTTTTATTCCTTGGGTTCTGGTTTTGTTCCTCGGGCTCTGGTTTAGTTACTCAGTCTCCAGTTTTCTTCCTCGGGCTGTGGTTTTGTTCCTCGGGCTCTGGTTTCTTTCCTCCAGCTCTGTTTTTTTTCCTTGGGCTCTGGTGTAGTTTCTCGGGTCCTTTGTTTCTTCCTCTGGGTCTGTTTTTTTTCCTACGGCTGTGGTTTTCTTCCTCGACCTCTGGTTTTGTTCCTCGGGCTCTTATTTTGTTCCTCCAGCTCTGGTTTTGTTCCTCGGCCTCTAGTGTAGTTCCACGGACTCTGGTTTTTTTCCTCGGGCTCTTGTTTTGTTCCTCAGTCTCTGGTTTTGTTCCTTGAGCTCTGGTTTTGTTCCTCGACATCTGGTTTTATTCCTCGGGCTCTGGTTTTTTTCCTCGGACTCTGGTTTTGTTCCTCGACTCCTGGTTTTATTCCTCGGGCCCTCCTTTTGTTCCTCGGTCTCTGGTTTTGATCCTCAGGCTCTGGTTTTCTTCCTCGGGATCTGGTTTTGTTCCTCCAGCTCTGGTTTTGTTCCTCGGGCTCTGGTTTTGTTCCTCGGGCTCTGGTTTTGTTCCTCAAGCTCTGGTTTTGTTCCTTGGGCTCTGGTTTTGTTCCTCAGGCTCTGGTTTTCTTCCTTGCCCTCTGGTTTAGTTCCTTGGGCTCTGGTTTTGTTCCTCGGGCTCTGGTTTTCTTCCTCGGCCTCTGTTTTTTTTCCTTGGGCTCTGGTTTTGTTCCTCGGGCTCTGGTTTCTTTCCTCCAGCTCTGGTATTTTCCTCGGGCTCTGGTGTAGTTTCTCAGGTCCTTTTTTAATTCCTCGGGGTCTGTTTTTTTTCCTAGGGCTCTGGTTTTCTTCCTCGAGCTCTGGTTTTGTTCCTCGGGCTCTGATTTTGTTCCTCCAGCTCTGGTTTTGTTCCTCGGCCTCTAGAGTAGGTCGACGGAGTATGGTTTTGTTCCTCGGGCTCTTGTTTTGTTCCTCAGTCCCTGGTTTTGTTCCTTGAGCTCTGGTTTTGTTCCTCGGGCTCTGGTTTTGTTCCTCGGACTCTGGTTTTGTTCCTCGACTCCTGGTTTTATTCCTCGGGCCCTCCTTTTGTTCCTCGATCTCTGGTTTTGATCCTCAGGCTCTGGCTTTCTTCCTCGGGCTCTGGTTTTGTTCCTTGGGCTCTGGTTTTGTTCCTCGGGCTCTGGTTTTGTTCCTCGGGCTCTGGTTTTGTTCCTCAAGCTCTGGTTTTGTTCCTCGGGCTCTAGTGTAGTTCCAAGGCCTCTGGTTTTGTTCCTCGGGCTCTGGTTTTCTTCCTCGGCCTCTGGTTTTAATCCTTGGGCTCTTGTTTTGTTCCTCCACTTCTGGTTTTATTCCTTGGGCTCTTGTTTTGTTCCTCCAGCTCTGGTTTATTTACTCAGTCTCCAGTTTTCTTCCTCGGGCTGTGGTTTTGTTCCGCTGGCTCTGGTTTAATTCCTCGGGTCCTGATTTATTCCCTCGGGCTCTGGGTTTGTTCCTCGGACTCTGGTTTTGTTCCTCCACACCTGGTTTTATTCCTCGCGCCCTCCTTTTGTTCCTGTGTCTCTGGTTTTGTTACTCGACATCTGGTTTTGTTACTCATCCTCTGGTTTTGTTCCTCGGGCTCTGGTTTTCTCCCTCAGCTCCTGGTTTAATTCCTTGGGCTCTGGTTTTGTTCCTCCAGCTGTGGTTTTATTCCTCGGTCTCTGGTTTTGATCCTCAGGCTCTGGTTTTCTTCCTCGGGCTCTGGTTTTGATCCTCAGTCTCTGGTTTTGTTCCTTGAGCTCTGGTTTTGTTCCTCGACATCTGGTTTTATTCCTTGGGCTCTGTTTTTTTTCCTCGGACTCTGGTTTTGTTCCTCGACTCCTGGTTTTATTCCTCGGGCCCTCCTTTTGTTTCTCGGTCTCTGGTTTTGATCCTCAGGCTCTGGTTTTCTTCCTTGGGCTCTGGTTTTGTTCCTCGGGCTCTGGTTTTGTTCCTCGGGCGCTGGTTTTGTTCCTCAGGCTCTAGTTTTGTTCCTCAGGCTCTGGTTTTGTTCCTCGGGCGCTGGTTTTGTTCCTCAGGCACTGGTTTTGTGCCTCAGGTACTGGTTTTGTTCCTCAGACTCTGGTTTTGTTCCTCGGTCTCTCGTTTTTTTCCTCGACATCTGGTTTTGTTCCTTGGGCTCTGGTTTTGTTCCTCAGGCTCTGGTTTTCTTCCTTGCCCTCTGGTTTAGTTCCTTGGGTTCTGGTATTGTTCCTCGGGCTCTGGTTTTCTTCCTCGGCCTCTGTTTTTTTCCCTTGGGCTCTGGTTTTTTTCCTCGGGCTCTGGTTTCTTTCTTCCAGCTCTGTTTTTTTTCCTTGGGCTCTGGTGTAGTTTCTCGGGTCCTTTCTTTCTTCCTCTGGGTCTGTTTTTTTTCCTAGGGCTCTGGTTTTCTTCCTCGAGCTCTGGTTTTGTTCCTCGGGCTCTTATTTTGTTCCTCCAGCTCTGGTTTTGTTCCTCGGCCTCTAGTGTATTTCCACGGACTCTGGTTTTGTTCCTCGGGCTCTTGTTTTGTTCCTCAGTCTCTGGTTTTGTTCCTTGAGCTCTGGTTTTGTTCCTCGACATCTGGTTTTATTCCTTGGGCTCTGGTTTTTTTCCTCGGACTCTGGTTTTGTTCCTCGACTCCTGGTTTTATTCCTCGGGCCCTCCTTTTGTTCCTCGGTCTCTGGTTTTGATCCTCAGGCTCTGGTTTTCTTCCTCGGGCTCTGGTTTTGTTCCTCGGGCTCTGGTTTTGTTCCTCAAGCTCTGGTTTTGTTCCTTGGGCTCTGGTTTTGTTCCTCAGGCTCTGGTTTTCTTCCTTGCCCTCTGGTTTAGTTCCTTGGGCTCTGGTTTTGTTCCTCGGGCTCTGGTTTTCTTCCTCGGCCTCTGTTTTTTTTCCTTGGGCTCTGGTTTTGTTCCTCGGGCTCTGGTTTCTTTCCTCCAGCTCTGGTATTTTCCTCGGGCTCTGGTGTAGTTTCTCAGGTCCTTTTTTAATTCCTCGGGGTCTGTTTTCTTTCCTATGGCTCTGGTTTTCTTCCTCGAGCTCTGGTTTTGTTCCTCGGGCTCTGATTTTGTTCCTCCAGCTCTTATTTTGTTCCTCGGCCTCTAGAGTAGGTCGACGGAGTATGGTTTTGTTCCTCGGGCTCTTGTTTTGTTCCTCAGTCTCTGGTTTTGTTCCTCGGGCTCTGGTTTTGTTCCTCGGACTCTGGTTTTGTTCCTCGACATCTGGTTTTATTCCTCGGGCTCTGTTTTTTTTCCTCGGACTCTGGTTTTGTTCCTCGACTCCTGGTTTTGTTCCTCGGTCTCTCGTTTTTTTCCTCGACATCTGGTTTAGTTCCTTGGGTTCTGGTATTGTTCCTCGGGCTCTGGTTTTCTTCCTCGGCCTCTGTTTTTTTCCCTTGGGCTCTGGTTTTGTTCCTCGGGCTCTGGTTTCTTTCCTCCAGCTCTGTTTTTTTTCCTTGGGCTCTGGTGTAGTTTCTCGGGTCCTTTCTTTCTTCCTCTGGGTCTGTTTTTTTTCCTACGGCTCTGGTTTTCTTCCTCGAGCTCTGGTTTTGTTCCTCGGGCTCTTATTTTGTTCCTCCAGCTCTGGTTTTGTTCCTCGGGCTCTGGTTTAGTTACTCAGTCTCCAGTTTTCTTCCTCGGGCTTTGGTTTTGTTCCGCTGGCTCTGGTTTAATTACTCAGTCTCCAGTTTTCTTCCTCGGGCTTTGGTTTTGTTCCGCTGGCTCTGGTTTAATTCCTCGGGTCCTGATTTATTCCCTCGGGCTCTGGGTTTGTTCCTCGGACTCTGGTTTTGTTCCTCCACACCTGGTTTTATTCCTCGCGCCCTCCTTTTGTTCCTGTGTCTCTGGTTTTGTTACTCGACATCTGGTTTTATTACTCATCCTCTGGTTTTGTTCCTCGGGCTCTGGTTTTCTCCCTCAGCTCCTGGTTTAATTCCTTGGGCTCTGGTTTTGTTCCTCTAACTCTGGTTTTATTACTTGGGCTCTGGTTTTGCTCCTTGGGCTCTGGTTTTGTTCCTCCAGCTGTGGTTTTATTCCTTGGGTTCTGGTTTTGTTCCTCGGGCTCTGGTTTAGTTACTCAGTCTCCAGTTTTCTTCCTCGGGCTGTGGTTTTGTTCCTCGGGCTCTGGTTTCTTTCCTCCAGCTCTGTTTTTTTTCCTTGGGCTCTGGTGTAGTTTCTCGGGTCCTTTGTTTCTTCCTCTGGGTCTGTTTTTTTTCCTACGGCTGTGGTTTTCTTCCTCGACCTCTGGTTTTGTTCCTCGGGCTCTTATTTTGTTCCTCCAGCTCTGGTTTTGTTCCTCGGCCTCTAGTGTAGTTCCACGGACTCTGGTTTTTTTCCTCGGGCTCTTGTTTTGTTCCTCAGTCTCTGGTTTTGTTCCTTGAGCTCTGGTTTTGTTCCTCGACATCTGGTTTTATTCCTTGGGCTCTGGTTTTTTTCCTCGGACTCTGGTTTTGTTCCTCGACTCCTGGTTTTATTCCTCGGGCCCTCCTTTTGTTCCTCGGTCTCTGGTTTTGATCCTCAGGCTCTGGTTTTCTTCCTCGGGCTCTGGTTTTGTTCCTCCATCTCTGGTTTTGTTCCTCGGGCTCTGGTTTTGTTCCTCGGGCTCTGGTTTTGTTCCTCAAGCTCTGGTTTTGTTCCTTTTGCTCTGGTTTTGTTCCTCAGGCTCTGGTTTTCTTCCTTGCCCTCTGGTTTAGTTCCTTGGGCTCTGGTTTTGTTCCTCGGGCTCTGGTTTTCTTCCTCGGCCTCTGTTTTTTTTCCTTGGGCTCTGGTTTTGTTCCTCGGGCTCTGGTTTCTTTCCTCCAGCTCTGGTATTTTCCTCGGGCTCTGGTGTAGTTTCTCAGGTCCTTTTTTAATTCCTCGGGGTCTGTTTTTTTTCCTAGGGCTCTGGTTTTCTTCCTCGAGCTCTGGTTTTGTTCCTCGGGCTCTGATTTTGTTCCTCCAGCTCTGGTTTTGTTCCTCGGCCTCTAGAGTAGGTCGACGGAGTATGGTTTTGTTCCTCGGGCTCTTGTTTTGTTCCTCAGTCTCTGGTTTTGTTCCTTGAGCTCTGGTTTTGTTCCTCGGGCTCTGGTTTTGTTCCTCGGACTCTGATTTTGTTCCTCGACATCCGGTTTTATTCCTCGGTCTCTGGTTTTTTTCCTCGGACTCTGGTTTTGTTCCTCGACTCATGGTTTTATTTCTCGGGCCCTCCTTTTGTTCCTCGATCTCTGGTTTTGATCCTCAGGCTCTGGCTTTCTTCCTCGGGCTCTGGTTTTGTTCCTCCAGCTCTGGTTTTGTTCCTCGGGCTCTGGTTTTGTTCCTCGGGCTCTGGTTTTGTTCCTCAAGCTCTGGTTTTGTTCCTCGGGCTCTAGTGTAGTTCCAAGGCCTCTGGTTTTGTTCCTCGGGCTCTGGTTTTCTTCCTCGGCCTCTGGTTTTAATCCTTGGGCTCTTGTTTTGTTCCTCCACTTCTGGTTTTATTCCTTGGGCTCTGGTTTTGTTCCTCGGGCTCTGGTTTAGTTACTCAGTCTCCTGTTTTCTTCCTCGGGCTGTGGTTTTGTTCCACTGGCTCTGGTTTAATTCCTCAGGTCCTGATTTATTCCCTCGGACTCTGGGTTTGTTCCTCGGACTCTGGTTTTGTCCCTTGCACCCTCCTTTTGTTCCTCGGTCTATGGTTTTGTTCCTCAGGCTCTGGTTTTCTTCCTCGGGCTCTGGGTTTGTTCCTTGGGCTCTGGTTTTGTTCCTCAAGCTCTGGTTTTGTTCCTTAGGCTCTGGATTTGTTCCTCGGGCTCTGGTTTCGTTCCTCAGGTACTGGGTTTTTCCCTCAGACCCTGGTTTTCTTCCTCGGCCTCTGGTTTTGTTCCTTGAGACTGGTTTTGTTCCTTGGGCTCTGGTTTTGTTCCTCGGGCTCTGGTTTTGTTCCTCGGGCGCTGGTTTTGTTCCTCAGGCTCTAGTTTTGTTCCTCGGGCTCTGGTTTTGTTCCTCGGGCGCTGGTTTTGTTCCTCAGGCACTGGTTTAGTGCCTCAGGTACTGGTTTTGTTCCTCAGACTCTGGTTTTGTTCCTCGGTCTCTCGTTTTTTTCCTCGACATCTGGTTTTGTTCCTTGGGCTCTGGTTTTGTTCCTCAGGCTCTGGTTTTCTTCCTTGCCCTCTGGTTTAGTTCCTTGGGTTCTGGTATTGTTCCTCGGGCTCTGGTTTTCTTCCTCGGCCTCTGTTTTTTTCCCTTGGGCTCTGGTTCTTTTCCTCGGGCTCTGGTTTCTTTCTTCCAGCTCTGTTTTTTTTCCTTGGGCTCTGGTGTAGTTTCTCGGGTCCTTTCTTTCTTCCTCGGGGTCTGTTTTTTTTCCTAGGGCTCTGGTTTTCTTCCTCGAGCTCTGGTTTTGTTCCTCGGGCTCTTATTTTGTTCCTCCAGCTCTGGTTTTGTTCCTCGGCCTCTAGTGTAGTTCCACGGACTCTGGTTTTGTTCCTCGGGCTCTTGTTTTGTTCCTCAGTCTCTGGTTTTGTTCCTTGAGCTCTGGTTTTGTTCCTCGACATCTGGTTTTATTCCTTGGGCTCTGGTTTTTTTCCTCGGACTCTGCTTTTGTTCCTCGACTCCTGGTTTTATTCCTCGGGCCCTCCTTTTGTTCCTCGGTCTCTGGTTTGGATCCTCAGGCTCTGGTTTTGTTCCTCGGGCTCTGAGTTTGTTCCTCCAGTTCTGGTTTTGTTCCTTGGGCTCTGGTTTTGTTCCTCAGGCTCTGGTTTTCTTCCTTGCCCTCTGGTTTAGTTCCTTGGGCTCTGGTTTTGTTCCTCGGGCTCTGGTTTTCTTCCTCGGCCTCTGTTTTTTTTCCTTGGGCTCTGGTTTTGTTCCTTGGGCTCTGGTTTCTTTCCTCCAGCTCTGGTACTTTCCTCGGGCTCTGGTGTAGTTTCTCAGGTCCTTTTTTAATTCCTCGGGGTTTGTTTTTTTTCCTAGGGCTCTGGTTTTCTTCCTCGAGCTCTGGTTTTGTTCCTCGGGCTCTGATTTTGTTCCTCCAGCTCTGGTTTTGTTCCTCGGCCTCTAGAGTAGGTCGACGGAGTATGGTTTTGTTCCTCGGGCTCTTGTTTTGTTCCTCAGTCTCTGGTTTTGTTCCTTGAGCTCTGGTTTTGTTCCTCGGGCTCTGGTTTTATTCCTCGGGCTCTGGTTTTTTTCCTCGGACTCTGGTTTTGTTCCTCGAATCCTGGTTTTATTCCTCGGGCCCTCCTTTTGTTCCTCGATCTCTGGTTTTGATCCTCAGGCTCTGGCTTTCTTCCTCGGGCTCTGGTTTTGTTTCTCGGGCTCTGGTTTTCTTCCTCGGCCTCTGGTTTTAATCCTTGGGCTCTTGTTTTGTTCCTCCACTTCTGGTTTTATTCCTTGGGCTCTGGTTTTGTTCCTCGGGCTCTGGTTTAGTTACTCAGTCTCCTGTTTTCTTCCTCGGGCTGTGGTTTTGTTCCACTGGCTCTGGTTTAATTCCTCGGGTCCTGATTTATTCCCTCGGACTCTGGGTTTGTTCCTCGGACTCTGGTTTTGTCCCTTGCACCCTCCTTTTGTTCCTCGGTCTATGGTTTTGTTCCTCAGGCTCTGCTTTTCTTCCTCGGGCTCTGGGTTTGTTCCTTGGGCTCTGGTTTTGTTCCTCGAGCTCTGGTTTTGTTCCTTAGGCTCTGGATTTGTTCCTCGGGCTCTGGTTTCGTTCCTCAGGTACTGGGTTTTTCCCTCAGACCCTGGTTTTCTTCCTCGGCCTCTGGTTTTGTTCCTTGAGACTGGTTTTGTTCCTTGGGCTCTGGTTTTGTTCCTCGGGCTCTGGTTTTGTTCCTCGGGCGCTGGTTTTGTTCCTCAGGCTCTAGTTTTGTTCCTCGGGCTCTGGTTTTGTTCCTCGGGCGCTGGTTTTGTTCCTCAGGCACTGGTTTAGTGCCTCAGGTACTGGTTTTGTTCCTCAGACTCTGGTTTTGTTCCTCGGTCTCTTGTTTTTTTCCTCGACATCTGGTTTAGTTCCTTGGGCTCTGGTTTTGTTCCTCAGGCTCTGGTTTTCTTCCTTGCCCTCTGGTTTAGTTCCTTGGGTTCTGGTATTGTTCCTCGGGCTCTGGTTTTCTTCCTCGGCCTCTGTTTTTTTCCCTTGGGCTCTGTTTTTTTTCCTCGGGCTCTGGTTTCTTTCTTCCAGCTCTGTTTTTTTTCCTTGGGCTCTGGTGTAGTTTCTCGGGTCCTTTCTTTCTTCCTCGGGGTCTGTTTTTTTTCCTAGGGCTCTGGTTTTCTTCCTCGAGCTCTGGTTTTGTTCCTCGGGCTCTGATTTTGTTCCTCCAGCTCTGGTTTTGTTCCTCGGCCTCTAGTGTAGTTCCACGGACTCTGGTTTTGTTCCTCGGGCTCTTCTTTTGTTCCTCAGTCTCTGGTTTTGTTCCTTGAGCTCTGGTTTTGTTCCTCGACATCTGGTTTTATTCCTTGGGCTCTGGTTTTTTTCCTCGGACTCTGGTTTTGTTCCTCGACTCCTGGTTTTATTCCTCGGGCCCTCCTTTTGTTCCTCGGTCTCTGGTTTGGATCCTCAGGCTCTGGTTTTCTTCCTCGGGCTCTGGTTTTGTTCCTCCAGCTCTGGTTTTGTTCCTTGGGCTCTGGTTTTGTTCCTCAGGCTCTGGTTTTCTTCCTTGCCCTCTGGTTTAGTTCCTTGGGTTCTGGTATTGTTCCTCGGGCTCTGGTTTTCTTCCTCGGCCTCTGTTTTTTTCCCTTGGGCTCTGGTTCTTTTCCTCGGGCTCTGGTTTCTTTCTTCCAGCTCTGTTTTTTTTCCTTGGGCTCTGGTGTAGTTTCTCGGGTCCTTTCTTTCTTCCTCTGGGTCTGTTTTTTTTCCTAGGGCTCTGGTTTTCTTCCTCGAGCTCTGGTTTTGTTCCTCGGGCTCTTATTTTGTTCCTCCAGCTCTGGTTTTGTTCCTCGGCCTCTAGTGTAGTTCCACGGACTCTGGTTTTGTTCCTCGGGCTCTTCTTTTGTTCCTCAGTCTCTGGTTTTGTTCCTTGAGCTCTGGTTTTGTTCCTCGACATCTGGTTTTATTCCTTGGGCTCTGGTTTTTTTCCTCGGACTCTGGTTTTGTTCCTCGACTCCTGGTTTTATTCCTCGGGCCCTCCTTTTGTTCCTCGGTCTCTGGTTTGGATCCTCAGGCTCTGGTTTTGTTCCTCGGGCTCTGAGTTTGTTCCTCCATTTCTGGTTTTGTTCCTTGGGCTCTGGTTTTGTTCCTCAGGCTCTGGTTTTCTTCCTTGCCCTCTGGTTTAGTTCCTTGGGCTCTGGTTTTGTTCCTCGGGCTCTGGTTTTCTTCCTCGGCCTCTGTTTTTTTTCCTTGGGCTCTGGTTTTGTTCCTCGGGCTCTGGTTTCTTTCCTCCAGCTCTGGTATTTTCCTCGGGCTCTGGTGTAGTTTCTCAGGTCCTTTTTTAATTCCTCGGGGTTTGTTTTTTTTCCTAGGGCTCTGGTTTTCTTCCTCGAGCTCTGGTTTTGTTCCTCGGGCTCTGATTTTGTTCCTCCAGCTCTGGTTTTGTTCCTCGGCCTCTAGAGTAGGTCGACGGAGTATGGTTTTGTTCCTCAGGCTCTTGTTTTGTTCCTCAGTCTCTGGTTTTGTTCCTTGAGCTCTGGTTTTGTTCCTCGGGCTCTGGTTTTATTCCTCGGGCTCTGGTTTTTTTCCTCGGACTCTGGTTTTGTTCCTCGACTCCTGGTTTTATTCCTCGGGCCCTCCTTTTGTTCCTCGAACTCTGGTTTTGATCCTCAGGCTCTGGCTTTCTTCCTCGGGCTCTGGTTTTGTTTCTCGGGCTCTGGTTTTCTTCCTCGGCCTCTGGTTTTAATCCTTGGGCTCTTGTTTTGTTCCTCCACTTCTGGTTTTATTCCTTGGGCTCTGGTTTTGTTCCTCGGGCTCTGGTTTAGTTACTCAGTCTCCTGTTTTCTTCCTCGGGCTGTGGTTTTGTTCCAGTGGCTCTGGTTTAATTCCTCGGGTCCTGATTTATTCCCTCGGACTCTGGGTTTGTTCCTCGGACTCTGGTTTTGTCCCTTGCACCCTCCTTTTGTTCCTCGGTCTATGGTTTTGTTCCTCAGGCTCTGGTTTTCTTCCTCGGGCTCTGGGTTTGTTCCTTGGGCTCTGGTTTTGTTCCTCGAGCTCTGGTTTTGTTCCTTAGGCTCTGGATTTGTTCCTCGGGCTCTGGTTTCGTTCCTCAGGTACTGGGTTTTTCCCTCAGACCCTGGTTTTCTTCCTCGGCCTCTGGTTTTGTTCCTTGAGACTGGTTTTGTTCCTTGGGCTCTGGTTTTGTTCCTCGGGCTCTGGTTTTGTTCCTCGGGCGCTGGTTTTGTTCCTCAGGCTCTAGTTTTGTTCCTCGGGCTCTGGTTTTGTTCCTCGGGCGCTGGTTTTGTTCCTCAGGCACTGGTTTAGTGCCTCAGGTACTGGTTTTGTTCCTCAGACTCTGGTTTTGTTCCTCGGTCTCTCGTTTTTTTCCTCGACATCTGGTTTTGTTCCTTGGGCTCTGGTTTTGTTCCTCAGGCTCTGGTTTTCTTCCTTGCCCTCTGGTTTAGTTCCTTGGGTTCTGGTATTGTTCCTCGGGCTCTGGTTTTCTTCCTCGGCCTCTGTTTTTTTCCCTTGGGCTCTGGTTTTTTTCCTCGGGCTCTGGTTTCTTTCTTCCAGCTCTGTTTTTTTTCCTTGGGCTCTGGTGTAGTTTCTCGGGTCCTTTCTTTCTTCCTCGGGGTCTGTTTTTTTTCCTAGGGCTCTGGTTTTCTTCCTCGAGCTCTGGTTTTGTTCCTCGGGCTCTTATTTTGTTCCTCCAGCTCTGGTTTTGTTCCTCGGCCTCTAGTGTAGTTCCACGGACTCTGGTTTTGTTCCTCGGGCTCTTCTTTTGTTCCTCAGTCTCTGGTTTTGTTCCTTGAGCTCTGGTTTTGTTCCTCGACATCTGGTTTTATTCCTCGGGCTCTGGTTTTTTTCCTCGGACTCTGCTTTTGTTCCTCGACTCCTGGTTTTATTCCTCGGGCCCTCCTTTTGTTCCTCGGTCTCTGGTTTGGATCCTCAGGCTCTGGTTTTCTTCCTCGGGTTCTGGGTTTGTTCCTCCAGCTCTGGTTTTGTTCCTCGGGCTCTGGTTTTGTTCCTCAGGCTCTGGTTTTCTTCCTTGCCCTCTGGTTTAGTTCCTTGGGTTCTGGTATTGTTCCTCGGGCTCTGGTTTTCTTCCTCGGCCTCTGTTTTTTTCCCTTGGGCTCTGGTTTTTTTCCTCGGGCTCTGGTTTCTTTCTTCCAGCTCTGTTTTTTTTCCTTGGGCTCTGGTGTAGTTTCTCGGGTCCTTTCTTTCTTCCTCTGGGTCTGTTTTTTTTCCTAGGGCTCTGGTTTTCTTCCTCGAGCTCTGGTTTTGTTCCTCGGGCTCTGATTTTGTTCCTCCAGCTCTGGTTTTGTTCCTCGGCCTCTAGAGTAGGTCGACGGAGTATGGTTTTGTTCCTCGGGCTCTTGTTTTGTTCCTCAGTCTCTGGTTTTGTTCCTTGAGCTCTGGTTTTGTTCCTCGGGCTCTGGTTTTATTCCTCGGGCTCTGGTTTTTTTCCTCGGACTCTGGTTTTGTTCCTCGACTCCTGGTTTTATTCCTCGGGCCTTCCTTTTGTTCCTCGATCTCTGGTTTTGATCCTCAGGCTCTGGCTTTCTTCCTCGGGCTCTGGTTTTGTTTCTCGGGCTCTGGTTTTCTTCCTCGGCCTCTGGTTTTAATCCTTGGGCTCTTGTTTTGTTCCTCCACTTCTGGTTTTATTCCTTGGGCTCTGGTTTTGTTCCTCGGGCTCTGGTTTAGTTACTCAGTCTCCTGTTTTCTTCCTCGGGCTGTGGTTTTGTTCCACTGGCTCTGGTTTAATTCCTCGGGTCCTGATTTATTCCCTCGGACTCTGGGTTTGTTCCTCGGACTCTGGTTTTGTCCCTTGCACCCTCCTTTTGTTCCTCGGTCTATGGTTTTGTTCCTCAGGCTCTGCTTTTCTTCCTCGGGCTCTGGGTTTGTTCCTTGGGCTCTGGTTTTGTTCCTCGAGCTCTGGTTTTGTTCCTTAGGCTCTGGATTTGTTCCTCGGGCTCTGGTTTCGTTCCTCAGGTACTGGGTTTTTCCCTCAGACCCTGGTTTTCTTCCTCGGCCTCTGGTTTTGTTCCTTGAGACTGGTTTTGTTCCTCAGGCTCTGGTTTTGTTCCTCGGGCGCTGGTTTTGTTCCTCGGGTGCTGGTTTTGTTCCTCAGGCTCTAGTTTTGTTCCTCGGGCTCTGGTTTTGTTCCTCGGGCGCTGGTTTTGTTCCTCAGGCTCTAGTTTTGTTCCTCAGACTCTGGTTTTGTTCCTCGGTCTCTCGTTTTTTTCCTCGACATCTGGTTTTGTTCCTTGGGCTCTGGTTTTGTTCCTCAGGCTCTGGTTTTCTTCCTTGCCCTCTGGTTTAGTTCCTTGGGTTCTGGTATTGTTCCTCGGGCTCTGGTTTTCTTCCTCGGCCTCTGTTTTTTTCCCTTGGGCTCTGGTTTTTTTCCTCGGGCTCTGGTTTCTTTCTTCCAGCTCTGGTTTTTTTCCTTGGGCTCTGGTGTAGTTTCTCGGGTCCTTTCTTTCTTCCTCTGGGTCTGTTTTTTTTCCTAGGGCTCTGGTTTTCTTCCTCGAGCTCTGGTTTTGTTCCTCGGGCTCTTATTTTGTTCCTCCAGCTCTGGTTTTGTTCCTCGGCCTCTAGAGTAGGTCCACGGACTCTGGTTTTGTTCCTCGGGCTCCTGTTTTGTTCCTCAGTCTCTGGTTTTGTTCCTTGAGCTCTGGTTTTGTTCCTCGACATCTGGTTTTGTTCCTCGGGCTCTGGTTTTGTTCCTCGGACTCTGGTTTTGTTCCTCGACTCCTGGTTTTATTCCTCGGGCCCTCCTTTTGTTCCTCGGTCTCTGGTTTTGATCCTCAGGCTCTGGCTTTCTTCCTCCAGCTCTGGTTTTGTTCCTCGGGCTCTGGTTTAGTTCCTCAGGTACTGGGTTTTTCCCTCAGACCCTGGTTTTCTTCCTCGGCCTCTGGTTTTGTTCCTTGAGACTGGTTTTGTTCCTTGGGCTCTGGTTTTGTTCCTCGGGCTCTGGTTTTGTTCCTCGGGCGCTGGTTTTGTTCCTCAGGCTCTAGTTTTGTTCCTCGGGCGCTGGTTTTGTTCCTCAGGTACTGTTTTAGTGCCTCAGGTACTGGTTTTGTTCCTCAGACTCTGGTTTTGTTCCTCGGTCTCTCGTTTTTTTCCTCGACATCTGGTTTTGTTCCTTGGGCTCTGGTTTTGTTCCTCAGGCTCTGGTTTTCTTCCTTGCCCTCTGGTTTAGTTCCTTGGGTTCTGGTATTGTTCCTCGGGCTCTGGTTTTCTTCCTCGGCCTCTGTTTTTTTCCCTTGGGCTCTGGTTTTTTTCCTCGGGCTCTGGTTTCTTTCTTCCAGCTCTGTTTTTTTTCCTTGGGCTCTGGTGTAGTTTCTCGGGTCCTTTCTTTCTTCCTCGGGGTCTGTTTTTTTTCCTAGGGCTCTGGTTTTCTTCCTCGAGCTCTGGTTTTGTTCCTCGGGCTCTGATTTTGTTCCTCCAGCTCTGGTTTTGTTCCTCGGGCTCTACTGTAGTTCCACGGACTCTGGTTTTGTTCCTCGGGCTCTTCTTTTGTTCCTCAGTCTCTGGTTTTGTTCCTTGAGCTCTGGTTTTGTTCCTCGACATCTGGTTTTATTCCTCGGGCTCTGGTTTTTTTCCTCGGACTCTGGTTTTGTTCCTCGACTCCTGGTTTTATTCCTCGGGCCCTCCTTTTGTTCCTCGGTCTCTGGTTTTGTTCCTCAGGCTCTGGTTTTCTTCCTCGGGCTCTGGGTTTGTTCCTCCAGCTCTGGTTTTGTTCCTTGGGCTCTGGTTTTGTTCCTCAGGCTCTGGTTTTCTTCCTTGCCCTCTGGTTTAGTTCCTTGGGTTCTGGTATTGTTCCTCGGGCTCTGGTTTTCTTCCTCGGCCTCTGTTTTTTTCCCTTGGGCTCTGGTTTTGTTCCTCGGGCTCTGGTTTTGTTCCTCAAGCTCTGGTTTTGTTCCTCGGGCTCTAGTGTAGTTCCAAGGCCTCTGGTATTGTTCCTCGGGCTCTGGTTTTCTTCCTCGGCCTCTGTTTTTTTTCCTAGGGCTCTGGTTTTCTTCCTCGGGCTCTGGTTTTGTTCCTTGGGCTCTGGTTTTGTTCCTCGGGCTCTGGTTTTGTTCCTTGGGCGCTGGTTTTGTTCCTCAGGCTCTAGTTTTGTTCCTCGGGCTCTGGTTTTGTTCCTCGGGCTCTGGTTTTGTTCCTCAGGCACTGGTTTAGGGCCTCAGGTACTGGTTTTGTTCCTCAGACTCTGGTTTTGTTCCTCGGTCTCTCGTTTTTTTCCTCGACATCTGGTTTTGTTCCTTGGGCTCTGGTTTTGTTCCTCAGGCTCTGGTTTTCTTCCTTGCCCTCTGGTTTAGTTCCTTGGGCTCTGGTTTTGTTCCTCGGGCTCTGGTTTTCTTCCTCGGCCTCTGTTTTTTTTCCTCGGGCTCTGGGTTTGTTCCTCGGACTCTGGTTTTGTTCCTCCACACCTGGTTTTATTCCTCGCGCCCTCCTTTTGTTCCTGGGTCTCTGGTTTTGTTACTCGACATCTGGTTTTGTTACTCATCCTCTGGTTTTGTTCCTCGGGCTCTGGTTTTCTCCCTCAGCTCCTGGTTTAATTCCTTGGGCTCTGGTTTTGTTCCTCTAACTCTGGTTTTATTACTTGGGCTCTCGTTTTGCTCCTCTGGCTCTGGTTTTGTTCCTCCAGCTGTGGTTTTATTCCTTGGGCTCTGGTTTTGTTCCTCGGGCTCTGGTTTTGTTCCTCAAGCTCTGGTTTTGTTCCTCGGGCTCTAGTGTAGTTCCAAGGCCTCTGGTTTTGTTCCTCGGGCTCTGGTTTTCTTCCTCGGCCTCTGGTTTTAACCCTTGGGCTCTTGTTTTGTTCCTCCACCTCTGGTTTTATTCCTTGGGCTCTGGTTTTGTTCCTCCAGCTCTGGTTTTATTCCTTGGGCTCTGGTTTTGTTCCTCGGGCTCTGGTTTAGTTACTCAGTCTCCAGTTTTCTTCCTCGGGCTCTGGTTTTGTTCCTCGGGCTCTGGTTTCTTTCCTCCAGCTCTGGTTTTTTTCCTTGGTCTCTGGTGTAATTTCTCGGGTCCTTTCTTTCTTCCTCGGGGTCTGTCTTTTTTCCTAGGGCTCTGGTTTTCTTCCTCGAGCTCTGGTTTTGTTCCTCGGGCTCTTATTTTGTTTCTCCAGCTCTGGTTTTGTTCCTCGGCCTCTAGTGTAGTTCCACGGACTCTGGTTTTTTTCCTCGGGCTCTTGTTTTGTTCCTCAGTCTCTGGTTTTGTTCCTTGAGCTCTGGTTTTGTTCCTCGACATCTGGTTTTATTCCTTGGGCTCTGGTTTTTTTCCTCGGACTATGCTTTTGTTCCTCGACTGCTGGTTTTATTCCTCGGGCCCTCCTTTTGTTCCTCGGTCTCTGGTTTTGATCCTCAGGCTCTGGCTCTCTTCCTCGGGCTCTGGTTTTGTTCCTCGGGCTCTGGTTTTGTTCCTCGGGCTCTGGTTTTGTTCCTCAAGCTCTGGTTTTGTTCCTCGGGCTCTAGTGTAGTTCCAAGGCCTCTGGTTTTGTTCCTCGGGCTCTGGTTTTCTTCCTCGGCCTCTGGTTTTAATCCTTGGGCTCTTGTTTTATTCCTCCAGCTCTGGTTTTGTTCCTCAGTCTCTGGTTTTGTTCCTTGAGCTCTGGTTGTGTTCCTCGACATCTGGTTTTATTCCTCGGGCTCTGGTTTTGTTCCTCGACTCCTGGTTTTATTCCTCGGGCCCTCCTTTTGTTCCTCGGTCTCTGGTTTTGATCCTCAGGCTCTGGTTTTCTTCCTCGGGCTCTGGTTTTGTTCCTCCAGCTCTGGTTTTGTTCCTCGGGCTCTGGTTTTGTTCCTCGGGCTCTGGTTTTGTTCCTCAAGCTCTGGTTTTGTTCCTCGGGCTCTAGTGTAGTTCCAAGGCCTCTGGTTTTATTCCTCGGGCTCTGGTTTTCTTCCTCGGCCTCTGGTTTTAATCCTTGGGCTCTTGTTTTGTTCCTCCAGCTCTGGTTTTATTCCTTGGGCTCTGGTTTTGTTCCTCGGGCTCTGGTTTAGTTACTCAGTCTCCGGTTTTCTTCCTCGGGCTGTGGTTTTGTTCCGCTGGCTCTGGTTTTGTTCCTCGAGCTCTGGTTTTGTTCCTTAGGCTCTGGATTTGTTCCTTGGGCTCTGGTTTAGTTCTTCAGGTACTGGGTTTTTCCCTCAGACCCTGGTTTTCTTTCTCGGCCGCTGTTTTTGTTCCTTGGGCTCTGGTTTTGTTCCTCCAGCTCTGGTTTTGTTCCTCGGGCTCTGGTTTTGTTCCTCAAGCTCTGGTTTTGTTCCTCGGGCTCTAGTGTAGTTCCAAAGCCTCTGGTTTTGTTCCTCGGGCTCTGGTTTTCTTCCTTGGCCTCTGGTTTTAATCCTTGGGCTCTTGTTTTGTTCCTCCAGCTCTGGTTCATTTACTCAGTCTCCAGTTTTCTTCCTCGGGCTGTGGTTTTGTTCCGCTGGCTCTGGTTTAATTCCTCGGGTCCTGATTTATTCCCTCGGGCTCTGGGTTTGTTCCTCGGACTCTGGTTTTGTTCCTCCACACCTGGTTTTATTCCTCGCGCCCTCCTTTTGTTCCTGTGTCTCTGGTTTTGTTACTCGACATCTGGTTTTGTTACTCATCCTCTGGTTTTGTTCCTCGGGCTCTGGTTTTCTCCCTCAGCTCCTGGTTTAATTCCTTGGGCTCTGGTTTTGTTCCTCCAGCTGTGGTTTTATTCCTTGGGCTCTGGTTTTGTTCCTCGGGCTCTGGTTTAGTTACTCAGTCTCCGGTTTTCTTCCTCGGGCTGTGGTTTTGTTCCGCTGGCTCTGGTTTAATTCCTCGGGTCCTGATTTATTCCTTCGGGCTCTGGGTTTGTTCCTCGGACTCTGGTTTTGTCCCTCGCGCCCTCCTTTTGTTCCTCGGTCTATGGTTTTGTTCCTCAGGCTCTGGTTTTCTTCCTCGGGCTCTGGGTTTGTTCCTTGGGCTCTGCTTTTGTTCCTCGAGCTCTGGTTTTGTTCCTCAGGCTCTGGATTTGTTCCTCGGGCTCTGGTTTAGTTCTTCAGGTACTGGGTTTTTCCCTCAGACCCTGGTTTTCTTCCTCGGCCTCTGTTTTTGTTCCTTGGGCTCTGGTTTTGTTCCTCGGGCTCTGGTTTTGTTCCTTAGGCTCTGGATTTGTTCCTCGGGCTCTGGTTTAGTTCTTCAGGTACTGGGTTTTTCCCTCAGAGCCTGGTTTTCTTTCTCGGCCGCTGTTTTTTTTCCTTGGGCTCTGGTTTTGTTCCTCCAGCTCTGGTTTTGTTCCTCGGGCTCTGGTTTTGTTCCTCAAGCTCTGGTTTTGTTCCTCGGGCTCTAGTGTAGTTCCGAAGCCTCTGGTTTTGTTCCTCGGGCTCTGGTTTTCTTCCTTGGCCTCTGGTTTTAATCCTTGGGCTCTTGTTTTGTTCCTCCAGCTCTGGTTCATTTACTCAGTCTCCAGTTTTCTTCCTCGGCCTGTGGTTTTGTTCCGCTGGCTCTGGTTTAATTCCTCGGGTCCTGATTTATTCCCTCGGGCTCTGGGTTTGTTCCTCGGACTCTGGTTTTGTTCCTCCACACCTGGTTTTATTCCTCGCGCCCTCCTTTTGTTCCTGTGTCTCTGGTTTTGTTACTCGACATCTGGTTTTGTTACTCATCCTCTGGTTTTGTTCCTCGGGCTCTGGTTTTCTCCCTCAGCTCCTGGTTTAATTCCTTGGGCTCTGGTTTTGTTCCTCCAGCTGTGGTTTTATTCCTTGGGCTCTGGTTTTGTTCCTCGGGCTCTGGTTTAGTTACTCAGTCTCCGGTTTTCTTCCTCGGGCTGTGGTTTTGTTCCGCTGCCTCTGGTTTAATTCCTCGGGTCCTGATTTATTCCTTCGGGCTCTGGGTTTGTTCCTCGGACTCTGGTTTTGTCCCTCGCGCCCTCCTTTTGTTCCTCGGTCTATGGTTTTGTTCCTCAGGCTCTGGTTTTCTTCCTCGGGCTCTGGGTTTGTTCCTTGGGCTCTGCTTTTGTTCCTCGAGCTCTGGTTTTGTTCCTCAGGCTCTGGATTTGTTCCTCGGGCTCTGGTTTAGTTCTTCAGGTACTGGGTTTTTCCCTCAGACCCTGGTTTTCTTCCTCGGCCTCTGTTTTTGTTCCTTGGGCTCTGGTTTTGTTCCTTGAGCTCTGGTTTTGTTCCTCGACATCTGGTTTTATTCCTTGGGCTCTGGTTTTTTTCCTCGGACTCTGCTTTTGTTCCTCGACTCCTGGTTTTATTCCTCGGGCCCTCCTTTTGTTCCTCGGTCTCTGGTTTGGATCCTCAGGCTCTGGTTTTGTTCCTCGGGCTCTGAGTTTGTTCCTCCAGTTCTGGTTTTGTTCCTTGGGCTCTGGTTTTGTTCCTCAGGCTCTGGTTTTCTTCCTTGCCCTCTGGTTTAGTTCCTTGGGCTCTGGTTTTGTTCCTCGGGCTCTGGTTTTGTTCCTCGGGCGCTGGTTTTGTTCCTCAGGCTCTAGTTTTTTTCCTCGGGCTCTGGTTTTGTTCCTCGGGCGCTGGTTTTGTTCCTCAGGCACTGGTTTAGTGCCTCAGGTACTGGTTTTGTTCCTCAGACTCTGGTTTTGTTCCTCGGTCTCTCGTTTTTTTCCTCGACATCTGGTTTTGTTCCTTGGGCTCTGGTTTTGTTCCTCAGGCTCTGGTTTTCTTCCTTGCCCTCTGGTTTAGTTCCTTGGGTTCTGGTATTGTTCCTCGGGCTCTGGTTTTCTTCCTCGGCCTCTGTTTTTTTCCCTTGGGCTCTGGTTTTTTTCCTCGGGCTCTGGTTTCTTTCTTCCAGCTCTGTTTTTTTTCCTTGGGCTCTGGTGTAGTTTCTCGGGTCCTTTCTTTCTTCCTCTGGGTCTGTTTTTTTTCCTAGGGCTCTGGTTTTCTTCCTCGAGCTCTGGTTTTGTTCCTCGGGCTCTTATTTTGTTCCTCCAGCTCTGGTTTTGTTCCTCGGCCTCTAGTGTATTTCCACGGACTCTGGTTTTGTTCCTCGGGCTCTTGTTTTGTTCCTCAGTCTCTGGTTTTGTTCCTTGAGCTCTGGTTTTGTTCCTCGACATCTGGTTTTATTCCTTGGGCTCTGGTTTTTTTCCTCGGACTCTGCTTTTGTTCCTCGACTCCTGGTTTTATTCCTCGGGCCCTCCTTTTGTTCCTCGGTCTCTGGTTTGGATCCTCAGGCTCTGGTTTTGTTCCTCGGGCTCTGAGTTTGTTCCTCCATTTCTGGTTTTGTTCCTTGGGCTCTGGTTTTGTTCCTCAGGCTCTGGTTTTCTTCCTTGCCCTCTGGTTTAGTTCCTTGGACTCTGGTTTTGTTCCTCGGGCTCTGGTTTTCTTCCTCGGCCTCTGTTTTTTTTCCTTGGGCTCTGGTTTTGTTCCTCGGGCTCTGGTTTCTTTCCTCCAGCTCTGGTATTTTCCTCGGGCTCTGGTGTAGTTTCTCAGGTCCTTTTTTAATTCCTCGGGGTTTGTTTTTTTTCCTAGGGCTCTGGTTTTCTTCCTCGAGCTCTGGTTTTGTTCCTCGGGCTCTGATTTTGTTCCTCCAGCTCTGGTTTTGTTCCTCGGCCTCTAGAGTAGGTCGACGGAGTATGGTTTTGTTCCTCGGGCTCTTGTTTTGTTCTTCAGTCTCTGGTTTTGTTCCTTGAGCTCTGGTTTTGTTCCTCGGGCTCTGGTTTTATTCCTCGGGCTCTGGTTTTTTCCCTCGGACTCTGGTTTTGTTCCTCGACTCCTGGTTTTATTCCTCGGGCCCTCCTTTTGTTCCTCGATCTCTGGTTTTGATCCTCAGGCTCTGGCTTTCTTCCTCGGGCTCTGGTTTTGTTTCTCGGGCTCTGGTTTTCTTCCTCGGCCTCTGGTTTTAATCCTTGGGCTCTTGTTTTGTTCCTCCACTTCTGGTTTTATTCCTTGGGCTCTGGTTTTGTTCCTCGGGCTCTGGTTTAGTTACTCAGTCTCCTGTTTTCTTCCTCGGGCTGTGGTTTTGTTCCACTGGCTCTGGTTTAATTCCTCGGGTCCTGATTTATTCCCTCGGACTCTGGGTTTGTTCCTCGGACTCTGGTTTTGTCCCTTGCACCCTCCTTTTGTTCCTCGGTCTATGGTTTTGTTCCTCAGGCTCTGGTTTTCTTCCTCGGGCTCTGGGTTTGTTCCTTGGGCTCTGGTTTTGTTCCTCGAGCTCTGGTTTTGTTCCTTAGGCTCTGGATTTGTTCCTCGGGCTCTGGTTTCGTTCCTCAGGTACTGGGTTTTTCCCTCAGACCCTGGTTTTCTTCCTCGGCCTCTGGTTTTGTTCCTTGAGACTGGTTTTGTTCCTTGGGCTCTGGTTTTGTTCCTCGGGCTCTGGTTTTGTTCCTCGGGCGCTGGTTTTGTTCCTCAGGCTCTAGTTTTGTTCCTCGGGCTCTGGTTTTGTTCCTCGGGCGCTGGTTTTTTTCCTCAGGCTCTAGTTTTGTTCCTCAGACTCTGGTTTTGTTCCTCGGTCTCTCGTTTTTTTCCTCGACATCTCGTTTTGTTCCTTGGGCTCTGGTTTTGTTCCTCAGGCTCTGGTTTTCTTCCTTGCCCTCTGGTTTAGTTCCTTGGGTTCTGGTATTGTTCCTCGGGCTCTGGTTTTCTTCCTCGGCCTCTGTTTTTTTCCCTTGGGCTCTGGTTTTTTTCCTCGGGCTCTGGTTTCTTTCTTCCAGCTCTGTTTTTTTTCCTTGGGCTCTGGTGTAGTTTCTCGGGTCCTTTCTTTCTTCCTCGGGGTCTGTTTTTTTTCCTAGGGCTCTGGTTTTCTTCCTCGAGCTCTGGTTTTGTTCCTCGGGCTCTTATTTTGTTCCTCCAGCTCTGGTTTTGTTCCTCGGCCTCTAGTGTAGTTCCACGGACTCTGGTTTTGTTCCTCGGGCTCTTGTTTTGTTCCTCAGTCTCTGGTTTTGTTCCTTGAGCTCTGGTTTTGTTCCTCGACATCTGGTTTTATTCCTTGGGCTCTGGTTTTTTTCCTCGGACTCTGCTTTTGTTCCTCGACTCCTGGTTTTATTCCTCGGGCCCTCCTTTTGTTCCTCGGTCTCTGGTTTGGATCCTCAGGCTCTGGTTTTGTTCCTCGGGCTCTGAGTTTGTTCCTCCATTTCTGGTTTTGTTCCTTGGGCTCTGGTTTTGTTCCTCAGGCTCTGGTTTTCTTCCTTGCCCTCTGGTTTAGTTCCTTGGGCTCTGGTTTAGTTCCTTGGGCTCTGGTTTTGTTCCTTGGTCTCTGGTTTCTTTCCTCCAGCTCTGGTATTTTCCTCGGGCTCTGGTGTAGTTTCTCAGGTCCTTTTTTAATTCCTCGGGGTTTGTTTTTTTTCCTAGGGCTCTGGTTTTCTTCCTCGAGCTCTGGTTTTGTTCCTCGGGCTCTGATTTTGTTCCTCCAGCTCTGGTTTTGTTCCTCGGCCTCTAGAGTAGGTCGACGGAGTATGGTTTTGTTCCTCGGGCTCTTGTTTTGTTCTTCAGTCTCTGGTTTTGTTCCTTGAGCTCTGGTTTTGTTCCTCGGGCTCTGGTTTTATTCCTCGGGCTCTGGTTTTTTTCCTCGGACTCTGGTTTTGTTCCTCGACTCCTGGTTTTATTCCTCGGGCCCTCCTTTTGTTCCTCGATCTCTGGTTTTGATCCTCAGGCTCTGGCTTTCTTCCTCGGGCTCTGGTTTTGTTTCTCGGGCTCTGGTTTTCTTCCTCGGCCTCTGGTTTTAATCCTTGGGCTCTTGTTTTGTTCCTCCACTTCTGGTTTTATTCCTTGGGCTCTGGTTTTGTTCCTCGGGCTCTGGTTTAGTTACTCAGTCTCCTGTTTTCTTCCTCGGGCTGTGGTTTTGTTCCACTGGCTCTGGTTTAATTCCTCGGGTCCTGATTTATTCCCTCGGACTCTGGGTTTGTTCCTCGGACTCTGGTTTTGTCCCTTGCACCCTCCTTTTGTTCCTCGGTCTATGGTTTTGTTCCTCAGGCTCTGGTTTTCTTCCTCGGGCTCTGGGTTTGTTCCTTGGGCTCTGGTTTTGTTCCTCGAGCTCTGGTTTTGTTCCTTAGGCTCTGGATTTGTTCCTCGGGCTCTGGTTTCGTTCCTCAGGTACTGGGTTTTTCCCTCAGACCCTGGTTTTCTTCCTCGGCCTCTGGTTTTGTTCCTTGAGACTGGTTTTGTTCCTTGGGCTCTGGTTTTGTTCCTCGGGCTCTGGTTTTGTTCCTCGGGCGCTGGTTTTGTTCCTCAGGCTCTAGTTTTGTTCCTCGGGCTCTGGTTTTGTTCCTCGGGCGCTGGTTTTTTTCCTCAGGCTCTAGTTTTGTTCCTCAGACTCTGGTTTTGTTCCTCGGTCTCTCGTTTTTTTCCTCGACATCTCGTTTTGTTCCTTGGGCTCTGGTTTTGTTCCTCAGGCTCTGGTTTTCTTCCTTGCCCTCTGGTTTAGTTCCTTGGGTTCTGGTATTGTTCCTCGGGCTCTGGTTTTCTTCCTCGGCCTCTGTTTTTTTCCCTTGGGCTCTGGTTTTTTTCCTCGGGCTCTGGTTTCTTTCTTCCAGCTCTGTTTTTTTTCCTTGGGCTCTGGTGTAGTTTCTCGGGTCCTTTCTTTCTTCCTCGGGGTCTGTTTTTTTTCCTAGGGCTCTGGTTTTCTTCCTCGAGCTCTGGTTTTGTTCCTCGGGCTCTTATTTTGTTCCTCCAGCTCTGGTTTTGTTCCTCGGCCTCTAGTGTAGTTCCACGGACTCTGGTTTTGTTCCTCGGGCTCTTGTTTTGTTCCTCAGTCTCTGGTTTTGTTCCTTGAGCTCTGGTTTTGTTCCTCGACATCTGGTTTTCTTCCTCGGGCTCTGGTTTTTTTCCTCGGACTCTGGTTTTGTTCCTCGACTCCTGGTTTTATTCCTCGGGCCCTCCTTTTGTTCCTCGGTCTCTGGTTTGGATCCTCAGGCTCTGGTTTTCTTCCTCGGGCTCTGGGTTTGTTCCTCCAGCTCTGGTTTTGTTCCTTGGGCTCTGGTTTTGTTCCTCAGGCTCTGGTTTTCTTCCTTGCCCTCTGGTTTAGTTCCTTGGGTTCTGGTATAGTTCCTCGGGCTCTGGTTTTCTTCCTCGGCCTCTGTTTTTTTTCCTTGGGCTCTGGTTTTGTTCCTCGGGCTCTGGTTTCTTTCTTCCAGCTCTGGTTTTTTTCCTTGGGCTCTGGTGTAGTTTCTCGGGTCCTTTCTTTCTTCCTCTGGGTCTGTTTTTTTTCCTAGGGCTCTGGTTTTCTTCCTCGAGCTCTGGTTTTGTTCCTCGGGCTCTGATTTTGTTCATCCAGCTCTGGTTTTGTTCCTCGGCCTCTAGAGTAGGTCCACGGACTCTGGTTTTGTTCCTCGGGCTCCTGTTTTGTTCCTCAGTCTCTGGTTTTGTTCCTTGAGCTCTGGTTTTGTTCCTCGACATCTGGTTTTGTTCCTCGGGCTCTGGTTTTGTTCCTCGGACTCTGGTTTTGTTCCTCGACTCCTGGTTTTATTCCTCGGGCCCTCCTTTTGTTCCTCGGTCTCTGGTTTTGATCCTCAGGCTCTGGCTTTCTTCCTCGGGCTCTGGTTTTGTTCCTTGGGCTCTGGTTTTGTTCCTCCGGCTCTGGTTTTGTTCGTTGGGCGCTGGTTTTGTTCCTCAGGCTCTAGTTTTGTTCCTCGGGCTCTGGTTTTTTTCCTCGGGCTCTGGTTTCTTTCCTCCAGCTCTGGTATTTTCCTCGGGCTCTGGTGTAGTTTCTCAGGTCCTTTTTTAATTCCTCGGGCTCTGATTTTGTTCCTCCAGCTCTGGTTTTGTTCCTCGGCCTCTAGAGTAGGTCGATGGAGTATGGTTTTGTTCCTCGGGCTCTTGTTTTGTTCCTCAGTCCCTGGTTTTGTTCCTTGAGCTCTGGTTTTGTTCCTCGGGCTCTGGTTTTGTTCCTCGGGCTCTGGTTTTGTTCCTCGGACTCTGGTTTTGTTCCTCGACATCTGGTTTTATTCCTCGGGCTCTGGTTTTTTTCCTCGGACTCTGGTTTTGTTCCTCGACTCCTGGTTTTATTCCTCGGGCCCTCCTTTTGTTCCTCGATCTCTGGTTTTGATCCTCAGGCTCTGGCTTTCTTCCTCGGGCTCTGGTTTTGTTCCTCCAGCTCTGGTTTTGTTCCTCGGGCTCTGGTTTTGTTCCTCGGGTTCTGGTTTTGTTCCTCAAGCTCTGGTTTTGTTCCTCGGGCTCTAGTGTAGTTCCAAGGCCTCTGGTTTTGTTCCTCGGGCTCTGGTTTTCTTCCTCGGCCTCTGGTTTTAATCCTTGGGCTCTTGTTTTGTTCCTCCACTTCTGGTTTTATTCCTTGGGCTCTGGTTTTGTTCCTCGGGCTCTGGTTTAGTTACTCAGTCTCCTGTTTTCTTCCTCGGGCTGTGGTTTTGTTCCACTGGCTCTGGTTTAATTCCTCGGGTCCTGATTTATTCCCTCGGACTCTGGGTTTGTTCCTCGGACTCTGGTTTTGTCCCTTGCACCCTCCTTTTATTCCTCGGTCTATGGTTTTGTTCCTCAGGCTCTGGTTTTCTTCCTCGGGCTCTGGGTTTGTTCCTTGGGCTCTGGTTTTGTTCCTCGAGCTCTGGTTTTGTTCCTTAGGCTCTGGATTTGTTCCTCGGGCTCTGGTTTCGTTCCTCAGGTACTGGGTTTTTCCCTCAGACCCTGGTTTTCTTCCTCGGCCTCTGGTTTTGTTCCTTGAGACTGGTTTTGTTCCTTGGGCTCTGGTTTTGTTCCTCGGGCGCTGGTTTTGTTCCTCAGGCTCTAGTTTTGTTCCTCGGGCTCTGGTTTTGTTCCTCGGGCGCTGGTTTTGTTCCTCAGGCACTGGTTTAGTGCCTCAGGTACTGGTTTTGTTCCTCAGACTCTGGTTTTGTTCCTCGGTCTCTCGTTTTTTTCCTCGACATCTGGTTTTGTTCCTTGGGCTCTGGTTTTGTTCCTCAGGCTCTGGTTTTCTTCCTTGCCCTCTGGTTTAGTTCCTTGGGTTCTGGTATTGTTCCTCGGGCTCTGGTTTTCTTCCTCGGCCTCTGTTTTTTTCCCTTGGGCTCTGGTTTTTTTCCTCGGGCTCTGGTTTCTTTCTTCCAGCTCTGTTTTTTTTCCTTGGGCTCTGGTGTAGTTTCTCGGGTCCTTTCTTTCTTCCTCGGGGTCTGTTTTTTTTCCTAGGGCTCTGGTTTTCTTCCTCCAGCTCTGGTTTTGTTCCTCGGGCTCTAGTGTAGTTCCACGGACTCTGGTTTTGTTCCTCGGGCTCTTCTTTTGTTCCTCAGTCTCTGGTTTTGTTCCTTGAGCTCTGGTTTTGTTCCTCGACATCTGGTTTTATTCCTCGGGCTCTGGTTTTTTTCCTCGGACTCTGGTTTTGTTCCTCGACTCCTGGTTTTATTCCTCGGGCCCTCCTTTTGTTCCTTGGGCTCTGGTTTTGTTCCTCAGGCTCTGGTTTTCTTCCTCGGGCTCTGGTTTTGTTCCTCCAGCTCTGGTTTTGTTCCTTGGGCTCTGGTTTTGTTCCTCAGGCTCTGGTTTTCTTCCTTGCCCTCTGGTTTAGTTCCTTGGGTTCTGGTATTGTTCCTCGGGCTCTGGTTTTCTTCCTCGGCCTCTGTTTTTTTCCCTTGGGCTCTGGTTTTGTTCCTCGGGCTCTGGTTTTGTTCCTCAAGCTCTGGTTTTGTTCCTCGGGCTCTAGTGTAGTTCCAAGGCCTCTGGTATTGTTCCTCGGGCTCTGGTTTTCTTCCTCGGCCTCTGTTTTTTTTCCTAGGGCTCTGGTTTTCTTCCTCGGGCTCTGGTTTTGTTCCTTGGGCTCTGGTTTTGTTCCTCGGGCTCTGGTTTTGTTCCTTGGGCGCTGGTTTTGTTCCTCAGGCTCTAGTTTTGTTCCTCGGGCTCTGGTTTTGTTCCTCGGGCTCTGGTTTTCTTCCTCAGGCACTGGTTTAGGGCCTCAGGTACTGGTTTTGTTCCTCAGACTCTGGTTTTGTTCCTCGGTCTCTCGTTTTTTTCCTCGACATCTGGTTTTGTTCCTTGGGCTCTGGTTTTGTTCCTCAGGCTCTGGTTTTCTTCCTTGCCCTCTGGTTTAGTTCCTTGGGCTCTGGTTTTGTTCCTCGGGCTCTGGTTTTCTTCCTCGGCCTCTGTTTTTTTTCCTCGGGCTCTGGGTTTGTTCCTCGGACTCTGGTTTTGTTCCTCCACACCTGGTTTTATTCCTCGCGCCCTCCTTTTGTTCCTGGGTCTCTGGTTTTGTTACTCGACATCTGGTTTTGTTACTCATCCTCTGGTTTTGTTCCTCGGGCTCTGGTTTTCTCCCTCAGCTCCTGGTTTAATTCCTTGGGCTCTGGTTTTGTTCCTCTAACTCTGGTTTTATTACTTGGGCTCTCGTTTTGCTCCTCTGGCTCTGGTTTTGTTCCTCCAGCTGTGGTTTTATTCCTTGGGCTCTGGTTTTGTTCCTCGGGCTCTGGTTTTGTTCCTCGGGCTCTAGTGTAGTTCCAAGGCCTCTGGTTTTGTTCCTCGGGCTCTGGTTTTCTTCCTCGGTCTATGGTTTTAACCCTTGGGCTCTTGTTTTGTTCCTCCACCTCTGGTTTTATTCCTTGGGCTCTGGTTTTGTTCCTCCAGCTCTGGTTTTATTCCTTGGGCTCTGGTTTTGTTCCTCGGGCTCTGGTTTAGTTACTCAGTCTCCAGTTTTCTTCCTCGGGCTCTGGTTTTGTTCCTCGGGCTCTGGTTTCTTTCCTCCAGCTCTGGTTTTTTTCCTTGGTCTCTGGTGTAGTTTCTCGGGTCCTTTTTTTCTTCCTCGGGGTCTGTCTTTTTTCCTAGGGCTCTGGTTTTCTTCCTCGAGCTCTGGTTTTGTTCCTCGGGCTCTTATTTTGTTCCTCCAGCTCTGGTTTTGTTCCTCGGCCTCTAGTGTAGTTCCACGGACTCTGGTTTTTTTCCTCGGGCTCTTGTTTTTTTCCTCAGTCTCTGGTTTTGTTCCTTGAGCTCTGGTTTTGTTCCTCGACATCTGGTTTTATTCCTTGGGCTCTGGTTTTTTTCCTCGGACTCTGGTTTTGTTCCTCGACTGCTGGTTTTATTCCTCGGGCCCTCCTTTTGTTCCTCGGTCTCTGGTTTTGATCCTCAGGCTCTGGCTTTCTTCCTCGGGCTCTGGTTTTGTTCCTCGGGCTCTGGTTTTGTTCCTCGGGCTCTGGTTTTGTTCCTCGGGCTCTGGTTTTGTTCCTCAAGCTCTGGTTTTGTTCCTCGGGCTCTAGTGTAGTTCCAAGGCCTCTGGTTTTGTTCCTCGGGCTCTGGTTTTCTTCCTCGGCCTCTGGTTTTAATCCTTGGGCTCTTGTTTTATTCCTCCAGCTCTGGTTTTGTTCCTCAGTCTCTGGTTTTGTTCCTTGAGCTCTGGTTGTGTTCCTCGACATCTGGTTTTATTCCTCGGGCTCTGGTTTTGTTCCTCGAATCCTGGTTTTATTCCTCGGGCCCTCCTTTTGTTCCTCGGTCTCTGGTTTTGATCCTCAGGCTCTGGTTTTCTTCCTCGGGCTCTGGTTTTGTTCCTCCAGCTCTGGTTTTGTTCCTCGGGCTCTGGTTTTGTTCCTCGGGCTCTGGTTTTGTTCCTCAAGCTCTGGTTTTGTTCCTCGGGCTCTAGTGTAGTTCCAAGGCCTCTGGTTTTATTCCTCGGGCTCTGGTTTTCTTCCTCGGCCTCTGGTTTTAATCCTTGGGCTCTTGTTTTGTTCCTCCAGCTCTGGTTTTATTCCTTGGGCTCTGGTTTTGTTCCTCGGGCTCTGGTTTAGTTACTCAGTCTCCGGTTTTCTTCCTCGGGCTGTGGTTTTGTTCCGCTGGCTCTGGTTTAATTCCTCGGGTCCTGATTTATTCCCTCGGGCTCTGGGTTTGTTCCTCGGACTCTGGTTTTGTCCCTCGCGCCCTCCTTTTGTTCCTCGGTCTATGGTTTTGTTCCTCAGGCTCTGGTTTTGTTCCTCGAGCTCTGGTTTTGTTCCTTAGGCTCTGGATTTGTTCCTCGGGCTCTGGTTTAGTTCTTCAGGTACTGGGTTTTTCCCTCAGACCCTGGTTTTCTTTCTCGGCCGCTGTTTTTGTTCCTTGGGCTCTGGTTTTGTTCCTCGGGCTCTGGTTTCTTTCCTCCAGCTCTGGTTTTTTTCCTTGGGCTCTGGTGTAGTTTCTCGGGTCCTTTCTTTCTTCCTCGGGGTCTGTTTTTTTTCCTAGGGCTCTGGTTTTCTTCCTCGAGCTCTGGTTTTGTTCCTCGGGCTCTGATTTTGTTCCTCCAGCTCTGGTTTTGTTCCTCGGCCTCTAGTGTAGGTCCACAGACTCTGGTTTTCTTCCTCGGGCTCTTGTTTTGTTCCTCAGTCTCTGGTTTTGTTCCTTGAGCTCTGGTTTTGTTCCTCGGGCTCTGGTTTTGTTCCTCGGACTCTGGTTTTGTTGCTCGACATCTGGTTTTATTCCTCTAACTCTGGTTTTTTTCCTCGGACTCTGGTTTTGTTCCTCGACTCCTGGTTTTATTCCTCGGGCCCTCCTTTTGTTCCTCGGTCTCTGGTTTGGATCCTCAGGCTCTGGTTTTGTTCCTCGGGCTCTTATTTTGTTCCTCCAGCTCTGGTTTTGTTCCTCGGGCTCTGGTTTTGTTCCTCGGGCTCTGGTTTTGTTCCTCAAGCTCTGGTTTTGTTCCTCGGGCTCTAGTGTAGTTCCAAAGCCTCTGGTTTTGTTCCTCGGGCTCTGGTTTTCTTCCTTGGCCTCTGGTTTTAATCCTTGGGCTCTTGTTTTGTTCCTCCAGCTCTGGTTTATTTACTCAGTCTCCAGTTTTCTTCCTCGGGCTGTGGTTTTGTTCCGCTGGCTCTGGTTTAATTCCTCGGGTCCTGATTTATTCCCTCGGGCTCTGGGTTTGTTCCTCGGACTCTGGTTTTGTTCCTCCACACCTGGTTTTATTCCTCGCGCCCTCCTTTTGTTTCTCGGTCTCTGGTTTTGTTACTCGACATCTGGTTTTGTTACTCATCCTCTGGTTTTGTTCCTCGGGCTCTGGTTTTCTTCCTCAGCTCCTGGTTTAATTCCTTGGGCTCTGGTTTTGTTCCTCCAGCTGTGGTTTTATTCCTTGGGCTCTGGTTTTGTTCCTCGGGCTCTGGTTTAGTTACTCAGTCTCCGGTTTTCTTCCTCGGGCTGTGGTTTTGTTCCGCTGGCTCTGGTTTAATTCCTCGCGTCCTGATTTATTCCTTCGGGCTCTGGGTTTGTTCCTCGGACTCTGGTTTTGTCCCTCGCGCCCTCCTTTTGTTCCTCGGTTTATGGTTTTGTTCCTCAGGCTCTGGTTTTCTTCCTCGGGCTCTGGGTTTGTTCCTTGGGCTCTGGTTTTGTTCCTCCAGCTCTGGTTTTATTCCTTGGGCTCTGGTTTTGTTCCTCGGGCTCTGGTTTAGTTACTCAGTCTCCAGTTTTCTTCCTCGGGCTCTGGTTTTGTTCCTCGGGCTCTGGTTTCTTTCCTCCAGCTCTGTTTTTTTTCCTTGGTCTCTGGTGTAGTTTCTCGGGTCCTTTTTTTCTTCCTCGGGGTCTGTCTTTTTTCCTAGGGCTCTGGTTTTCTTCATCGAGCTCTGGTTTTGTTCCTCGGCCTCTAGTGTAGTTCCACGGACTCTGGTTTTGTTCCTCGGGCTCTTGTTTTGTTCCTCAGTCTCTGGTTTTGTTCCTTGAGCTCTGGTTTTGTTCCTCGACATCTGTTTTTATTCCTTGGGCTCTGTTTTTTTTCCTCGGACTCTGCTTTTGTTCCTCGACTCCTGGTTTTATTCCTCGGGCCCTCCTTTTGTTCCTCGGTCTCTGGTTTTGATCCTCAGGCTCTGGCTTTCTTCCTCGGGCTCTGGTTTTGTTCCTCCAGCTCTGGTTTTGTTCCTCGGGCTCTGGTTTTGTTCCTCAAGCTCTGGTTTTGTTCCTCGGGCTCTAGTGTAGTTCCAAGGCCTCTGGTTTTGTTCCTCGGGCTCTGGTTTTCTTCCTCGGCCTCTGGTTTTAATCCTTGGGCTCTTGTTTTATTCCTCCAGCTCTGGTTTTGTTCCTCAGTCTCTGGTTTTGTTCCTTGAGCTCTGGTTTTGTTCCTCGACATCTGGTTTTATTCCTCGGGCTCTGGTTTTGTTCCTCGACTCCTGGTTTTATTCCTCGGGCCCTCCTTTTGTTCCTCGGTCTCTGGTTTTGATCCTCAGGCTCTGGTTTTCTTCCTCGGGCTCTGGTTTTGTTCCTCCAGCTCTGGTTTTGTTCCTCGGGCTCTGGTTTTGTTCCTCGGGCTCTGGTTTTGTTCCTCAAGCTCTGGTTTTGTTCCTCGGGCTCTAGTGTAGTTCCAAGGCCTCTGGTTTTGTTCCTCGGGCTCTGGTTTTCTTCCTCGGCCTCTGGTTTTAATCCTTGGGCTCTTGTTTTGTTCCTCCACCTCTCGTTTTATTCCTTGGGCTCTGGTTTTGTTCCTCGGGCTCTGGTTTAGTTACTCAGTCTCCGGTTTTCTTCCTCGGGCTGTGGTTTTGTTCCGCTGGCTCTGGTTTAATTCCTCGGGTCCTGATTTATTCCCTCGGGCTCTGGGTTTGTTCCTCGGACTCTGGTTTTGTCCCTCGCGCCCTCCTTTTGTTCCTCGGTCTATGGTTTTGTTCCTCAGGCTCTGGTTTTGTTCCTCGAGCTCTGGTTTTGTTCCTTAGGCTCTGGATTTGTTCCTCGGGCTCTGGTTTAGTTCTTCAGGTACTGGGTTTTTCCCTCAGACCCTGGTTTTCTTTCTCGGCCGCTGTTTTTGTTCCTTGGGCTCTGGTTTTGTTCCTCCAGCTCTGATTTTGTTCCTCGGGCTCTGGTTTTGTTCCTCAAGCTCTGGTTTTGTTCCTCGGGCTCTAGTGTAGTTCCAAAGCCTCTGGTTTTGTTCCTCGGGCTCTGGTTTTCTTCCTTGGCCTCTGGTTTTAATCCTTGGGCTCTTGTTTTGTTCCTCCAGCTCTGGTTTATTTACTCAGTCTCCAGTTTTCTTCCTCGGGCTGTGGTTTTGTTCCGCTGGCTCTGGTTTAATTCCTCGGGTCCTGATTTATTCCCTCGGGCTCTGGGTTTGTTCCTCGGACTCTGGTTTTGTTCCTCCACACCTGGTTTTATTCCTCGCGCCCTCCTTTTGTTCCTGTGTCTCTGGTTTTGTTACTCGACATCTGGTTTTGTTACTCATCCTCTGGTTTTGTTCCTCGGGCTCTGGTTTTCTCCCTCAGCTCCTGGTTTAATTCCTTGGGCTCTGGTTTTGTTCCTCCAGCTGTGGTTTTATTCCTTGGGCTCTGGTTTTGTTCCTCGGGCTCTGGTTTAGTTACTCAGTCTCCGGTTTTCTTCCTCGGGCTGTGGTTTTGTTCCGCTGGCTCTGGTTTAATTCCTCGGGACCTGATTTATTCCTTCGGGCTCTGGGTTTGTTCCTCGGACTCTGGTTTTGTCCCTCGCGCCCTCCTTTTGTTCCTCGGTCTATGGTTTTGTTCCTCAGGCTCTGGTTTTCTTCCTCGGGCTCTGGGTTTGTTCCTTGGGCTCTGGTTTTGTTCCTCGAGCTCTGGTTTTGTTCCTCAGGCTCTGTATTTGTTCCTCGGGCTCTGGTTTAGTTCTTCAGGTACTGGGTTTTTCCCTCAGACCCTGGTTTTCTTCCTCGGCCGCTGTTTTTGTTCCTTGGGCTCTGGTTTTGTTCCTCGGGCTCTGGTTTCTTTCCTCCAGCTCTGGTTTTTTTCCTCGGGCTCTGGTGTAGTTTCTCGGGTCCTTTCTTTCTTCCTCGGGGTCTGTTTTTTTTCCTAGGGCTCTGGTTTTCTTCCTCGAGCTCTGGTTTTGTTCCTCGGGCTCTGATTTTGTTCCTCCAGCTCTGGTTTTGTTCCTCGGCCTCTAGAGTAGGTCGACGGAGTATGGTTTTGTTCCTCGGGCTCTTGTTTTGTTCCTCAGTCCCTGGTTTTGTTCCTTGAGCTCTGGTTTTGTTCCTCGGGCTCTGGTTTTGTTCCTCGGACTCTGGTTTTGTTCCTCGGGCTCTGGTTTTGTTCCTCAAGCTCTGGTTTTGTTCCTCGGGCTCTAGTGTAGTTCCAAGGCCTCTGGTTTTGTTCCTCGGGCTCTGGTTTTCTTCCTCGGCCTCTGGTTTTATTCCTTGGGCTCTGGTTTTGTTCCTCCAGCTCTGGTTTTATTCCTTGGGCTCTGGTTTTGTTCCTCGGGCTCTGGTTTAGTTACTCAGTCTCCAGTTTTCTTCCTCGGGCTCTGGTTTTGTTCCTCGGGCTCTGGTTTCTTTCCTCCAGCTCTGGTTTTTTTCCTTGGTCTCTGGTGTAGTTTCTCGGGTCCTTTTTTTCTTCCTCGGGGTCTGTCTTTTTTCCTAGGGCTCTGGTTTTCTTCCTCGAGCTCTGGTTTTGTTCCTCGGGCTCTTATTTTTTTCCTCCAGCTCTGGTTTTGTTCCTCGGCCTCTAGTGTAGTTCCACGGACTCTGGTTTTGTTCCTCGGGCTCTTGTTTTGTTCCTCAGTCTCTGGTTTTGTTCCTTGAGCTCTGGTTTTGTTCCTCGACATCTGGTTTTATTCCTCGGGCTCTGGTTTTTTTCCTCGGACTCTGCTTTTGTTCCTCGACTCCTGGTTTTATTCCTCGGGCCCTCCTTTTGTTCCTCGGTCTCTGGTTTTGATCCTCAGGCTCTGGCTTTCTTCCTCGGGCTCTGGTTTGTTCCTCGGGCTCTAGTGTAGTTCCAAGGCCTCTGGATTTGTTCCTCGGAATCTGGTTTTCTTCCTCGGCCTCTGGTTTTAATCCTTGGGCTCTTGTTTTATTCCTCCAGCTCTGGTTTTGTTCCTCAGTCTCTGGTTTTGTTCCTTGAGCTCTGGTTTTGTTCCTCGACATCTGGTTTTATTCCTCGGGCTCTGGTTTTGTTCCTCGACTCCTGGTTTTATTCCTCGGGCCCTCCTTTTGTTCCTCGGTCTCTGGTTTTGATCCTCAGGCTCTGGTTTTCTTCCTCGGGCTCTGGTTTTGTTCCTCCAGCTCTGGTTTTGTTCCTCGGGCTCTGGTTTTGTTCCTCGGGCTCTGGTTTTGTTCCTCAAGCTCTGGTTTTGTTCCTCGGGCTCTAGTGTAGTTCCAAGGCCTCTGGTTTTGTTCCTCGGGCTCTGGTTTTCTTCCTCGGCCTCTGGTTTTAATCCTTGGGCTCTTGTTTTGTTCCTCCAGCTCTGGTTTTATTCCTTGGGCTCTGGTTTTGTTCCTCGGGCTCTGGTTTAGTTACTCAGTCTCCGGTTTTCTTCCTCGGGCTGTGGTTTTGTTCCGCTGGCTCTGGTTTAATTCCTCGGGTCCTGATTTATTCCCTCGGGCTCTGGGTTTGTTCCTCGGACTCTGGTTTTGTCCCTCGCGCCCTCCTTTTGTTCCTCGGTCTATGGTTTTGTTCCTCAGGCTCTGGTTTTGTTCCTCGAGCTCTGGTTTTGTTCCTTAGGCTCTGGATATGTTCCTCGGGCCCTGGTTTAGTTCTTCAGGTACTGGGTTTTTCCCTCAGACCCTGGTTTTCTTTCTCGGCCGCTGTTTTTGTTCCTTGGGCTCTGGTTTTGTTCCTCCAGCTCTGGTTTCTTTCCTCCAGCTCTGGTTTTTTTCCTTGGGCTCTGGTGTAGTTTCTCGGGTCCTTTCTTTCTTCCTCGGGGTCTGTTTTTTTTCCTAGGGCTCTGGTTTTCTTCCTCGAGCTCTGGTTTTGTTCCTCGGGCTCTGATTTTGTTCCTCCAGCTCTTGTTTTGTTCCTCGGCCTCTAGTGTAGGTCCACAGACTCTGGTTTTGTTCCTCGGGCTCTGGTTTTTTTCCTCAAGCTCTGGTTTTGTTCCTCGGGCTCTAGTGTAGTTCCAAAGCCTCTGGTTTTGTTCCTCGGGCTCTGGTTTTCTTCCTTGGCCTCTGGTTTTAATCCTTGGGCTCTTGTTTTGTTCCTCCAGCTCTGGTTTATTTACTCAGTCTCCAGTTTTCTTCCTCGGGCTGTGGTTTTGTTCCGCTGGCTCTGGTTTAATTCCTCGGGTCCTGATTTATTCCCTCGGGCTCTGGGTTTGTTCCTCGGACTCTGGTTTTGTTCCTCCACACCTGGTTTTATTCCTCGCGCCCTCCTTTTGTTCCTGTGTCTCTGGTTTTGTTACTCGACATCTGGTTTTGTTACTCATCCTCTGGTTTTGTTCCTCGGGCTCTGGTTTTCTCCCTCAGCTCCTGGTTTAATTCCTTGGGCTCTGGTTTTGTTCCTCCAGCTGTGGTTTTATTCCTTGGGCTCTGGTTTTGTTCCTCGGGCTCTGGTTTAGTTACTCAGTCTCCGGTTTTCTTCCTCGGGCTGTGGTTTTGTTCCGCTGGCTCTGGTTTAATTCCTCGGGTCCTGATTTATTCCTTCGGGCTCTGGGTTTGTTCCTCGGACTCTGGTTTTGTCCCTCGCGCCCTCCTTTTGTTCCTCGGTCTATGGTTTTGTTCCTCAGGCTCTGGTTTTCTTCCTCGGGCTCTGGGTTTGTTCCTTGGGCTCTGCTTTTGTTCCTCGAGCTCTGGTTTTGTTCCTCAGGCTCTGGATTTGTTCCTCGGGCTCTGGTTTAGTTCTTCAGGTACTGGGTTTTTCCCTCAGAACCTGGTTTTCTTCCTCGGCCTCTGTTTTTGTTCCTTGGGCTCTGGTTTTGTTCCTCGGGCTCTGGTTTCTTTCCTCCAGCTCTGGTTTTTTTCCTCGGGCTCTGGTGTAGTTTCTCGGGTCCTTTCTTTCTTCCTCGGGGTCTGTTTTTTTTCCTAGGGCTCTGGTTTTCTTCCTCGAGCTCTGGTTTTGTTCCTCGGGCTCTGATTTTGTTCCTCCAGCTCTGGTTTTGTTCCTCGGCCTCTAGAGTAGGTCGACGGAGTATGGTTTTGTTCCTCGGGCTCTTGTTTTGTTCCTCAGTCCCTGGTTTTGTTCCTTGAGCTCTGGTTTTGTTCCTCGGGCTCTGGTTTTGTTCCTCGGACTCTGGTTTTGTTCCTCGGGCTCTGGTTTTGTTCCTCAAGCTCTGGTTTTGTTCCTCGGGCTCTAGTGTAGTTCCAAGGCCTCTGGTTTTGTTCCTCGGGCTCTGGTTTTCTTCCTCGGCCTCTGGTTTTAATCCTTGGGCTCTTGTTTTGTTCCTCCAGCTCTGGTTTTATTCCTTGGGCTCTGGTTTTGTTCCTCCAGCTCTGGTTTTATTCCTTGGGCTCTGGTTTTGTTCCTCGGGCTCTGGTTTAGTTACTCAGTCTCCAGTTTTCTTCCTCGGGCTCTGGTTTTGTTCCTCGGGCTCTGGTTTCTTTCCTCCAGCTCTGGTTTTTTTCCTTGGTCTCTGGTGTAGTTTCTCGGGTCCTTTTTTTCTTCCTCGGGGTCTGTCTTTTTTCCTAGGGCTCTGGTTTTCTTCCTCGAGCTCTGGTTTTGTTCCTCGGGCTCTTATTTTTTTCCTCCAGCTCTGGTTTTGTTCCTCGGCCTCTAGTGTAGTTCCACGGACTCTGGTTTTGTTCCTCGGGCTCTTCTTTTGTTCCTCAGTCTCTGGTTTTGTTCCTTGAGCTCTGGTTTTGTTCCTCGACATCTGGTTTTATTCCTCGGGCTCTGGGTTTTTTCCTCGGACTCTGCTTTTGTTCCTCGACTCCTGGTTTTATTCCTCGGGCCCTCCTTTTGTTCCTCGGTCTCTGGTTTTGATCCTCAGGCTCTGGCTTTCTTCCTCGGGCTCTGGTTTGTTCCTCGGGCTCTAGTGTAGTTCCAAGGCCTCTGGATTTGTTCCTCGGAATCTGGTTTTCTTCCTCGGCCTCTGGTTTTAATCCTTGGGCTCTTGTTTTATTCCTCCTGCTCTGGTTTTGTTCCTCAGTCTCTGGTTTTGTTCCTTGAGCTCTGGTTTTGTTCCTCGACATCTGGTTTTATTCCTCGGGCTCTGGTTTTGTTCCTCGACTCCTGGTTTTATTCCTCGGGCCCTCCTTTTGTTCCTCGGTCTCTGGTTTTGATCCTCAGGATCTGGTTTTCTTCCTCGGGCTCTGGTTTTGTTCCTCCAGCTCTGGTTTTGTTCCTCGGGCTCTGGTTTTGTTCCTCGGGCTCTGGTTTTGTTCCTCAAGCTCTGGTTTTGTTCCTCGGGCTCTAGTGTAGTTCCAAGGCCTCTGGTTTTGTTCCTCGGGCTCTGGTTTTCTTCCTCGGCCTCTGGTTTTAATCCTTGGGCTCTTGTTTTGTTCCTCCAGCTCTGGTTTTATTCCTTGGGCTCTGGTTTTGTTCCTCGGGCTCTGGTTTAGTTACTCAGTCTCCGGTTTTCTTCCTCGGGCTGTGGTTTTGTTCCGCTGGCTCTGGTTTAATTCCTCGGGTCCTGATTTATTCCCTCGGGCTCTGGGTTTGTTCCTCGGACTCTGGTTTTGTCCCTCGCGCCCTCCTTTTGTTCCTCGGTCTATGGTTTTGTTCCTCAGGCTCTGGTTTTGTTCCTCGAGCTCTGGTTTTGTTCCTTAGGCTCTGGATATGTTCCTCGGGCCCTGGTTTAGTTCTTCAGGTACTGGGTTTTTCCCTCAGACCCTGGTTTTCTTTCTCGGCCGCTGTTTTTGTTCCTTGGGCTCTGGTTTTGTTCCTCCAGCTCTGGTTTCTTTCCTCCAGCTCTGGTTTTTTTCCTTGGGCTCTGGTGTAGTTTCTCGGGTCCTTTCTTTCTTCCTCGGGGTCTGTTTTTTTTCCTAGGGCTCTGGTTTTCTTCCTCGAGCTCTGGTTTTGTTCCTCGGGCTCTGATTTTGTTCCTCCAGCTCTTGTTTTGTTCCTCGGCCTCTAGTGTAGGTCCACAGACTCTGGTTTTGTTCCTCGGGCTCTGGTTTTTTTCCTCAAGCTCTGGTTTTGTTCCTCGGGCTCTAGTGTAGTTCCAAAGCCTCTGGTTTTGTTCCTCGGGCTCTGGTTTTCTTCCTTGGCCTCTGGTTTTAATCCTTGGGCTCTTGTTTTGTTCCTCCAGCTCTGGTTTATTTACTCAGTCTCCAGTTTTCTTCCTCGGGCTGTGGTTTTGTTCCGCTGGCTCTGGTTTAATTCCTCGGGTCCTGATTTATTCCCTCGGGCTCTGGGTTTGTTCCTCGGACTCTGGTTTTGTTCCTCCACACCTGGTTTTATTCCTCGCGCCCTCCTTTTGTTCCTGTGTCTCTGGTTTTGTTACTCGACATCTGGTTTTGTTACTCATCCTCTGGTTTTGTTCCTCGGGCTCTGGTTTTCTCCCTCAGCTCCTGGTTTAATTCCTTGGGCTCTGGTTTTGTTCCTCCAGCTGTGGTTTTATTCCTTGGGCTCTGGTTTTGTTCCTCGGGCTCTGGTTTAGTTACTCAGTCTCCGGTTTTCTTCCTCGGGCTGTGGTTTTGTTCCGCTGGCTCTGGTTTAATTCCTCGGGTCCTGATTTATTCCTTCGGGCTCTGGGTTTGTTCCTCGGACTCTGGTTTTGTCCCTCGCGCCCTCCTTTTGTTCCTCGGTCTATGGTTTTGTTCCTCAGGCTCTGGTTTTCTTCCTCGGGCTCTGGGTTTGTTCCTTGGGCTCTGCTTTTGTTCCTCGAGCTCTGGTTTTGTTCCTCAGGCTCTGGATTTGTTCCTCGGGCTCTGGTTTAGTTCTTCAGGTACTGGGTTTTTCCCTCAGACCCTGGTTTTCTTCCTCGGCCTCTGTTTTTGTTCCTTGGGCTCTGGTTTTGTTCCTCGGGCTCTGGTTTCTTTCCTCCAGCTCTGGTTTTTTTCCTCGGGCTCTGGTGTAGTTTCTCGGGTCCTTTCTTTCTTCCTCGGGGTCTGTTTTTTTTCCTAGGGCTCTGGTTTTCTTCCTCGAGCTCTGGTTTTGTTCCTCGGGCTCTGATTTTGTTCCTCCAGCTCTGGTTTTGTTCCTCGGCCTCTAGAGTAGGTCGACGGAGTATGGTTTTGTTCCTCGGGCTCTTGTTTTGTTCCTCAGTCCCTGGTTTTGTTCCTTGAGCTCTGGTTTTGTTCCTCGGGCTCTGGTTTTGTTCCTCGGACTCTGGTTTTGTTCCTCGGGCTCTGGTTTTGTTCCTCAAGCTCTGGTTTTGTTCCTCGGGCTCTAGTGTAGTTCCAAGGCCTCTGGTTTTGTTCCTCGGGCTCTGGTTTTCTTCCTCGGCCTCTGGTTTTAATCCTTGGGCTCTTGTTTTGTTCCTCCACCTCTGGTTTTATTCCTTGGGCTCTGGTTTTGTTCCTCCAGCTCTGGTTTTATTCCTTGGGCTCTGGTTTTGTTCCTCGGGCTCTGGTTTAGTTACTCAGTCTCCAGTTTTCTTCCTCGGGCTCTGGTTTTGTTCCTCGGGCTCTGGTTTCTTTCCTCCAGCTCTGGTTTTTTTCCTTGGTCTCTGGTGTAGTTTCTCGGGTCCTTTTTTTCTTCCTCGGGGTCTGTCTTTTTTCCTAGGGCTCTGGTTTTCTTCCTCGAGCTCTGGTTTTGTTCCTCGGGCTCTTATTTTTTTCCTCCAGCTCTGGTTTTGTTCCTCGGCCTCTAGTGTAGTTCCACGGACTCTGGTTTTGTTCCTCGGGCTCTTGTTTTGTTCCTCAGTCTCTGGTTTTGTTCCTTGAGCTCTGGTTTTGTTCCTCGACATCTGGTTTTATTCCTCGGGCTCTGGTTTTTTTCCTCGGACTCTGCTTTTGTTCCTCGACTCCTGGTTTTATTCCTCGGGCCCTCCTTTTGTTCCTCGGTCTCTGGTTTTGATCCTCAGGCTCTGGCTTTCTTCCTCGGGCTCTGGTTTGTTCCTCGGGCTCTAGTGTAGTTCCAAGGCCTCTGGATTTGTTCCTCGGAATCTGGTTTTCTTCCTCGGCCTCTGGTTTTAATCCTTGGGCTCTTGTTTTATTCCTCCAGCTCTGGTTTTGTTCCTCAGTCTCTGGTTTTGTTCCTTGAGCTCTGGTTTTGTTCCTCGACATCTGGTTTTATTCCTCGGGCTCTGGTTTTGTTCCTCGACTCCTGGTTTTATTCCTCGGGCCCTCCTTTTGTTCCTCGGTCTCTGGTTTTGATCCTCAGGATCTGGTTTTCTTCCTCGGGCTCTGGTTTTGTTCCTCCAGCTCTGGTTTTGTTCCTCGGGCTCTGGTTTTGTTCCTCGGGCTCTGGTTTTGTTCCTCAAGCTCTGGTTTTGTTCCTCGGGCTCTAGTGTAGTTCCAAGGCCTCTGGTTTTGTTCCTCGGGCTCTGGTTTTCTTCCTCGGCCTCTGGTTTTAATCCTTGGGCTCTTGTTTTGTTCCTCCAGCTCTGGTTTTATTCCTTGGGCTCTGGTTTTGTTCCTCGGGCTCTGGTTTAGTTACTCAGTCTCCGGTTTTCTTCCTCGGGCTGTGGTTTTGTTCCGCTGGCTCTGGTTTAATTCCTCGGGTCCTGATTTATTCCCTCGGGCTCTGGGTTTGTTCCTCGGACTCTGGTTTTGTCCCTCGCGCCCTCCTTTTGTTCCTCGGTCTATGGTTTTGTTCCTCAGGCTCTGGTTTTGTTCCTCGAGCTCTGGTTTTGTTCCTTAGGCTCTGGATATGTTCCTCGGGCCCTGGTTTAGTTCTTCAGGTACTGGGTTTTTCCCTCAGACCCTGGTTTTCTTTCTCGGCCGCTGTTTTTGTTCCTTGGGCTCTGGTTTTGTTCCTCCAGCTCTGGTTTCTTTCCTCCAGCTCTGGTTTTTTTCCTTGGGCTCTGGTGTAGTTTCTCGGGTCCTTTCTTTCTTCCTCGGGGTCTGTTTTTTTTCCTAGGGCTCTGGTTTTCTTCCTCGAGCTCTGGTTTTGTTCCTCGGGCTCTGATTTTGTTCCTCCAGCTCTTGTTTTGTTCCTCGGCCTCTAGTGTAGGTCCACAGACTCTGGTTTTGTTCCTCGGGCTCTGGTTTTTTTCCTCAAGCTCTGGTTTTGTTCCTCGGGCTCTAGTGTAGTTCCAAAGCCTCTGGTTTTGTTCCTCGGGCTCTGGTTTTCTTCCTTGGCCTCTGGTTTTAATCCTTGGGCTCTTGTTTTGTTCCTCCAGCTCTGGTTTATTTACTCAGTCTCCAGTTTTCTTCCTCGGGTTGTGGTTTTGTTCCGCTGGCTCTGGTTTAATTCCTCGGGTCCTGATTTATTCCCTCGGGCTCTGGGTTTGTTCCTCGGACTCTGGTTTTGTTCCTCCACACCTGGTTTTATTCCTCGCGCCCTCCTTTTGTTCCTGTGTCTCTGGTTTTGTTACTCGACATCTGGTTTTGTTACTCATCCTCTGGTTTTGTTCCTCGGGCTCTGGTTTTCTCCCTCAGCTCCTGGTTTAATTCCTTGGGCTCTGGTTTTGTTCCTCCAGCTGTGGTTTTATTCCTTGGGCTCTGGTTTTGTTCCTCGGGCTCTGGTTTAGTTACTCAGTCTCCGGTTTTCTTCCTCGGGCTGTGGTTTTGTTCCGCTGGCTCTGGTTTAATTCCTCGGGTCCTGATTTATTCCTTCGGGCTCTGGGTTTGTTCCTCGGACTCTGGTTTTGTCCCTCGCGCCCTCCTTTTGTTCCTCGGTCTATGGTTTTGTTCCTCAGGCTCTGGTTTTCTTCCTCGGGCTCTGGGTTTGTTCCTTGGGCTCTGCTTTTGTTCCTCGAGCTCTGGTTTTGTTCCTCAGGCTCTGGATTTGTTCCTCGGGCTCTGGTTTAGTTCTTCAGGTACTGGGTTTTTCCCTCAGAAGCTGGTTTTCTTCCTCGGCCTCTGTTTTTGTTCCTTGGGCTCTGGTTTTGTTCCTCGGGCTCTGGTTTCTTTCCTCCAGCTCTGGTTTTTTTCCTCGGGCTCTGGTGTAGTTTCTCGGGTCCTTTCTTTCTTCCTCGGGGTCTGTTTTTTTTCCTAGGGCTCTGGTTTTCTTCCTCGAGCTCTGGTTTTGTTCCTCGGGCTCTGATTTTGTTCCTCCAGCTCTGGTTTTGTTCCTCGGCCTCTAGAGTAGGTCGACGGAGTATGGTTTTGTTCCTCGGGCTCTTGTTTTGTTCCTCAGTCCCTGGTTTTGTTCCTTGAGCTCTGGTTTTGTTCCTCGGGCTCTGGTTTTGTTCCTCGGACTCTGGTTTTGTTCCTCGGGCTCTGGTTTTGTTCCTCAAGCTCTGGTTTTGTTCCTCGGGCTCTAGTGTAGTTCCAAGGCCTCTGGTTTTGTTCCTCGGGCTCTGGTTTTCTTCCTCGGCCTCTGGTTTTAATCCTTGGGCTCTTGTTTTGTTCCTCCAGCTCTGGTTTTATTCCTTGGGCTCTGGTTTTGTTCCTCCAGCTCTGGTTTTATTCCTTGGGCTCTGGTTTTGTTCCTCGGGCTCTGGTTTAGTTACTCAGTCTCCAGTTTTCTTCCTCGGGCTCTGGTTTTGTTCCTCGGGCTCTGGTTTCTTTCCTCCAGCTCTGGTTTTTTTCCTTGGTCTCTGGTGTAGTTTCTCGGGTCCTTTTTTTCTTCCTCGGGGTCTGTCTTTTTTCCTAGGGCTCTGGTTTTCTTCCTCGAGCTCTGGTTTTGTTCCTCGGGCTCTTATTTTTTTCCTCCAGCTCTGGTTTTGTTCCTCGGCCTCTAGTGTAGTTCCACGGACTCTGGTTTTGTTCCTCGGGCTCTTGTTTTGTTCCTCAGTCTCTGGTTTTGTTCCTTGAGCTCTGGTTTTGTTCCTCGACATCTGGTTTTATTCCTCGGGCTCTGGGTTTTTTCCTCGGACTCTGCTTTTGTTCCTCGACTCCTGGTTTTATTCCTCGGGCCCTCCTTTTGTTCCTCGGTCTCTGGTTTTGATCCTCAGGCTCTGGCTTTCTTCCTCGGGCTCTGGTTTGTTCCTCGGGCTCTAGTGTAGTTCCAAGGCCTCTGGATTTGTTCCTCGGAATCTGGTTTTCTTCCTCGGCCTCTGGTTTTAATCCTTGGGCTCTTGTTTTATTCCTCCAGCTCTGGTTTTGTTCCTCAGTCTCTGGTTTTGTTCCTTGAGCTCTGGTTTTGTTCCTCGACATCTGGTTTTATTCCTCGGGCTCTGGTTTTGTTCCTCGACTCCTGGTTTTATTCCTCGGGCCCTCCTTTTGTTCCTCGGTCTCTGGTTTTGATCCTCAGGATCTGGTTTTCTTCCTCGGGCTCTGGTTTTGTTCCTCCAGCTCTGGTTTTGTTCCTCGGGCTCTGGTTTTGTTCCTCGGGCTCTGGTTTTGTTCCTCAAGCTCTGGTTTTGTTCCTCGGGCTCTAGTGTAGTTCCAAGGCCTCTGGTTTTGTTCCTCGGGCTCTGGTTTTCTTCCTCGGCCTCTGGTTTTAATCCTTGGGCTCTTGTTTTGTTCCTCCAGCTCTGGTTTTATTCCTTGGGCTCTGGTTTTGTTCCTCGGGCTCTGGTTTAGTTACTCAGTCTCCGGTTTTCTTCCTCGGGCTGTGGTTTTGTTCCGCTGGCTCTGGTTTAATTCCTCGGGTCCTGATTTATTCCCTCGGCCTCTGGGTTTGTTCCTCGGACTCTGGTTTTGTCCCTCGCGCCCTCCTTTTGTTCCTCGGTCTATGGTTTTGTTCCTCAGGCTCTGGTTTTGTTCCTCGAGCTCTGGTTTTGTTCCTTAGGCTCTGGATTTGTTCCTCGGGCTCTGGTTTAGTTCTTCAGGTACTGGGTTTTTCCCTCAGACCCTGGTTTTCTTTCTCGGCCGCTGTTTTTTTTCCTTGGGCTCTGGTTTTGTTCCTCGGGCTCTGGTTTCTTTCCTCCAGCTCTGGTTTTTTTCCTTGGTCTCTGGTGTAGTTTCTCGGGTCCTTTCTTTCTTCCTCGGGGTCTGTTTTTTTTCCTAGGGCTCTGGTTTTCTTCCTCGAGCTCTGGTTTTGTTCCTCGGGCTCTGATTTTGTTCCTCCAGCTCTTGTTTTGTTCCTCGGCCTCTAGTGTAGGTCCACAGACTCTGGTTTTGTTCCTCGGGCTCTTGTTTTGTTCCTCAGTCTCTGGTTTTGTTCCTTGAGCTCTGGTTTTGTTCCTCGGGCTCTGGTTTTGTTCCTCGGACTCTGGTTTTGTTGCTCGACATCTGGTTTTATTCCTCTAACTCTGGTTTTTTTCCTTGGATTCTGGTTTTGTTCCTCGACTCCTGGTTTTATTCCTCGGGCCCTCCTTTTTTTCCTCGGTCTCTGGTTTGGATCCTCAGGCTCTGGTTTTGTTCCTCGGGCTCTTATTTTGTTCCCTCAGCTCTGGTTTTGTTCCTCGGGTCTGGTTTTGTTCCTCGGGCTCTGGTTTTGTTCCTCAAGCTCTGGTTTTGTTCCTCGGGCTCTAGTGTAGTTCCAAAGCCTCTGGTTTTGTTCCTCGTGCTCTGGTTTTCTTCCTTGGCCTCTGGTTTTAATCCTTGGGCTCTTGTTTTTTTCCTCCAGCTCTGGTTTATTTACTCAGTCTCCAGTTTTCTTCCTCGGGCTGTGGTTTTGTTCCACTGGCTCTGGTTTAATTCCTCGGGTCCTGATTTATTCCCTCGGGCTCTGGGTTTGTTCCTCGGACTCTGGTTTTGTTCCTCCACACCTGGTTTTATTCCTCGCGCCCTCCTTTTGTTCCTGTGTCTCTGGTTTTGTTACTCGACATCTGGTTTTGTTACTCATCCTCTGGTTTTGTTCCTTGGTCTCTGGTTTTCTCCCTCAGCTCCTGGTTTAATTCCTTGGGCTCTGGTTTTGTTCCTCCAGCTGTGGTTTTATTCCTTGGGCTCTGGTTTTGTTCCTCGGGCTCTGGTTTAGTTACTCAGTCTCCGGTTTTCTTCCTCGGGCTGTGGTTTTGTTCCGCTGGCTCTGGTTTAATTCCTCGGGTCCTGATTTATTCCTTCGGGCTCTGGGTTTGTTCCTCGGACTCTGGTTTTGTCCCTCGCGCCCTCCTTTTGTTCCTCGGTCTATGGTTTTGTTCCTCAGGCTCTGGTTTTCTTCCTCGGGCTCTGGGTTTGTTCCTTGGGCTCTGGTTTTGTTCCTCGAGCTCTGGTTTTGTTCCTCAGGCTCTGGATTTGTTCCTCGGGCTCTCCTTTAGTTCTTCAGGTACTGGGTTTTTCCCTCAGACCCTGGTTTTCTTCCTCGGCCTCTGTTTTTGTTCCTTGGGCTCTGGTTTTGTTCCTCGGGCTCTGGTTTCTTTCCTCCAGCTCTGGTTTTTTTCCTCGGGCTCTGGTGTAGTTTCTCGGGTCCTTTCTTTCTTCCTCGGGGTCTGTTTTTTTTCCTAGGGCTCTGGTTTTCTTCCTCGAGCTCTGGTTTTGTTCCTCGGGCTCTGATTTTGTTCCTCCAGCTCTGGTTTTGTTCCTCGGCCTCTAGTGTAGGTCCACGGACTCTGGATTTGTTCCTCGGGCACTTGTTTTGTTCCTCAGTCTCTGGTTTTGTTCCTCAGGCTCTAGTTTTGTTCCTCGGGCTCTAGTTTTGTTCCTCGGACTCTGGTTTTGTTCCTCGACATGTGGTTTTATTCCTCTAACTCTGGTTTTTTTCCTTGGACTCTGGTTTTGTTCCTCGACTACTGGTTTTATTCCTCGGGCCCTCCTTTTGTTCCTCGGTCTCTGGTTTTGATCCTCAGGCTCTGGTTTTCTTCCTCGGGCTCTGGTTTTGTTCCTCCAGCTCTGGTTTTGTTCCTCGGGATCTGGTTTTGTTCCTCGGGCTCTGGTTTTGTTCCTCAAGCTCTGGTTTTGTTCCTCGGGCTCTAGTGTAGTTCCAAAGCCTCTGGTTTTGTTCCTCGGGCTCTGGTTTTCTTCCTCGGGCTCTGGTTTTAATCCTTGGGCTCTTGTTTTATTCCTACAGCTCTGGTTTTGTTCCTCAGTCTCTGGTTTTGTTCCTTGAGCTCTGGTTTTGTTCCTCGACATCTGGTTTTGTTCCTCGGGCTCTGGTTTTTTTCCTAGGACTCTGGTTTTGTTCCTCGACTCCTGGTTTTATTCCTCGGGCCCTCCTTTTGTTCCTAAGTCTCTGGTTTTGATCCTCAGGCTCTGGTTTTCTTCCTTGGGCTCTGGTTTTGTTCCTCCAGCTCTGGTTTTGTTCCTCGGGCTCTGGTTTTGTTCCTCGGGCTCTGGTTTTGTTCCTCAAGCTCTGGTTTTGTTCCTCGGGCTCTAGTGTAGTTCCAAGGCCTCTGGTTTTGTTCCTCGGGCTCTGGTTTTCTTCCTCTTCCTCTGGTTTTAATCCTTGGGCTCTGGTTTTGTTCGTCGGGCTCTGGTTTAGTTACTCAGTCTCCGGTTTTCTTCCTCGGGCTGTGGTTTTGTTCCGCTGGCTCTGGTTTAATTCCTTGGGTCCTGATTTATTCCCTCGGGCTCTGGGTTTGTTCCTCGGACTCTGGTTTTGTTCCTCCACACCTGGTTTTATTCCTTGCGCACTCCTTTTGTTCCTGGGTCTCTGGTTTTGTTACTCGACATCTGGTTTTGTTACTCATCCTCTGGTTTTGTTCCTCGGGCTCTGGTTTTCTCCCTCAGCTCCTGGTTTAATTCCTTGGGCTCTGGTTTTGTTCCTCTAACTCTGGTTTTATTACTTGGGCTCTGTTTTTGCTACTCTGGCTCTGGTTTTGTTCCTCCAGCTGTGGTTTTATTCCTTGGGCTCTGGTTTTGTTCCTCGGGCTCTGGTTTAGTTACTCAGTCTCCAGTTTTCTTCCTCGGGCTGTGGTTTTGTTCCTCGGGCTCTGGTTTCTTTCCTCCAGCTCTGGTTTTTTTCCTTGGGCTCTGGTGTAGTTTCTCGGGTCCTTTTTTTCTTCCTCGGGGTCTGTTTTTTTCCTAGGGCTCTGGTTTTCTTCCTCGAGCTCTGGTTTTGTTCCTCGGGCTCTTATTTTGTTCCTCCAGCTCTGGTTTTGTTCCTCGGCCTCTAGTGTAGTTCCACGGACTCTGGTTTTGTTCCTCGGGCTCTTGTTTTTTTTCCTCAGTCTCTGGTTTTGTTCCTTGAGCTCTGGTTTTGTTCCTCGACATCTGGTTTTATTCCTTGGGCTCTGGTTTTTTTCCTCGGACTCTGCTTTTGTTCCTCGACTCCTGGTTTTATTCCTCGGGCCCTCCTTTTGTTCCTCGGTCTCTGGTTTTGATCCTCAGGCTCTGGCTTTCTTCCTCGGGCTCTGGTTTTGTTCCTTGGGCTCTGGTTTTGTTCCTCGGGCTCTGGTTTTGTTCCTCAAGCTCTGGTTTTGTTCCTCGGGCTCTAGTGTAGTTCCAAGGCCTCTGGTTTTGTTCCTCGGGCTCTGGTTTTCTTCCTCGGCCTCTGGTTTTAATCCTTGGGCTCTTGTTTTGTTCCTCCAGCTCTGGTTTTATTCCTTGGGCTCTGGTTTTGTTCCTCCAGCTCTGGTTTTATTCCTTGGGCTCTGGTTTTGTTCCTCGGGCTCTGGTTTAGTTACTCAGTCTCCAGTTTTCTTCCTCGGGCTCTGGTTTTGTTCCTCGGGCTCTGGTTTCTTTCCTCCAGCTCTGGTTTTTTTCCTTGGTCTCTGGTGTAGTTTCTCGGGTCCTTTTTTTCTTCCTCGGGGTCTGTCTTTTTTCCTAGGGCTCTGGTTTTCTTCCTCGAGCTCTGGTTTTGTTCCTCGGGCTCTTATTTTTTTCCTCCAGCTCTGGTTTTGTTCCTCGGCCTCTAGTGTAGTTCCACGGACTCTGGTTTTGTTCCTCGGGCTCTTGTTTTGTTCCTCAGTCTCTGGTTTTGTTCCTTGAGCTCTGGTTTTGTTCCTCGACATCTGGTTTTATTCCTCGGGCTCTGGGTTTTTTCCTCGGACTCTGCTTTTGTTCCTCGACTCCTGGTTTTATTCCTCGGGCCCTCCTTTTGTTCCTCGGTCTCTGGTTTTGATCCTCAGGCTCTGGCTTTCTTCCTCGGGCTCTGGTTTGTTCCTCGGGCTCTAGTGTAGTTCCAAGGCCTCTGGATTTGTTCCTCGGAATCTGGTTTTCTTCCTCGGCCTCTGGTTTTAATCCTTGGGCTCTTGTTTTATTCCTCCAGCTCTGGTTTTGTTCCTCAGTCTCTGGTTTTGTTCCTTGAGCTCTGGTTTTGTTCCTCGACATCTGGTTTTATTCCTCGGGCTCTGGTTTTGTTCCTCGACTCCTGGTTTTATTCCTCGGGCCCTCCTTTTGTTCCTCGGTCTCTGGTTTTGATCCTCAGGATCTGGTTTTCTTCCTCGGGCTCTGGTTTTGTTCCTCCAGCTCTGGTTTTGTTCCTCGGGCTCTGGTTTTGTTCCTCGGGCTCTGGTTTTGTTCCTCAAGCTCTGGTTTTGTTCCTCGGGCTCTAGTGTAGTTCCAAGGCCTCTGGTTTTGTTCCTCGGGCTCTGGTTTTCTTCCTCGGCCTCTGGTTTTAATCCTTGGGCTCTTGTTTTGTTCCTCCAGCTCTGGTTTTATTCCTTGGGCTCTGGTTTTGTTCCTCGGGCTCTGGTTTAGTTACTCAGTCTCCGGTTTTCTTCCTCGGGCTGTGGTTTTGTTCCGCTGGCTCTGGTTTAATTCCTCGGGTCCTGATTTATTCCCTCGGCCTCTGGGTTTGTTCCTCGGACTCTGGTTTTGTCCCTCGCGCCCTCCTTTTGTTCCTCGGTCTATGGTTTTGTTCCTCAGGCTCTGGTTTTGTTCCTCGAGCTCTGGTTTTGTTCCTTAGGCTCTGGATTTGTTCCTCGGGCTCTGGTTTAGTTCTTCAGGTACTGGGTTTTTCCCTCAGACCCTGGTTTTCTTTCTCGGCCGCTGTTTTTGTTCCTTGGGCTCTGGTTTTGTTCCTCGGGCTCTGGTTTCTTTCCTCCAGCTCTGGTTTTTTTCCTTGGTCTCTGGTGTAGTTTCTCGGGTCCTTTCTTTCTTCCTCGGGGTCTGTTTTTTTTCCTAGGGCTCTGGTTTTCTTCCTCGAGCTCTGGTTTTGTTCCTCGGGCTCTGATTTTGTTCCTCCAGCTCTTGTTTTGTTCCTCGGCCTCTAGTGTAGGTCCACAGACTCTGGTTTTGTTCCTCGGGCTCTTGTTTTGTTCCTCAGTCTCTGGTTTTGTTCCTTGAGCTCTGGTTTTGTTCCTCGGGCTCTGGTTTTGTTCCTCGGACTCTGGTTTTGTTGCTCGACATCTGGTTTTATTCCTCTAACTCTGGTTTTTTTCCTTGGATTCTGGTTTTGTTCCTCGACTCCTGGTTTTATTCCTCGGGCCCTCCTTTTTTTCCTCGGTCTCTGGTTTGGATCCTCAGGCTCTGGTTTTGTTCCTCGGGCTCTTATTTTGTTCCCTCAGCTCTGGTTTTGTTCCTCGGGTCTGGTTTTGTTCCTCGGGCTCTGGTTTTGTTCCTCAAGCTCTGGTTTTGTTCCTCGGGCTCTAGTGTAGTTCCAAAGCCTCTGGTTTTGTTCCTCGGGCTCTGGTTTTCTTCCTTGGCCTCTGGTTTTAATCCTTGGGCTCTTGTTTTGTTCCTCCAGCTCTGGTTTATTTACTCAGTCTCCAGTTTTCTTCCTCGGGCTGTGGTTTTGTTCCACTGGCTCTGGTTTAATTCCTCGGGTCCTGATTTATTCCCTCGGGCTCTGGGTTTGTTCCTCGGACTCTGGTTTTGTTCCTCCACACCTGGTTTTATTCCTCGCGCCCTCCTTTTGTTCCTGTGTCTCTGGTTTTGTTACTCGACATCTGGTTTTGTTACTCATCCTCTGGTTTTGTTCCTTGGTCTCTGGTTTTCTCCCTCAGCTCCTGGTTTAATTCCTTGGGCTCTGGTTTTGTTCCTCCAGCTGTGGTTTTATTCCTTGGGCTCTGGTTTTGTTCCTCGGGCTCTGGTTTAGTTACTCAGTCTCCGGTTTTCTTCCTCGGGCTGTGGTTTTGTTCCGCTGGCTCTGGTTTAATTCCTCGGGTCCTGATTTATTCCTTCGGGCTCTGGGTTTGTTCCTCGGACTCTGGTTTTGTCCCTCGCGCCCTCCTTTTGTTCCTCGGTCTATGGTTTTGTTCCTCAGGCTCTGGTTTTCTTCCTCGGGCTCTGGGTTTGTTCCTTGGGCTCTGGTTTTGTTCCTCGAGCTCTGGTTTTGTTCCTCAGGCTCTGGATTTGTTCCTCGGGCTCTCCTTTAGTTCTTCAGGTACTGGGTTTTTCCCTCAGACCCTGGTTTTCTTCCTCGGCCTCTGTTTTTGTTCCTTGGGCTCTGGTTTTGTTCCTCGGGCTCTGGTTTCTTTCCTCCAGCTCTGGTTTTTTTCCTCGGGCTCTGGTGTAGTTTCTCGGGTCCTTTCTTTCTTCCTCGGGGTCTGTTTTTTTTCCTAGGGCTCTGGTTTTCTTCCTCGAGCTCTGGTTTTGTTCCTCGGGCTCTGATTTTGTTCCTCCAGCTCTGGTTTTGTTCCTCGGCCTCTAGTGTAGGTCCACGGACTCTGGATTTGTTCCTCGGGCACTTGTTTTGTTCCTCAGTCTCTGGTTTTGTTCCTCAGGCTCTAGTTTTGTTCCTCGGGCTCTAGTTTTGTTCCTCGGACTCTGGTTTTGTTCCTCGACATGTGGTTTTATTCCTCTAACTCTGGTTTTTTTCCTTGGACTCTGGTTTTGTTCCTCGACTACTGGTTTTATTCCTCGGGCCCTCCTTTTGTTCCTCGGTCTCTGGTTTTGATCCTCAGGCTCTGGTTTTCTTCCTCGGGCTCTGGTTTTGTTCCTCCAGCTCTGGTTTTGTTCCTCGGGATCTGGTTTTGTTCCTCGGGCTCTGGTTTTGTTCCTCAAGCTCTGGTTTTGTTCCTCGGGCTCTAGTGTAGTTCCAAAGCCTCTGGTTTTGTTCCTCGGGCTCTGGTTTTCTTCCTCGGGCTCTGGTTTTAATCCTTGGGCTCTTGTTTTATTCCTACAGCTCTGGTTTTGTTCCTCAGTCTCTGGTTTTGTTCCTTGAGCTCTGGTTTTGTTCCTCGACATCTGGTTTTGTTCCTCGGGCTCTGGTTTTTTTCCTAGGACTCTGGTTTTGTTCCTCGACTCCTGGTTTTATTCCTCGGGCCCTCCTTTTGTTCCTAAGTCTCTGGTTTTGATCCTCAGGCTCTGGTTTTCTTCCTCGGGCTCTGGTTTTGTTCCTCCAGCTCTGGTTTTGTTCCTCGGGCTCTGGTTTTGTTCCTCGGGCTCTGGTTTTGTTCCTCAAGCTCTGGTTTTGTTCCTCGGGCTCTAGTGTAGTTCCAAGGCCTCTGGTTTTGTTCCTCGGGCTCTGGTTTTCTTCCTCTTCCTCTGGTTTTAATCCTTGGGCTCTGGTTTTGTTCGTCGGGCTCTGGTTTAGTTACTCAGTCTCCGGTTTTCTTCCTCGGGCTGTGGTTTTGTTCCGCTGACTCTGGTTTAATTCCTTGGGTCCTGATTTATTCCCTCGGGCTCTGGGTTTGTTCCTCGGACTCTGGTTTTGTTCCTCCACACCTGGTTTTATTCCTTGCGCACTCCTTTTGTTCCTGGGTCTCTGGTTTTGTTACTCGACATCTGGTTTTGTTACTCATCCTCTGGTTTTGTTCCTCGGGCTCTGGTTTTCTCCCTCAGCTCCTGGTTTAATTCCTTGGGCTCTGGTTTTGTTCCTCTAACTCTGGTTTTATTACTTGGGCTCTGTTTTTGCTACTCTGGCTCTGGTTTTGTTCCTCCAGCTGTGGTTTTATTCCTTGGGCTCTGGTTTTGTTCCTCGGGCTCTGGTTTAGTTACTCAGTCTCCAGTTTTCTTCCTCGGGCTGTGGTTTTGTTCCTCGGGCTCTGGTTTCTTTCCTCCAGCTCTGGTTTTTTTCCTTGGGCTCTGGTGTAGTTTCTCGGGTCCTTTTTTTCTTCCTCGGGGTCTGTTTTTTTCCTAGGGCTCTGGTTTTCTTCCTCGAGCTCTGGTTTTGTTCCTCGGGCTCTTATTTTGTTCCTCCAGCTCTGGTTTTGTTCCTCGGCCTCTAGTGTAGTTCCACGGACTCTGGTTTTGTTCCTCGGGCTCTTGTTTTTTTTCCTCAGTCTCTGGTTTTGTTCCTTGAGCTCTGGTTTTGTTCCTCGACATCTGGTTTTATTCCTTGGGCTCTGTTTTTTTTCCTCGGACTCTGCTTTTGTTCCTCGACTCCTGGTTTTATTCCTCGGGCCCTCCTTTTGTTCCTCGGTCTCTGGTTTTGATCCTCAGGCTCTGGCTTTCTTCCTCGGGCTCTGGTTTTGTTCCTCCAGCTCTGGTTTTGTTCCTCGGGCTCTGGTTTTGTTCCTCAAGCTCTGGTTTTGTTCCTCGGGCTCTAGTGTAGTTCCAAGGCCTCTGGTTTTGTTCCTCGGGCTCTGGTTTTCTTCCTCGGCCTCTGGTTTTAATCCTTGGGCTCTTGTTTTATTCCTCCAGCTCTGGTTTTGTTCCTCAGTCTCTGGTTTTGTTCCTTGAGCTCTGGTTTTGTTCCTCGACATCTGGTTTTATTCCTCGGGCTCTGGTTTTGTTCCTCGACTCCTGGTTTTATTCCTCGGGCCCTCCTTTTGTTCCTCGGTCTCTGGTTTTGATCCTCAGGCTCTGGTTTTCTTCCTCGGGCTCTCGTTTTGTTCCTCCAGCTCTGGTTTTGTTCCTCGGGCTCTGGTTTTGTTCCTCGGGCTCTGGTTTTGTTCCTCAAGCTCTGGTTTTGTTCCTCGGGCTCTAGTGTAGTTCCAAGGCCTCTGGTTTTGTTCCTCGGGCTCTGGTTTTCTTCCTCGGCCTCTGGTTTTAATCCTTGGGCTCTTGTTTTGTTCCTCCACCTCTCGTTTTATTCCTTGGGCTCTGGTTTTGTTCCTCGGGCTCTGGTTTAGTTACTCAGTCTCCGGTTTTCTTCCTCGGGCTGTGGTTTTGTTCCGCTGGCTCTGGTTTAATTCCTCGGGTCCTGATTTATTCCCTCGGGCTCTGGGTTTGTTCCTCGGACTCTGGTTTTGTCCCTCGCGCCCTCCTTTTGTTCCTCGGTCTATGGTTTTGTTCCTCAGGCTCTGGTTTTGTTCCTCGAGCTCTGGTTTTGTTCCTTAGGCTCTGGATTTGTTCCTCGGGCTCTGGTTTAGTTCTTCAGGTACTGGGTTTTTCCCTCAGACCCTGGTTTTCTTTCTCGGCCGCTGTTTTTGTTCCTTGGGCTCTGGTTTTTTTCCTCCAGCTCTGGTTTTGTTCCTCGGGCTCTGGTTTTGTTCCTCAAGCTCTGGTTTTGTTCCTCGGGCTCTAGTGTAGTTCCAAAGCCTCTGGTTTTGTTCCTCGGGCTCTGGTTTTCTTCCTCTTCCTCTGGTTTTAATCCTTGGGCTCTTGTTTTGTTCCTCCAGCTCTGGTTTATTTACTCAGTCTCCGGTTTTCTTCCTCGGGCTGTGGTTTTGTTCCGCTGTCTCTGGTTTAATTCCTCGGGTCCTGATTTATTCCCTCGGGCTCTGGGTTTGTTCCTCGGACTCTGGTTTTGTTCCTCCACACCTGGTTTTATTCCTCGCGCCCTCCTTTTGTTCCTGTGTCTCTGGTTTTGTTACTCGACATCTGGTTTTGTTACTCATCCTCTGGTTTTGTTCCTCGGGCTCTGGTTTTCTCCCTCAGCTCCTGGTTTAATTCCTTGGGCTCTGGTTTTGTTCCTCCAGCTGTGGTTTTATTCCTTGGGCTCTGGTTTTGTTCCTCGGGCTCTGGTTTAGTTACTCAGTCTCCGGTTTTCTTCCTCGGGCTGTGGTTTTGTTCCGCTGGCTCTGGTTTAATTCCTCGGGTCCTGATTTATTCCTTCGGGCTCTGGGTTTGTTCCTCGGACTCTGGTTTTGTCCCTCGCGCCCTCCTTTTGTTCCTCGGTCTATGGTTTTGTTCCTCAGGCTCTGGTTTTCTTCCTCGGGCTCTGGGTTTGTTCCTTGGGCTCTGCTTTTGTTCCTCGAGCTCTGGTTTTGTTCCTCAGGCTCTGTATTTGTTCCTCGGGCTCTGGTTTAGTTCCTCAGGTACTGGGTTTTTCCCTCAGACCCTGGTTTTCTTCCTCGGCCTCTGTTTTTGTTCCTTGGGCTCTGGTTTTGTTCCTCGGGCTCTGGTTTCTTTCCTCCAGCTCTGGTTTTTTTCCTCGGGCTCTGGTGTAGTTTCTCGGGGCCTTTCTTTCTTCCTCGGGGTCTGTTTTTTTTCCTAGGGCTCTGGTTTTCTTCCTCGAGCTCTGGTTTTGTTCCTCGGGCTCTGATTTTGTTCCTCCAGCTCTGGTTTTGTTCCTCGGCCTCTAGAGTAGGTCGACGGAGTATGGTTTTGTTCCTCGGGCTCTTGTTTTGTTCCTCAGTCCCTGGTTTTGTTCCTTGAGCTCTGGTTTTGTTCCTCGGGCTCTGGTTTTGTTCCTCGGACTCTGGTTTTGTTCCTCGGGCTCTGGTTTTGTTCCTCAAGCTCTGGTTTTGTTCCTCGGGCTCTAGTGTAGTTCCAAGGCCTCTGGTTTTGTTCCTCGGGCTCTGGTTTTCTTCCTCGGCCTCTGGTTTTAATCCTTGGGCTCTTGTTTTGTTCCTCCAGCTCTGGTTTTATTCCTTGGGCTCTGGTTTTGTTCCTCCAGCTCTGGTTTTATTCCTTGGGCTCTGGTTTTGTTCCTCGGGCTCTGGTTTCTTTCCTCCAGCTCTGGTTTTTTTCCTTGGTCTCTGGTGTAGTTTCTCGGGTCCTTTTTTTCTTCCTCGGGGTCTGTCTTTTTTCCTAGGGCTCTGATTTTCTTCCTCGAGCTCTGGTTTTGTTCCTCGGGCTCTGGTTTTGTTCCTCCAGCTCTGGTTTTGTTCCTCGGCCTCTAGTGTAGTTCCACGGACTCTGGTTTTGTTCCTCGGGCTCTTGTTTTGTTCCTCAGTCTCTGGTTTTGTTCCTTGAGCTCTGGTTTTGTTCCTCGACTCCTGGTTTTATTCCTCGGGCCCTCCTTTTGTTCCTCGGTCTATGGTTTTGTTCCTCAGGCTCTGGTTTTCTTCCTCGGGCTCTGGGTTTGTTCCTTGGGCTCTGGTTTTGTTCCTCGAGCTCTGGTTTTGTTCCTTAGGCTCTGGATTTGTTCCTCGGGCTCTGGTTTAGTTCCTCAGGTACTGGGTTTTTCCCTCAGACCCTGGTTTTCTTCCTCGGCCTCTGGTTTTGTTCCTTGAGCTCTGGTTTTGTTCCTCAGGCTCTAGTTTTGTTCCTCGGGCTCTGGTTTTGTTCCTCGGGCTCTGGTTTTTTCCTCGGTCTCTCGTTTTTTTCCTCGACATCTGGTTTTGTTCCTTGGGCTCTGGTTTTGTTCCTCGGGCTCTGGTTTAGTTACTCAGTCTCCTGTTTTCTTCCTCGGCCTGTGGTTTTGTTCCACTGGCTCTGGTTTAATTCGTCGGGTCCTGATTTATTCCCTCAGGCTCTGGGTTTGTTCCTCGGACTCTGGTTTTGTCCCTCGCGCCCTCCTTTTGTTCCTCGGTCTATGGTTTTGTTCCTCAGGCTCTGGTTTTCTTCCTCGGGCTCTGGGTTTGTTCCTTGGGCTCTGGTTTTGTTCCTCGAGCTCTGGTTTTGTTCCTTAGGCTCTGGATTTGTTCCTCGGGCTCTGGTTTAGTTCCTCAGGTACTGGGTTTTTCCCTCAGACCCTGGTTTTCTTCCTCGGCCTCTGGTTTTGTTCCTTGAGCTCTGGTTTTGTTCCTCAGGCTCTAGTTTTGTTCCTCGGGCTCTGGTTTTGTTCCTCGGGCTCTGGTTTTGATCCTCAGCCACTGGTTTAGTGTCTCAGGTACTGGTTTTGTTCCTCAGACTCTGGTTTTGTTCCTCGGTCTCTCGTTTTTTTCCTCGACATCTGGTTTTGTTCCTTGGGCTCTGGTTTTGTTCCTCAGGCTCTGGTTTTCTTCCTTGCCCTCTGGTTAAGTTCCTTGGGCTCTGGTTTTGTTCCTCGGGCTCTGGTTTTCTTCCTCGGCCTCTGTTTTTTTTCCTTGGGCCCTGGTTTTGTTCCTCAGGCTCTGGTTACTTTCCTCCAGCTCTGGTTTTTTTCCTTGGGCTCTGGTGTAGTTTCTCGGGTCCTTTTTTTCTTCCTCGAGGTCTGTCGTTTTTCCTAGGGCTCTCGTTTTCTTCCTCGGGCTCTGGTTTTTTTCCTCGTGCTCTGATTTTGTTCCTCCAGCTCTGGTTTTGTTCCTCGGCCTCTAGTGTAGTTCCACGGACACTGGTTTTGTTCCTCGGGTCTTGTTTTGTTCCTCAGTCTCTGGTTTTGTTCCTTAAGCTCTTGTTTTGTTCCTCGGGCTCTGGTTTTGTTCCTCGGACTCTGGTTTTGTTCCTCGACATCTGGTTTTATTCCTCGGGCTCTGGTTTTTTTCCTCGGACTCTGGTTTTGTTCCTCGACTCCTGGTTTTATTGCTCGGGCCCTCCTTTTGTTCCTCGGTCTATGGTTTTGTTCCTCAGGCTCTGGTTTTCTTCCTCGGGCTCTGGGTTTGTTCCTTGGGCTCTGGTTTTGTTCCTCGAGCTCTGGTTTTGTTCCTTAGGCTCTGGATTTGTTCCTCGGGCTCTGGTTTAGTTCCTCAGGTATTGGGTTTTTCCCTCAGACCCTGGTTTTCTTCCTCGGCCTCTGGTTTTTTTCCTTGAGCTCTGGTTTTGTTCCTCAGGCTCTAGTTTTGTTCCTCGGGCTCTGGTTTTGTTCCTCGGTCTCTCGTTTTTTTCCTCGACATCTGGTTTTGTTCCTTGGGCTCTGGTTTTGTTCCTCAGGCTCTGGTTTTCTTCCTTGCCCTCTGGTTAAGTTCCTTGAGCTCTGGTTTTGTTCCTCGACATCTGGTTTTATTCCTCGGGCCCTCCTTTTGTTCCTCGGTCTCTGGTTTTGATCCTCAGGCTCTGGCTTTCTTCCTTGGGCTCTGGTTTTGTTCCTCCAGCTCTGGTTTTGTTCCTCGGGCTCTGGTTTTGTTCCTCGGGCTCTAGTGTAGTTCCAAGGCCTCTGGTTTTGTTCCTCGGGCTCTGGTTTTCTTCCTCGGCCTCTGGTTTTAATCCTTGGGCTCTTGTTTTGTTCCTCCAGCTCTGGTTTTATTCCTTGGGCTCTGGTTTTGTTCCTCGGGCTCTGGTTTAGTTACTCAGTCTCCTGTTTTCTTCCTCGGCCTGTGGTTTTGTTCCACTGGCTCTGGTTTAATTCGTCGGGTCCTGATTTATTCCCTCAGGCTCTGGGTTTGTTCCTCGGACTCTGGTTTTGTCCCTCGCGCCCTCCTTTTGTTCCTCGGTCTATGGTTTTGTTCCTCAGGCTCTGGTTTTCTTCCTCGGGCTCTGGGTTTGTTCCTTGGGCTCTGGTTTTGTTCCTCGAGCTCTGGTTTTGTTCCTTAGGCTCTGGATTTCTTCCTCGGGCTCTGGTTTAGTTCCTCAGGTACTGGGTTTTTCCCTCAGACCCTGGTTTTCTTCCTCGGCCTCTGGTTTTGTTCCTTGAGCTCTGGTTTTGTTCCTCAGGCTCTAGTTTTGTTCCTCAGGCTCTGGTTTTGTTCCTCGGGTGCTGGTTTTGTTCCTCAGGCTCTAGTTTTGTTCCTCGGGCTCTGGTTTTGTTCCTCTGGCTCTGGTTTTGTTCCTCAGGCACTGGTTTAGTGCCTCAGGTACTGGTTTTGTTCCTCAGACTCTGGTTTTGTTCCTCGGTCTCTCGTTTTTTTCCTCGACATCTGGTTTTGTTCCTTGGGCTCTGGTTTTGTTCCTCAGGCTCTGGTTTTCTTCCTTGCCCTCTGGTTTATTTCCTTGGGCTCTGGTTTTGTTCCTCGGGCTCTGGTTTTCTTCCTCGGCCTCTGTTTTTTTTCCTTGGGCTCTGGTTTTGTTCCTCGGGCTCTGGTTTCTTTCCTCCAGCTCTGGTTTTTTTTCTTGGGCTCTGGTGTAGTTTCTCGGGTCCTTTTTTTATTTCTCGGGGTCTGTCTTTTTTCCTAGGGCTCTGGTTTTCTTCCTCGAGCTCTGGTTTTGTTCCTCGGGCTCTGATTTTGATCCTGCAGCTCTGGTTTTGTTCCTCGGCCTCTAGTGTAGTTCCACGGACTCTGGTTTTGTTCCTCGGGCTCTTCTTTTGTTCCTCAGTCTCTGGTTTTGTTCCTTGAGCTCTGGTTTTATTCCTTGGGCTCTGGTTTTGTTCCTTGGGCTCTGGTTTTGTTCCTCGACGTCTGGTTTTATTCCTCGGGCCCTCCTTTTGTTCCTCGGTCTCTGGTTTTGATCCTCAGGCTCTGGTTTTGTTCCTCAGGCTCTGGTTTTGTTCCTCCAGCTCTGGTTTTGTTCCTCGGGCTCTGGTTTTGTTCCTCGGGCTCTGGTTTTGTTCCTCAAGCTCTGGTTTTCTTCCTCGGGCTCTAGTGTAGTTCCAAGGCCTCTGGTTTTGTTCCTCGGGCTCTGGTTTTCTTCCTCGGCCTCTGGTTTTAATCCTTGGGCTCTTGTTTTGTTCCTCCAACTCTGTTTTTTTCCTCGGGCTATGATTTTGTTCCTCGGGCTCTGGTTTTGTTCCTCCAGCTGTGGTTTTATTCCTTGGGCTCTGGTTTTGTTCCTCGGGCTCTGGTTTTGTTACTCAGTCTCCAGTTTTCTTCCTCGGGCTGTGGTTTTGTTCCGCTGGCTCTGGTTTAATTCCTCGGGTCCTGATTTATTCCCTCGGGCTCTGGGTTTGTTCCTCGGACTCTGGTTTTGTCCCTCGCGCCCACCTTTTGTTCCTCAGTCTATGGTTTTGTTCCTCAGGCTCTGGTTTTCTTCCTCGGGCTCTGGTTTTGTTCCTTGCGCTCTGGTTTTGTTCCTCAGGCTCTGGTTTTCTTCCTTGCCCTCTGGTTTAGTTCCTTGGGCTCTGGTTTAGTTCCTCGGGCTCTGGTTTCTTTCCTCCAGCTATGTTTTTTTTCCTTGGGCTCTGGTGTAGTTTCTCGGGTCCTTTTTTTCTTCCTCGGGGTCTGGCTTTTTTCCTAGGGCTCTGGTTTTCTTCCTCGAGCTCTGGTTTTGTTCCTCGGGCTCTGGTTTTGTTCCTCGGGCTCTGGTTTTGTTCCTCAGGCTCTGGTTTTGCTCCTCGGGCTCTTGTTTTGTTCCTCAGTCTCTGGTTTTCTTCCTTGAGCTCTGGTTTTGTTCCTCGACATGTGGTTTTATTCCTTGGGCTCTGATTTTATTCGTTGGGCTCTGGTTTTCTTCCTCTGGCGCTGGTTTGGTTCCTCGGACTCTGGTTTTGTTCCTCGGGCTCTGGTTTTCTTCTTCGGCCTCTGGTTTTAATCCTTGGGCTCTTGTTTTGTTCCTCCAACTCTGTTTTTTTTCTTCGGGCTCTAGTTTTGCTCCTCGGGCTCTGTTTTTTTTCCTCCAGCTCTGGTTTTATTCCTTGGGCTCTGGTTTTGTTCCTCGGGCTCTGGTTTAGTTACTCAATCTCCGGTTTTCGTCCTCGGGCTGTGGTTTTGTTCCGCTGGCTCTGGTTTAATTCCTCGGGTCCTGATTTATTCCCTCGGGCTCTGGGTTTGTTCCTCGGAGTCTGGTTTTGTTCCTCCACACCTGGTTTTATTCCTCGCGCTGTCCTTTTGTTCCTGTGCCTCTGGTTTTGTTACTCAACATCTAGTTTTGTTACTCATCCTCTGGTTTTGTTCCTCGGGCTCTGGTTTTCTCCCTCAGCTTCTGGTTTAATTCCTTGGGCTCTGGTTTTGTTCCTCTAACTCTGGTTTTATTACTTGGGCTCTGGTTTTGCTACTCGAGCTCTGGTTTTGGTCCTCCAGCTGTGGTTTTATTCCTTGGGCTCTGGTTTTGTTCCTCGGGCTCTGGTTTAGTTACTCAGTCTCCAGTTTTCTTCCTCGGGCTGTGGTTTTGTTCCTCGGGCTCTGATTTTGTTCCTCCAGCTCTGGTTTTGTTCCTCGGCCTCTAGTGTAGTTCCACGGACTCTGGTTTTGTTCCTCGGGCTCTTGTTTTGTTCCTCAGTCTCTGGTTTTGTTCCTTGAGCTCTGGTTTTGTTCCTCGACATCTGGTTTCATTCCTTGGGCTCTGGTTTTTTTCCTCGGACTCTGGTTTTGTTCCTCGACTCCTGGTTTTATTCCTCGGGCCCTCCTTTTGTTCCTCGGTCTCTGGTTTTGATCCTAAGGCTCTGGTTTTCTTCCTCGGTCTCTGGTTTTGTTCCTCCAGCTCTGGTTTTGTTCCTTGGGCTCTGGTTTTGTTCCTCAGGCTCTGGTTTTCTTCCTTGCCCTCTGGTTTAGTTCCTTGGGCTCTGGTTTTGTTCCTCGGGCTCTGGTTTTCTTCCTCGGCCTCTGTTTTTTTTCCTTGGGCTCTGGTTTTGTTCCTCGGGCTCTGGTTTCTTTCCTCCAGCTCTGGTTTTTTTCCTCGGGCTCTGGTGTAGTTTCTCGGGTGCTTTTTTAATTCCTCGGGGTCTGTTTTTTTTCCTAGGGATCTGGTTTTCTTCCTCGAGCTCTGGTTTTGGTCCTCGGGCTCTGATTTTGTTCCTCCAGCTCTGGTTTTGTTCCTCGGCCTCTAGGGTAGGTCCACGGACTCTGGTTTTGTTCCTCGGACTCTAGTTTTGTTCCTCAGTCTCTGGTTTTGTTCCTTGAGCTCTGGTTTTGTTCCTCGGGCTCTGGTTTTGTTCCTCGGACTCTGGTTTTGTTCCTCGACATCTGGTTTTATTCCTCGGGCTCTGTTTTTTTTCCTCGGACTCTGGTTTTGTTCCTTGACTCCTGGTTTTATTCCTCGGGCCCTCCTTTTGTTCCTCGGTCTCTGGTTTTGTTCCTCGGGCTCTGGTTTTCTTCCTCGGCCTCTGGTTTCAATCCTTGGGCTCTTGTTTTGTTCCTCCAACTCTGTTTTTTTTCCTCGGGCTCTGGTTTTGCTCCTCGGGCTCTGGTTGTGTTCCTCCAGCTCTGGTTTTATTCCTTGGGCTCTGGTTTTGTTCCTCGGGCTCTGGTTTAGTTACTCAGTCTCCGGTTTTCTTCCTCGGGCTGTGGTTTTGTTCCGCTGGCTCTGGTTTAATTCCTCGGCTCCTGATTTATTCCCTCGGGCTCTGGGTGTGTTCCTCGGACTCTGGTTTTGTCCCTCGCGCCCTCCTTTTGTTCCTCGGTCTATGGTTTTGTTCCTCAGGCTCTGGTTTTCTTCCTCGGGCTCTGGGTTTGTTCCTTGGGCTCTGGTTTTGTTCCTCGAGCTCTGGTTTTGTTCCTTAAGCTCTGGATTTGTTCCTCGGGCTCTGGTTTAGTTCCTCAGGTACTGGGTTTTTCCCTCAGACCCTGGTTTTCTTCCTCGGCCTCTGTTGTTTTTCCTTGGGCTCTGGTTTTGTTCCTCGGGCTCTGGTTTCTTTCCTTCAGCTCTGGTTTGTTTCCTTGGGCTCTGGTGTAGTTTCTCGGGTCCTTTCTTTCTTCCTCGGGGTCTGTTTTTTTTCCTAGGGCTCTGGTTTTCTTCCTCGAGCTCTGGTTTTGTTCCTTGGGCTCTGATTTTGTTCCTCCAGCTCTGGTTTTGTTCCTCGGCCTCTAGTGTAGTTCCACGGACTCTGGTTTTGTTCCTCGGGCTCTTATTTTGTTCCTCAGTCTCTGGTTTTGTTCCTTGAGCTCTTGTTTTGTTCCTCGGGCTCTGGTTTTGTTCCTCGGACTCTGGTTTTGTTCCTCGACATCTGGTTTTATTCCTTGGGCTCTGGTTTTTTTCCTCGGACTCTGGTTTTGTTCCTCGACTCCTGGTTTTATTCCTCGGGCCCTCCTTTTGTTCCTCGGGCTCTGGTTTTGTTCCTCAGGCTCTAGTTTTGTTCCTCGGGCTCTGGTATTGGTCCTCTGGCTCTGGTTTTGTTCCTTGGGCTCTGGTTTTGTTCCTCGGGCTCTGGTTTAGTTACTCAGTCTCCGGTTTTCTTCCTCGGTCTCTGGTTTTGTTCCTCCAGCTCTGGTTTTGTCCCTTGGGCTCTGGTTTTGTTCCTCAGGGTCTGGTTTTCTTCCTTGCCCTCTGGTTTAGTTCCTTGGGCTCTGGTTTTGTTCCTCGGGCTCTGGTTTTCTTCCTCGGCCTCTGTTTTTTTTCCTTGGGCTCTGGTTTTGTTCCTCGGGCTCTGGTTTCTTTCCTCCAGCTCTGGTTTTTTTCCTCGGGCTCTGGTGTAGTTTCTCGGGTGCTTTTTTAATTCCTCGGGGTCTGTTTTTTTTCCTAGGGCTCTGGTTTTCTTTCTCGAGCTCTGGTTTTGTTCCTTGGGATCTGATTTTGTTCCTCCAGCTCTGGTTTTGTTCCTCGGCCTCTAGAGTAGGTCCACGGACTCTGGTTTTGTTCCTCGGACTCTAGTTTTGTTCCTCAGTCTCTGGTTTTGTTCCTTGAGCTCTTGTTTTGTTCCTCGGGCTCTGGTTTTGTTCCTCGGACTCTGGTTTTGTTCCTCGACATCTGGTTTTATTCCTCGGACTCTGTTTTTTTTCCTCGGACTCTGGTTTTGTTCCTTGACTCCTGGTTTTATTCCTCGGGCTCCCTTTTTGTTCCTCGGTCTCTGGTTTTGTTCCTCAGGCTCTGGTTTTCTTCCTCGGCCTCTGGTTTTAATCCTTGGCCTCTTGTTTTGTTCCTCCAACTCTGTTTTTTTTCCTCGGGCTCTGGTTTTGCTCCTCGGGCTCTGGTTTTGTTCCTCCAGCTCTGGTTTTATTCCTTGGGCTCTGGTTTTGTTCCTCGGGCTCTGGTTTAGTTACTCAGTCTCCGGTTTTCTTCCTCGCCTGTGGTTTTGTTCCGCTGGCTCTGGTTTAATTCCTCGGGTCCTGATTTATTCCCTCGGGCTCTGGGATTGTTCCTCGGACTCTGGTTTTGTTCCTCCACACCTGGTTTTATTCCTCGCGCCCTCCTTTTGTTCCTCGGTCTCTGGTTTTGTTACTCGACATCTGGTTTTCTTACTCATCCTCTGGTTTTGTTCCTCGGGCTCTTGTTTTGTTCCTCAACCTCTGGTTTTATTCCTTGGGCTCTGGTTTTGTTCCTCTAACTCTGCTTTTATTACTTGGGCTCTGGTTTTGTTCCTCGGGCTCTGGTTTAGTTACTCAGTCCTCAGTTTTCTTCCTCGCGCTGTGGTTTTGTTCCTCGGGCTCTGGTTTCTTTCCTTCAGCTCTGGTTTTTTTCCTTGGTCTCTGGTGTAGTTTCTCGGGTCCTTTTTTTCTTCCTCGGGGTCTGTTTTTTTTCCTAGGGCTCTGGTTTTCTTCCTCGAGCTCTGGTTTTGTTCCTCGGGCTCTGATTTTTTTCCTCCAGCTCTGGTTTTGTTCCTCGGCCTCTAGTGTAGTTCCACGGACTCTGGTTTTGTTCCACGGGCTCTTGTTTTGTTCCTCAGTCTCTGGTTTTCTTCCTTGAGCTCTTGTTTTGTTCCTCGGGCTCTGGTTTTGTTCCTCGGACTCTGGTTTTGTTCCTCGACATCTGGTTTTATTCCTCGGGTTCTGGTTTTTTTCCTCGGACTCTGGTTTTGTTCCTCGACTCCTGATTTTATTCCTCGGGCCCTCCTTTTGTTCCTCGGTCTCTGGTTTTGATCCTCAGGCTCTGGTTTTCTTCCTCGGGCTCTAGTTTGTTCCTCCAGCTCTGGTTTTGTTCCTCGGTCTCTCGTTTTTTTCCTCGACATCTGGTTTTGTTCCTTGGGCTCTGGTTTTGTTCCTCAGGCTCTGGTTTTCTTCCTCGGCCTCTGGTTTTAATCATTGGGCTCTTGTTTTGTTCCTCCAGCTCTGGTTTTATTCCTTGGGCTCTGGTTTTGTTCCTCGAGCTCTGGTTTTGTTCCTTAGGCTCTGGATTTGTTCCTCGGGCTCTGGTTTAGTTCCTCAGGTACTGGGTTTTTCCCTCAGACCCTGGTTTTCTTCCTCGGCCTCTGGTTTTGTTCCTTGAGCTCTGGTTTTGTTCCTCGGGCACTGGTTTTGTTCCTCAGGCTCTAGTTTTGTTCCTCGGGCTCTGGTATTGTTCCTCTGGCTCTGGTTTTGTTCCTTGGGCTCTGGTTTTGTTCCTCGGGCTCTGGTTTAGTTACTCAGTCTCCGGTTTTCTTCCTCGGGCTGTGGTTTTGTTCCGCTGGCTCTGGTTTAATTCCTCGGGTCCTGATTTATTCCCTCGGGCTCTGGGTTTGTTCCTCGGACTCTGGTTTTGTCCCTCGCGCCCTCCTTTTTTTCCTCGGTCTATGGTTTTGTTCCTCGGTCTCTGGTTTTCTTCCTCGGGCTCTGGGTTTGTTCCTAGGGCTCTGGTTTTGTTCCTCGAGCTCTGGTTTTGTTCCTTAGGCTCTGGATTTGTTCCTCGGGCTCTGGTTTAGTTCCTCAGGTACTGGGTTTTTCCCTCAGACCCTCGTTTTCTTCCTCGGCCTCTGTTTTTTTTCCTTGGGCTCTGGTTTTGTTCCCCAGGCTCTGGTTTCTTTCCTTTAGCTCTGGTTTTTTTCCTTGGGCTCTGGTGTAGTTTCTCGGGTCCTTTCTTTCTTCCTCGGGGTCTGTTTTTTTTCCTAGGGCTCTGGTTTTCTTTCTCGAGCTCTGGTTTTGTTCCTTGGGATCTGATTTTGTTCTTCCAGCTCTGGTTTTGTTCCTTGGCCTCTAGTGTAGGTCCACGGACTCTGGTTTTGTTCCTCGGGCTCTTGTTTTGTTCCTCAGTCTCTGGTTTTGTTCCTTGAGCTCTGGTTTTGTTCCTCGGGCTCTGGTTTTGTTCCTCGGACTCTGGTTTTGTTCCTCGACATCTGGTTTTATTCCTCGGGCTCCCTTTTTGTTCCTCGGTCTCTGGTTTTGTTCCTCAGGCTCTGGTTTTCTTCCTCGGCCTCTGGTTTTAATCCTTGGCCTCTTGTTTTGTTCCTCCAACTCTGTTTTTTTTCCTCGGGCTCTGGTTTTGCTCCTCGGGCTCTGGTTTTGTTCCTCCAGCTCTGGTTTTATTCCTTGGGCTCTGGTTTTGTTCCTCGGGCTCTGGTTTAGTTACTCAGTCTCCGGTTTTATTCCTCGGGCTGTGGTTTTGTTCCGCTGGCTCTGGTTTAATTCCTCGGGTCCTGATTTATTCCCTCGGGCTCTGGGATTGTTCCTCGGACTCTGGTTTTGTTCCTCCACACCTGGTTTTATTCCTCGCGCCCTCCTTTTGTTCCTCGGTCTCTGGTTTTGTTACTCGACATCTGGTTTTCTTACTCATCCTCTGGTTTTGTTCCTCGGGCTCTTGTTTTGTTCCTCAACCTCTGGTTTTATTCCTCGGGCTCTAGTTTGTTCCTCCAGCTCTGGTTTTGTTCCTCGGTCTCTCGTTTTTTTCCTCGAAATCTGGTTTTTTTCCTTGGGCTCTGGTTTTGTTCCTCAGGCTCTGGTTTTCTTCCTCGGGTTCTGGTTTTGTTCCTCCTGCTCTGGTTTTGTTCCTCGGGCTCTGGTTTTGTTCCTCCAGCTCTGGTTTTGTTCCTCAAGTTCTGGTTTTGTTCCTCGGGCTCTAGTGTAGTTGCAAGGCCTCTGGTTTTGTTCCTCGGGCTCTGGTTTTCTTCCTCGGCCTCTGGTTTTAATCCTTGGGCTCTTGTTTTGTTCCTCCAGCTCTGGTTTTATTCCTTGGGCTCTGGTTTTGTTCCTCGGGCTCTCGTTTAGTTACTCAGTCTCCGGTTTTCTTCCTCGGGCTGTGGTTTTGTTCCGCTGGCTCTGGTTTAATTCCTCCGGTCCTGATTTATTCCCTCGGGCTCTGGGTTTGTTCCTCAGAGTCTGGTTTTGTTCCTCCACACCTGGTTTTATTCCTCGCGCCCTCCTTTTGTTCCTGTGTCTCTGGTTTTGTTACTCGACATCTGGTTTTGTTACTCATCCTCTGGTTTTGTTCCTGGGGCTCTGGTTTTCTCCCTCAGCTTCTGGTTTAATTCCTTGGGCTCTGGTTTTGTTCCTCCAGCTGTGGTTTTATTCCTTGGGCTCTGGTTTTGTTCCTTGGGCTCTGGTTTAGTTACTCAGTCTCCAGTTTTCTTCCTCGGGCTCTGGTTTTGTTCCTCGGGCTCTGGTTTCTTTCCTCCTGCTCTGTTTTTTTTCCTTGGGCTCTGGTGTAGTTTCTCGGTTTCTTTCTTTCTTCCTCGCGGTCTGTTTTTTTTCCTAGGGCTCTGGTTTTCTTCCTCGAGCTCTGGTTTTGTTCCTCGGGCTCTTATTTTGTTCCTCGGTCTCTGGTTTTGTTCCTCGACCTCTAGTGTAGTTCCACGGACTCTGGTTTTGTTCCTTGGGCTCTTGTTTTGTTCCTCAGTCTCTAGTTTTGTTCCTTGAGCTCTGGTTTTGTTCCTCGACATCTGGTTTTATTCCTTGGGCTCTGGTTTTTTTCCTCGGACTCTGCTTCTGTTCCTCGACTCCTGGTTTTATTCCTCGGGCCCTCCTTTTGTTCCTCGGTCTCTGGTTTTGATCCTCAGGCTCTGGTTTTGTTCCTTGACATCTGGTTTTATTCCTCGGGCTCTGGTTTTTTTCCTCGGACTCTGGTTTTGTTCCTCGACTCCTGGTTTTATTCCTCGGGCCCTCCTTTTGTTCCTCGGTCTATGGTTTTGATCCTCAGGCTCTGGTTTTCTTCCTCGCGCTCTAGTTTTGTTCCTCCAGCTCTGGTTTTGTTCCTCGGGCTCTAGTGTAGTTCCAAGGCCTCTGGTTTTGTTCCTCGGGCTCTGGTTTTCTTCCTCGGCCTCTGGTTTTAATCCTTGGGCTCTTGTTTTGTTCCTCCAGCTCTGGTTTTATTCCTTGGGCTCTGGTTTTGTTCCTCGAGCTCTGGTTTTGTTCCTTAGGCTCTGGATTTGTTCCTCGGGCTCTGGTTTAGTTCCTCAGGTACTGGGTTTTTCCCTCAGACCCTGGTTTTCTTCCTCGGCCTCTGGTTTTGTTCCTTGAGCTCTGGTTTTGTTCCTCGGGCACTGGTTTTGTTCCTCAGGCTCTAGTTTTGTTCCTCGGGCTCTGGTATTGTTCCTCTGGCTCTGGTTTTGTTCCTTGGGCTCTGGTTTTGTTCCTCGGGCTCTGGTTTAGTTACTCAGTCTCCGGTTTTCTTCCTCGGGCTGTGGTTTTGTTCCGCTGGCTCTGGTTTAATTCCTCGGGTCCTGATTTATTCCCTCGGGCTCTGGGTTTGTTCCTCGGACTCTGGTTTTGTCCCTCGCGCCCTCCTTTTGTTCCTCGGTCTATGGTTTTCTTCCTCGGTCTCTGGTTTTCTTCCTCGGGCTCTGGGTTTGTTCCTAGGGCTCTGGTTTTGTTCCTCGAGCTCTGGTTTTGTTCCTTAGGCTCTGGATTTGTTCCTCGGGCTCTGGTTTAGTTCCTCAGGTACTGGGTTTTTCCCTCAGACCCTCGTTTTCTTCCTCGGCCTCTGTTTTTTTTCCTTGGGCTCTGGTTTTGTTCCCCAGGCTCTGGTTTCTTTCCTTTAGCTCTGGTTTTTTTCCTTGGGCTCTGGTGTAGTTTCTCGGGTCCTTTCTTTCTTCCTCGGGGTCTGTTTTTTTTCCTAGGGCTCTGGTTTTCTTCCTCGAGCTCTGGTTTTGTTCCTCGGGCTCTTATTTTGTTCTTCCATCTCTGGTTTTGTTCCTTGGCCTCTAGTGTAGGTCCACGGACTCTGGTTTTGTTCCTCGGGCTCTTGTTTTGTTCCTCAGTCTCTGGTTTTGTTCCTTGAGCTCTTGTTTTGTTCCTCGGGCTCTGGTTTTGTTCCTCGGACTCTGGTTTTGTTCCTCGAAATCTGGTTTTATTCCTCGGGCTCTGGTTTTTTTCCTCGGACTCTGGTTTTGTTCCTCGACTCCTGGTTTTATTCCTCGGGCCCTCCTTTTGTTCCTCGGTCTCTGGTTTTGATCCTCAGGCTCTGGCTTTCTTCCTCGGGCTCTGGTTTTGTTCCTTCAGCTCTGGTTTTGTTCCTCGGGCTCTGTTTTTTTTCCTCGGGCTCTGGTTTTGTTCCTCGGGCTCTAGTGTAGTTCCAAGGCCTCTAGTTTTGTTCCTCGGGCACTGGTTTTGTTCCTCAGGCTCTAGTTTTGTTCCTCGGGCACTGGTTTTGTTCCTCAGGCTCTAGTTTTGTTCCTCGGGCTCTGGTTTTGTTCCTCTGGCTCTGGTTTTGTTCCTCAGGCACTAGTTTACTGCCTCAGGTACTGGTTTTGTTCCTCAGACTCTGGTTTTGTTCCTCAGTCTCCCGTTTTTTTCCTCGACACCTGGTTTTGTTCCTTGGGCTTTGGTTTTGTTCCTCAGGCTCTGGTTTTCTTCCTTGCCCTCTGGTTTAGTTCCTTGGGCTCTGGTTTTGTTCCTCGGGCTCTGGTTTTCTTCCTCGGCCTGTGTTTTTTTTCCTTGGGCTCTGGTTTTGTTCCTCGGGCTCTGGTTTCTTTCCTCCAGCTCTGGTTTTTTCCTTGGGCTCTGGTGTAGTTTCTCAGGTCCTTTTTTTCTTCCTCGGGGTCTGTCTTTTTTCCTAGGGCTCTGGTTTTCTTCCTCGAGCTCTGGTTTTGTTCCTCGGGCTCTGATTTTGTTCCTCCAGCTCTGGTTTTGTTCCTCGGTCTCTAGTGTAGTTCCACGGACTCTGGTTTTGTTCCTCGGGCTCTTGTTTTGTTCCTCAGTCTCTGGTTTTGTTCCTTGAGCTCTGGTTTTATTCCTTGGGCTCTGGTTTTGTTCCTTGGACTCTGGTTTTGTCCCTCGCGTCCTCCTTTTGTTCCTCGGTCTATGGTTTTGTTCCTCAGGCTCTGGTTTTTTTCCTCGGGCTCTGGGTTTGTTCCTCGAGCTCTGGTTTTGTTCCTTAGGCTCTGGATTTGTTCCTCGGGCTCTGGTTTAGTTCCTCAGGTACTGGGTTTTTCCCTCAGACCCTGGTTTTCTTCCTCGGCCTCTGGTTTTGTTCCTTGAGCTCTGGTTTTGTTCCTCGGGCACTGGTTTTGTTCCTCAGGCTCTAGTTTTGTTCCTCGGGCTCTGGTATTGTTCCTCTGGCTCTGGTTTTGTTCCTTGGGCTCTGGTTTTGTTCCTCGGGCTCTGGTTTAGTTACTCAGTCTCCGGTTTTCTTCCTCGGGCTGTGGTTTTGTTCATCGACTCCTGGTTTTATTCCTCGGGCCCTCCTTTTGTTCCTCGGTCTCTGGTTTTGATCCTCAGGCTCTGGCTTTCTTCCTCGGGCTCTGGTTTTGTTCCTTCAGCTCTGGTTTTGTTCCTCGGGCTCTGTTTTTTTTCCTCGGGCTCTGGTTTTGTTCCTCGGGCTCTAGTGTAGTTCCAAGGCCTCTAGTTTTGTTCCTCGGGCACTGGTTTTGTTCCTCAGGCTCTAGTTTTGTTCCTCGGGCTCTGGTTTTGTTCCTCTGGCTCTGGTTTTGTTCCTCAGGCACTGGTTTAGTGCCTCAGGTACTGGTTTTGTTCCTCAGACTCTGGTTTTGTTCCTCAGTCTCCCGTTTTTTTCCTCGACATCTGGTTTTGTTCCTTGGGCTCTGGTTTTCTTCCTCGAGCTCTGGTTTTGTTCCTCGGGCTCTGAATTTGTTCCTCCAGCTCTGGTTTTGTTCCTCGGTCTCTAGTGTAGTTCCACGGACTCTGGTTTTGTTCCTCGGGCTCTTGTTTTGTTCCTCAGTCTCTGGTTTTGTTCCTTGAGCTCTGGTTTTATTCCTTGGGCTCTGGTTTTTTTCCTCGACTCCTGGTTTTATTCCTCGGGCCCTCCTTTTGTTCCTCGGTCTCTGGTTTTGATCCTCAGGCTCTGATTTTCTTCCTCGGGCTCTGGTTTTGTTCCTCCAGCTCTGGTTTTGTTCCTCGGGCTCTGGTTTTGTTCCTCCAGCTCTGGTTTTGTTCCTCAAGCTCTGGTTTTGTTCCTCGGGCTCTAGTGTAGTTCCAAAGCCTCTGGTTTTATTCCTCGGGCTCTGGTTTTCTTCCTTGGCCTCTGGTTTTATTCCTTGGGCTCTTGTTTTGTTCCTCTAGCTCTGGTTTTATTCCTTGGGCTCTGGTTTTGTTCCTCGGGCTCTGGTTTAGTTACTCAGTCTCCGGTTTTCTTCCTCGGGCTGTGGTCTTTGTTCCGCTGGCTCTGGTTTAATTCCTCGGGTCCTGATTTATTCCCTCGGGCTCTGGATTTGTTCCTCGGACTCTGGTTTTGTCCCTCGCGCCCTCCTTTTGTTCCTCGGTCTATGGTTTTGTTCCTCAGGCTCTGGTTTTCTTCCTCGGGCTCTGGGTTTGTTCCTCCAGCTCTGGTTTTGTTCCTCGAGCTCCGGTTTTGTTCCTTAGGCTCTGGATTTTTTCCTCAGGCTCTAGTTTAGTTCTTCAGGTACTGGGTTTTTCCCTCAGACCCTGGTTTTCTTCCTCGGCCTCTGTTGTTTTTCCTTGGCCTCTGGTTTTGTTTCTCGGACTCTGGTTTCTTTCCTCGAGCTCTGGTTTTTTTCCTCGGGCTCTGGTGTAGTTTCTCGGGTCCTTTTTTAATTCCTCGGGGTCTGTTTTTTTTCCTAGGGCTCTGGTTTTCTTTCTCGAGCTCTGGTTTTGTTCCTCGGGCTCTGATTTTGTTCCTCCAGCTCTGGTTTTGTTCCTCGGCCTCTAGAGTAGGTCCACGGACTCTGGTTTTGTTCCTCAGGCTCTTGTTTTGTTCCTCGGGCTCTGGTTTAGTTCCTCAGGTACTGGGTTTTTCCCTCAGACCCTGGTTTTCTTCCTTGGCCTCTGTTTTTTTTCCTTGGGCTCTGGTTTTGTTCCCCGGGCTCTGGTTTCTTTCCTTCAGCTCTGGTTTATTTCCTTGGGCTCTTGTGTAGTTTCTCGGGTCCTTTCTTTCTTCCTCGGGGTCTGTTTTTTTTCCTAGGGCTCTGGTTTTCTTCCTCGAGCTCTGGTTTTGTTCCTCGGGCTCTTATTTTGTTCCTCCAGCTCTGGTTTTGTTCCTTGGCCTCTAGTGTAGGTCCACGGACTCTGGTTTTGTTCCTCGGGCTCTTGTTTTGTTCCTCAGTCTCTGGTTTTGTTCCTTGAGCTCTTGTTTTGTTCCTCGGGCTCTGGTTTTGTTCCTCGGACTCTGGTTTTGTTCCTCGACATCTGGTTTTATTCCTCGGGCTCTGGTTTTTTTCCTCGGACTCTGGTTTTGTTCCTCGACTCCTGGTTTTATTCCTCGGGCCCTCCTTTTGTTCCTCGGTCTCTGGTTTTGTTCCTCAGGCTCTGGCTTTCTTCCTCGGGCTCTGGTTTTGTTCCTCCAGCTCTGGTTTTGTTCCTCGGGCTCTGGTTTTGTTCCTCGGGCTCTGGTTTTGTTCCTCGGGCTCTAGTGTAGTTCCAAGGCCTCTAGTTTTGTTCCTCGGGCACTGGTTTTGTTCCTCAGGCTCTAGTTTTGTTCCTCGGGCTCTGGTTTTGTTCCTCTGGCTCTGGTTTTGTTCCTCATGCACTGGTTTAGTGCCTCAGGTACTGGTTTTGTTCCTCAGACTCTGGTTTTGTTCCTCAGTCTCCCGTTTTTTTCCTCGACATCTGGTTTTGTTCCTTGGGCTCTGGTTTTTTTCCTCAGGCTCTGGTTTTCTTCCTTGCCCTCTGGTTTAGTTCCTTGGGCTCTGGTTTTGTTCCTCGGGCTCTGGTTTTCTTCCTCGGCCTGTGTTTTTTTTCCTTGGGCTCTGGTTTTGTTCCTCGGGCTCTGGTTTCTTTCCTCCAGCTCTGGTTTTTTCCTTGGGCTCTGGTGTAGTTTCTCGGGTCCTTTTTTTCTTCCTCGGGGTCTGTCTTTTTTCCTAGGGCTCTGGTTTTATTCCTCGAGCTCTGGTTTTGTTCCTCGGCCTCTAGTGTAGTTCCACGGACTCTGGTTTTGTTCCTCGGGCTCTTGTTTTGTTCCTCAGTCTCTGGTTTTGTTCCTTGAGCTCTGGTTTTGTTCCTCGCGCTCTGGTTTTGTTCCTCGGTCTCTGGTTTTGATACTCAGGCTCTGATTTTCTTCCTCAGGCTCTGGTTTTGCTCCTCCAGCTCTGGTTTTGTTCCTCGGGCTCTAGTGTAGTTCCAAGGCCTCTGGTTTTTTTCCTCGGGCTCTGGTTTTCTTCCTTGGCCTCTGGTTTTATTCCTTGGGCTCTTGTTTTGTTCCTCTAGCTCTGGTTTTATTCCTTGGGCTCTGGTTTTGTTCCTCGGGCTCTGGTTTAGTTACTCAGTCTCCGGTTTTCTTCCTCGGGCTGTGGTTTCTGTTCCGCTGGCTCTGGTTTAATTCCTCGGGTCCTGATTTATTCCCTCGGGCTCTGGGTTTGTTCCTCGGACTCTGGTTTTGTCCCTCGCGCCCTCCTTTTGTTCCTCGGTCTATGGTTTTGTTCCTCAGGCTCTGGTATTCTTCCTTGGGCTCTGGGTTTGTTCCTCCAGCTCTGGTTTTGTTCCTGGAGCTCCGGTTTTGTTCCTTAGGCTCTGGATTTTTTCCTCAGGCTCTAGTTTAGTTCTTCAGGTACTGGGTTTTTCCCTCAGACCCTGGTTTTCTTCCTCGGCCTCTTTTTTTTTTCCTTGGCCTCTGGTTTTGTTCCTCGGACTCTGGTTTCTTTCCTCCAGCTCTGTTTTTTTTCCTCGGGCTCTGGTGTAGTTTCTCGGGTCCTTTTTTAATTCCTCGGGGTCTGTTTTTTTTCCTAGGGCTCTGGTTTTCTTCCTCGAGCTCTGGTTTTGTTCCTCGGGCTCTGATTTTGTTCCTCCAGCTCTGGTTTTGTTCCTCAGGCTCTTGTTTTGTTCCTCGGTCTCTGGTTTTGTTCCTTGAGCTCTGGTTTTGTTCCTCGGGCTCTGGTTTTGTTCCTCGGACTCTGGTTTTGTTCCTCGACATCTGGTTTTATTCGTCTGGCTCGTTTTTTTTTCCTCGGACTCTGGTTTTGTTCCTTGACTCCTGGTTTTATTCCTCGGGCCCTCCTTTTGTTCCTCGGTCTCTGGTTTTCTTCCTCGGCCTCTGGTTTTAATCCTTGGGCTCTTGTTTTATTCCTCCAACTCTGGTTTTTTTCCTCGGGCTCTGGTTTTGCTCCTCGGGCTCTGGTTTTGTTCCTCCAGCTCTGGTTTTATTCCTTGGGCTCTGGTTTTGTTCCTCAGGCTCTGGTTTAGTTACTCAGTCTCCGGTTTTCTTCCTCGGGCTGTGGTTTTGTTCCGCTGGCTCTGGTTTAATTCCTCGGGTCCTGATTTATTCCCTCGGGCTCTGGGTTTGTTCCTCGGACTCTGGTTTTGTCCCTCGCGCCCTCCTTTTGTTCCTCGGTCTATGGTTTTGTTCCTCAGGCTCTGGTTTTCTTCCTCGGGCTCTGGGTTTGTTCCTTGGGCTCTGGTTTTTTTCCTCGAGCTCTGGTTTTGTTTCTTAGGCTCTGGATTTGTTCCTCGGGCTCTGGTTTAGTTCCTCAGGTACTGGGTTTTTCCCTCAGACCCTGGTTTTCTTTCTCGGCCTCTGGTTTTGTTCGTTGAGCTCTGGTTTTGTTCCTTGGGCTCTGGTTTTGTTCCTCGGGCACTGGTTTTGTTCCTCAGGCTCTAGTTTTGTTCCTCGGGCTCTGGTTTTGTTCCTCTGGCTCTGGTTTTGTTCCCTGGGCTCTGGTTTTGTTCCTCGGGCTCTGGTTTAGTTACTCAGTCTCCGGTTTTCTTCCTCGGGCTGTGGTTTTGTTCCGCTGGCTCTGGTTTAATTCCTCGGGTCCTGATTTATTCCCTCGGGCTCTGGTTTTGTTCCTCGGGCTCTGGTTTTGTTCCTCAAGCTCTGGTTTTGTTCCTCGGGCTCTAGTGTAGTTCCAAGGCTTCTGGTTTTGTTCCTCGGGCTCTGGTTTTCTTCCTTGGCCTCTGGTTTTATTCCTTGGGCTCTTGTTTTGTTCCTCCAGCTCTGGTTTTATTCCTTGGGCTCTGGTTTTGTTCCTCGGGCTCTGGTTTAGTTACTCAGTCTCCGGTTTTCTTCCTCGGGCTGTGGTTTTTGTTCCGCTGGCTCTGGTTTAATTCCTCGGGTCCTGATTTATTCCCTCGGGCTCTGGTTTTGTTCCTCGGACTCTGGTTTTGTCCCTCGCGCCCTCCTTTTGTTCCTCGGTCTATGGTTTTGTTCCTCAGGCTCTGGTTTTCTTCCTCGGGCTCTGGGTTTGTTCCTTGGGCTCTGGTTTTGTTCCTCAAGCTCTGGATTTGTTCCTCGGGCTCTGGTTTAGTTCCTCAGGTACTGGGTTTTTCCCTCAGACCCTGGTTTTCTTCCTCGGCCTCTGGTTTTGTTCCCTGAGCTCTGGTTTTGTTCCTCGGCCTCTGGTTTTGTTCCTCGGGCTCTGGTTTAGTTACTCAGTCTCCAGTTTTCTTCCTCGGGCTGTGGTTTTGTTCCGCTGGCTCTGGTTTAATTCCTCGGGTCCTGATTTATTCCCTCGGACTCTGGTTTTCTTCCTCGGGCTCTGGTTTTGTTCCTCGGGCTCTGATTTTGTTCCTCGGGCTCTAGTGTATTTCCAAGGCCTCTGGTTTTGTTCCTCGGGCTCTGGTTTTCTTCCTTGGCCTCTGGTTTTATTCCTTGGGCTCTGGTTTTGTTCCTCGGGCTCTGGTTTTGTTCCTTGACTCCTGGTTTTATTCCTCGGGCCCTGCTTTTGTTCCTCGGTCTCTGGTTTTGTTCCTCGGTCTCTGGTTTTCTTCCTCGGCCTCTGGTTTTAATCCTCGGGCTCTGGTTTTGTTCCTCCAGCTCTGGTTTTATTCCTTGGGCTCTGGTTTTGTTCCTCGGGCTCTGGTTTAGTTACTCAGTCTCCGGTTTTCTTCCTCGGGCTCTGGTTTTGTTCCTCGACATCTGGTTTTGTTCCTCGACATCTGGTTTTATTCCTCGGGCCCTGCTTTTGTTCCTCGGTCTCTGGCTTTGATCCTCAGGCTCTGGTTTTCTTCCTCGGGCTCTAGTTTGTTCCTCCAGCTCTGGTTTAGTTCCTCGGTCTCTCGTTTTTTTCCTCGACATCTGGTTTTGTTCCTTGGGCTCTGGTTTTGTTCCTCAGGCTCTGGTTTTATTCCTCGGGTTCTGGTTTTGTTCCTCCAGCTCTGGTTTTGTCCCTCGCGCCCTCCTTTTGTTCCTCGGTCTATGGTTTTGTTCCTCAGGCTCTGGTTTTCTTCCTCGGGCTCTGGGTTTGTTCCTTGGGCTCTGGTTTTGTTCCTCGAGTTCTGGTTTTGTTCCTTAGGCTCTGGTTTTCTTCCTCTGGCTCTGGTTTTGTTCCTTGGGCTCTAGTTTTGTTCCTCGGGCTCTGGTTTTGTTACTCAGTCTCCGGTTTTCTTCCTCGGGCTGTGGTTTTGTTCCGCTGGCTCTGGTTTATTTCCTCGGGTCCTGATTTATTCCGTCGTCTCTGGTTTTGTTCCTCGGGCTCTGGTTTTGTTCCTCAAGCTCTGGTTTTGTTCCTCGGGCTCTAGTGTAGTTCCAAGGCCTCCGGTTTTGTTCCTCGGGCTCTGGTTTTCTTCCTTGGCCTCTGGTTTTATTCCTTGGGCTCTTGTTTTGTTCCTCCAGCTCTGGTTTTGTTCCTTAGGCTCTGGATTTGTTCCTCGGGCTCTGGTTTAGTTCCTCAGGTACTGGGTTTTTCCCTCAGACCCTGGTTTTCTTCCTCGGCCTCTGGTTTTGTTCCTTGAGCTCTGGTTTTGTTCCTTGGGCTCTGGTTTTGTTCCGCGGGCTCTGGTTTAGTTACTCAGTCTCCGGTTTTCTTCCTCGGGCTGTGGTTTTGTTCCGCTGGCTCTGTTTTAATTCCTCGGGTCCTGATTTATTCCCTCAGGCCCTGGGTTTCTTCCTCGGACTCTGGTTTTGTCCCTCGCGCCCTCCTTTTCTTCCTCGGTCTATGGTTTTGTTCCTCAGGCTCTGGTTTTCTTCCTCGGGCTCTGGGTTTGTTCCTAGGGCTCTGGTTTTGTTCCTCGAGCTCTGGTTTTGTTCCTTAGGCTCTGGATTTGTTCCTCGGGCTCTGGTTTCGTTCCTCAGGTACTGGGTTTTTCCCTCAGACCCTGGTTTTCTTCCTCGGCCTCTGTTGTTTTTCCTTGGGCTCTGGTTTTGTTCCTCGGGCTCTGGTTTCTTTCCTTCAGCTCTGGTTTTTTTCCTTGGGCTCTGGTGTAGTTTCTCGGGTCCTTTCTTTCTTCCTCGGGGTCTGTTTTTTTTCCTAGGGCTCTGCTTTTCTTCCTCGAGCTCTGGTTTTGTTCCTCGGGCTCTGATTTTGTTCCTCCAGCTCTGGTTTTGTTCCTCGGCCTCTAGTGTAGTTCCACGGACTCTGGTTTTGTTCCTCGGGCTGTTGTTTTGTTCCTCAGTCTCTGGTTTTGTTCCTTGAGCTCTGGCTTTGTTCCTCGGGCTCTGGTTTTGTTCCTCGGACTCTGGTTTTGTTCCTCGACATCTGGTTTTGTTCCTCGGGCTCTGGCTTTTTTCCTCGGGCCCTCCTTTTGTTCCTCGGTCTCTGGTTTTGATCCTCAGGCTCTGGTTTTGTTCCTCGGGCTCTGGTTTTGTTCCTCGACATCTGGTTTTGTTCCTCGGGCTCTGGTTTTTTTCCTCGGGCCCTCCTTTTGTTCCTCGGTCTCTGGTTTTGATCCTCAGGCTCTGGTTTTCTTCCTCGGGCTCTAGATTGTTCCTCCAGCTCTGGTTTTGTTCCTCGGTCTCTCGTTTTTTTCCTCGACATCTGGTTTTGTTCCTTGGGCTCTGGTTTTGTTCCTCAGGCTCTGGTTTTCTTCCTCGGGTTCTGGTTTTGTTCCTCCAGCTCTGGTTTTGTTCCTCGGGCTCTGGTTTTATTCCTCGGGCTCTGGTTTTGTTCCTCAAGCTCTGGTTTTGTTCCTCGGGCTCTAGTGTAGTTCCAAGGCCTCTGGTTTTGTTCCTCGGGCTCTGGTTTTCTTCCTCGGCCTCTGGTTTTAATGCTTGGGCTCTTGTTTTGTTCCTCCAGCTCTGGTTTTATTCCTTGGGCTCTGGTTTTGTTCCTCGGGCTCTGGTTTAGTTACTCAGTCTCCGTTTTTCTTCCTCGGGCTGTGGTTTTGTTCTGCTGGCTCTGGTTTAATTCCTCCGGTCCTGATTTATTCCCTCGGGCTCTGGGTTTGTTCCTCAGAGTCTGGTTTTGTTCCTCCACACCTGGTTTTATTCCTCGCGCCCTCCTTTTGTTCCTGTGTCTCTGGTTTTGTTACTCGACATCTGGTTTTGTTATTCATCCTCTGGTTTTGTTCCTCGGGCTCTGGTTTTCTCCCTCAGCTTCTGGTTTAATTCCTTGGGCTCTGGTTTTGTTCCTCCAGCTGTGGTTTTATTCCTTGGGCTCTGGTTTTGTTCCTTGGGCTCTGGTTTAGTTACTCAGTCTCCAGTTTTCTTCCTCGGGCTCTGGTTTTGTTCCTCGGCCTCTAGTGTAGTTCCAAGGCCTCTGGTTTTGTTCCTCGGGCTCTTGTTTTGTTCCTCAGTCTCTGGTTTTGTTCCTTGAGCTCTGATTTTGTTACTTGAGCTCTGGTTTTGTTCCTCGACATCTGGTTTTATTCCTTGGGCTCTGGTTTTTTTCCTCGGACTCTGGTTTTGATCCTCGACTCCTGGTTTTATTCCTCGGGCCCTACTTTTGTTCCTCGGTCTCTGGTTTTGATCCTCAGGCTCTGGTTTTCTTCCTCGGGCTCTAGTTTGTTCCTCCAGCTCTGGTTTTGTTCCTCGGTCTCTCGTTTTTTTCCTCGACATCTGGTTTTGTTCCTTGGGCTCTGGTTTTGTTCCTCAGGCTCTGGTTTTCTTCCTCGGGTTCTGGTTTTGTTCCTCCAGCTCTGGTTTTGTTCCTCGGGCTCTGGTTTTGTTCCTCGGGCTCTGGTTTTCTTCCTTGGCCTCTGGTTTTATTCCTTGGGCTCTTGTTTTGTTCCTCCAGCTCTGGTTTTATTCCTTGGGCTCTGGTTTTGTTCCTCGGGCTCTGGTTTAGTTACTCAGTCTCCGGTTTTCTTCCTCGGGCTGTGGTTTTTGTTCCGCTGGCTCTGGTTTAATTCCTCGGGTCCTGATTTATTCCCTCGGGCTCTGGGTTTGTTCCTCGACTCTGGTTTTGTCCCTCGCGCCCTCCTTTTGTTCCTCGGTCTATGGTTTTGTTCCTCAGGCTCTGGTTTTCTTCCTCGGGCTCTGGGTTTGTTCCTTGGGCTCTGGTTTTCTTCCTCGAGCTCTGGTTTTGTTCCTTAGGCTCTGGATTTGTTCCACGGGCTCTGGTTTAGTTCCTCAGGTACTGGGTTTTTCCCTCAGACCCTGGTTTTCTTCCTCGGCCTCTTTTTTTTTTCCTTGGGCTCTGGTTTTGTTCCTCGGGCTCTGGTTTCTTTCCTCCAGCTCTGGTTTTTTTCCTTGGGCTCTGGTGTAGTTTCTCGGGTCCTTTCTTTCTTCCTCGGGGTCTGTTTTTTTTCCTAGGGCTCTGGTTTTCTTCCTCGAGCTCTGGTTTTGTTCCTCGGGCTCTGATTTTATTCCTCCAGCTCTGGTTTTGTTCCTCGGCCTCTAGAGTAGGTCCACGGACTCTGGTTTTGTTCCTCGGGCTCCTGTTTTATTCCTCAGTCTCTGGTTTTGTTCCTTGAGCTCTGGTTTTGTTCCTCGACATCTGGTTTTATTCCTTGGGCTCTGTTTTTTTTCCTCGGACTCTGGTTTTGTTCCTCGACTCCTGGTTTTATTCCTCGGGCCCTCCTTTTGTTCCTCGGTCTCTGGTTTTGATCCTCAGGCTCTGGTTTTCTTCCTCGGGCTCTAGATTGTTCCTCCAGCTCTGGTTTTGTTCCTCGGTCTCTCGTTTTTTTCCTCGACATCTGGTTTTGTTCCTTGGGCTCTGGTTTTGTTCGTCAGGCTCTGGTTTTCTTCCTCGGGTTCTGGTTTTGTTCCTCCAGCTCTGGTTTTGTTCCTCGGGCTCTGGTTTTGTTCCTCGGGCTATGGTTTTGTTCCTCAAGCTCTGGTTTTATTCCTCGGGCTCTAGTGTAGTTCCAAGGCCTCTGGTTTTGTTCCTCGGGCTCTGGTTTTCTTCCTCGGCCTCTGGTTTTAATCCTTGGGCTCTTGTTTTGTTCCTCCAGCTCTGGTTTTATTCCTTGGGCTCTGGTTTTGTTCCTCGGGCTCTGGTTTTCTTCCTCGGCCTCTGGTTTTATTCCTTGGGCTCTTGTTTTGTTCCTCCAGCTCTGGTTTTATTCCTTGGGCTCTGGGTTTGTTCCTTGGGCTCTGGTTTTGTTCCTCGGGCTCTGGTTTAGTTACTCAGTCTCCAGTTTTCTTCCTCGGGCTGTGGTTTTGTTCTGCTGGCTCTGTTTTAATTCCTCGGTCCTGATTTATTCCCTCGGGCTCTGGGTTTGTTCCTCGGACTCTGGTTTTGTCCCTCGCGCCGTCCTTTTGTTCCTCGGTCTATGGTTTTGTTCCTCAGGCTCTGGTTTTCTTCCTCGGACTCTGGGTTTGTTCCTTGGGCTCTGGTTTTGTTCCTGGAGCTCTGGATTTGTTACTTAGGTTCTGGATTTCTTCATCGGGCTCTGGTTTAGTTCCTCAGGTACTGGGTTTTTCCCTCAGACCCTGTTTTTTTTCCTCGACATCTGGTTTGTTCCTTGGGCTCTGGTTTTGTTCCTCAGGCTCTGGCTTTCTTCCTTTCCCTCTGGTTAAGTTCCTTGGGCTCTGGTTTTCTTCCTCGGCCTCTGGTTTTTTTCCTTGGGCTCTGATTTTGTTCCTCGGGCTCTGGTTTCTTTCCTCCAGCTCTGGTTTTTATCCTTGGTCTCTGGTGTAGTTTCTCGGGTCCTTTCTTTCTTCCTCGGGGTCTGTTTTTTTTCCTAGGGCTCTGGTTTTCTTCCTCGAGCTCTGGTTTTGTTCCTCGGGCTCTGATTTTGATCCTCCAGCTCTGGTTTTGTTCCTCGGCCTCTAGTGTAGGTCCACGGACTCTGGTTTTGTTCCTCTGGCTCTTGTTTTGTTCCTCAGTCTCTGGTTTTGTTCCTTGAGCTCTTGTTTTGTTCCTTGGGCTCTGGTTTTGTTCCTCGGACTCTGGTTTTGTTCCTCGACATCTGGTTTTATTCCTCGGGCCCTCCTTTTGTTCCTCGGTCTCTGGTTTTGATCCTCAGGCTCTGGTTTTGTTCCTCGGGCTCTTATTTTGTTCCTCCAGCTCTAGTTTTGTTCCTCGACATCTGGTTTTATTCCTTGGGCTCTGGTTTTTTTCCTCGACATCTGGTTTTGTTCCTCGACTCCTGGTTTTATTCCTCGGGCCCTCCTTTTGTTCCTCGGTCTCTGGTTTTGATCCTCAGGATCTGGTTTTATTCCTCGGGCTCTGGTTTTGTTCCTCCAGCTCTGGTTTTGTTCCTCGGGCTCTGGTTTTGTTCCTCGGGCTCTGGTTTTGTTCCTCAAGCTCTGGTTTTGTTCCTCGGGCTCTAGTGTAGTTCCAAGGCCTCTGGTTTTGTTCCTCGGGCTCTGGTTTTCTTCCTCAGTCTCTGGTTTTGTTCCTTGAGCTCTGATTTTGTTACTTGAGCTCTGGTTTTGTTCCTCGACATCTGGTTTTATTCCTTGGGCTCTGGTTTTTTTCCTCGGACTCTGGTTTTGATCCTCGACTCCTGGTTTTATTCCTCGGGCCCTACTTTTGTTCCTCGGTCTCTGGTTTTGATCCTCAGGCTCTGGTTTTCTTCCTCGGGCTCTAGTTTGTTCCTCCAGCTCTGGTTTTGTTCCTCGGTCTCTCGTTTTTTTCCTCGACATCTGGTTTTGTTCCTTGGGCTCTGGTTTTGTTCCTCAGGCTCTGGTTTTCTTCCTCGGGTTCTGGTTTTGTTCCTCCAGCTCTGGTTTTGTTCCTCGGGCTCTGGTTTTGTTCCTCGGGCTCTGGTTTTCTTCCTTGGCCTCTGGTTTTATTCCTTGGGCTCTTGTTTTGTTCCTCCAGCTCTGGTTTTATTCCTTGGGCTCTGGTTTTGTTCCTCGGGCTCTGGTTTAGTTACTCAGTCTCCGGTTTTCTTCCTCGGGCTGTGGTTTTTGTTCCGCTGGCTCTGGTTTAATTCCTCGGGTCCTGATTTATTCCCTCGGGCTCTGGGTTTGTTCCTCGACTCTGGTTTTGTCCCTCGCGCCCTCCTTTTGTTCCTCGGTCTATGGTTTTGTTCCTCAGGCTCTGGTTTTCTTCCTCGGGCTCTGGGTTTGTTCCTTGGGCTCTGGTTTTGTTCCTCGAGCTCTGGTTTTGTTCCTTAGGCTCTGGATTTGTTCCACGGGCTCTGGTTTAGTTCCTCAGGTACTGGGTTTTTCCCTCAGACCCTGGTTTTCTTCCTCGGCCTCTTTTTTTTTTCCTTGGGCTCTGGTTTTGTTCCTCGGGCTCTGGTTTCTTTCCTCCAGCTCTGGTTTTTTTCCTTGGGCTCTGGTGTAGTTTCTCGGGTCCTTTCTTTCTTCCTCGGGGTCTGTTTTTTTTCCTAGGGCTCTGGTTTTCTTCCTCGAGCTCTGGTTTTGTTCCTCGGGCTCTGATTTTATTCCTCCAGCTCTGGTTTTGTTCCTCGGCCTCTAGAGTAGGTCCACGGACTCTGGTTTTGTTCCTCGGGCTCCTGTTTTATTCCTCAGTCTCTGGTTTTGTTCCTTGAGCTCTGGTTTTGTTCCTCGACATCTGGTTTTATTCCTTGGGCTCTGTTTTTTTTCCTCGGACTCTGGTTTTGTTCCTCGACTCCTGGTTTTATTCCTCGGGCCCTCCTTTTGTTCCTCGGTCTCTGGTTTTGATCCTCAGGCTCTGGTTTTCTTCCTCGGGCTCTAGATTGTTCCTCCAGCTCTGGTTTTGTTCCTCGGTCTCTCGTTTTTTTCCTCGACATCTGGTTTTGTTCCTTGGGCTCTGGTTTTGTTCGTCAGGCTCTGGTTTTCTTCCTCGGGTTCTGGTTTTGTTCCTCCAGCTCTGGTTTTGTTCCTCGGGCTCTGGTTTTGTTCC